>NC_141262.1:33907500-34507500 GCF_054856545.1 Hippocampus guttulatus | reverse complement strand
CCGAGTCGTCGGCGACAGACACTTGGCATCGAGAACATACTGTACTTACTGGTACTTCGCAGGCACCACACAAGCAAATACGTATCCAAATAAATAAAATAGTGTCGTATAATTTTTGGTCCCATAGACTGCGATGACATTGTCTCATATTGTTTTTATTTCACCAGTGACAATGCTATGTGTGTGTGTGTGTGTGTTTGTTGTTTTTATTTGATTTTTCTTCTTTATTTTTTAGCGTGTCTGCTTGTGCGGTACCTGCATGTGACATAGTAAGTACGTTCTTGATCTAAATGATTTTAAAAATTTGATAATTGAAAACCATTTCTGACCGAAAATGAAAAGGACCACTCAGAAATGTAGTATAAATGTAAAATATCTGCCAATCAGAACTGTGTAAAGTCTCCAGCTCAGCAGATAGTAATGGACAAAACTCCAGGAGGCAAAACAATCTGCAATGTGTTTACAGGCCCTCTTTGCATAACAGTGAGCTTCAGTGCATGTGCTTCCATTATTTAATGAATGAATGCGCATGAGGGTGTTCACGTGTAAGATTCCGATGGGAACCTCACGTTTTTTGACCCATTGCAAGTCATTAAACCTTGTGAGTATTGTGGAGGCCCATCTCTCTATCCCTTCATGCCATGATTTCACTCTTAAGAGAAGACCTTGACGTGCTGCGCAAAAGGGAAAGAATTGTTCTCGTACGTGGATGTACGCACACTACATCACAATACAAAACTCACTTTTGCTATGTATATATAAGTATATATAAGTAATGTGACTCAAAAGCCCCAACTACAATTTTTTCGCAATGGTGGTAACAACCAAGCTGTAAAGAAATCCATAGTATGGATCGTATGCCCTGGTGCCCCATATATGTCGTGTAAACGAGACTGTAAAACTGAAGGTATTGATGTTGCAGTATGCAATTATCATGCCTTCTGGATTTTGTGGTCGAATAAATAGGTCAGTGTGACTACGTTTGTGTGCTGTGGTATTTTTAAACACAGCCTGTATGAGAAAACACACAACCACCTGGGTCTGATCTGGAGCTGTGACGGTGAGTCTGGTGGGGGGGGGGTCTCCTTAATCAAACCCAGGCTCCTTAGATCTGCACTCACATGCGGTTATGGCCTGACAACGATCTGTGGACTGACCACAAGTCAGAAAGCTAGGCAAGAGATACATAGACACTCAAACGGGTCAGTCTGCTTCTTTTACTGTGATGATGCACCCCCACACAAAAAATCAATGTCGATCTCCAGAATCTAGATGAGTCAACGCCCATGCAGCTATACATGAAAATCTCAAGAGGACTTCACACACTGTTTGCTGCTGTGCGGGGGTTCACAGACATGCAGTTAGACGGTGACACAAACATAATGATGTGCAGAGATAAGACAGCATGACTCAGGATTTGAGACACACCATAAAAAGCTTCCCTGCTACATATTTGTGTGAATGCTTGGTTTTTCATGTGAGCTATTAGTTTTTCTCAGCCCCCGTGTTCCGGGAGAAGGCCGGAAAAGCAATGATGCAGAAATGACGATTGCCAGAAGATCTTGGCACTTACTTCTCATCAAATCATATTGCGTTGATCTCATTCATGTCGCTCTTATTGGTTAAGTGCAAGGTTTTAAAAATGTCTCAAAGTACAATGTAGTAAAGTACAATTCCCAAATGAGTGTTTGTCCTTGTTTCTTCTGTATGCATGTAAAGTAA
The DNA here is from genome assembly GCF_054856545.1 of Hippocampus guttulatus. Classification (NCBI taxonomy): domain Eukaryota; kingdom Metazoa; phylum Chordata; class Actinopteri; order Syngnathiformes; family Syngnathidae; genus Hippocampus; species Hippocampus guttulatus. The sequence goes on along the minus strand of NC_141262.1, from coordinate 34,505,778 downwards.
TACTACATCTAAAATTAACCCTGAAAGCTCATTTATAAAATCAATTGAGGTGAGAATGAGAGACATTTTCACTCAAATTTTATTTTTTATTTTTAGAAACTTCAAGTGTTGTTTTAATGCTTCGTTTATTTATTTATTTATTTTACCGGCACTTGTTTTTATATGATGTCATTAACAAAAATGTTTTTTTTTTTATATATTAGTGTTAGTTATTTTTGTAGTTTGTAAAAACCATGCACCGCGCACAACAAAATTTCCACCAACAATCTTCTCACCCAAACCACATGCCTGGGGTAGTGCAAAGTCTGCCCTGTGAGAGACTGAAGAAAAAGAAATACAAGAAGCTAGGCTAACCGTTAGCTAACTTTTCTCCTTATTTTTACGACAGTGAGTGACTCAGGAGGCACATTATACAAACAATCAAGACAACATGTTCCTCCTCTGTATGTGTCCAGCACTAGTTTCTGGTCATTTGGGGAATTTAGTATTTGTTTTTAGTATCTTGTTATTGTTAAAATGATTTAAAATGTATGCATCGGTATTTTTGGTTCTTTTTTGTAAACCGTGCTTATCACGTCTTCCATTGTTTTATTACTGTCATGCTTTCAAAACATCTCATGTTTCCCCTCCACTTTTAAGTTTGACATTCACAGCTGTGTCTTGTTTCATTCTGACCGGAAAAAAAAGGGAATTGATTGTATCAGCGATGTGAACCACCGCACAACCAATGGCCGGTTTATCATTCTGTAGCAATTGCTGTGCGCTAATCCTTATGTAATCCTCAATTTTTTTAATGATGAATAAATAATCAAATATTTTGTGATTTGCGTTTTTTGTAGTACCAAGGCCTGAGTCAATTGAGAAACCAGGATAAGGTTTCTGAGGTGTTTTTATATCCTGTCCTGAATGTGTATCTTTTGTTGGCAATATCACCCAAGCGTGGAATAATGTTTTAGCACTGGAAGTGAAGGAGTGGCTCATATGTTCCTTTTAGTTTCGCTTCTAAATGGGATTCCCCAAAGATGCCGGGGTACTTCTGGTCAGTTGTTCTTGGTTATTGTGTGTTTGCGAGTTTAAATTAAACTCAGCAGGTGGCAAGGAGACTGAGGTGCTTGTGGTCAGTTGTCCTTGGGGGTTGGGTTAGACCGTTTGTCTTCGCGCATCTGGCCACAAGGGCCACTTCAGACTCCAATTAGGATTTCCTGAGACTCAATAAAGGAGATTATTGGCCTGCAAAAAGCACCAGCTCAGACGCTGCCACCCTCAGAAACCTTCCCGCCCCGGCTGCCACGCTCATTACACCGGTGAGGACAACAGTTGCACTTCACTAGCATCTTACAATAAGCCAGAGACATCCTGCAGCAAATCAGCCAATTTTTTTCCCCTCACGTTTAGCAATTTGCTTGATGTGTGAATCGAAATGTTTCGACAACGTGAGTGAAGCATTGCTTCTCCAACATTTCCATCACAGTGAATGACAATTGTGTGTATACCAAGCTGTGGTTTGACACAAAGCCCCGAAGCAAGCGGCAGGGGAGCTGGGCTGAGTTGATTGGGGGTCCAGAGAGCCTGCTTGTGTGGCAAGAGTGATCACACGGTTAATATTCAAAGGGCCTGGGTGTGTTGTAAAGAAGCAACTAAATAGAGGTTGACAAAGCGCATCGTGCAAATAAAGGCTTTGCCTTGAGTAGGCCGTGTATGTCGTGCAAAGCGTAGTGAACTGCAAGGCTTTGCTGAGGTGGTCATGTATGAAGTCTATAGTGAGTTATTAAAACAAGTTCTCCTCCTTTCTCACGCAAACGCTAAACCAACCCACAGTCTTGTTAAATGTTCATATGATTGTGTTTTGTTTTGTTTTGTTTTTTTATCGAAGAAATTATATGTCAAAGCACTGTTCCCACCCGAAGATGTGTTGACCTGAAATGTACCGATAAATGATTTGGTTTTATTTCCCCAAATGAACATTCTACTGAGTCATATTTATACCTCCGCAGCGATCAAAATGTACGTGCTTCTTGTTGAGTAAATCCGTGCAAATTCCGTGCTGCATTGCACACACTCATGGTTACTTCAACCATCTAAAACCTAATTATTCCCCCACGCTTCTTGATGCCAACCAGTGATGTCATCCGCAGAGAGAGACAGTGGGAATATTGGCTCTATGCCTGAGGTCAGCTTTGCCCGCAGAGGAGAAGGGACCTTTTTGTTTTTATCTTTTAACAAGCACTGTATTGCTTTGGTCACATTCAGAGATTTAAAATTATTTCTCAAAGGGCATTAAAAAATGTAAAACATACAAATCCCATTCTGCATTAAATAGAAATGAATCCATTTTACGCCCCCAAAATGAAATTGAAACTAAACAGTTAGGAGGTAGAGGACTGAGGAGTTTTGGCTGGTGGTCTCGGTTTGAGGGGATACTCTCACACCCACAATACGCAGCCTCCTCGCTGCTCACCTTGTCAGTTTCATCGCGTTTTGGACACAGACAAACAGAGAAGACATAAAGGGCTAAAGACTCCCCCCGGGATCCCCTTTGCCGCTCCTCTCATTCTCTCATTTCCACATGCATTCACTGGGCTTGCACTCAAACCTATTCATTCATACCAAACTGTTGCATAACAATGCTGCCTGTGCTTTGCTAAAGCATGGGGGATGCTGGCGAAACAGAGCACCCATGGGTCCCCCGGACCAAGACTCCAGAATATGGGGGGCCTGATTTCAAGCCAGGAGAGCATGCTATTTACTTACTGAAGACAAAAGTGAAGGCATCAAGACCAACAATCAAGCAGTGGGTGAAGGTGGCAAAGCCTGAAGTCCTGGCAAAGCAACACCAGAGAGGAAACTCACAATTTGGCCAAGTCCTGAGATCAAAAATGCAAAAATGCAGTACAACACACACACACACACACACACACACACACACACACACACACACACACACACACACACACACACACACACACACACACACACACACACACACACGCACACACACACACACACTATCTATCTATATATATACATACACACACACACACATATATATATATACTGTATATATATATATATATATATATCCATCCCAACTATATATATAGTTGGCTGTAGCTGTAGTTCTCCAACAACCCTTATGAGGACCAGTTCCATCATACTTTAAATGTCATATTTTTGTAAACCTTCTGAAATGAAACATTCTTTTGAAGACAGTTTGATTGATTTCATTTCAGAATGAACAGGGATTATTAAAAACCGATGCGAATGTATTGGTTTCAGTGGCGTGAGTAGATGAAAATTGTAGTTGCAGTGTTTTATGTTTTAGGGGCAAAACGCCACCATTTAGGGGCAGTCTAGAGCCCTGATGAAAACAAAATCTACCAAAAGTTGTTGTTATTGAAACAGAACAATCTATGAAATTCGCCAATATCCTTGTGCACTTATCCGGCTGTGCCCTTTTTCTGTTCTTCAACAAGATAACTTTTCTAGCTGTTTCCTGCTGATATTCTGAAATGTGTCCGCCTTTTCTTCTTGGCAGGAGAGTGCACTTTCCAAACTGGTTGGGTTCATATTTCATTGAGAGCAAAATAATGAATAAATGTAGGTCAGACAAATGAGAGGAAAACGCAAGCTTTTTTTTCTTTCTCTTTGGAGCTCACGTGCAAGGCCTCTCTCTCTCTCTCTCTCTCTCTCTCTCTCTCTTCCGTCCTCTGTCCCTTACACACAGGGATCTGACATGTTCGGCAGAGGGTGCAAAGCCAAAGAACAAAAGGATGAGTGACCATGACCAAGTTTTGGTCCAAACCGGAGGGACGGACAGTTGCTAGGCTCTGCGGAGGGTAAAAAAAAATTTTTTTTTAAAAATAAAAATAAAAAAACAGCACTCTCTAGCCAAGCTCATTGAATCGAAGCAGGCCTCATGCAGTTATACCACTTTACCGCTTTAGACGCTTTAGAAGCACTGCAATCGCCTTCAATTAGCATTATTATCCACCATTACTTCCCATCACACTCTCTGAGCCTTTATGAACCACTCAACCCTAAGAGGATCTGAAGAACTGAACAAGAGGCTCAAGGAAAGCCAATAGTCGTGAGTGATGTTGACAAATCCAAAGCAGAAAGGGGTTTTATGTGTGCATGTATATGGAGATGAAATCACAAATGAAAAGTTAAAATGAAATCAATGTTTCCCAGGGCGGCCCGGTAGTCGAGTGGTTAGCACGTCGGCTTCACAGTGCAGAGGTACCGGGTTCGATTCCAGCTCCGGCCTCCCTGTGTGGAGTTTGCATGTTCTCCCCGGGCCTGCGTGGGTTTTCTCCGGGTGCTCCGGTTTCCTCCCACATTCCATAAAAACATGCATGTCAGGCTGATTGGACGCTCTAGATTGTCCCTAGGTGTGAGTGTGGGCGTGGATGGTTGTTCGTCTCTGTGTGCCCTGCGATTGGCTGGCAACTGATTCAGGGTGTCCCCCGCCTACTGCCCGGAGATGGCTGGGATAGGCTCCAGCACCCCCCGCGACCCTAGTGAGGATCAAGCGGTTCGGAAAATGGATGGATGGATGTTTCCCATTAGAGCCATAAAGCTTACATTTGTGCACAATGCTTTTGATGTTAATAGAGCTGGAGCCTATCCCAGTGGCAAGGTACAACCTGGACTGGTGTCCAGTCAACTGCTAGGCACATACTGTATCAACAAACCATCACTCCCATTCAAATAACTTCTTTGGAGAAGAATGATGAATTAACCTAATTTGCTTGTTTTGGAATGTGGGAGGAAACCGGAGTACCCGGAGAAAACCCACGCAGGCACAGGGAGAACATGCAAACTCCACACAAGAAGGTCGGAGCTGGGATCAAACCGACGACCTCTGCACTGTGAGGTCAACACGCTAACCATTGGAACATCGCCCCTGGTTGATGAGTGTGTCTTCAAAATACCACGAGAAGCACATACAATATTTTCAATCTGTAAAGCCTTGTAATGTGCCTGACATCATTATCATTGCCATCCATTCATACAATATACTGTCTATCCTGTGTATGGGAAACTCCGGTTGCTGACAGTCAATGAGAACAGGATACGACTTACTTAAGCAGGGAACCTTGAGAATAAACAGAATCATCGATTGATGTTTACTCCTCACGTGTATGCCACACCAGTCTCTGGTTAAGTGTTGTAAAAACTCTGGATGCGCTCGAAAGGAAACAGACTAAATGGATTATCTCGCACTGCCCCTGAAACCGAACCAGAGAGAGAAGCGAACCAGATCCAGGACTAGACAGGGACACAGGGAGAAAGCAAAATAGAGAAAGTAAAGCAAAACCCCTTAAAATATGCACAATGAATCCCTAGAGGCCAATATCTTGTTTGAAGAGCCCAGAGGTGGAGGTCAAAGGTCTCAGGTTAAGGCTCGCAGGTTATCAGCTATGGGCTAGTGTTAACTGAAGTCTGAGTAGATGGGCACGTTTTCAGTCGAATTGATTCATCCAGTCAAGGTATTCGGGTATTAACCCCGGAGAACCCAAGAACCCTTTTCTTCTTTGGAAAATGATGAATTATACATTAAATGACTGCTATACAGGTATGTTCACTGAACACCAAAATATACCGGTAGTTTTTTTTTCAAATATTCAATGCTTTAATCCGAATTTAGGATTAGGGCTAAATTTGACCCTTTGGGATTTAAGGGTAGCATTTGAGTAGCAGAATTTATAGGTGCCATATGAGACACCGTGGCTTCTCCTGGGTTAAAACTGGTCATCGGGCGTGCGTTGGAACCCCCAGATACAAACACAGGCTCATATTTGTGTGCTGTGTGCGATTTCACTTGTATCTCCTGTTGCTGCAGGGTGTGGCTCACAGTGGAGCTGGGGCGTGCGAGAGGAAGTCAGCGGGGAGCAGAAGTGTTGAACCCTGTTACTCCGTTGTCATCGCTCACACCTGCCGGTTGTTGACAGCAGAGTGTGAAGAGTTAACTGGGACATGTATATGTATGGATGTTTACTGAGTCTAATGGAAGCAGTTAATCACACTATGTAACAAGTATAAGAGATGGAAATTAGCGATTTGTGACAGACCCCGGGGCTTGCCCCAGGAGATGAAGCGAAAGCAGACACAAACAGTCTCTCCTGACACAATCCACACATAGACACATGCAGACACATGCACTCATGTGAATGGCAAAGCTCATGTTTGACGCCTCCCTCATTGAGCATGCTGGGGGATGGACTGTGGTGCATTCTCAGTGGTCTTCCAACTGTGACCTGAGCAAGACATGGAGGAGGAGGAGATGCGGGGGCTGTGTTTAAAAGAAAACTTTTATCCCTCCCTGGCACATTTCCAAAAAAGTGTTTGCCAAGTAGTGTCACTGATGGTATAGTAATACATGTATTCTCGCCTTATTTTTGTGCAGGCAGTGTGGGTTCCATCATCTCTCAGTGACAGTGTTAATAGTTGTCTGTGTCTACAGACATGGCTGGAAATGATTTCTCTTTGGGGGAGCAGTTTTGCAACGCAATGACCTCAAATGAGGAGCAATTCTCTAAGATTGAGGAGCAATTTTTTGCAGGTTTTGCAGAACTGAAGCAAGGGAATTCATAAACAATAAAATGATGACGATATAACGAATTAACTATAATTTTCCTTCTTTTTTTTTAATGTAATCATCACTTTTTCATTTCTTTTATTCACATTGTGCACCGCAGCAGTTTTTTTTCTTCCCTAGAAACATTTTCAGTGGGCAATTTCAAGCACAAATGTAAATTTCAGTTTAAAATTAACATTTCTCAATGGGTTATATGGTCTTTTAGCAATACTCAATTGATGTAAAAAAAAAAAAAAAAAAAAAAAGATACACCTGCAGTAATGTACTTATGAGAGCATTTGTTGTGTAGACCTCAAAAGTCAAAATCAAAACTCAGGACTCAAAAACAGATAACAAACATTCTCACTTTTGCTATTCGTTATGTTTTGATGAGGCGCGAAATGCAAATTTTGACTCGGAAATTGCGGTGCAAAACGGATTATTTCGAGCCTTGGTATGGGTAGCCTGCGTTCGGCTCCACCCCCACTGTGAACATGAAATCGGTAGAGAAAACGGTTTTGAAGTAATACACTGTTGTGGCTTTGTGAGCCATTCCCATTCCCTTTCTTACAGCCTCCTGTATTGGAGGAATCTATGTCACTCTCAGTTTTTGGCTTGGCATTATTTATGTTTAAAATCTCGTTGCGCAACAGACCCTACTGTCGATTTTCATACAGTATATCCCAGACGTCTCCGGTGGCCCGCAGAGGAGTCGCATATTAGACATGGCCGCCGTGATGCCTAGAGCCTGGTGGTCAAGCATAAACGCAACATGGTTGACTACCTCTTTAGTGACAACGTGGGCACCACAGTCGAGTGGGAAGCTACGATGTGGCACAACAGGGCTGGGTGGTCCTGGGGCGTAGGCCTGCGCGTGGAGTAGGTCTCTCATGCATCGGCTCTTGTGCTGTAGGTGCTGTTGAGTGAGGATCAGTACAAGGCACGCTTGGATGCTTGACAGACCTATTCTGAACCTCATCAAACACCTTTAAGATGGACCACAAAGAGATTGTGACCCACTATCTCTTGGTAGTTACTGTATCATACTGTATGAAGCTTTTCCACACACGCCGGACACTCCACATACGATATTTGTCTTGTGACTATGTATCTACAAGACAAATATAGCAGGCCACAAATAAATGAATAAAAACTGAAAATGTGCTTTAATTGGTCATCACACTTGCAGGTTCCTAAAATGTATCATTCATTATTTACCAACCTGTAAAATGGACTTTTAAACTGATTTGTATTGAAAGATTTGGAGTCTGCAACTGTGGGACGATGATGTCAGAGGTCAGCACCTCTTCCACTCCTTCACTGACCTTCACTTCTGAAACTGCTATCCAGAACCTTTTATTGCCATGTCTGCTTCCTGGATGGACCCTGGAGGGAACAATTCTTATGTATGGACCTGCCAGTCCTTTCAAGGGGATCAGCCTATCTCGATGTTTATTGTGTCTTTGCAACTTGTTCGAGCGTTGCTATTCCAAGTGCATGCTGATTTCAGTCATGCAGGAATTATACGGACAAATCTTATCTGAGCCAAGCATAGCTGAGCCAAGGGAAGTTCCTGAACTTGGACACAGTTTTGAGTTTGCATTGTTTTCACTTTCCATTCATACAGTCAGCAAGACAAAAGTGTCTGCGGTTCCTGTTATTGTTTTCCTGAGAGATAGCGCAGAAGGGATGAAATCGTGTGAATCTGCAAGATTGCAGAAACCAAACAAAAAATGTGAGGTGACTTTTTCTGAAAAATCACTATTTGTGATATTTCAACACGGATAGAACCTTCAGATGGCCATGAACACACAGTAACCCCAGAGAGTCTTGATGTAACCAACGGCAATAACCTCTGCTCTCTTCCTGTGACACCAATGACCTCTTGCCTTACGTTGTCTCACAAAGATTTGCAGAAAAAGCAAGACCAAAGGTTATAAATTCATCCCAAGTTCCGATATGGCGGCACAAAAAATGCAATTGCATTAATTATTTCTGCACTTTGCTATATAGGCCATTATGTGTGTCTTGTGTCTATTGCCTCTTGTTTTATTACAGCCCCTGGCAAGGGGAAGGGATGTAGTGGTCAACTGGGTGCAGAAACGCCTTTTCCTCCCAATTCCTTCCCTGTTCCTTTCACAGTTGCCGTGGTCCGGCCCATTTCCGACTTGGCCGCTTATGCACAGATCATGAGCGAATCGACAAGTCATTTGCTCTGATATGACCTCAGGTCAATTTTTCGGTAAAGCCTTGTTTACACTCTTTCGGAATGCTCGATCGTCATTCATAAAATCAAACGCATGTGAGCAGAATTTGTTGCGCAACCACACTCAAAGAGAATCCAATTTTCGCTGTATTTCTGTGACTGTGTGAATTATATCAACAGGATACCTGGAAAGGAAAAGAACTGGGTGGGAAAAGACAAACGTGATTTAAATTGTTCAAACGACTGCATGAGTAGATAAGTGTTCAATTAATAACTGTATTAGAGGAATGCAGAATTACTTTGCAAGACGCAATTAAACCTGTTGATACCTGCTTCAGTTACTAGAACCAATGTTAGTAAATGGCTTCATTTAAGTTAGTTATAAAACACCAAAGATATAAAAGCAGCTCCGGATCACTTATTATCGCAAAGCTTATCTGTTCAAAGAAATTCTAATGCTTTATTGCGACATAATGTGCTGTTATATAACTTAAGCCTGCCTCACTAAGACAGAAAGGGACTAGTTCTCACACAGACATGAAGACCGTAAATAATCACTTTTGACACGAGAACTGTCAACTGGTACAGACATTGATTGCCATTAATGCAATTCACTCACACCCGCTTCCTCGCAAATGGCATAAGATGGTCCCATTTGGTTTTAGGATGATGCAGTGCGATATTGTCATCACAACCTAATAAGAGGCTGATTGAGAGGCTGAGTTCTCCTCTGTGGTGGTGACCTTCTTTCCGGACAAAAAAATGCTCCTCGCCATGACTGACTAACAAGTCAAGTCAACAAGTCAACAGTATTTATAGAGCACTTTCAAACAGCCATCGCTGCATACAAAGTGCTGTACATGGAGCAATTTAACATGCACAAAAAACAGTAAGACAAATCGGTAATAAAGGCGGTAGAAAGCACCAAACAGTAAAACCAAGAACAAATCTTAAGTCATGCTGAGTCGAATGCCAAAGAATACAAGTGAGTTTTGAGGAGGGTTTTGAAGATGGGCAGCGAGGAGGCTTGCCGAATGTTCAGTGGGAGGTCATTCCAGAGAGAGGGACCAGCAACGGAAAAGGCTCGATCCCCTCTGAGCCTCAGTTTAGTTCTTGGTACTTCTAATAAGGTCTGGTCCGCAGACCTGAGGCGCCGGGCAGGTGTGTAGGGGCGGATGAGCTCAGAGAGGTAAGGTGGCGCGAGATTATTCAGAGATTTGAAAACTATTACACAACTCGTAGGAGGGGAGGGGCACTCGGAGGGAAGTGGGGTCAGTGACGGATGATCCAAGTTTTCCTCCCCTCACACAACACTAGTCCTATTTGCTCAGGGCTGGCCGCAGTTCAATTATTGGATGCTGTAACTGTCTGGAAGGCCAATTGAATGATGCAGAAAAGCCAATAGGAATTGACAGAAGGTGAGCGCTGCAAACTGATATTGATTGTTTTGGTGGGGTAGTGGCGAGCCCCACAGGGAGACACCTTTTTATTCCCAGCAATGTATGCTTCATGAACTTACTGTTTACAGTAAATGTGCAGTCATTATTAGCCTAAAAACACGACATTTCATATGTGGTCAGCCGGCTCTTCCTGCTCAGAAGACTGAGGTCTTTTGGGTTCAGGGGTCACTCCTTAAGACCTTCTATGACTCTGTGGTGCCCTCAGCCATTCATTATGGCATAGTCTGCTGGTCAGGCAGCATCTCAGCCCGGGACAGAAAGAGACTGGAGCGACTGGTCAGGAGGGCCAGTTCTGTCCGGGGCTGCTCCCTGGACACTCTGGATGAGGTGGGCAACAGGAGGATGCTAGCCAAGCTAAAATCTATGACGGACAGACCCTCCCACCCCCTCCAGGCCACCCAGCTCCTTCAGCTAGAGTCTGATACACCCGCGCTGCAAGAAGGAGAGGTACAGCCGCTTGTTCCCGCCGACTGCTGGCATTTATAATTTATATTTCTTTAGATCGTTTTTGTTCTTCTACTTTTCCCTTTCATAATTTTGCTGCTGTAAATTGGGAATTTCTCCATTGTGAGACAAATAAAGGTTATCTTATCTTATCTTATCTTATCTTATCTTATCTTATCTTATCTTACAGGCCACTCCAGAGCTTAGCACACTTACAGCAAGCAAGGACATTGTATTAATACGGCAAGGTCAAAATTATTCATAGCCTGGCCAAATTCCGAGTTACTGAATTGTTAATTGTTAAATGGGCATCTTTTGGAGGGAAATTATACACAACAAAATACTTTAAGATCTATGAGCGTTATCAGCGACAAATATTTGCCATTTTCTTAAATATCTATTTCATTTATTAGACAATTTTGAGGAAACAATCCTTTGCATCTTCTAATGTAATCTTGAGCATTTGAAACAACTATATATTATGTATACATTTAGAGCAATGTGTATACCGTTCAGAATGGGTGAATTATTCTGTTATTAAAACTTTTTTTTCTCCAAAAGGTAAAAAGGAATTAAAAAAATACATTATTGCTGACAACAGCTAAAGTCCTTTTCCCCTGTGCCCTTTTGTGCTACAAAATACACTGTTACCTTTTTTTTTTTTTAAAAACAACAACAAAACACTTATTTGAACAAAATATTTGGCTGGGGCATGACGCATTATGTGCTGTTGTAAACATAATATGCTTTGCGGTAACAAATGCAAGACAATACGGAATTGGGGGTACAAATAAAAATATCATCTGAAACAAGAGACTCCACAATAAGCACATGACATGGAATGAACTGCCCCAATGCGCTTCATAAAGCAAGTCTATGCTTGTGCAGCAGAATAAATTTGGTTAAATAACAGAGCTGCACGATCATGGGCACAACATAAGCAACCAACACTCAAAAGAGAATCTCAAGAAGCAACAAGCGATTCTTCCTGTGTGTTGAACACTGTGCAACAAACCCCCACAAAGCCATACAAGAGCTCCTTCAATACTCCAGCTAGCCTGGGGGAGTCAACTTCAATCCCTCCCCGACCCCAGACATACCGTCTCTGGGATTGTATGCCATCTGATGCTCCCGTGAGTGGATCTAAATGAGATCTGGCAAAGTGGGGATAAGTAGAATTTTCTACCTGAAGAGAATATTTTACATGGGAGATAGAATCTTAACCCCGTAAGGGGAGGCCACAGTTTCCATTAAAACCCTGTGGTGCACCATGTCGTAAGTCAGCATGTCTGTGGTAAGGATATTATTACAAAACAGTGAGTGTGTTTTGCGCCGTGACGCACTGCTTTCCAAGAGCCGGAAGTGGCAAAAAGTCAACGTCAGACATCTGCGCTGTCATAGCTGGAAGACATTCTGAGAGCAGGGTTGGAGAGTCATGTCAATCATTTGGTGTAAGTGATAGCAGAGGCTAAAGGCTGCTGTCACTGGGTCCTCCACAGCACCACAACTGTCCTCCACAACAGAAGAGTGAGAAAAGAGAAGAGACAAAGGTCAGGAAGTCATGATGAATGACAAGTGATGGAATGTTGAGTTTTTACGGAAGAGGCAGACAGGCCTCGACACCTTGGAACTGAGATCTGACCCGTTCTGCGGTTGGTGATCAACACACAGTGAAATTGATCATAAGATGTACGTTAGTCATCCCAGGAGGGATGTTAAATCTTCACTCGTACCCTGATTTAGGAGTGCTCCAATTTACAAACTGTAATTGCAAGCAAGCTTGAGATTCACTGCCGCTTGAGTGAATTTTTTAAAAAGTGGACAGCGACAGTCACCGATGCAGGTACTTTCAGCCATTTAATGAGACAAACCATCAAGCACACAAAAGCAAAATGAAAAAGATTGCGAGAAGCATTGAAAAGACAGAAACATTAAAATAACCGTGTGATAGACCAGAGGTGTCAAACTCATTTTTGCCATGGGTTTCCTTGGAGGGCCGTTATGACTGAAAACATGTCAATAATAACAGTCTATTCAACTATTGTTTAAATTACTGTGATGTGTGTTTGGAAACAAGAAAAAGCCTACACCGTCCCTCTTATTTATTAAATGTGAGAATTTAGAATTTTGGTCAAGATTTGAGCAAGCATCATGGAAGTTGACATGTTTGATTTGCTTTCGCGGGCCACATAAAATGATGTGGCGGGCCAGATCTGGCCCTCGGGCCTTGAGTCCGAGTTCCTAATTTCACTCACTATATGTCCCGTCCTTCAAGGCACGTCACCACCAGTAGAAGCACCATAAGAAAGCTGATCATATAATAATGCAACGTAAAGTACAATCAAGGAATCTCTTTCACATACTTGGAAAGTGCCATAAATTACAACCCAGATCTGTGTCTTTTTTTAGCCACACTTCAAAGAGTCAAGCTGTTTACAGGCGTGCGTTGTTTGTATGTTCTGACATGACTTCTAAGGGCAAAATGTGCAGCCAAAAAACATCAGTCTGCAGCTGACAATTTATTTAAATAAAGGCCCGGAAAATGATTCAAACCACTGGAAAGATTAACATGTCTGGGAGACATCTAATATCATTGCCTTTTTGCACATTCTGTAAGCATTCGCGGGTCTTGGAAATTATTTGAGCAAGGGCCAAAAATAAGCAAAAATTGCAAAACAAGCACAAGCACATTGAACTGCATGTTGATGTGCTGCATGAACAGTAACATAGATCAAACCAAGCTATTAAACGAGGTTCCTTCTTTGAGCAGTTTGTATTTTACTGTGTTTACCAGCACTGGAGCTGATGGTGATGAATCCGTTCAAATAGTCGCAGAAATCCAAGCTTTAATGATAAATCATGTCTTGAAACAACTGAGGCGAAATGGATGCACCACCATCAGAGGCGCTGCTTATTTTATTTCAACTGTCCAACCCAAAAGTTGATCAGACCTCACTCAGCACACAGGCATTGGAGTGAGGGTCTAGAACACACTGACAAACACAAAGCCCGGGGCCAGATTTGGCCTGCCACATCATTTTATGTGGCCCGCAAAGGCAAATCAAACAAATTCCATGATGCTTGCTAAAATCTCTAGCAAAAGTTTAAATTCTCATATGTAATAAAAAAGAGACATATTGTAAGCATTTTCTTGTAACCAACCCCCTCAGTACAGTAATTTAAACCAGAGTTGAATAAACCATTATTACGGATGTTTTATTTGGTTTCAGTCATCATGCCTCTCCAAGGGAAACGGTAACTAAAATATGGCCCATGACAAAAGTTTGACACCCTTGGTTTTTAGAACATTAAGGGAGGAATTGTCTTATCCCATTGAAAATTATATTTAAGAAAAACAATGACTTGCTAATTTTCCCCATGCTTGGTCAATCAAGAAATTTGAGTTAAAAGTCCATCCTGACATTTAATGTGCTCTTCACAAATGCCCTCTCACTGATTGCTAACCAATTCAGCTGGGAAAAGTGATATGAGAAAAAGATGAATGTGTTTTTAGCAAAATCGGGGTGTGCATCTCTCGAGTGAAAGATCCGATCGATAACGTATCACAGATCTCAACACACAGTGTGTTATGATTTAAGGACACTTTATTTTGCAGAGGAATGGTTAGTTAGATTTAATTGCAATGAGTTCCTGGCTGTCATTTTACAATCTGAACACATTTGGCAGCACTGTAAGCGTGGCGTTTATTTCATATATTGAAGGTCGAGAAATTCAAGCTGTCAACTCTTGACAATGCACAACTGTGAACTGAAAGTCATTCCAGGTCATTGAGTATCATCCAAATCTTATCAGATTTGATTAACATTCATTCATTCATTCATTTTTTTCGAACCGCTTTATCCTCACTAGGGTCGCGGGGGTTATTGGAGCCTTTCCCAGCTGTCTTCGGGCAGTAGGCGGGGGACACCCTGAACCAGTTGCCAGGCAATCGCAAGGCACACAGAAACGAACAACCATTCGCACCCACACTCACACCTAGGGACAATTTAGAGTGTTCAATCAGCCTGCCATGCATGTTTTTGGAATGTGGGAGAAAACCGGAGGACCCGGAGAAAACCCACGCAAGCACGGGGAGAACATGTAAACTCCACACAGGAAGGCCGGAGCTGGAATCGAACCCGGTACCTCAGCACTGTGAAGTCAACGTGCTAACCACTCGACTACCGGGCCGCCCTTTGATTAACATGTGTTTAATAATAAAATGTATATTTCTTCATAGTGTTGATGACTGAAGGAAAATCAACAATTCATGACATTTTTGAATAAAGAAAAAGCTGTGAATTAAGGGTGTTCTTGAACTTTTCACATAGATAGATAGATAGATAGATAGATAGATAGATAGATAGATAGATAGATAGATAGATAGATAGATAGATAGATAGATAGATAGATAGATAGATAGATAGATAGATAGATAGATAGATAGATAGATAGATAGATGGTCTCTGCATCATTTGCAAGGCTGTCACACAGCTGTCAGTGTGCAATTCTACATTTCTAATAGTACCTTTCATTCTGTAAACGCTCTCTGTACTAATATTTTACAGGTACTTCCTAAATGTTCTTTTTGTTTTTGTGGTTGTCACACCAAATTGAGTGTGGTTCATACTTCCGGGGATAAATTCCTTGTATATTTTGACATTCTTGGCCAAGAAAGATGATTCAGATTCTGATTAAAGAGGATTCGATGGGTACCTTGATACAAGGTGTGCGGTACGATTCAACGACACCGATACATTTTATACTGGAATGATTTGGTTCGATTTGATGCGCTCACATCTTTTAAATCGAAACCGATTGTCTGATTCAAATCGGTTTTCGTTACAACCCCAACCATCTAAGCATTTTCTGTAGCACTGTCTCACTTGTGTTGCACGTGATTTGGAGCCTATCCGAGTTGACTCAAGTCAAGGTGTGATGGACTGGATTGGTCGCCATGGACTACCATGGGCAAAACTATGGAGGAAAAAAGGTTAATCAATCATGATGATTAAAAGGTGATTTTGTGAACAGACCCAATTGTTGTGGCATTGTTGGTGTAATGCATCTAATGAATGAACTCCCTCAACCCTTAAATCCACTGTATTCACATATCAATGAATGCAGTTTTAAATAATGTGGGTCATCATGGGGTATTGGATTATATCCAATGGATTGAAATTAAGGTCACCCATTGAGATGCAGCAATTAAATTCTTGACATCTTCAGCCAATGCAATGGCATTTTAATAAATTGACCAGTGAGCTCTTGCTCTCACGTGCATCCAAAAATAGCCCGTGTGAAAGAAAACGGGGTTTGTTGCGGAGAGCTGTCACCAACCCTTTAGATGTACGAGAGAAGATGTGCTCAACGCCTAAATGCCTGGCTGCGGCTTGCACAAAGATAAAGCACGTCAGATGCAATCGCCGCATACAGTGCACATGACATCATCGGGTGAGCGCGAAAGCGGTGTGAAGTGTGAGAGCAAAGCAGAGAAACATGGGGAAAGAGTAGACAAACCCTGAAGCCCTTGCATACTTTGAGCACGCACCGCAAAACCAACAGGTGCAATGATGTCAGCTACTTTCCCACTGGGGAACAATATGGGAAATTAGGGTGCACAAAGCAGAACACCCCACCCCCCTTTTATTCAAAATACACAAGAAAGATTGCTACACTAATGACTGCATGGGTCCAATACTTACACGGGAGTCCAAGAAAAACTGTGATGAAGTGAAGCAAGGATAAAAAAATATCAGCATGTAGGTGACCAAATTATATGAGTAGTGATATTTGGTTTAATTTGTCTTCCATTTTTCACAACTTGCTCGCTACAAAGAGGTGAATGTCAAAATTCACGACAGGTGTTTCATCCTTGAACATACCAAAGAACATCTACTTCTGTGCCTTTCTGTGACTCTTCCAATCTCTGTTCCAACATTGTGATGACACTGTGTGACACTCACATCAGTGGCCACTTCCCTCCTGTTTGAAGCCATTTGTACAGTGTCCTTTCGGTTTCATGGTGTCAAAATGCAGGATCAAAACTGTTTACATAACAATTCTTATTTAACCTGTTAGTGGTCCATTCATGGAGCAAACACATGTTATGTATTTTGCCATTCGGCTCCTTGTTAGAGAACAGCAAGTTGTACAAAAAGTTCTGAAACACTGAACAGTGGAATGTAGCCAAAGGTTTCGAGAAGATTGAATTGAGTTCAAGTGTAGTGAATATTAGGTTCATGCTAAAATTTCAGAAAAACAATCACTACCCTTTTGTGAGTAGCCATCTGGGTTATAATTTGGGATTTATTTGGTTTTGACTTTTGCTTTTAAAATCAGTTAGTATTTGTTTTTAGAGCAAGTTTATTAATTTTTATGATGATTTTTTTGGTGTGTAATCAAGTAAAGTAAACAAAATTTCTCAATCGGCTTTTGTTCTCCTGTCGCGGCGGATGCACAGCAATACCGAAATAAATACTGTAATACATTTTAAATGAACCCAGATAGTTCATGTACGACCTTCACAAAAATAAAAACTAATGCAATTTTTGCTCTAATTATAATTTGTTTTATAAACGTAAGGTGTCGTTTCAGTTAGTTTAAAAATACCTGTATATGTTCCTGTTTATTTTATTTCGTTTACATTTTTTTTTCAATTTCACTTTTTTCATTGGGTTTCCTTAACTACTTTAAGTTAGCCAGCCGCACGTGAAATTGCTTCCAGGTGGTTAGGTTAATATCCTCACGCAAGTACAGATAATGGAAACATACGTTGATTTCTGGCAATATTGTACAAAGGGCAGTATCTACAGTACATCAAGGTTAAAGAATAGTCTTCACAAGAAGGGATACTCATTTATCATTCGATTGTTTTGCATTCATGACCTAAAATCTGTTTCATTTTGATATTTCCTGTAATTTTTGAGGTCATGAACGGTGCACGATAAAGTGTTTTAGAGCGGGGGTTGATTTAGGAATTTCATGACTCATGCGCGTAGGCCTGCGACAACACTGTTACTCGGCGATACTTGCTGTTTTTTCATTTGAGTGTTTTCTGTTTTTCTTAATATAATAGAAATATTTCTTCCCGACTAACGTACAAATTCGTACTGGTCATAGGGACGGAACTTGATCGTATATCGAGGACTGTACGTTTTTTTTCACTACAGATATCCGGGGCTGTTTCCTTCCAATTAGTTGACAGAGTACGCCTCCTGTGGACCATTTTGTTGTACTTCATTTAAACAAAACAGCCTTGAACCAAATATTTTCACCTTTTATGTATTCGTTTCACAAATAACAACACCGACATACGACAACATAGTATGTACAGGACATATCGCAATTAAGGTCTTTTTCACAACCCACTACATTGGAAACTTCGGCATAGACTGCGCTGTGACTGAAGAATATCATCAATTAAAAAAAAATAACAGTACAATCTGAAAAGAAATACCAGTAAAAAGGCGACATGTTCAAATATGTCTATTCATATTTACAACAATAGAAGTTTTTTATGGAGGAATTTTATTTTACATACAAGCTATTGTAGCGCCACTGTGATACCACTGAGCTGCTTCTTCATTTTGCAGCTTTGCATGACTTGTTTAATACTTCCAAACAGTTATACTCAATTGATGGGTCAGAACCCAAAAGTGGATCATGGATTCCTTTTCGGTGGGTCGCGGACAGGGAAAAAATACATGGGACCATTGGCGTAAGACAGTACCAACATACAACTCACTGGTTTTCATTAACTTATATTCATGTTTTTTTCTGTACAGATGTTGCATTTACGATTAGGATTTTACTATTGTTATTGTGTATGTATAAAATATAATATATAATTTCAAAGGCAACATTTTAATACGACATGGGGTCAGTTCCCGCTCAATGACGGTGTGTATGTGGGTGTGAATGGCTGGTTGTTTCAACATGTGCCCTGCAGCTGACTGGCGACCAGTTCAGGGTGTAGTCCGCTTTTCACCTCGAGTCAGCTGAGAGAGGCTGCAGCACCCCCAGCGATCATGTTCAGGATAAGCGGTATTGAAAATGGATGAAACTTTTGAACAAGAATTTTCTTTATTGTTCTTGGTTTATATAAAGTGGGTGGCAACGGAGTGACAATTTGGAAAACGTGGGTCACAGGGTGACAACAGGTGAGAATATACAGTACCAAGCAATTATTAAATACAGTACATCAAAACAATAAATAGTAAATACCCGGCGGCCCGGTAGTCCAGTGGTTAGCACGTCGGCTTCACAGTGCAGAGGTACCGGGTTCGATTCCAGCTCCGGCCTCCCTGTGTGTAGTTTGCATGTTCTCCCCGGGCCTGCGTGGGTTTTCTCCGGGTGCTCCGGTTTCCTCCCACATTCCAAAAACATGCATGGCAGGCTGATTGGACGCTCTAAATTGTCCCTAGGTGTGAGTGTGGGCATGGATGGTTGTTCGTCTCTGTGTGCCCTGTGATTGGCCGGCAACCGGTTCAGGGTGTCCCCCGCCTACTGCTCGAAGACAGCTGGGATAGGCTCCAGCATCCCCCGTGACCCTAGTGAGGATAAAGCGGTTCGGAAGATGAATGAATGAATGAATGTTTCCTAATCGGGCAGCCCCTGATTAGCGTGTCGGCCTCACAGTGCAAAGGTGCCAGCCTTCCTGTGTGGAGTTTGCATGTTCTCCTTGTGCCTGCGTGGGTGTTTTCCGGGTCCTCCGGTTTCCTCCCACATTCCAAAAAAATGTGTGGCAGGTTAATGGAACACTCTAAAGCAGGCATGTCCAGCTCCGGTCCTGGAGGGCCACTGTCCTACCCGTTTTCCAGCTCTCCCGGCTGCAACACACCTGCTTCAGATGGTAAGCTCGTCGGCCAGCACTGAAGCAGCATTAGAACGTTCCTGATTATTTGAATCAGGTGTGTTGTCCATGGGAGAGCTGGAAAACAGGCAGGACAGCGGCCCTTGAGAACCGACTTGGACACCGCTGCTCTAAAGTTTCCTGAGGTGTGAGTGTGAGCGTGGATGGTTGTTCGTTTATGTGTGCCCTGCGATTGGCTGGCAACCAGTCCAGGGTGTACCTCGGGACCTCGTGTACCACCCCCACCCACCCACGCGTTTCCTAATACAGTACGTACTTGATATATATGAATCATTGTGATAAAATTATCTTATGGCGGTGGTA
The DNA here is from genome assembly GCF_054856545.1 of Hippocampus guttulatus. NCBI lineage: Eukaryota > Metazoa > Chordata > Actinopteri > Syngnathiformes > Syngnathidae > Hippocampus > Hippocampus guttulatus. The sequence goes on along the minus strand of NC_141262.1, from coordinate 34,485,910 downwards.
ATTTGTTGTTGAACGACTCTCATGAGTAATAAATGAATCGGAATACAATAGTACTGTACTCTCAGTAAGATGCAGGTCAATTTGACGACATATTCACTCACGCTAATAAACTTTTTTTTAACTGAAAAGTGTGAACTAACAATGACAATTCAACTTAATGTAACGTTTAGTTTTGAATTTACAAGTTATTAATTTTACATGCATTATGGTGAGTGAGCAATTAAAAGTTGTCATCTGAATATCTGCACAGATCTTATTTTAGACTGTCAGGTAAACATCTCGCGCATTGGTTTTACAGTCACCGTCCTTATCGTTACTGCGCTAATGTATACTTCCGCGCATAATAGTTCGCCATTGGCATTTTAGTATTTTTTTTGTTTCGAGAGAACATTATGATTAGTTGATAAATAAAACATAAATTTTACATAACAGTATTAAGTGTTAGATGAATACAATATTATTTGATGTTTTTTACGCGTCGCTTTTTGCATCGAAATGACACGGTGAGGAACTACTTCCCGGCCAAAATTTGGTTACACCCACTTCGCCATTTTCTACTCGATGAGTGCGTTGTAACGAAGCTATAGCTAGCCTTAGCTTAAAAAATACGTTTAATGTTACTCCGAATACTTATCGTGAATCGACTTGAATTGGCAAGCTATTTTTGAACCAGGCATTGGCTACAACGTTGACGTAGCGGTGTGTGACGTGACGAAAATTAAAGGTAACGGCTTGCCGTTTGGCTGGCAACGTGCTTTCTGCTCGTTGTTGCACAAAGACGACTGACTGCCCGGTAGCACGTTATTCTTTTTAAAACTGTAAACCTGCCGGCTGACACATTGACGTCCACCGTGCAAGACTCAAAGACCGAGGAGATGACCACCTCCGTGGGGAACGTGGCTGATAGCACAGGTTGGTTCCCTCTTAAAAGATGAAATGGCGTAAGAAGGGGGGGGGGGGGGGCGACAGAAACCGGCCGTCATTTTGAGCGTTGATATAACCGAGTTGGAACAACGTGAACATTTTGGTGTGTATCTTGTATCGTAGTGGTTTTAAAAAGACAACTGTGTCTTGTCAGAGTCTAGCTTCATTATATAATAGACATTTGTCACATGATCAAGCCTGCGATGGCTGATGTGAATTTGTCTTTTAGTTCCTGTTCTGCAAGGTTAACTGCAACCTAATTCCTCCTTAATACGTCCGATTTAATGTGCAGGATTAACGTAAAAGCAATATTTGAGCATTGATACTCATCCTCTCTGTAAATGAATGATGCTAGCCTGACCCGCGCCTATATTTGTTTTGTCACCCCATGCATGTATTTTGTCATCAATTTTAAGTTAAGCATTTGCATGTTTTCAAGGCAGCATGCCCATTTTAAATAAACTATGCTCGAGCAGTCTTTTTGCATTACTGTGTGTCAGCAGTTCTTCATGCATGGCAACATGCCTATTTTCACAGAATGCCCAATTTATAAGATTTGTTTTCCCTCACTTTGTATTGAAAGATGTTACCCTCAACTTTTTATCGTTGAATAAAAATCACCATCTTGTTTTTTGTTGAATATATATGTGATCAGTATTTATAATTTATTTTTCATTTGTCTGCCATTTTCCATCCATCACATCTAATGTCTTGTTTTCCCCCTTCCCCCTGTTCCTTGGGCTGTGTTGGTGCTCCAGAATCGTCAAAACGTATTCTTTCCTTCCAAGGGTTGGCTGAGCTGGCACATCGGGAATATCAGTCAGGGGACTTTGAGGCAGCAGAGCGCCACTGCATGCAGCTGTGGCGTCAGGAGCCTGATAACACAGGCGTGCTGCTGCTCCTTTCCTCTATTCACTTCCAGTGCCGAAGGCTTGACAGGTAGGTGAGGTGGGCTCGTCATGGGTCCAATGCAACACAGATGCGGTGTAGCTGCAGGGAGTCAGCGATTTCTCTGTCATCAAAGAACCATTTTTCTGAGTTTTGCTTGCTCATTAATTAAATACTGCCTCCCAGCAGTGGCCTCAGTGACTAAGGTCTTTATTGACAGGTTTCATCAAGAAATTATTGTCTTACATGTTGCAGGCTGAAAATGTTGAACATGCAGGACGTTAGTTTGTTCGACATCAATGAGATCAAATCGATCTTCAGTTCAAGTACAGTATATTCACACAGAAAAGAGGCCGACTGTTGAGTCCTAATCAAAATAATTGTCGTCCAAATGATGGTTGTTATGTTGATGAAATTTTGAAAACATTTTCCCATAAAGTCCAAATTCATACGCTCTCCACTTGATATTCTTGCAATTTTCATAGTTCAAAACAATAATGAATGCAGTTTGTTACCGGTATACGTATTTGGAGTCCCAAATCCTTATTCGGTATTGCATTTTTTTCTGCTAGAACCTGTCAGTAGGTGTGCGGTGCTCAATTGCGTGGTGTGGGGTGAAGAAATGCCAACTCTTGTTTACGCGATTGTCCACTTGGGTCTGTTTGGCTGTGCCCTTCTTGTATGCTGGACCTATTAAGGCTGGGCATGAATGGCGCAAATCCGGGTCTAGTGGGTGCTATAGCACCTTCAGAAATTTGTATCGTCAAAGTTAAGCCCCTCCAGCATTTTATCTATATTCTAAGATATACTTATGAATAATTTTCTCAGCCCCCCTTTGTATTGGTCGAACTTCCTTTAGCTTGGGAGAGAAAAAAATCCAGGAGCCATGCCTGAGGCTGCATACAATATGACCAACAATCACAGCTTCAATATGCGTTTTAGTTCAGGAGTGTATTTTGTTTGGACAATTGTAGAAGTGTGTCTTGTTCTGTAATACGTTATATGTTGCCAGTTGCGTTTTCAAGCTAAGTAGATGGCTTCTTTTTTCACCCTCATGAAATAAAAACGCATGCCGCGTGTCGTTCCTTCAGCCCCTACATATCATTCACACAGGAATGTTAAATCTTTGGTTGATGACCCCAATGACCCCCAATGCTAACCAAAACAGCAGCACATACAAAGGCACATAAACAGTTTTGATATTAATTTCAGTGTGAGGTCTTTGAGCAGGTTCATGAGTTTCCTCCTTGTTTTTAAAGATAATGTTTTAAAGTGAGCATTTCAGAAGGCCCTTGTGCTCATTCCACCAAGTTGGAGACATCAAGTATCTGCATGTCCAAGTATATGTGTGTGACCTCTCTGATTTGATTATTGCTTCTTCTCAAGGGTGCAATTGCATAAATAGGTGTCCAAGGCTATATGAGAGAATGGATAGATGTATACTGTAGATTTCCTTTCACATATTGCTTGGTGCCAGAAATTCACTTGCGGATTTTTGACCCTTCTGTTCTGTTTCTAACCCAACAGGTCAGCTCATTTCAGTACATTGGCCATTAAACAGAACCCAATGCTGGCCGAGGCATACTCCAACCTGGGGAATGTGTACAAGGAGCGAGGGCAACTGCAGGAGGCCATTGAACACTATCGGCATGCTCTGCGACTGAAGCCGGACTTCATCGACGGATACATCAACTTGGCTGCAGCTCTGGTCGCCGCAGGGGACATGGAAGGAGCGGTGCAGGCTTATGTGTCTGCATTACAGTACAACCCTGTAAGTCGAGCACTACACGTTGGACTTGGATCAAGCCATCAGTAGCAAGAGCAAACAATTGTAAGCTTAAAAGCAGTTGTTTGCAAAATATCGAAGTGATTTGTTTCTCTTTCTCAGGATCTTTACTGTGTGCGCAGTGACTTGGGCAACTTGCTTAAAGCACTTGGGCGCTTGGAAGAGGCCAAGGTATGTCTGGTGTCGTGGTCTGGTGTTTGAAATAATGTGGTGCTCTGATTGGATTTTCTGTGTTGTCTGTGTTGTTTTTAGTGTCACCCCTCCTATTAGAGCCGTCCTTAGGCCACTGACATTTTTTTTCTTCTCCTTTTTAAGCAAATAGAGACCCTCGCCTTTACCGCAGTTTGCCCCGTTATATATCAGAAAACAGGTCTTTCTCCTCTCTCATTAAAAAGTGTGCATTGCATACATGTTTTGAAAAAAATGTTTATCTTAAATGATAAAGCCCATGTGAGTAAACATACACTAATAAATCATTATTTTAATGATAAAACATTCTCTATAGAATTTTAAGTTTTCCCCAGTATTGTAGACATTTCCCTTCAACCCCGTATCTTACCAGTTGTCCTAATTCCTTTTGGTTTCTTTTGACCTTCGAAAAGACGTCATTCCCACCCTTTAGGAAGAAAGGCTCTATTAGGTCAAACACTAGCCATCTGTTATAATGTTTCCATACAATTGATAGTTGACTGTGGGGGGAAAATGCTGGCTCGGTCTGTGAAGAATATATGAACTGATAAGTACCTAGTTTCTATTTGCAGTGCCAAAGATAAGATGGTTTGTAACCTCACCACTGTACCTCCAGTATTATATCCAGTTAATGGACATTACACACGTTTCCTCCCCACCTAACATTCACCCTGAGGACATTTACGCTTCTATTGGCCACTTGAATTATTTTCCGATTACAAGCGGCTCCCTGTGCGGAGTCAAATCTGGAGGTGTGCAGTTGAACTAGTGGTTACAGGCCCTCTTATTTTATGCTAGATGAGGGGGGTTAAAGGAGTGGGGATGGAGTATCAGGGAGTGTCAAGCTCCTCAGCTCTGTCGCTCCCTGGCCCCCCGCGCGCTTGCTAAGGATTGGTGGAGTGTGCGCGCCCAGAGCTGTCTTCCTGACCTTTGTAACACCCACCCTCCCACAAAGGGCTTTTCATGTGCCCATTCTTTCTTTTAGTCAACTGTGCCTAACTATGCCATGTTTTCTATTATGCCATGATATAGTCACCCATATAGTTGTAAAAACTTCAACTTGGGTGCCTTTCAGTGGTGCCTTCCGTCAGTGTCAAGCAGACAGCTCACAATCTGCACTCCACCGCCTGCGTCAGATGCGGCTCGAAAAGGACAGGCGTGCGCAGCAACAGCGATGACTTCTTCATTTCAGAGCTGTGGAGGCTTCTAGATCCAAATAAACCACAGACTTTTCTCCCTACCCCATTGGCCAGGATTCAAGAAAGCAGGCCAGGACAAAGCATTGTAAGCATTAAAATATTTCCTGAAAATGCTAAAAGGCCGAAAATCAACAATTAACTCTTGTTCCATTTTGCTTCAGATATGTAATTTCCTCAAAGCAATGGGATCAGTTCATTGTTTAAGATCAAGCCTGTAACTGCCCTCCTGTAGTGCCAGCTCAATTGAATTCGTACAATTGATAGGACTTCAAGTTACAAGCACAAAAAGCCTTTCTTCCCCATCTCGCTCCCCCAAAACATTTTTTGGGTTTTCTTTGAAATATTTTTTTGCATGAATGAATACTAAATATAGTTGGTTATGCTTGATGTGTTTTGGAAGAACCTGCTACATTTCCAAATTGAAAGACCAATGCATTGTTTATCAACTTTACTAACAATGTTGTTTCTGATTTTGTCTCTTTTGGTTTCCCTCAACTGAAATTGTTGTATAGAAGGTTTCAGGTGGGTGACACTATTCCTGCGTAGGTGCCCGGCGGAAAGGAACACTAGGGGCAGCCTCAGTCTTCTCTTCTTCCAGCCAGCCGCGGCCACCACTCTGACAAAGTCCAAAAATATGGTAACGGGTTTGTAACAGCCACCAAAAAGAAAAACCACCTCACTTCACGCTTGAGCTCCTCTCTCGTGGCATCTCTTGAAGAGCAAATGAGAAAAGTAGCAAAATAAATGACAGTAAGCATTTTTAAGATATGCTTATACTAATTACTGAGTTCTAGATTAAGTATAAAGAAACTTGGATTTGGAAGCCGTAATGGTGAAAAACAAGTAAGAACGCTCTAACTCTTACATAACTCCTGATTATTTTTCCTGTTTTGTTTTTTTTATTTTTCCCTTCTTTATTGAGTTGCAGTGCTCTGATGATGCAGATATTGCGCTGTGAGTCTATAGTAGCGCAGGGGCTGCGCAGCGAAGCCCTCCAGGCAACCAAAAAGGCACAGCGCGCCAGCACGCGACCCTCTACCCCAATCCCTATGGCCTCATGGTTGCAGACCTCCCCACCCTTAAAACCAGCCTCGCTCCCAAATGCCCCAATATCTCTGGAGTTTGGTCATGTACAAGTTTGCTCTCAACAGTCCCTACTGACTTCAAAATGCCCCGTGTTATTTGCATCATAACCTAGGCTCCTGTCGCTGTGCTAATGGTTCCTCAACCGCAATTATTCAAAGAGATGGTGGGTGTGGCGTATGCCAGTCTGGTGTGGCAGGCTGTCTGCCAGAGGGTGTCGGTCTGTGGCTATTGAACCAGGCCGTTTAAGCGAAGCAGCAAAGCGATGGCCTCTGCCAGGAGCGAGGCTGCGCAGGCGTGGTGCATTGTGGTGGCAGCAACCCCACCTGCGTGATGTTGTCGCGCATGCATTTCAGGGACCATGACCTGCACAATCGGTTCACCATCACAGGTTGTGAGTTGTCATGCCTTCATAAGAGGTGTTGCTTAAATTCACACAAACTTTATTTGGCTCAGTATTGGGAGTGTAGCAATTTGGGTTGTTGCTACTCCAGTGGTTTGAAGTCAGTTCACACCGTTAGGTATTCATTTTGCCACCGAGCTTTTAAAATTGTGGCCATAACTGCACGATGAGGGCCGATGTGTAGGTGTTGGTTGGATCTGCGCAGCGTAGGAAAAAGCAATGCAGCTTAGCGCAGCAGACTTGTGCGCACGCGAGCCCATGCTGTAGACTCACTTTTTGTTTTCCCGTAGTTAAGTCACTAATTTTGCTTTCTCTTCCCTTTTTTGTTGTTTTTTTTCTTCTTGCTTTTATTCTCCCGCCCCACCCCACCCCCACGCACACTTTTTTCTTTTCTTTTTTTTAACAATCCCATGCCCTCCCCTCTCCGTGCTATACTTTCCCTTTCCATCTGTTCTCTTCCTTTCCTGTTGCCTTTTCCACTGGGAAATCGAGGCTTGTTACCTGAAAGCCATTGAGACTCAGCCCAACTTCGCAGTGGCTTGGAGCAACCTGGGCTGTGTGTTCAATGCCCAGGGGGAGATATGGTTGGCCATACACCATTTTGAGAAGGTCTGTTGCTATATTTTCAAATACCCAGAAAGAAATGTTTGAATATTGTTTGTTCATCCCATATATTAATATGTGTACTTGTATGTCTTGTGTGACAATTTTCAAGGCAGTAACACTGGACCCAAATTTCCTTGATGCCTACATCAATTTAGGAAACGTTTTGAAGGAAGCCCGAATCTTTGACAGGTCAGTCATCTCCATCCTGACGTTTTTGTACCTATTGTTTATCTAGCTTGTGTAAGGTAACCAAATTTGTTGTGATTACAATAAATCTTATTTTGCGCAGTTCAGTGTTGTTGATTAAATATGAGGCTTTAGCATATGTTGTGTTTCCAGGGCTGTGGCGGGATATTTGAGAGCCCTGAGTCTTAGTCCCAACCACGCAGTTGTTCATGGAAACCTGGCCTGCGTCTACTATGAGCAAGGCCTCATTGACCTGGCTATCGACACATACCGCCGAGCTATTGAGCTGCAGCCTCACTTTCCAGATGCCTACTGCAATTTGGCAAATGCACTGAAGGAGAAAGGCAATGTAAGGCAACTACTTGGAACACAGATTCACACCACTGACCTGAACTTTGAAGGATCTATCACTTCATTCGACGTAGCAATGACGAAATGTTCACGTGACCAATGTTTTTTCAGGTGTCTGAGGCAGAAGAGTGCTACAACACAGCTTTGCGTTTGTGCCCGACACACGCAGACTCCCTGAACAACTTGGCTAACATCAAACGTGAACAGGGCAACATTGAGGAGGCAGTTCAGCTTTACAGAAAAGCGCTAGAGGTACGGCTTGATGATCGATAAGAGTTTACTCGTGGGTCAAATATCAGTTTGGGAGCACCATCAAAATGGCTTCAATGTGTCCAGGTGTTCCCAGAGTTTGCTGCGGCTCACTCCAACCTGGCCAGTGTTCTGCAACAACAGGGAAAACTCCAGGAGGCCCTCATGCACTACAAGGAAGCTATCAGGTTTATATTCATGCAATAGTATACAGAATAACTGATTGTTGTCAAGCTGTGCCACACCACACCCAAATGTATGTGATTCTTTCACTTTTGGTCAGACAATGCCACTATTATATACAGTTTTGACTTTTAATCTGGTGCAGCAGAACACGAGAGATCACAGGTTGTCTTTAAACTGTAATTATGCTGTTCAGAGATAACAGCGAGGGTTTACTCAAGGTGCTAACACTGTCTGTGATTTACAGAATTAGCCCCACATTTGCGGATGCGTACTCAAACATGGGTAACACGTTGAAGGAAATGCAAGATGTGCAAGGAGCCCTCCAGTGCTACACCCGTGCCATCCAGATCAATCCTGCGTTTGCTGACGCTCACAGCAATTTGGCTTCAATACACAAAGTAAGCGTTGTTAGACTTTTGACTGTGTCACCAATGACCTTGTGATTTGTTATTTATATCGAGCGGTGTTATTAGTACTTTTAACTATAGGATTACCCGAGCTACTATGATGGGAATTGACAAAAAAAAAAAAGAAACGTTTGCATGATAATTTCGTGGTTGCCTCTTATTTATTATAAGAGTGTATCATGTTTCTCATGTACGATGGTGTTGGTCTGTAAGGACTCTGGAAACATCCCAGAAGCCATCGCATCGTACCGCACCGCCTTGAAACTCAAGCCTGATTTTCCCGATGCTTACTGTAACCTGGCACATTGCTTGCAGGTTGGTGGGGTTTTTTTCATACTGTTTTTTTGCCATTTACATATTCAATGTTCGGCATTGTGTTACTTTTTGACAGCATTGCTGTACGTGATATAATTTTTTTTAGATTGTGTGCGATTGGACGGATTACGATGAACGGATGAAAAAGCTAGTGAGCATTGTTGCTGACCAGCTGGAAAAGAACCGCTTACCATCGGTTCACCCCCACCACAGTATGTTGTATCCACTCTCTCACGGCTTTCGCAAGGCCATTGCTGAGCGCCATGGGAACCTTTGCCTGGACAAGGTACACTTTGTCTTCCAAGCCATATTTGAGTCATTCGCACCAGGGTTTTGAGAGTGTTTTTGCAAAGTGCACAATGCAACCTCCTAGTGTAGCTTCTGAAATGAACCCCTGTGACTCGTACCATTCTTCCACGTTTGCTTATTGAACAGATCAATGCATTGCACAAACCTGCTTACGAGCATCCAAAAGACCTGACGGCCAGCGGTGGACGACTGCGTGTTGGATATGTCAGCTCAGACTTTGGCAACCACCCGACTTCCCACTTGATGCAGTCCATTCCTGGCATGCACAATCCTGAGAAATTTGAGGTGAGTCACTGTAAACAAGTCAATTTATTAGTTATAAATTGAAGCTGCAAAGAAGTTTACCAAAAAGAATCATTGGGTAGGGTTTTATAGAAATATTTCATCATTCTTATTCAATATGTAATCTTTCCCTTTCATACCCAAGGTGTTTTGCTACGCACTGAGCCCTGATGACAGTACGAATTTCCGAGTGAAAGTCGTGGCAGAGGCTCATAATTTCACAGACCTCTCACAGGTGATGTCTTGTATTTTCTGAAGGTCATGGCTACAAATAGAGCTGTGCGTAATTAATATTTATGAAAAATAGTCTCTCTGGATTTTTACAGATTCTTTTATCTCTACTTGTAGATTCCTTGTAATGGCAAGGCAGCCGATCGTATTCATCAGGATGGGGTCCACATTCTGGTCAACATGAATGGTTACACCAAAGGGGCCAGAAACGAGCTTTTTGCCCTGCGTGCTGCTCCTATTCAGGTAAGATCAACATATTGATACAAACTTCTGTCACGATACGGGTAATTGCTATATCGACTTACTATTGGATGAGGAAAAAATAGACATAACAGTTTTGTGAGAGTTGATGAAGGGTCATTTACGAGCGTTTTTTTTAATATACGTCATTATCGATCACTCACACTGCTCCTTGCTTCTGCCGTCATTCAACTGCTGTGGGAGTTGGCCCTCATAAGTACACAAACGGTAAGAAAAATGGTTCAGTGCGACTGATCCAGTTCGGCTGACATGTCTCGTGCACGCACAACTCTTGCGTTTTTAGTGAGGCGCAGCATAGTGGAGTATCGACAATAATAACCAAGTAGCATGAATGCCAACCATCGTACGGTTTACAGCTATCGTCTAGGGTGCCATTTTTGCATAATTTCATCGCTTGCTTATGCACTGTGGTTTCTGAGAGCATTGGCTACAACCGCCAGGAATTTCTGACTGGTACCAGATAACTTTTTCGAGTGGCTAAATTGATTGACAGTGAGACCAGCCAGCGTACAGTCCGTGTAGCTCCGATGCAATGTCACTGTTGCATTGGAAAATTATAACTTGTTTGAAATTGCTGGATTGTATATGTTTATACAAACACGACAAGTAGATCGTATAAAATGTATTCAACAATTTGAGTGTTAAATTTGAAGATTATTGATTATATCACATAGAAATCAACCTTTGTTGAGCCCATCCATCCATCCATCATCTACCGCTTATCCGGGGCCGGGTCGCGGGGGCAACAGCTTTAGCAAGGGAAGCCCAGACCTCCCTCTCCCTAGCTACTTCTTCCAGCTCTCCCCGGGGGATCCCGAGGCGTTCCCAGGTCAGCTGGGTGACATAGTCTCTCCAGCGTGTCCTGGGTCTTCCTCGGGGTCTCCTGCCGGTGGGACATGCCCGGAACACCTCACCAGGAAGGCGTTCAGGAGGCATCCGAATCAGATGCCCAAGCCACCTCATCTGGCTCCTCTCGATGTGGAGGAGAAGCGGCTCGACTCTGAGCCCCTCCCGGATGACCGAGCTTCTCACCTTATCTCTAAGGGAGAGCCCGGACACCCTGCGGAGAAAACTCATTTCGGCCGCTTGTATCCGGGATCTCGTTCTTTCAGTCACGACCCATAGCTCGTGACCATAGATGAGGGTTGGAACGTAGATCGACCGGTAAATTGAGAGCTTCGCCCTTTGGCTCAGCTCCTTCTTCACCACGACAGACCGATACAACGTCCGCATCACAGCAGATGCTGCACCGATCCGCCTGTCGATCTCCCGCTCCCTCCTGCCCCCACTCGTGAACAAGACCCCAAGATACTTAAACTCCTCCACTTGGGGCAAGATATCCTCCCCGACCCAGAGGGGGCACTCCACCCTTTTCCGACCCTTTCAACATTTTGTTGAGCCAAGATACCTTTATTACATTAGAAAATGTCATGGTTGATGAGCGTTTTAAAAAACTGTTTATCGTGAGAAAATTTATCATCCCGGAAAAAATTATCATACCAGGCTTATTGATGCTTAATAATTTTAAGCTTCATCTTGGCTGTGTCTCTGAGAGTCAATCGTGTATGGCTTGACTTTAAAAAAATAATAATACATTTTAAAGTCATTTGTTTTCTCCTTAGGCTATGTGGCTAGGTTACCCTGGAACCAGCGGCGCACCCTTCATGGACTACATCATCACCGATAAGGAGACATCACCTGGGGAAGTAGTTGAGCAATATTCTGAGAAGGTTGCCTTTATGCCACATACCTTTTTCATTGGTGATCATGCCAACATGTTTCCTCATCTCAAGGTTTGTACTGCCTCCACGTGCTGTCATTTTATTCATTTATTTTGCTAATTTATATACCGTATTTTCACGACTATAAGGCGCCATTAAAAGTCTAAAATTTTCTCCAAAATGGACAGGACGCCTTATGATGCGGAGCGTCTTGTCTTTGCGCTGAGTTCCAAAACCTGACTGACAGCCGACACGCTGTTTATATAGAGAAAAGGCGGAAGTGACTGTGGACAGGCATGCGGCAAAGAAGTCGGCCAATCAGTGAAGGGTGGGCGTGTATATATATACACATATGGAGAGCGAGAGAGAGAAAAGGCAGATGTGAGTGAGGACAGGCATGCGGGGAAGATGTCCGCCAATGAGTGAAGGGTGGGCGTGTAAGTGGACGCTAAAGGTACGCCCCAAGCAGGTACCAACACCTGTATAGAGTGTGGCTATGTGCATTGTTGCAAAACAACTTCGGTTTTGGTTTCTAAGAACCCCCGAAAATAAATTCTACAAAGAGACACGCCTACGAAGCTCAGTTCAAACTTCAAGCCATCGGTTATGCTTTTGGCATGCGTGCCCATCTCACAGCAGCGGTGAAAAACCAAGTCAAGCAAATGAACTCTGAGCTTGCCGTTATTCCCGGAGGCTTGACTAAAGAACTCCAACCGCTGGACATCGGCATCAACCCGGGCGTTCAAAGTAAAGTTGCGAGCGGCATGGGAACAATGAATGATCGATGGCAAACACAACTTTACAAAGAGTGAGAGGCGGCGCCGGGCGAGTTACGCCACAATTTGCAAATGCATTGTGGCTGCTTGGACGAACGTGTCTGCTTGCACTGTTGTTCGGGTTTTTGGCAAAGCCGGCATCATTTCTGTGGAGCCACATGGCAATGAGAGTGACTGACAACGAGAGGGAACACAGCGTTTTTGATGGATTACCACTACTTGCACAATTGTTCAATTCTGATACAGAGGATGAGGACTTTGATGGATTTCTGGGTGATGATTGATCGAAAAACGTGAGTACATTGTACGATGGCTAAATAAAATACAACGGAACTCAGTCTTCCGTTGCCTTTTTAAAAACGTGTTTTTAGCTTGTATCTGTATGTCTTGGCATGCTACCGTATGCTTCAAGCTAACGTGTTTTTAGCGTGCGCGCATGCATGCCGTATGTTTAAGCTGGCGTATGTTTTACCACTTTAAAATTGCGCCCAATAATACAGTGTGTTTTGTCTATGTGTAAAATACAGAAATAGCACCCATTAATGAGACTGCGCCCAACCATACGGTGCGTCGAATGGTCGTGAAAATACGGTGTATATATATATATATATATATATATATATTTTTTTTTTTTAATTGTGCCGGTATGTTTTGTACCCACAGAAAAAGGCAGTGATTGATTTCAAGTCAAACGGACACATCTTTGACAACCGCATCGTTCTCAATGGTATCGATCTGAAGGCCTTCTTGGACAGTCTGCCAGATGTCAAAGTTATCAAGGTAGATAACATTTTTGAAGGTGGAAAAAAAAATAATATGAGTGGTTTTGTTAAACAACACTGAACGTGGTGCACTAATCCACTTGTAAGTTATTCCTGACAGTTGAATAAGGATGACTTGTTTGTACAAAATTTGCTAAACATGCAACTCAAACTTTGGAGGAATCTGTTCTGTGGGCCAGATGAAACGTGACAACAATCAGGAGTCTGCTGCAGACGCAAATGGAGCATTGTCTATGCCTGTGATTCCCATGAACACGGCTGCTGAAGCAATCATTAACATGATCAACCAAGGCCAAATACAGGTCACCATCAACAGCTTCACCGTCAGCAATGGCCTTGCCACCACACAGGTATGTATTACAGTAAGAGGATCATTTTCCACATATTTCTATTGAACCAGTGCAAATGGGCATTGGAGTAGTACCTCTGCACCTAACCAGAAATGTATTAAGTTTGTTTGATGGTTGAGGGACAAGTAAAATACTTTCTGAGAAAATTCCATTGAACCAGCAGCTTACCATTGGTTAGAGTGAATGTACAGACAGATTAATGCTACTTTCTCTGTCTGGATGTTGAGGAACGCTGCATGCTTTGCGATCGAGTGCTATAATGTTCTTACAAGTGATTGTTTTCACCCCCATTTCAGATCAACAATAAAGCAGCCACGGGAGAGGAAGTGCCGCGCACAATTGTTGTGACCACCCGTTCCCAGTATGGTCTTCCAGAGGACTCCATTGTTTACTGCAACTTCAACCAACTCTACAAGATTGACCCCCCAACCCTTCAAATGTGGGCCAATGTAAGTCAGAGCTTCTTCGATTATGCACTACACATTAATAGCACAAGTTTATTTTAAGCTTGCATTTAAAATATTTTGCAACTCCTCTTTGCTGCAGATCCTGAAACGTGTGCAGAACAGTGTCTTGTGGCTCCTTCGGTTCCCTGCTGTGGGTGAGCCCAACATCCAGCAGTACGCTCAGAACATGGGCCTCCCCGCTTCTCGCATAATTTTCTCGCCAGTGGCCCCCAAAGAAGAACATGTTCGGAGGGGTCAGCTGGCTGACGTATGCTTAGACACGCCTCTGTGCAACGGTCACACCACAGGCATGGATGTTCTGTGGGCTGGAACACCCATGGTCACTATGCCAGGTGAGGTTTTGGTTATTTCAGACCAAAACACACAGACACACACACTATTTCTCAAGAGTATGAAGAGTATGTAAACAATATCACTTGAGTTATGATCACCCATATACATCCTCGTACAGGTGAGACCCTTGCTTCACGAGTGGCTGCTTCACAACTCGGCTGCCTTGGCTGTCCGGAACTCATCGCCCATAGTCGACAGGACTATGAGGACATAGCAGTAAAACTCGGATCTGACATGGAATAGTAGGAAGAAATTTATTCTACCTTGGGGAAAAAGTTCTATTGATTTACCTTTTTGAATGTTTGTCGAACTTGAGACCGATTGATCCTTTTGTTTTTTTTCCTCTCGCAGCTTGAAGATGATTCGTGCATGTGTTTGGAAGCAGCGCATTTGTAGTCCTCTCTTCAACACCAAGCAGTACACGATGGACCTGGAGAGGCTCTACTTGCAGATGTGGGAGCACCACAGCAAAGGAAACAAACCAGAACACATGTTTCAAGTCCACACAGTAGAAACTGGTGACAGTGCCTGAACTGGAAGCCCGCCCTCAACTTATTCACAAAATACCACAGTGTTTCCTCCCCACCATTTTATCCCAAACTGTCATGAGCATCCTAGTTTGAATGGTTTACTCGCAGCCCTCTTCTGTGAATGATTGTGTTGCACATTCGCCTCGAAGTGGGGCTAAAAGTGTCGTGAATACACACATTTATCCCCCCCAACCCCCAATCACGTTTTGTATGTGATTGAGACGACAGTAAAGGAACGCATGAGACAATTGAACGACCACTGAATACTCTTACCTACTTGGATCAGTAGTAGTTCTTCTCGTGTGTGTGGAAGTACAGGACTAATTGAAGCTTGTGGCACAAATATCCAACCCGTATAGTTCTATTTATAAAATGATTCTTTTTTTTTCTTTTTTTATGTGAATGTATGCCATGGAAATTGTAAGTCTTACACACGTTCTTTCAGCTTTGAACATTTCATTTTAGCATACCTTGCAACTGCTTCACAGATTCTCCTCAGATGTTTATTTAATGACAAAAAGGGATAGGTGTGTATTTTTTTTTGGGGGGGGTTATAATGATGTCCTCTCCTCACCAAATCTGCAGTCAAGTAGTTGTCTCATTTTTGATGTTACACTGCTTACTAACATTTATGGTCATTTTGATTAAGAAGTTCAAGTTCTATATTGCAGAATAGCTGAAAGATCGGATTGGTCTCGTTTTAAATCACACTGAAGGAACAGCCTTGGTAAGTATTTTCCTAGCGGTTTTGTTTTTGTATAGTTTTTTGAGTTGATGCTGTCACTTATGCTTTGCTCTTGATATGGGGAAAAATAAAGATGGCAATTTGAAAAAAGTCTCAAACATTTGTATGGGTATGGTTGATATACAAAGACGCAGTGATTTAAATTTGTTTCAGGTAAGGGAGGATGGAAGTAAGGATGCACATGTGTAAAGCGATTTTGGAAAAGGTGCAGCGGGCCCTGTTCTCATGTTCCAGGCAAGATAAATTTGTGCATTTTAATGTGGTTAAATCCCCATGTGCGTGAAATAGAAGCATCCTTTTGGGGAAAATCTAACTAAACCCTCATCTGCTTTCATGTTGAGGCACAGTGGCATGGAATGAGTTAATAAAATTGATTTTATAATACATTGTGTCATCCGAGGCCAACTCGTTTTGATAAAGCAGCTGCTCTACATAGACATTAACAGTAAGTCAATGCATCGTGAAAAGCATCTTACATAGAGTAGCAATAACATTGATCTTGGGCTTATTTGTTTTAGACTTTTATTTTGAAAGCAACGGACAAAATAAAACACAAAAGTTGGCTTTTGTGAATATTCACGTAAAATCTTGTCTGTGTCAACTTGGCTTTAATTTTAAAGCACACACACCACGTCTGGTGGCTTCTCTCATTCCAGAGCAAACAGGAGAGTAGTGCGGTGTCGGCCTCTGACCATCCGAAACGTTTGCTAGCTAGAAAAACGCCAGTACTGTACTGTAAACGCCCACCTAACAACAAACTGGGATCTCCGGTTAAATGCAGAAAAAATGACGAATGGTAATTATCGTGTCATTCACCCCGCGTCTTGAACAGCTTGTGGGAAGAGACTCAAACACGCCAATGTGACGATTATGAAGTATATTAGCATGACTGGAATTATGTTTGAAAAATGATATGTATTTAGCACTTCCTGAAGGGCACAGATGTCCACACTCCAGTTAAAGGACTACAACCCCCATGGACAGACGAGATCTCCTCTCTTCATTGCACATGCGCAGTCGAGGGTTCCAGTCTAGACAGCTGGAGGAGAAAATGGCAGCACGCATGCTAGGACAGCAGGTAAGACGTTGAATAAATGTGAACATTTTATTTGTTTGACATGAGTTCCATCTCGATATTCGTGGATATAAACGATAGTAAATGCACTATAAACTCGATGGCGACCCGCTGTTGATTTAAAATACCACAAATAATTACACGCGGCTTTGCACTTGAATGACTGCTAAAGTGCTAGCCTACCCGTTAGCTGCAAGGGACAGTGTTTGTGTTAATGTTAACACGCTCACGTTCTTGACAACATGAATGTTACAATTTTGCTCCTTGTTTTTTTGCAGGCCCGCCTGGTTAGCACATCAGCCATTAGGCCTGCAGCCAAACTGGTCAAGGTAAAAATAAATGTAAAATGTGGCGTGACCGACTCTTCATACGACAGAACTTTAAATCAGTGTTTTAATCTTATCTTGAATTTCCATTCAGCCACCAATCCAGGTTTATGGCGTGGAAGGTCGCTATGCCACTGCTCTGTTCTCAGCTGCCAGTAAGCAGAAAAAACTGGACCAAGTCGAGCAGGAACTGGGTAAAGTGAATGTAAGTAAAGAGGATTTTGGTGATCCGAGCAGGCTCGGAAGATTGCAGACGTTATTAACTTTTCTCTAATACTGCTTTTACCCCCAGGCCCTCATCAAGGACCCCAAAATTTCTAGTATTGTCATGAACCCTCATGTGAAGCGGAGCCTCAAGCAGAAGACCTTTCATGATGCCCTTGCAAAGGCAAAAGTCTCCCCTATCACAATGAACCTCATCAGTGAGTTGTCGCTTGACGCTTATTTTTGAATAACAGTTTCAGAAATGTTCGACAACTGCTGGTGAGAAATACTATATCACAGTATTTTTACATTGTGTAGCATGCAGGACTTGGTTATCATTATAGCTTTGGCTAAAAATGTACATGTGTTGATGTATTTTTGGTTTGTGCAGATGTTCTGTCTGATAATGGTCGTCTGATGCTAACTGGTGATGTCATCACTGCTTTTGGCAAGATGATGAGTGCACACCGTGGGGAGGTGATCTGCTCTGTAACCACTGCTCAGGTAGGTCGCACAAATGTTTCTGCCTGCTTATTACTAGAATCATGTTTTACCATGATTATTTACTGTAGTCATACATAGCTGCATGCACCCAATCAATATATATTCATTTCAGCCTTTGGATCCAGCTAATCTCGCTGAGCTGAAACTTGCGCTTAATGGATTTCTTCAGAAGGGTGAAACTATCAAGATGGAAACCAAGGTACAATTTTAGTTGACATTTCACTTTCCTACCATCTTCTCTGTTCATCACGAGTAGTGTATCGTAAGGACTGCATTTCAACCACGATCGAATAAAGTTATATATATTAACAGTTTAACCCATAAATATACCAAACACAAACACTTCAATAGCATTCCAGATGCAGAGATCTTCAGACACTCCTGTATCGGAAACCGCTTGTGGGTTCAGAATTATTGAAGCAGTGCAGTCTGGTTTAAAAAATAAAATAAAATAAAAAATACATCAATGCTGCCAACAATCTCAGCCTGTGTTTGAGGGAAACGCTGCTGCCTCCTGGGCTACTAGGCTGACCAGGCAGTTGGTGCTTTGGTGTTTATTAGCTCAAAACCTGTACATCCACAGTCACAACACAAACTGGCAGTTGTAGAGGAATTCACAGCTATTCATATGAGCAGTTGAAACTGATTCAAATTGTGTTGTTGCCGTGTTTAGTCCTAGTTTTATTAAGCTATCGGAGCCAAAGTACACATGGGTGCCATCATCTTATTCTCCATTCTTGCCGACTGTCAGTCACAAATCGTAGGTAAAGTTGAGTCAAGCTGAAGTTTGGTTGAACAGTACTATGAATGTTTGGTTTTCTCTTTAATGTGTTTATGGCGGACATAAGCGTTGGCTCGATTGAAGGGACTCTACAGTACAATACATATTCATATTCATACTGTAGACTCTGCGTCACCAACATGGTGCCCGTGCAGGCACCAGGGTAGCCCACAAGTACCACGAGTAGCCTGTGGGCCTGTTCTAAAAATATCTCACCAGTGAAGTGATCGTTTGAAAATATGTGCTATATATTTTATTGAAATAAAGTTTTATAATAGCAACTGAATATTTAAATCAGTGTTGCTTATTATGTTAACATAATCAGTATCTCCACATATTAACAGATAGTTGGAGGCAGTTTTGACAATTATATTTCAGAAGTGTGTAAGAAACGGCGCTTGCCCTTTGTATTAATCGGTCCTCAAGAAGTAGCTTGCACTTTCAAAAAGGTTTGTGACCCCTACTGTAGGCAGTATTTTTGCTAAAACTTGTTTTGAGGTTTTTGGGCCTTGTTTCAGGAAACTAAATAAGTGCCTTTTCTATGAGTAACAGTGGACATGTTAAGAAAAAAAAAAATGTGTGAAGTTGCAAATGTAGAACTAATATGTGGTTGGGTGATGGGGGGTCCACTGTATTCGCAATTTACTTTTGTATGCAAGTGAATGTTTTCTGCTTTTTAAATGAGATTTTTATTTTCATTAAAAACATTTTAATTACCCTTTTGAGGACTATATATAGCACTAGGATTGTGCGGTAGTAACAAAATGTATGCGACTTACAATGTCTTCCTCTTTTCAGTCCGATCCTTCAATCCTGGGTGGGATGATCGTCAGCATTGGGGACAAGTATGTGGACATGTCCACAAAGACAAAGATTCAGAAACTGACCAAGCTCATGAGAGAATCCTAAGTCCTGTGGACTTCATCTTGCATCTGTTTTAGAAATGACCATCAAGTGGACACATACTGATAAATGTAGATTGCTACCCGTTGATCATTGCAGATGGTTCAGATCTCCAGTGTCTGTACTTAAAATCACTTGGATGTTAATAAAACCTGAATAATATACTTGTGTTTATTTTTAAATTATGTGTACACAGACTGGCAACATTATGACAACTTTCAGACACCCCAACCCTTTGAGATCCAAGAACTACCACTCATTAAACTTTAATAGGGCCAATTTTGATGGCTATTGATTTATTCACATAATTGTGTCAATGGGGTTTTATTATTACTATTGTGGTCGTGTTTTAGAACACTGTGTCATGTCCACATGTGTGGACATGACGTTTTTGGTTGTCACGACTGTTAAATTTTGGACTACAAGGGCCTGGCGTCCACTTACGAGGACGTCACACTACCCTCTTGTGGTGGAAGAAGAGTGTAACAAGCACATGGAAAAAATCAAGATGGCAGACAACAGACTCAAACTTTCAGACGGCTCCTCTCGATCCAAGTCGACCAGGTTAAAAAAAAAAACACATTTCATGGCTGATTCTTTCTCAGATATGTTTAGAAGTGTTCAATATGTGTTGTGGAAGTTGAATTTTGCAAAAGTAAGAAATCCAGGCAGCGGAACACATGAAGCAGCAAATGTATATAACTGGTACAGTTATGAAAAATCGAGTTGCTGCTGCAGTGCAGAAATTGCCCAGTGACAAGACTATGAAAAAAAATGGAAGAGGAACCTCAGCACAAGTTACCAACCCGGATGGAAACATTTGTGTCACCAAGTGGTTTGACAATAAACCAGTGTTGATGATCTCTGCTATACATGCCCAAGAGCCAGAAGACACGTGCCAGAGATGGGACAAAAAACTAAAACGGTATGTGACCATCTCTCGACCATGTGTGATCCGTGAATACAACTCCAAGATGGGTGGAGTGGACCTTGTGGATCGAATGATGAGCTATTATCGAATGAGTGTCCTTACAAAAAAATGGACACTGCGGATGCTGATGCACTTTACCGATCTGGCTTTAGCCAACAGTTGGCTACTGTACCGCAAAGACCTCACTTTGAATGGCACACCAAAGAAGGACATCATGCGGTTCCTTCAATTCCGCATGGAAGTGGCCATGACCTTCTTGGCTGAGAGAGACAACGACAACACTGACTTTTCAGAGCAGGAAGATGACACGGAGGTTTCAGTCAAAGGGAAACAGCGTGCAGTGCTACATATCTCATTCCGCAGGAAGGCGAATGCACATCTGCCAGAAGTGGTACAATCAAAGAACGCATCACGATGCAGATTAAAAGGTTGCTCAGGGAAAACTCGAGTGCAGTGTGTTACATGCAAGGTGTTCCTTTGCTTACAGGCAGATCGCAACTGTTACTCTGCCTTTCATACATAGGCATGAAGACAAGTTGTTGCTTTGAAGTTTTTTTTATATCTGTCCTCCTGCAACTGTTAGCAGCACTTCATAGACTTGCGTAAAGGGGCACAAGTTGTTGCTTTGAAGTTTGTTTTTGCACTTGGGAAAAATGCTGCTGTGTTGCTTTGAAGTTTGTTTTTGCACTTGGGAAAAATGCTGCTGTGTTCAGGCAACAAATAAAGTTTTGCATATCATTACTCAATTGTGACGTTATTGTGTTCACTCAAATTTAAAACGAATGTCCTCATATGTGGACATCATTTTCTCAGAAACTACATCATGTAAAAAGATAATTCTTTGTTTTTACACTCATCAGGTCCCAATTAGCCTAAATATCAAAGAGAAAATAAAAATGCATGCCTTGCAAGAGTTTGGGTCTTAGGTTAAAACCGCATTTTCTTTGCCTCGTTCAGCTTTGAACACGGTGGACTCGTTAAACCGTGGTATGAATTGTGGCAACGCGTTTACCAAAATGCGAGATTTGTGTAATTTAACAAAATGTACTACACGTGTAATGCCCCCCGTTTTGTCAACCTTTCGCTCGGGTGACGGTTTTCCCGGAAATACGACATCGTAACGCATACGCATGCGCGGTTATTCCATCTTGCTACACGATTTTTTTTTCAGGCGAAAATGGCTTCCTGTCTTATTTCGCCTACCGTCTGAAGGATTATAAAAGATGAAGCCATTGCTCGCTTTTACTTGCGGACACCTGGGCGTACATCGCAGACATGACCGTTAAAAATACGATATTAACATTTCATCGTGTGTTATCCCAAGACTGAGGTATGTGAGTCCCCCCCCCCCCCCATGTATGTTAATGTTTCCTTTAGAAAACCACGTTACTTGTATATGCATGCCTCGCTTCATTGCCTCGTGGACAATAACGTGTTGTGTGTAGCGTTAACATTTAGTGTGATCCCAGGTGCTTGTATTGTTGAGTGTATAACATAATTTGCCGTGTTATTTTGGCGTACCCAACCCCCACCCCCCTCAACAGAAAATGATGCATCAAGTGACCTGTAGCAGCAGCAGCAATGACTTCTGTATGGCACCTGCAGAAGATTGCCACCCGGCAAGCCGATTTGATCTATGCAGCCTCCAATCTAACAAGTTCTACCCCTGCTCTCCCTCAAACTCTGGCTTGCACCTGTCCTTTGCAGGGCTGGCTCCATTGCCACCGAACATGCACAAAGTGATGGCGGGTCCGGCGCAAGAGACCCAGAATTCATTTCAGCTTCAGCCGCTGACAGTCAACAGCGGGGAGGTTGCAGGGCCTGTCGGCACAAAAAAAACAGGCAAAGTGAAGTCCGGGAGGAGAGGCAGACCATTGGGAACTACCAAGTTAGCTGGTTACCGCACAAGTACTGGACGTCCACCTGGGACCACAAGAGCTGCTGGTTTTAAAACCAGCCCGGGGCGGCCCCTCGGTACCACCAAAGCAGCCGGCTATAAGGTGAGCCCCGGGAGGCCTCCCGGTAGTGTCAAGAGTCCAGCGAAGCTTAAGGAGCAGGAAAGTGGTGGTGATGCTCCCAAGAAACTCGACTTTAGTCCGACGAAGCTGGACTTCACTGGCTGTGATCTTCCGCTACTTGCCTATGCCATGATGGAGAAGAGAAACTTGTGTGAGCCTCTCGTTAAACCAAATGAAAACAGTTCATAACATCGGAGCGCAGAGAAAAAAAATGATGACACTTAGCCAAGCATTTGTCCTCAACTTCCTAACTCAATTTCAACGTACAGTCTTATCTTTGTCAAAAAAAAATCCCTTTTGCCAAGAATTGTCTTGGCAGGGAAGCATGCATGTTATGTTAGTGATAAAAAAGTGACTCTTTTGTCATCTTATGATGCCTCCTTGAACACGTCGGACCAGTATATTGTACAGTTTTCTATATATACAGTATATATATAAGTATTTTGTGGTAAACAGCCAGTCATAACACCACTATTTGAACGTATGTAAAATGTGTTATCCACTTAAAACATTCATGCTTGTTTTCTTGTAAATACCGGATTTTTGGTACAACTTCAAGTTTTAACAGTGTTGTTTATGATGCATGTACAGTATCATAAACCAGTGTTCCCAACCTTTATTGAGCCAAGGCTCAAAACCACCAAACAAAAATGGCACTTAAGGGTATTCATAGGTAATTATGTGCCTTCTGCCATCAAGTCAAAGAGCATTTAATTGCTCTGCTTGTCACTATGTTGCTGCCGTAGATAGTTGAACAAAGAGACATCATTTCTAGTAAATAAATCATTTTTGGACCAATCAAGTCAATTTGAATGCTTTCCTGTGGCACGCCTGATTCGCTCTCACGACACACAGGTTGGGAATTACCGTATAAGCTCATGGAGGCTGCTTGGTTTTAATACATTGTAGTTGCTGGGCGCGCCATTGTTACCATGTATGTCTGAGTGAGGGTGTTAAACACACCCTCACATACTTTTCACTGTTTTCTAACCATATTACTTACAAATCCACGGCATGTTGTTGCACTTTGTTGACAAACAAGAATCCAAATAAAATTGCTTTGCCTATGGCTTATTGTTCAATAGAAGGTGTGATTCCCTCTGTGTACACCAGAGGACCTCCATGTCTCGATACAACAATGAACCTGTAACATTATACATTAGTTACCGTTGTGTTCAAATAATTAGCGATACATTTATAATAACCGATAACTGACCTTTATAATCACGTGTACTATCTTACACGTTGGGATTAGCTTGTGGTGAAAACGAATTTAAAAATGGGTGACATTAAGTGTTTAAACGGTGCTCCAGCGAGGAGAGTAAATAAGTACGTGTGTAACCAGATGATTCTTCTACTAAAACGTGACTAAATTGGGCCGCGTTTGGGTGGAATACCTCAAATTTAATACGAGGTAAGTAAATGTGTTGTCAAATCAGCGTATACAGCCGGGCTGTCGTCTTTGTCTCGTCTTGTGGCCCGCACTCCTTTTGCACTGCAAAAGTTGGGAGCGGCGCCCACGGGCCTGTGCGTGCACGTGAAGACAAACTACAAGGCGAACATCTCTATCGGTGTAAAAGTTTAGACTTTGTGAGTGTTTGCTGTCGTTTTCTTTGTCGCGTTTTTGCCCAAGCGGCCTCGCTCCTCTTCCCGTCTAGCTGAGAAAGCAACATGGCCGCCGCTGTTCGTAGCACTGAACTGATCGGGCCCTCCGCTGTAAGAACGCGCGGTGTGTTAAATGGCCATTCACGATGAATTCGTATATTAAATCGTATGCTGTTTTCGTGTCCTCATAGCTAATCTTGGTGCGCGTGCGCGAGGCATCCGTATGCGTGCGCGCGCGCACTTCTGAACGTTTGGGTGTCACGGCCTGTGCTTGAAGCAGACTGACTGGGGGGTTGGGTGGCGGTGCCGATTGGCTGCAGCTCACCAACACACTCGCTCGCTCTCGCGGCTTGTTTTAACACAAACCGGAGGCCGACCAGGCGGGGATCATGTAGTCAATAAGCTAGCAGGAGTGCCAGAGGCTGGACCGCCGTTGGCTCGCTGACACGAGCTGGTCGTTATGGAGCTCGCTTTGTGTTTCTCAGAAGTGCTACTTTGTGTTTCTACAGTGGCAGTCCGCGGAGAGGGCCGGTGTAGAGAATGAGCGCCTTGCCTCGGCCTACTCGGGGACCGCTGCTGGGATTGTGCACATCTGCGCACTAACACTTGCTTTGTGCCTTATAATCACGCAGCCGTTGTTGGTTTCATAGTGACCGACTAGCACATGGTGAGTTTTTCTCCCCCTTCCACGCGTGTTTGATTTTTGTGAGTTGTTTGTAGCTTCCCACGTCTGTCTTCCCATGTATGTGTTTATCTGCTGGTTCAGTGTCACCACCTCCTTCCTGCACAACCTCCTCGATTGACTCCTCCGCCATAGCAGTGGCCCTCAGCAGTCCATCCAAGTAGCTTAATTGTGCTGGACATTTATGAATGAAATGTGTCATGCACAAGTTGGGTTTTCTTGTGACCCGCCTCCTCTGTGTGAGCCATGCAGTGACAATTCACAATCTGGAGTGGGGAAAACACGTTCCTGCCTGTTCAAATTTTAGTGAGTCCTCTGGCATGTGTGTTATTATATAATATAAATATCAATATTTTATTGATAAGATAAGAAAACCTTTATTAGTCTCGCAATGGAGAAATTCCAGATTCACAGCAGCAAAGTTATGAAAGGAAGAAGTAGAACAACAAAATATAGGAGCTGCTGGAAAGGCAGCCACTCACGCGGCGCCATTTTGAAGTCAAAATAACAAAAATAACACAACACAACACATAGGACACAGACAGTCGTGCAATCTTCACCACTTTTCTGCATACACTTTGTTCTCTGAAGCAGTTATAGATGTGTGCTTGAGCCTAGACGAGACGGCTTTGGGCACGAGGTGGGGTACACCCCAGACAGGTTGCCACCCAATCACAAGGCACAAATAGCCAAACAATATTTATCCGGACATTCACGCCTATGTACTACTATTTCAGTTCACCTAACACAAATGCTTTTTAGATAGGGATGTTAAATACCGCTTTTTTCCCCCTCAGACTGACACCACAACAATTGTTCACTCTTTGATTACTCACCGATACTTTTGATGTATTACATTTCATTTACCACATCCATCCATACATTTTCCAATCCGCTTTATCCTCACAAGAGAAGAAATACCTTTACTTCTGAAGCAGATGTTTGTTTGCCAATGTGGCAAGCTAGCATTCTCGGACAAAACCTACACAAGCAACAGGAAAACGTACAAACGCCACACAGGAAGGCAGGAGTCAAAATTCAAATGCAGAATCTCAGAACTGGGGCAGATGTGCTGTTCAGATTCTGAATACTTTATTAGTCCCGGAAGGGCAGTTTTGTTTTACAGTGAGCCCACCTGTAGAACTAATACAATAAAACAAAGTAAAGGAAAGGAAAAATACATCATTCCATTTCATGATCCTAGATTACATTTTGAACATTTTTCAAAATTAGCCGTAGAATTGATCATGACCAAATGCAGGGGCAAATTGATAACACAATGAGGCGATTCTTAGGGTACAGACACAAAACCTATAAAGTAAGGGACAAGAAATAGTCACTGCCTCACACTCTCAGCACATGCTTAGTCCGTAAACACTTACTGTGCAGTTCACTGTCTGGATCAAATATGGCATGACTATGTTCAAGAAAGGGAAAATTAATATAGAAATATAACTTTACACATCTTTTCCCAGACTCTTCAGGTGGAGCCAAAACCATAATCGATGCCATTGTCAATGTTTTTCTAGCATAATAATTCAGGCTGTTCAAGTGCTCTTGCTCTTGTCTGCATTCCTTATTTCCTAAAAAGAAGACCATTGACTGATATTAATATCTCACTTCCCCGAGAAATAAAGACTGAAGCCATTGTCGTTTGATTTTCGATGACATTTACGCGATTTCAACATTATGACTGCCCCCCCCCCCTTTCCGGCAAACGTAATTAAATTGAAAACAAGTTCTACAGCGCTACTCTGAATCAACACTATTATTGAGCATGCTTTGACAACACTTTCAGTGAAAATAAAAACTAAAACTATCCCCTACTTTTCTCCTTGACAGGGGCGAGCCAAGGCAACATGAGTCAGTCATACAGCCCGGCTTTCCGTTCAGTGTTTGGATCCAGCAGCCAGCCGGAGTCGAGACCCCGCAATGGCTTTGTGGGCACCTCCTACAGAAAGCAGTGCGGCATGGCGAAGCTCGGGTCGGAGCAGCCATCGGTGTCCAACTGTTACCACCCGCTGAAGACGCTGCCTGACTTAAATGCTGTGGTCAAGAAGGTTGACCGCCATGCTAGGAATTACTTCCACCCTTCAAGCCCAGTCCGGCATGATGACAATGATGCATTTGAGCCACCGTCTGTCCTTCTGCCTCCCTCACCATACAACGATAACACCTCATTTGAACCTCTGCCACTTTTCAACAGGAATGGCTTCCTCCCTCACAGTCCGGACAGCCTAGAGTGTTGTTCTCCCACCTCAAACGGATACCTGCATTTTGGCACGACATTGTTTGACAGCAGTGACACAAAGCAGCTGCAACGCGATCATGTCGCGCACAACAAACGGAGTGAGGTCTTCAACCCTTATCACCACACTTGGGAGCACGCCGTTCCAGGCTCTCGAGCCTCAAACATTTCGGGCTCAGACACAAGGACATCCAAACCTACCGTTTTTAACCTGATGTCAAAAACTATATCGGAACTCAACCCTACTCTGACCGACGCGCTGCCAGACATCCCCATGAGAGACGGGTGGAGCATGAACGAGGAATCGGAAAGCGATGGGGAACTTGGCTCTACTGATCGTGGCTTTATTTCACCATCTGGCAACAACTCTGATGTGAGTTGCAAACACTGCGGATTCTTTGTTTGGCGCCTCGGAAAAGCCAAGGCTTTGTCTAAGTGTTTCTTGCTTGTACAACTCCAGATATTTAGATGGTCTGTCTCAAAGGCTGGATTTACACTGTATGGTTCAAGTAACACAAGGGTTTTTGTTTTTCTCCTCTCAAGTGGTACAATTCGGATATGTGTTATGGCAGTGTAGAAAAAAAAGGGAGTTGATATCTTCAGATGAGAATTGACCTCTTCAAAAATCAAACTGCTGTATATCTAAAAAGCATACAGAAGACCAGGGGTGCCCAAACTTTTTGGACCGAGGATCTACTTTTCGATCAACTAACCTCCCGCGATCTACCCTTACCGGCACGCGCGCACACACACACGCACGCCATGATGAGAACCAGCCTGAAACTGAGGCAAGCGATGCACTTTTGCAGCCTGTTAACTATCGTAGCTCACACGTACCATTTTAAAGTGCTTCCCTAGATTCCTATTCTTTTTCCGTGCCCTCTGTGAATTGTACACGAAGCAAACTCTGAATGAGAACAATGACGATAAAAGATAGAGCGCAACAGCTCTGATCACAAGCTGCATTTGCAGACTGCTGAGCGCTAACAACTTCCGGTGACGTAATCACGCGCCACCGTAAATTCAAGATTTACCTGCTTTGTTTTATTTTTTTTTAGATTTTTTTTTTGGTGAAAACGAGACTGATAGGATGATTAGGGTGCAGCGTACATTAACACAAAAAATATATTACTAACATGTTCAAAGACACACAAATGGTTATTTGTTTTTTGTTTTTCTCCTCGACACTCCTCGGATCTACTTGGGACCTGTCTTAGATCTACCAGTAGATCAGGATCGACGTAATGGGCACCCCTGCAGTAGACAATTGGAGGTCTAAATATGCTACATTAGAGATGTGTCAAATATCAAATTATCAAAGTAAATTTGCAGACATGGTGAGGTTACCCTCATTTAAATCATTTGCAGGAAAGAGCCAGCCCAGGTCAACTACACTGAATGTACAGCTTGATATTTGTGTGACTTCTGTAGTATTATTTACCTCCCTGTGATCCCCACCCACTGTTGACGCTTGTGGCGTCTTTTCTTACATGCAATTTGGCCGTCTCCGCAGGCAGGTCGTTTCATATGTTCTGTCGGCGTAAACAGAACCACATCGGATGTGTCACTTGAAATGTACACCCAACAGACTGTCTGAGTGCTTTAAATTGAAATTGGTCACCTGGATTTGCAGTTTTCAGCAAATCTAGTCACTAGTATTTTTGTCATCTCGAATATTGGTAGTGCTGTGCTCAAGTCACTCTTGTAACTCCTATTAATCACTGCTTTTGACGGCTATAGACGTCAACGATCCATTTTGACTGGGCTTGCAGTGATGAGCACATAAACGGATACCGCACATACTCCTTTCTCAACACAGGCAACTCCAGTGATCACTGTTGAAATAATCTTGGATGAATATAATGATATGAAAAACAAAATGCAAGCAAAGGGTTAACACAAAAGACAGTTTGGAGCTTTTAGCCGCGTGGAGAGATGTACAGTATCGGGAAAGTTCTCAAACTTTTGTCACAAAAGATGTATTTCAAACTTAAACCACAAAGTACGAGTTTTCCCCTAAAACGTGGGCCAGCCGCGATGGAGCTGCCTTCCTTCTCGCAAGACCTGTCTCTGTGTGCTTTCCAAAGTTCAAGGGGACTGATTTTGAAGTCTTGGACAACATATTGATTGCCGAGATGATAGTGTCGGGGACGATCCCGCAAGACTTTTGAGAAGGGCGTGGCAGAGAAGGCTGGCAAAGTGCGTTGGACTGAAGGGGGAAAACTTATATTTTTGGATTTTAAATGCACTATGTCTTATGACACTAGTCCTGGAACATTTCTGACACAGCATGTCATATTTCTTAATTGCAATTATTTGTGTTCATCAGATGTGAGTTTTCACCTGTTTTATAAATGCGTTTTAACCCAATGGTTTAATTTTCTCACTTAGTCCAAGAGTGCAAAAACAAGGCCTCCTCCATCAGTGGAACATGTGGAAGGCGAGTTGGTGTGGGCAAAGTTCAACAGACGGCCCTGGTGGCCCTGCCGAGTTCTCTGCGACCCTCAGTTGGGCCTCCACACCAAGATGAAATGTGAGCTTTCCTTCAGAGTCGCCGGACCACGGATGACATGATGGTAATATTGAATTTTATCATCCCAACTCTTGATGTGTTTCCTTCTAGTGCACAGTCCCCGCCCCTGTCGCATGTACTTCCTGGAGACGATTGGCGAGATGATCGAGTGTGCTTGGGTCCCAGGGAAAGCCATTATTCCTTTCAAAGGAAGCTATCAGTTTGATGACCTACCCAAGCTGAGACCGAGAGGGAAGCAGAAGGAGAAAGACTACAAGTACATGGTAAATTACGCACGAGTCACATATATACAGTATATGGAACAACAGGTACGGAAATATCCAAATTATGGTCAAGGATGTGGTAAAACCTATTTTTAATGGAATGCACAACAACCTTTAGATTTTTTAATTATTTAGAGAAAGATTATATGAACCTATTTCAGCCTGAAATACATTGTAAAAATGCACATTATTGACGCGTGTTCTCAATTCGAGCGAGAATGTATGGACTAAGTAGGTAATCCCATCGTGCGCAATTTACAGCACGGCACTGCGTCGAATTGCAAACAATAATGCTAGGCTAAAAACCGCAGCCGATATATCTTACCGTTCTTCCGACCCCAATGGGTCTCGTGTCCATTCCATGTCCGGCCGTTCGGGCCCAACATTTTCCGCATCCTGACCATCTGGCTTGTTGTACATGTATGGTCCGACGTACACCATGCCGACACGCTCTTCTTCTTCCAACTCTTCAAACGTCTGGATCCTCTCAGTTAAGTTTGAAACATCACTTTCCGAATTGATTTCTGACTGGCTTTGTACACTTCCCACAGTGAGCCCCGCTAATGTTGTCTTTGAAGTGATGTCACACTGCCCGGTTTGTCGCCCGTGAGGATGTCACTTTGGGAGAAACGATTACTTTGTCAAATTTACAAAATAGAAATTCTATTTGCATGCTTTATTTCATGTGGTTTGTTTAATTACTTGTGACATAAAAATATTCAGGTTGGGATTTTCTAAAACGACTTCACACATGACCTTTAAGTTGGCGTTAAATTCATAAAAGTGGAGTTTACTTTGACTAGTCGCTGATGATGCAACTCATATTTTTTCTGTACAATTCTATAATTTAAAAAAATGCTGGAGAACGGGACGTTTTGCAATCATCTATATTCATTAACAATGCACAGCACATACACCAATTACCGGTATATGCACATTAGGAACACAAGACAAAGGTTCGCCCGCTGTCACATGAATATATTTCCAGCCAGAGGGAAAAAAAATCTCGCTCGGTGAGCTTGTTTCTCAAACAGTGAGGTAAATGTTTGCACAACCCAACCCAACAAAGAAACCTGTAGTAGTTGTGGGAATTTGCAGCATTTGCAAATAATCACAGTCCTCTTGGTGTGCTGTGGAATAATTCCCCCACTCTCCTTCCACTTTGATTTGTGTGATGTATCATCTGTCGATTAAGCAAGGCATATTCCAAAATGTAAGCTTCAATTTAGCAATTGCAGACAACAACGGCCTTCAAATGTGGGGTCTGAAAATTGAGATCCTGCCCGAGTCCCCCCGCCCACCCCTTGTTTCTCTGTCACTTACCAATTTAGAAATGGAAGACGATTCAAATCAGTCAAGTCATGTTTGACTTTGCACTTTCTTTGAGACTCCTCTTCAAGACTGCGTTTAAGGCTAGCAACTAGTCGACATCACGTTCTGAATGTCATTGTGCAGTCGAAAAGTCAAATAGTCTGCACAACCCACAGGCAGTAGATTGTCACTGCTCCGTCATGTTTACCTTTGTTGATGTGATCCTATTTGCGATCCTGCTTACACACCCGGTAGAGGAAACGCAAAGCAACACTCAAACTGAACTGTCACGTTTGGTGGGAAAATGACTCATGTCTTTTAGTAGCATAACAAGAAAATCCTCCTGAACCGATTTCCAGATTTTTGCTGACCGGCATGCCAAATACTAGGGGAAGAATGGCGACATCATCGATGTATCATATCTTCTTTCCAATTTCAATTCAAAAAAATGAAAAAGTGACAATAAATAGATAAGAGTGGCAACACAAGTTTTGTTGACTTACGTCTGACAGCTGTCTCGAACAAATTTTGGGGTGTGGCATCAAAAACTGAGCTCAGTTTTTCTTTTTCATGTCAAGGTTTTGAGCTATTGGATCCTCGCTTTCTCATACGAAGCAAATGTGTACGTATCTACTTTATAAATAAAACCCTCAGATGGGATAGTTGCAAGCGTTGAACTCTAAAAAAAACAACATAAAAGGAAATATGCCTATGGTTGCAAGCTTAAGAGAAAAGCCAGCACTAATCCCTCATTTCTACTCTGCTAGCTTTCTTTTTGCAGATATTGGAGGTACTGACGTATTGGGAGCTGCACACACGTCTCAATTGTAACTGCACAAAAAAATTGTCACGTAGCTGTCGATGAATCTAATCTGAGTCAGCTCTTCTTACTGCAATCTTATCAGTGGAAGTTTGCTTATCCCGTGGGATAGCCGTGGAGAGAAAAACTGATCGTGCTAGGGGGAAAAAAACGTCCTGTAAATTTGGAATCGGCATGTTTTAGTTTTAATCAGCATAAATATCTCACTCAACAGATAGATTTTTCTTTCAAATTGTTCCCCAGTGTAATTGGTCATATTTCATTTAAGTTTGGTCACATATGAACTCAAACTCAGTCTTGTGGCTTCTTTTTCCCTTTGATATGTTTGATCTGAGCCTATAATTGAAGTATGACAAATCAAAATTTTATCCCAGGTTTAGCTTCCGATTAAAAACAAAACACACAAAGCAAAAAATAGTCGTTTGACTTTGATATTTGATTGCCAACTTCAAATGGAAAGAACAACTTACACATAGGACATGTTTGACATGCCTTTGCCGCCTTCGCTTGTCAGTAAATTGTGACTGATCATTGCTGCCACATAAAGGGAAAGAGTGCAACGTTGCCTTTTTATTCCCTTGCTTATTTTACTGTTGGAAGCACAAAAGCAAGTTTTCAAATGGCTGCCTGTTTGCCTTGTATGGAGCATCTCGCATGGCATTGCCCTCGCCTGGGCACTGGTCTGCTGAATGCTCTTATTGCAGTTTGATATTTTCATCTCTCTTTTTTAGAAAGTGCGATTTCTGTCATGAGGCTCTGACATGTTGTTTCTACTTTCTGCAGGTACCCAAAAGTTTGCAGTCTGCATGGGATGTCAGCGTGATGGAAGCTGAACATTTGCTCTCCGCGCGACAATGGAATGCCAAGTGTTATCCTGGAGTCTCTCTCAATGGAGGGGGGTCAGTACATGGCCCACCTCAGGAGACCCCCTCTTTCAATGAAGATGCTGGTCAACTCGTATCCCCTTATACTGTTCCCAGAAGCACTGAGCACCACATTGCCAAAAACTCATCGGGAACACTGTCCACTGAGAGCAAAACCTGCCAAAAGAAAAAAAAATGTCTGTCAGACATATTTGGGCATATTATCAGCGGGTCAACGGTATCACCGGACTTCACAGATACACTGGACCTTCGTACACCACGCCAGGCACTGCAAAAAGACCCGGACGTGGCCTCACCTTATACGGATCTGGAAACTGTTCCTGCGTTGCATTGTCCAAAGCGCTTAACGTCGTCTCCAGTGCAGGAACTGGACAAGCCCTTCGCACAAGTAAAAACGATGTTCACAGAAACAGTCCAGCATTCTGAAGATCCACATAATTCTGATTGCGCTTTTTCCGACATTTGGGACCATAAAAATCACAGATTAAAGGACGACGAAGGAACTTCACACAGACCAATCAAAAAGCTGCTTGGCAGTGGTCGTCTCGAGACGACGGCCGTGGAAGCAGAGGAAAAGGCTGAGCTCCAAAATGCACTGGCTGCAAGCCAAATGTCAGGCCACCCTCATGATTGTCGTCTGAAAGAACCCCGTGATTCAGCTCTGTTAAAAACTGTAACCTCTCCCTGTTGGGAATCAACCACTGATATGTCATGCTGTGTAAATCAGAGGACTCCAAAAAAGCGTGCGAGGAAGCCTGACAAGAAAAAAAAAAGTGTCGGTACATTAATAAAGTCTCCTAATGTAGACCAAAGGGATTCCTTTCCTCATCCCGTTCGACTCAAGACGGAGAATGTTAGCCCTGTTAGCTCTTCATCGTCCTCCCCCTCTTCATCGTTGTGCCCCATGGATGCGTTCCTGGATATGAAGGAAATCACATTTAAGTCTCTTGTTGACAAGAATGGCGACTGCCAGCTTGCGGCATTTCGGCCCGATGCTAATTATAAATTCAGTACCTTCCTCATGCTCCTCAAAGACATTCATGACACGAGAGCAAAGGAGGGGAGGCCCCTGGTTGTCCCACCACCACCTCTGCTGATCAAAAGGGAGCCTTTAGTCATTCCTTCTCCTCCGTGTAGTGAGCCACTGAGGGGGTCTTCTGGCACTTTGAGCCCAGCAATCAAAACAGAGATTGCAAAGTCGGGAAAATGCTCTACAGTGAAAACCAAGTGGAGGACGAAATCGGCCGGCACTTTCCAATGTGAAGATTTTCCTTTGCGGTTTGAGAACTCTGACAAACAACGGCGAAAACAGAGACTTCCTGCCAAAGTGAAGCTTCAGTTACCTGGCCTTTCCTCCGACATGGCCGACTTGGCTTTCGGCAGGGAATTCGTCAGTGGCCACGCTGATTTAGCTGAATTTGATCATCCGGTTCCCTGCGATCCCGCTGCCACTCACCTTGACAAGAGGTCCGAATCTCCCATTGCCCCAAAGAAGCGCTGGCAGATGGTTGAGGAGAACGAGATGAACGGATCGTACACTACGAGAGCATCTCCAGATTTTCATTTGGATGGTGAGAGGCTGTCGGACAATAACTCATTCTCTGAGGAAAGCGGTGCAGCCGGTAAGACAAAATAACTGCTGTTTGGCTTGGCCACATCGATGGTTAAAAATGACTCCCAAGAGGGTTTTTGTGTGTTCATGCAGGTCATTTTGAGAACAAACGCCTCCGGAAACCAACTAAAAGACTCCTGGAATCCACGGAGGAATATGAACACATTTTCGCCCCCAAAAGGAAATCCACAAAACACAGCTTAGACTCACCCGATACGGTAATATGATCATTGCCGTCCCATACGGTACAACACAATCATGACCACAAAAGAAGTTACTTTCCTTCCCCGGGTGCGGGCACTGTTCATCAGAAGACGTTTTCTATAACTGTCACTTGAATTCATTTGTTAATGTGTCTAAAAGAGAGACATTGATTTGAAACTGGAAGGCAGCCAGGGCAATTGGAGATTTGGTTCGAGTATTCCAGCTCTGCTGCCGGTAGCATCCTATTTTAATACAACCTTTGGTCCACAATTCCACGTCATTGGAACGTTTACGATTATACTCTGGGAAATAAAATGAAATCAAATATTTACGGTACATGCTGACAGAAATGAAATAAGGCGTTGTATAATAGGAATGCAAAATGACAAATAGAAACAACAGGTGGTCAGTAGAGCTGTATGTAAACTATTTCTGCACAGCAGGACTAGTGAAAGAACGACTTCAGTTTCATGTTTGTGTTGAAGTGAAAGATTCATTCAAGGTATTTCTGCTGCCGTTAAATACATTCAAAGTAAATTGTCTGTTGCAAACAAGCTTCCTATTTATGGTCAAATAGATTGCAAATATAATAAGTTGAGTCACTGTAAATCAAAGGTCACCAACCTTTTTGAAGCTAAGAGCTCCTTGGCTACTCAAGGTTCAAGGTCATCTTTATTGTTAAATATGCTTTATGTATTACATGCTGCATAGGTGAAATTTCTTCCTCTCTATCCTCCTCAGTGCAAACATGCTGTGCATTAAACACACAGCTAAGACAAGATAGCAGCTAATGTAATGTGAACAGTATACAGCATAGACAATATAAACAACATAAACAATGGCACTTGTGGGTAAAGTGAGGTAGTGATCAAAGTGGAGGGCTACTAGTTTGATGGTATGCACTTTAGAAGTACATTTGCTCAAGCTACCTTCAGATATCATAATTATAGTAATTTCTGAGAAGATGCTGATCACATTAGTGCTTTCTCGCAATAATTATGAAACATAAATATCGATTGGCCACACTGTATTATAAATACCTGCCGGTGTTCACATTTTGAAATGATCGCTTCAACAATATTCCTGGAGAGTCCCAATGTCTAATCACCGGTGAGCTATTTTTTGGATTAGGCCGGCGGGCTACTCATGTCGTCCTTGAGGGCTCCCAGGTGCCCGGGGGCACCGTGTTGGTGACCACTGCTGTAAATCTTTACTCCGTACAAAACTACAATGCGCCAATTAAGACGTCTGTCAATCAGCATACCTTGTCTTGTTTTTACTCTGTCCCCCGTGTGGCTTGTGGTCGTCAATTGTAAAAGGTCATATTGATACCTTGTATGTGTGCCTCTCAGGTTCTTTATAATGCCAGTGAAAACGTGTCACCGGTCCTGAATCTCAGCATCACATCGGAGACACTTGGCTCACCATCAGTCTCCATAGCGCCTCCTACGTCTCCAGCTACAAAGGCGCACGGTCAATCTCAGGATCAATGCCCCTCTGATGGACTGCCTACCTCCCCAGGCCCAAATCAACCCTCTCATGATGCGGTCACAGCCGAAGAAGCTAATCTACTCCCAAAATCTGGTATTGGAGAGTTTCCACAATCCCATGTCTCATTCCTGGATATTGCATGCTGATATCATTCTGCTCCTTGTTACAGATTCAGAAAGAAAAAGGCCTCGGAAGCTGTCTCAAAAAGTTTTGGATTGTACCATTGAAGAAGTGTCCGTCTCTCCAGAGGAGGAGGTAGGTAGTGTGAGTGGCTGCTCTTTGTGCAGTCTTAGACTCACGAGGCACAACTTTCATGACAGCCACAACTGGACTGTAAAGTCCAGTCTCACTTCACACACACACAAATGGTTGTGTCATTGTTTGGTTGTGCAAAGCAGTGTGCGCTTCACCTAGAGCAGGGGTGCCCAACTAGTCGATCACGATTGACCGGTAGCCCGCGAGCTGGTCCCAACTCGATCGCGGGGGGCCTAGGGGAATATGGATTAAAAAAAAAAAAAAAAATGTGTGTCTGTGTGCGTGTTATTCATATTCTATATTTTTGTGTTAGTACACACTGCACCCTAAGCAACCTCTCAGTTTCACTTTAACACAAAAGTATTTAAAAAATAAAATAATATAACAAAGCAGGTCACCTTTAACCTACGGCGGCCCGTGACCTGCATCACCAGTGTTGTTAGCGGTCAACAGTCTGCAATTGCAGCTTGCAATCACAGCTGTTGCCTTATATCTTTTTTATTTTTATTATTCTCATTCAAAGTTTGTCTCATCTACAATTCACCAATGACACTGGCAATGAATGGGAATTTGGAGTGCCATTAGAACCATTTTAAAACGGTACACGTGAGCTCCGATAGTGACGTTGTTGCACTGAAGACGCTGCCAAAGTGCGTCCCAGTGGCGGATGCTGGTCTGTCAAGGAGGGGAAGCTCAATTTCAGCCTACATCATAAAATGTGTCCTTTTATTTATACGTGGATTCTACTCTCCGTTCCTTTTCAAGAAAATTATCTGTGACCCTGTCATACCAACAAGTCGTCTTTTCCAGGGACTTAACTAGCGTCCTACAACGACGGCAACTACAATAAAACCCATCAGAAATAAAAGATGAGTTTGTCGCTAGTCGTTTTCAACAAAGAGAGTGTCGCTAAGATGATTAGAAGAAGTCTCCAGTTCAACTTAGAACAGAATGAGAATTGAAAAATGCTCCCACGATGCCTACACCAAAAGAACGTGATTGGCTCATTTCGCTGTCAATCAAAAAGAGATCCCGCCTCAGACAGATCATCCAATCATCATGCAGAAAAGCTGAGCATCCTGCCGCCACATCAGGTCTCGACTAAGGTAGGCACTGATTCCTTTTTAGAAACTTACAAACTCTTGTATCGACTTTATTTTTCTGTTTTGTTCATGTTCGGGGCCTCTTTGGCTGTTTCTCATCATGGCATGCATGCACGTGCGGTAGCGGGTCGATCGCCAAAGGTTGGTTTCTTGAAAAGTCGATCTTTGGTTAAAAAAAGTTGGGCACCCCTGACTGAGAGTGACCTTGGAACACATGCTTCGCTCTGTTGTTATGTCACATAATTCTGCTGTTGAGATCGATCATTTCGTGTGGTCAACAGAGAATGATGCGACCAGATTTTTATGGCCAGGACAATTCTTGGAAGTTCTAGTCTGATTGTGTTTTTTTTTATGTTGTTGTGTCTTCACACAGGAGCCAAAGTACCCTCTGAACGTTCTCTCTGAAGTGAAAGTGTTGGTCGACAAAACTGTGATACCGCAGAAGCTTAACATTAAGGAACATCTGGTCAGTATTTGTCACAACTACTACCAAAGTTCATTATACAGGATGTTTAAGTAACCTTGAATAAAAGGCGTTTGCTTTTTACAGCTTGCGCCTGTAAAGAAAGAGAAATCTGCTCCCAGCACATCTTCCGTACCTTCTACCACCATTCCAACCTCCGAGGCTGAAGATGTGAAGGTTGTCATCCCGAACAAGTCCCCAGAGCGGAAGGCCGAGTTGATGCCCTGCAGCCCTGAAGAGAAACATGACACAGACAATGAAGCTCCCAAAACTGAGGTGCTCACATCATATCTGTAACTCAAAATAGCAGGTGTCCATCTGTTACTTCACGTAGATGAAGGTTCTGTCTTGATTTTCGTAGGTGCTTGATGCCAGTTTGATGGACAGCCCATGTTCCCAAGTGGATGTCAAAGGGAAAATAGGTGTTGTTTCCTTTAAGGAGAATGTCTGCCAGGTGAGATGGTGCTCTTCAAATATATTAACTCATTCAGCGCCTGGAATTTTCACACCCTTTTTTACCCTTCCATATGATTTTTTTTAAAGTACCGGTAAATAAAGATTTACTTGGGATTGAATCCCTGGATTCTTTGGGAGGGGGGGGGGGGGGACATGAAAAAATGTCCGTGGCATCGAATGAGTTTTAACCGGAACCCGGGTCTTCCTCCCAATTTGTTTGTCTTTTTTTCTTCAGCCACTGCTACACCAATAATTCATCAAAATGACAGTTGTCATAAAAGGAAAACCAGGATGTGGCTCGTGCTTGTGGGACATCTTTTTGGAACTTTCTTAGCAATCATGAATGTAAAACAAACAAAAAAAAAGCATATTCAAAATTCACTTTGACAAATGCCGGCCGGATGTGTGTCGGTAAAGAGAGACGCCGTACTCGTAAGTGGTGGTGCATGGCCTTGATTTGATGATGCTTTTGTGTAGGTGTGTGAGAGGACAGGAGACCTTCTGGTATGTGACGGCCACTGTTATGGAGCCTTTCACCCACAGTGTATTGGTTTGTCTGCAGCGCCCAAGGGAAAATTTCTCTGCCAACAGTGCACCTCCGGTGAGTGAGAGTGTCGTCTTTCTAAGTTGGCTTTGACTGGTTTGGGTTGGCTTTATGCTGAAGTGAATGAACAATATTCCTATGCTACAATTTCAGGTATTCACACCTGCTTTGTGTGTAAGAAGTCCGGTCACGGCGTGAAGCGGTGTATGATCCCCCTGTGTGGAAAGTTCTATCACACTGACTGCATCATGGCCTTCTCAGCCACGCAGCGCCATAACAAAAGCTTCCGCTGCCCCTTCCACGTTTGTTTGTCGTGTCACATTGCCAATCCTCTCAATGCTTGCAGCTCCAAAGGTAAGAAGCTTCATATGTTGCGATCTGATTTGCGGATTTGTCAATGTTAGCCATTTCCACAATCTGTGCCATCAGCTGCACACTTTCCATAGGAGGTTTTGTGGGAAACCTCTCGAGTTGGATTAGTAACTTTCAGTCATACATTTTTATTACGGTGTGAAGTATGACAATGAAAGTGTTTGGTTTTCAGCCGAAATCCATGGAAAATTCTGATTTTCAATGAATATGTGGAATGGTTTGGTTGAAAAAGAAATCTCCAACTTTTTGTTGTTAAGATTTATATATAGTCCTCATCCTAACTGCTTACCTGTCATTTATGCACAACCTCTCACTCATTTAAGGTCTCCATACTTTATTGATGTTTCTCAAATTAAAGCAAGATTCCCGCTGATAGTCTTGTGCGAATTTGCAAATGCACATACATCTTATTCCTGCAAATTACCATTCCTTTCAACAAATTCATGATAATTCGTGAGACCGCTACGTCATTAAAAATTTTCAGAAACAAGCCAATTTTTTAAAAAATGGTTTGATAATAGTAACATGATATCTTCATCAAATAATTTGAATACCTCAAGCAGATTGCAGTATATGACTATGTAAATTGTCATAATAAAGCTCCAAAGCACTGCTGCATACATACCATCATCCACTTTTAAGTATGACACCTTTTTTCAGACGCCATCAATTATTTCCATCCATCCATCCATCATCTACCGCTTATCCGGGGCCGGGTCGTGGGGGCAACAGCTTTAGCAGGGAAGCCCAGACTTCCCTCTCCCTAGCTACTTCTTCCAGCTCTCCCCGGGGGATCCTGAGACGTTCCCAGGCCAGCTGGGTAACATAGTCTCTCCACCGTGTCCTGGGTCTTCCTCGGGGTCTCCTCCCGGTGGGACATGCCCGGAACACCTCACCAGGGAGGCGCTCAGGGGGCATCCGAATCAGATGCCCAAGCCACCTCATCTGGCTCCTCTCGATGTGGAGGAGAAGCGGCTCGACTCTGAGCCCCTCCCGGATGACCGAGCTTCTCACCTTATCTCTAAGGGAGAGCCCGGACACCCTGCGGAGAAAACTCATTTCGGCCGCTTGTAACCGGGATCTCGTTCTTTCGTTCACGACCCATAGCTCGTGACCATAGATGAGGGTTGGAACGTAGATCGACCGGTAAATTGAGAGCTTCGCCCTTTGGCTCAGCTCCTTCTTCACCACGACAGACCGATACAACGTCCGCATCACAGCAGACGCTGCACCGATCCGCCTGTCGATCTCCCGCTCCCTCCTGCCCCCACTCGTGAACAAGACCCCAAGATACTTGAACTCCTCCACTTGGGGCAAGATCTCCTCCCCGACCCGGAGGGGACACTCCACCCTTTTCCGACTGAGGACCATGGTTTCAGATTTGGAGGTGCTGATCTTCATCCCAACCGCTTCACACTCTGCTGCGAAACGCTCCAGTGAGAGTTGGAGAGCCCCGTTTGAAGGAGCCAACAGCACCACATCATCTGCAAAAAGCAGGGATGCAATACCGAGGCCCCCCAAAACGGACCCCCTCAACGCTTCGGCTGCGCCTAGAAATTCTGTCCATAAAGGTTATGAACAGAATCGGCGACAAAGGGCAGCCTTGGCGGAGTCCTACCCCCACTGGAAACGATTCCGACTTACTGCCGGCAATGCGAACCAAACTCTGACATCGGTGGTATAGTGACCGAACAGCCCGTATCAGGGGGTTCGGTACCCCATACCCACGAAGCACCCCCCACAGAACTCCCCGAGGGACACGGTCAAACGCCTTCTCCAAGTCCACAAAACACATGTAGACTGGTTGGGCGAATTCCCACATACCCTCGAGGACCCTGCTAAGGGTGTAGAGCTGGTCCACTGTTCCACGGCCGGGACGAAAACCACACTGCTCCTCCTCAATCTGAGGCTCGACTTCCTGACGGACCCTCCTCTCCAGCACCCCTGAATAGACCTTACCAGGGAGGCTGAGGAGTGTGATCCCTCTGTAGTTGGAACACACCCTCCGGTCCCCCTTTTTAAAAAGAGGGACTACCACCCCGGTCTGCCAATCCAGAGGCACTCTCCCTGTTGACCACGCGATGTTGCAGAGGCGTGTCAACCAGGACAGCCCCACAACATCCAGAGCCTTGAGGAACTCCGGGCGGATCTCATCCACCCCTGGGGCCTTGCCACCGAGGAGCTTTTTAACCACATCGGTGACTTCAACCACAGAGATAGGAGAGCCCACCTCAGAGTCCCCAGGCTCTGCTTCCTCCAAGGAAGGCGTGTTGGTGGAGTTGAGGAGGTCTTCGAAGTACTCTGCCCACCGGTTCACAACGTCCCGAGTCGAAGTCAGCAGCGCCCCATCCCCACTGTACACAGTGTTAGTGGTGTACTGCTTCCCCCTCCTGAGACGTCGGATGGTGAACCAGAATTTCCTCGA
The DNA here is from genome assembly GCF_054856545.1 of Hippocampus guttulatus. NCBI lineage: Eukaryota > Metazoa > Chordata > Actinopteri > Syngnathiformes > Syngnathidae > Hippocampus > Hippocampus guttulatus. The sequence goes on along the minus strand of NC_141262.1, from coordinate 34,444,338 downwards.
AGCCGTCCGGAAGTCGGCTTCCATGGCCTCACCGAACTCTTCCCACGCTCGGGTTTTTGCCTCGGCGACCACCGAAGCTGCGTTCCGCTTGGCCAGTCGATACCCGTCAGCTGCCTCTGGGGTCCCACAGGCCATAAAGGCTCGATAGGACTCCTTCTTCAGCTTGACGGCATCCCTTACTGCTGGTGTCCACCAGCGAGTACGGGGGTTGCCGCCACGACAGGCACCAACCACCTTACGGCCACAACTCAGATTGGCCGCCTCAACAATAGAGGCACGGAACATGGTCCACTCGGGCTCAATGTCCCCCGCCTCCCCCGGAACATGGGAAAAGCTCTGTCAGAGGTGGGAGTTGAAACTCCTTCTGACAGGGGATTCCGCCAGACGCTCCCAACAAACCCTCACAATACGTTTGGGTCTGCCAGGACGGACCGGCATCTTCCCCCACCATCGGAGCCTACTCACCACCAGGTGGTGATCAGTTGACAGCTCCGCCCCTCTCTTCACCCGAGTGTCCAGAACATGCGGCCGCAAATCCGATGATACAACTACAAAGTCGATCATCGAACTGCGGCCTAGGGTGTCCTGGTGCCAAGTGCACATATGGACACCCTTATGTTTGAACAAGGTGTTCGTTATGGACAATCCGTGGCGAGCACAGAAGTCCAATAACAAAACACCACTCGAGTTCTGATCGGGGGGGCCGTTCCTCCCAATCACGCCCCTCCAGGTCTCACTGTCATTGCCCACGTGAGCATTGAAGTCCCCCAGCAGAACAAGGGAGTCCCCAGCAGGAGTACTCTCCAGCACACCCTCCAAGGACTCCAAAAAGGGTGGGTATGCTGAGCTGCTGTTTGGTGCATATGCACAAACAACAGTCAGGACCCGTCCACCCACCCGAAGGCGGAGGGAGGCAACCCTCTCGTCTACCGGTGTGAACCCCAATGTACAGGCACTGAGCCGGGGGGCAATGAGTATGCCCACACCTGCTCTGCGCCTCTCACCGTGAGCAACTCTAGAGTGGAAGAGAGTCCAACCCCTCTCGAGAGAACTGGTACCAGAACCCAGGCTGTGTGTGGAGGCAAGTCCGACTATATCCAGTCGGAAATTCTCTGCCTCACACACCAGCTCGGGCTCCTTCCCTGCCAGAGAGGTGACATTCCATGTCCCAAGAGCTAGCTTCTGCAGCCGAGGATCGGACCGCCAGGGTCCCCGCCTTTGGCTGCCGCCCAGCTCACATTGCACCCGACCCCTTTGGCTCCTCTCATGGGTGGTGAGCCCATGGGAAGGGGGACCCACGTTGCCTCTTTGGGCTGTGCCCGGCCGGGCCCCATGGGTGTAGGCCCGGCCACCAGGCGCTTGCCAACGAGCCCCACCTCCAGGCCTGGCTCCAGAGGGGGGCCCCGGTGACCCGCGTCCGGGCAAGGGAAACCTTGGTCCATATATTTTTTTCATCATAAGGGGTCTTTGAGCCGTGCTTTGTCTGGCCCCTCACCTAGAACCTGTTTGCCATGGGTGACCATGCCAGGGGCATAAAGCCCCAGACAACTTAGCTCCTAGGATCATTGGGACACACAAACCCCTCCACCACGGTAAGGTGACGACTCACGGAGGGGCAGTTATTTTATTTTTTATTTTTTTTCATGCATAAAAAAAACCTGATGTTGCTGTGGAAATCCGCTCGAATACCACAATATTAGAGTGATGTAAAGATGCTGGGTTGAGCCCATGTGGCTGTATCCTCACTGTTGTGATGATAAACTTGCTGCAGCCACACTTGATCATTAAAAAAATAATAATAATAATCCTTTGAATTCATAACTACATTGCTCTTTGTTCTCATGCTTTGCAGGACGTTTGGCTCGCTGTGTGCGCTGTCCCGTGGCTTATCACGCAAATGACAACTGCATGGCAGCCGGCAGCCTGGTGCTGGCCAACAATGGTTTTCTTTGTCCAAACCACTTCACTCCTCGGAAGGGCTGCAAGAACCATGAGCACATCAACGTTAGCTGGTGCTTTGTGTGCTCTGAAGGTCGTTCCCTTTTTTTTTTTTTTTTTTTAAGTCTCCTCTCTATTGTTTATGGATCTGTCTAGTTTGTCTTTTTCTTTTAATATTCCTCTTCTGCGTTGCAAATCAGAGTTCAAAGCCTTGAGTCAACAAAAACAGCCGTGGTTAAAAACGCCGCATCATCCAATCGGTGCCTTGAATGCTTTTGCTCTGGTTTTACAGGAGGCAGCCTGCTTTGCTGTGAAGCCTGTCCTGCTGCTTTTCATCAGGAATGTCTCAATATGGAGATGCCTCAAGGCAGCTGGTTCTGCAATGATTGCAAGGCAGGAAAAAGGCCCCGGATCAAGGACATACTGTGGGTCAAATGGGGACGTTACAGGTACGGTCCAGCTTTTTGGATGCAAGTATCAAGACGTTATATATCGACTTGTGGTGAGGAATCGTTTTGGAAAGTCAGCTCTTTCCCTCTTGATCTGGCGGTGATCGAATTTGAATGAGCTGTAAAAGAAGGAATTCTGTAGGAGACGTATCTGTACTTTTAAAAGCATTGATTATCTTGTGTTGAGTATCATGGACGCTGATTGCATATTTCTGAAATGAGACCTCACTCAAATGCTTTGTTAGGTGGTGGCCTGCCGAAGTGTGTCTGGCCAAAGATGTCCCAAATAACATCTTGAGGATGAAACACGAGGTCGGGGAGTTCCCGGTGCAGTTTTTTGGCTCCAAGGATTTTGTATGGACTTACCAAGCCCGTGTGTTTCCCTACATGGAGGGTGACACCCACAACATTGAGAAAATGGGCAAGGGCGCCGACGCCGTGTATAAAAAGGGTAAACTGTGCTCTTGTGCATTTTGAATACCCGACATTTTTTGGGGGAGTGTTATCAGTGACACAGTGTCTTTGTTGGTAGCCCTAAGTGAAGCAGCGGAGAGATTCAAAGAGCTTCAATCTGAAAAGGAAATGAGGCAGCTTCAGGAGGACAGAAAGATTCATAAGAAACCTCCTCCATATAAACACATTAAGGTGCGTTTTCCTCAATGGGTGTTTTGTTTGTCACCAGCAGTTTAATGTCAATCGAATCACTTGTCTTGGCTTCTTAGGTCAACAAGCCAATTGGGAAGGTGCAGATCATCACAGCTGATTTATCTGAGGTCCCACGCTGCAACTGTAAGGCGTCAGACGAGAACCCGTGTGGCGTGGATTCGGAGTGCATTAATCGCATGCTGTTGTACGAGTGCCATCCTCAAGTTTGCGCTGCTGGGGAGCGATGTCAGAACCAGACCTTCACAAAACGCCAGTACACGGTTGTTGAGATATTCAGGACACTGTCGCGTGGCTGGGGCTTGCGCAGCGTGTCTGACATCAAGAAGGTGGGTCCGAAACGGAAGTGCCACCGCTCACAAGTTTGTTAGTTTTTTTTCTCTCTCTCTTCTAGTTGCTCTTATCACTATATTTCTTCACAGGGAGCTTTTGTGAGTGAATACGTGGGTGAGGTGATAGATGAAGAAGAATGTCGGGCCCGAATCAAATATGCTCAGGAAAAAGACATCTTTAACTTCTACATGCTGACATTAGACAAGGTAAGATTCTGACCTGATGGCCACAAAAGTTAATTTCCAACAAGCAAAACAATTTGCTTCTGCGGAATACTAGATTTGTGGAGACAGGCTCGCTGCTCTTGATTTTTTAAAAAAAAAAGTCCCTTCTTCTTCCGTGTTCCACGAAATGAATGACATGGGAAGGAACCACCATTCAAAAGAAAAGTAGCTGGATTACAATCGGAGGAGGATTCATCTTACTTTAACTGGCAACAAGAACACTGTCTGTCTGGTTGACGCTTCACCTAATCCAAACCATACAATGATAAAATGTACTACAAATTGAACCGTACCTCTCGGTGGAAACATGGCTTTCAGGTGTTAGCATTTTACACGTTTTGGATCCTGGAGACATACATGTTTAAAACGGCAACAGCATAGTTGTCAGGTAAATGCTAATAAATGAATCACAAAACACAAGTCCGATCTCTGATTGTGCATGTTTTGTTTTTTTGCCTTTCAATGCCAGGACCGAATCATCGATGCAGGCCCCAAAGGGAATCAGGCTCGCTTCATGAATCACAGCTGCCAGCCAAATTGTGAAACTCAGAAATGGACCGTGAATGGGGACACCCGTGTGGGACTGTTTGCTTTGCAAGACATCCCAAAAGGTTTGAGCTACAATCTGCAACCCGTTGTGGTAGTTTGCATGATACTGACGGAAGGTGTCCTTTTTAGGTGTGGAATTAACTTTCAACTACAACCTCGAGTGTCTTGGCAATGGCAAAACGGCCTGTAAATGTGGAGCACCCAACTGTAGTGGCTTCCTTGGTGTTCGACCAAAGGTAAAAATTCCAACTCTGATACCGGTCGTCCTTCGTTTAGGAGCATGCAGCTTCAAACTGCTAAACTTTGCTACACTATTTTTGTCATCTGTTTGGCTTCTCTTGAGTCAAGAATTCCACCACAAAACTGTGTGCCACAAAATATCTTGTGTCTGAACGAACGTTCTGATAGCAAAAAAAAAAAAAAAAAAAAAAAATATCAATGATATATACCTCAGTATTATGAACTGGACGTTACTAAAATATGGCAATTGACCACGCGCGCGCGCACACACTCGCCTCTCTGCACAAACTACAGTAAATGCTCAGTGGTGCATACCCTTTATGGCATTGTGGATAAAATGTCTCATCCAATTCAGAACTGGACAAGTAGTGTAATTCCATTGTGTCGTGTGTCTACCCAAACAACCGCACAACAGTTAACGACCGATTGGTATGAACAGAACATGGCCATGCATCCTTGATTACCTGTAACCTCGCCTGAAAAGAGGAAATTAATCAATGATCTGCGAAATTACTTTCCGCCGTTCTTCTTGTTCAGAACCAGCCACCAGCGGAAAAAATAAAGGAAGGGAAGAAGAGAGGGGCCATGAAGAAAAAATCCAGGCAAGAGGTGACGAAAGAAAGGGAGGATGAGTGCTTCAGCTGCGGTGACGGGGGCCAGATCGTGTCATGTAAGAAGCCCGGTTGCCCGAAGGTCTACCACGCTGACTGTCTCAACCTGGCCAAGAGACCTGCAGGCAAGTAGTGTCTTCAAACGTCAACTGGGTTGGCTGTCGTGTAGTAGTACTGGAATTCCTTCCTGATCACATTAACCGAGGTCTGAGAAATAAAAATATATTGTATGAAAGCAGTAAGACACAAAAGAGAATGTCAATAGTGTTTTTATTTGTATTTATTAACACTTTTTGTAGAATGTAGTTACTGTATGTACAACAGTGAAGCTGAATTATTTTGACCCAAAAAAATTATTAGGATTTTTTTTTCCTCAGTTGATATTGCGATTTGAGTTTCATATGTGATCTGTGGTTTTATCAGTTTAACTCTTCGCGTTTCCTGAAACAATGATATCGACTGCATTTTTTAAGTACTGAATCTATCCGGACCCCGTATACTTGAATAAGTGAAATACACATATGATATCCATTTGAATTTGATTCATTGTGGAGCCCGAATGAACTGCACTATGTAATAATATAATAATAATAATACATTTTATTTATAAGCGCCTTTCAAGACACCCAAGGACACTTTACAATAACAAAAAACACAAAACAATACGGGTTGAGCAGCGGCAGCCAAAACGCGCCAGCGTTCACTCAACCCGGAAGTCAGAAAGAAACCACAAGGGAGGGAACCCTCAATTTGAGGATAATTTGAGTTAGGCATATAGATGGATGACGATGGGCCAGTGAATGAATGGATGGGTGGATGGATGGATGAATAGGCCAACAGAGGCCGATGGGGATGTCAAATATAATAATAATAATAACAGTAAAAATAATACACTCAATATGTAGAGTATATGAAACTGTAAAACTACTCAGAGTATTATTTGGGAGTGTCGGTTTAGACGGTTTTCAAAAACCGTTCCACCACTTATAGTTATGCCTGACACCAAGTCGTGAATGCAACTGAACTGTACATATGCGCTGTACTGAATTTTAAATAAGAGTTACGCATTACATCCATTTTCCGATCTGCTTTATCCTCACAAGGGTCGCGGGGGGTGCTGCAGCCTATTCCAGCTGTCTTAGGGTTTACTGCCACTTCTTTTGTTAGATGTGTGCAGTAAACCCTCGCCCATCCCTTACCTTAATTTGTGGCTCACAACGCAAAATACATTTTCGACCAATATGTATTTTACCATTCGATGACAATGTCATCTTATTGCAAAATAAAAAGTATGAATGACCATAATATCATTTTCAGGTCGATGGGAGTGTCCATGGCACCAGTGTGACATCTGCAGTATAGAAGCGGTTTCATTCTGTGAGATGTGCCCCAGCTCATTCTGCAAAGCACATCTCGATGGCATGCTCTTCATCTCCAAGCTGGATGGCAAGCTGTCCTGCAGTGAGCATGACCCCTGCGGGCCCGACCCCCTGGAACCAGGCGAGATCCGCGAATACGTGCCAGGAGCGACCGCCTCAAAGCCCTTTGTTGCGGCACCTGTTTCTGCAGTTGCAGGGTCTGTAGGTTCTTCCCCCGATGCCTCACATGGTGGTCGGGCTGGCTCAGCCACTTGGAAGCCTTCTCTTCATCCTCCTCCTGCTCCTCCTCGTCTCTACATAAACACAAAGACGGCTACCTCAAGCTTCATCCCCTCCGGCGGGTCTTACCTCACAGACAAGACTGAAGAGAAAGCGTTTTCCAGCCCAACGTCCTCCAAGGGTCTGAGCGAGGATGGCGAGATGGAAGAAGGAGAGGTGTGTGGGGTCGAGGTAGACCCGGATGGCGACATGGATGATGATGATGATGATGATGATAATGACGACGACAATGATGATGATGAAGATGATGATGAAGCGGATGATAATGATGTTGAAGAGATAGAGTTAGTAGAAGATGAGCCGCTGTACGGAGGCAGTCTAGAGGAGGAGGAGCCAGACGTTTATGGCAGATGGAGTGATTCTGTCGAAGAAGATGCTGGCGATGAAGACGTCGAAGAGGATGTCTAGGGCAGAAGAGGAGACGATGACAAGTGACACAGAGTCACCTACTTTACTCAAATGCAATATTGCCTTCTTATCCCAGACAGCTGCACTGACTGGGATTCGTATCGGTGCAAATGCCTAAGGGGCACATTCACTCAGTTTCTACTTTTTACTTCTGGTAATATTTGTTTATTTGTGTCTGGTGCATCTAGGTTCAGCTGTGCATTCTATTACACATTGTTTACATCTGACTTTTTTAAGACATTTTTAAATATAAATATCAAGATTTTTCCTTTATTTGACAAAACTAATCACAAGGGCATTTTGTCATTACCGTCTTTAACATTGTCTTCTAAAGAAAAAGAAAAAAGCAAGCGTGGTCATTGGAACACTCTCATGTCATTGTTTTCATGTTTTAATTTGACCCAATTGCAAAAATAAACACACTGAAGTCATTGAAGTCTGAGACAAGCATTTTATTTTATTTTTTTATCAGTAACAAAATCGATATACTCCTATAGTTTATATACAATCTCACAATCAATAGATTGATGACCAAGGCAATACAAATACAAATATGTTGCATCTAGGCCATTTATGATTCTATTCATACATGGGAAAATTTGGGGGTGGGGGCAGGCAAATCCGCCAAATTCTACACATAATTATACTAAATTTGCATAAATTGTCATTTTAAAAAAAAACTATGTATATATGTGTGTACACAACCACACATATATATACAGTAAATATTCTCTAGTACGGACTGGTGTTTGCGCTGTCCAATTTGTCCTGATAACAGAAATTCCTCATTTGGGAAATGAGCATGGTACATGTCCTTTATGAACCTGCAAGTATGTTGACAAAATGCACGTGTAACAGCACAATCAATAAAATACAAAAATATACTGTCCAAAAACTGTTTATATCACAAAAACTGCAATACAGGTGTATCCAAAAAAAAAATCACAACAGTAAAATACAGTATTTTAATGTTTATTTTTTTTCTGTCTTGGGGGAAAAAATGTGTATTTTGGATTGTTTTGTTTGCTTTCTTTGGTTTATGACAATGTTTGCCTGCGTGTCATACAGTTTTCTTGCTAGTTGCAAGTAACTGTCCCATTGATCACCGATGTCTGGTAATTCTTGTGCATACTGAAGGATTTTTGTTGCCATTTGCATTGCTTCCTTGCTGGATGGTGGCTTGTCATCAGGAGTTGAATCGATGCCTTGTTTTTTAAATTTTCTTAGATTTGCGTCTTTCCGACTCCAAGTGTCTGCTGGATATTTTTAACTTTGTGTCCAGCCTCGCTCAAACGGATGCATTTCACTCGCTCCGCTGCAGTCGTTACAGTTCTTCTACGTTTCGATGCGATGATCTACACGACGTAATTGAATAAAGTTAAAATCTTTTGCAATTACAGTAAAACCATAGAATTCCGGGGATGGGAATATTTACTGTATATATATATATATATATATATATATATATGTGTGTGTGTATAATCAGTGGCGGGTGCTGAGGGGAAGCTCAATTTCGGCCGACAGTAATCCGTCGTTTATCGCGGGCATAGGATTTTATTCCGGGTGAAGGATATTCCTTTCCATAGAATTCCGGGGATGGGAATATTTACTGTATATATATGTGTGTGTGTATAATCAGTGGCGGGTGCTGAGGGGAAGCTCAATTTCGGCCGACAGTAATCCCTCGTTTATCGCGGTTAATGGGGACCAAAACCACCCACGATAAAGGAAAATCCGCGAGGTAGCGAACCCCCCCCCCCCCCCCCCCCCTCCATGTAGGTACCGGTACATAATATAAGGCCAAATTTAATGGTATACATGCATGCAGAAATAAATTTCGAAGTAATTAATACGACTTAATAATGTATTCTAATATATTTAAACATGTATAAGTTAGGTTAGTTTATGAATAACAAAATACAGTAAACATATTTTTTAAAAACTTGTTTTTCATATACAAGTCTGCAAACGGTCTGCGAGAAGCTGCGAAAGTCGGCAAAACAACAGCAAGTCACATACAGTATACAGTACTGTACTACAGGTATGATTTTTTTAATGAATATGTTTGAAAAAAATTTGCGATGCACTGAAGCCGCGAAATAGCGAGGGATCACTGTACAACATCATAAAATGGGTCTGTTTATTTATACGTGAATTCTACTCTCCATTCCTTTTCAAGAAAATTATCTGTGACCCTGTCACACCAACAATGCGTCTTTTCCAGGGACTTAACTAGTGTCCTACAACTACAGCAACTACAGTAAAACCCACCAGAAATAAAATGTTAATTCGTCGCTAGTCGTTTTCAACAAAGAGAGTGTCGCGAAGATGATTAGAAGAAGTCTCCAGTTCAATTTAGAACAGAATGAGATTAGAAAGATGCTCCCACGGATGCCTACACCAAAAGATCGGTGATTGGCTCATTTTGCTGTCAATCAAAAAGAGATTCAGCCTCAGACAGATCATCCAATCATCATGCAGAATAGCTCAGCGTCCTGGGCCAGCCGATACACGCCCACTGTCCATAGACTCCCAGGACGCCGAGCGTCCGGTGGGTGGGACAAAACCAGCATTTATCCAATGACTCGTCTCGTTTCAATGCATTGGGACAATGGGCTCTGAACTCTCGAGACGCCCAGTCCCACACAGTTATAAGCACAGTGAAGCTGTGGGAATGAATGAGAAGAGAGTCGCGTCGTAACCAGTCTTAAGAAGCTGATCCAGAACAAAAGTTTAGTGCGTTGTAGCGAATATTTAGTCAATGACATGTACACACAATTGTATGTACAAACATGTATTTGATCACTTATTTTTTTGGGCATTTCCTCTAAAATGTCAAAAAGTAAGTGATCAAATACACGCCCTGTCTATGGACAGTGGGCGTGTATCAGTTGGCCCGGACGCTAAGCTATTCTGCATGATGATTGGATGATCTGTCTGAGGCGGAATCTATTTTTGATTGACAGCAAAATGAGCCAATCACCGATTTGCTCAACTTTTTTCCGAATCAGCATCTGATTACTGGTTACGACGAGACTCTCTTCCATTCATTCTAGCAACTTCACTGTGCTTTCAACTGTGGGCGCGAGAGGGAAAAGACGACTTGTTGGTATGACAGGGTCACAGATAATTTTCTTGAAAAGGAACGGAGAGTAGAATTCACATATAAATAAACGAACACATTTTATGATGTCGACCAAAATTGAGCTTCCCCTCCTTGACAGACCAGCATCCGCCACTGAATACTGTATATATTTTGGAGCAGACGCTTTTGAGCTCATCCAGCAAACAGTAACTGAGCTTAACCATCCCCTCCACTCGATGTCGCTCTTCAACTTTTTGTCACGTTTGCACAACAAAGAGCAAGAAACTGTGACGTATTTCCCTTAGCTTGAAATTGCGATCCTTGTAAGCTCGCGTTTTGTTTTTGTATGTAACCTTTTTAAGAAAGAGGAGTCTAATCGAGTCTTAAGTGTTGGATAGATAATCAGGTAAGGTAACCAGTTCGTCTGTCAAACATTAATGAGATATAAACTATTTCACCATCGTCAAGGAATTTCGACTGAGCTAAGATAAATACACGTATTTACGTCAGTGTGGAGATATTTCTGCTCAACTTTTGCATGTTGTTGACGCCTGAATCGTTACACCGATGTGCCGTGATGCAGGTTAAGTCATGACCGAACAGAACAACGGGAACGCCGCTGTGGAGGGTGTCGTGGACCTGGATGAGCCCAAGAAGATGACCCGAGAGGACTGGAGGAAGAAGAAGGAACTTGAGGAACAGAGAAAGCTGGGAAACGCTCCAGCTGAGGTGGACGAGGAGGGCAAGTAAGTAAATTCAAGTAAACTATTTACATTTCGTGTGTTTCTCATCAGTGTTATGTGCTTACAGTAATCATGTACTGTACGGGATCGGGCCGTTACAGACCTTATTACAAAGTATCAGGTTCTCGTGAATGATACCAGCCACTTAGACATAAGGCAAAAATATATATATAGCATCAACTAAATATTCCTCGTCAGTCATTGATGCCACCCCGTGGCGGACAAACGCATCGGAGAATCAATGTGCATCTGAAAGAAATATCTTTTTTCAAGATTACCTGTAATTGTGTTAACAGATATTTGTTGTATCAAAAGTACTAGTGGTATTTGGTTTTTGGTCGTGGTGAGTACTCAAGAGTGAATACTTGTCCTTGTTCAGAAAACAATGTGGTATCGAAAGCCACTAAACGAAACAAGAGAGAGTCAAACAATCAAGATAGAACTAAACCATTTAATTTCATCTAATGAATGTGAACTATCTTAATGTTCATATATACAATGCAAAATTCCACAGATGTGCTAATGGCAATTAACAAAGATGTTATGGTAATTCTCGTCCTTCAAACAACTGCTGCACAGAGCAGCAATAGAGTTTCGGATGTCGACGAGACTATTCCTGTGTGCATTTTCTTAATGCAGCCATATTGGCAGTATGGCGGTGCTTGCACCCCAAGGATGAACAACGGAGAACAGCGATAAAGCCATGCAGTTGGTTGTGAGACGTGTGACATCAATGTCCAGAGCTCTGGACATAAAAACAGAGCGCACAACACAGACAACCATCATATATTCTCTACTTTTTGGGAACAATAAATATGAAAATGGCAAAACGTGGTACTGAACTGCACCGAGGACGTATCCTCATCTTCTTCTCTGAATCATCATCTCTGAATTTTACCTCAGTTGTAGCTAGTAGACCCCAGTGATGTCCAGCATGCTGTATCACAAAGTCATACTACACTGAACTCTAAATTTGTGTTTGACTGATTACTTCTAAAACCTGAAAAAAAAGATTGTTTATTTGGGAGTGGGGGGGGGGGGGGTTGAAAAAGCAAACTCTTTTTTGTCCATTGTGTGTCATCATACAACTTAATTACCATCTTTTGGTCCAGATCATCATCACGTGTTTTTTGTTTCACTACTTTTCTAGGGACATAAACCCGCACATCCCTCAGTATATTTCCTCCGTGCCGTGGTATATTGACCCATCCAAAAGGCCCACACTTAAACATCAGAGACCACAGACGGAAATTCAAGAGAATTATTCTGCCATTGGAGAATGGTATAAAAGAGGAGTGCAAGAGGTGAGAAAAAACAAGCCACTATTTAGAAATAGGACAAATAGAACTTTAAAATCATGTCAACTTTCCCAACAGAACACTCTTGCTATTAAATTCCGCAAGGGTGCCTGTGAAAACTGTGGCGCAATGACACACAAGAAGAAAGATTGTTTGGAGGTAAACTGACTTAACAGTCCTTCAATCAAAGGAGGAGATATTGTAAATTGTTCCACTGTGACCTTTTAATTGATGACTTTTCTCAGCGACCCAGAAAAGTCGGGGCAAAGTTCACAGGTACAGGCATCGCACCAGATGAACATTCTCAGGTGCAGCTCAAACTGGATTACGACGGAAAGAGAGATCGTTGGAATGGCTACGACCCAGAGGAACACCAGCGCATAGTGGAGGAGTATGCCAAAGTGGATTTGGTAAGAAGTTTCACTTAACTGTTGGTGGACTGTATGAGAAATCAAGTTTAATTTCAGGTAACCAGGAACAAAAATATCATGGTCTTGAACTTATAACTCTAAAATGTCCTTTTCTGATATCTATTCGGGGAAATAAAAACATTTGTTTTTCTCCATTGAACAGTATTATATTTTTAAAACAAAACACAGAAAATTTGGTACGTTAAGCAAACCTTGTTAAAATCAGGAAGGAAAGAAATATTAACATTCTTCAGTTTCATTTTGTCTGAGTTAATCACTGGTGAGATACGTTTAGAACAGACCCGAGGGGGCTAACTGCTGCTGGATCGACATAACAAAACGTCATCTGTTTAATTAGTTGCTCTCGCTCATCTCCCCCCCTCTCCTACTCTCTCTCTGTGGGCCGAAACTGCTCACCTCTCCCCTCTCTGCTCAGCCGCGAAGGAGAAAAGAAAAACGTGTGTGGCCTCATATTTGAAGGCCAATCATGACAGTGAAACTCCTCTACAGCGAAATCATGTTTGCAGCAAGACATTTTTCACAACAGGGGGTTTTTCACTGTAGCAAATTTGATCTCAGATGTAAGCGCACACACACACGCAAACGAATGCGTACACGCACACACAAACGTATGTGTCCTCTATTTTTATTATCATAGTGCATAAGTATGAGCACACACTTATTTGACACTTCATATTGTCAGTGTAGAAAGAAAAAAAGGGAAAGAAATTGCGCAATTTACGATCAGCATTCATTTTCACTTACATCAATTTCTTGGATAATGTTTTTTATTTTGCTTGCTCCGTCTTTCATTTTGATCACTTTTACCCTCTCTTCCAGCATCAGAGCTCTTCTTATCTTAGCTGCTTGACATCCAAAGGTCCGTTTTGTAGCCATTTTAGCATTGCAACGTCCATGCTCGACTGAATCTAACAATAACAAATACTTCCTGGACCCGGTGGCTTTTCTTTCCACCATCTCACTGTCTCTAACTCGACCTCTCCTCGATCGCCACCCAAGACAGCGTTGCTCAGCTGATGTCATGCAATGAACTTTTAAGCCAGCCACGGGACGCTTCATAGTCCTTGATGGCCATAGTTAGCTCTCGAAGGCTAAAAACCTTACGCTAACTGGAGCGCTTCTCTCTCATTAGCCCTCCAGTTAGCGTAAGGTTTTTAGCATGATAACAAGTAAAGCATTCGAGGAAACGTTCGTTTATTTGAATGTCCGTCGAGCCATAAGCAATTTACTCTGAGCAGCTAATCGGATGCATTCCACTCTATCTTCTACGGATCTAGCTAGCGGATCTACACACATCGATAGTGAGGTTCCTCTTGGCCAATCGGAGGCCAGGATGCTCCGTAAGCCAATGGCAGAGCAGCTATGAGTATGTTGCGTTCAGGAAACTCGCAGCTGTGACCGAAATAAACATCGTTCACTATGTAAACCAGTGTGGTGGTTGCTGTTGCCGTTTCCGAACAAAGCAGTAGAGGTTGCTGTTGGATTAGACTTCGTTGTCGTGAATGTCTTCGCGAGGCTGGAGCAGAGAAAATGATTTCGTATAACGCAACAGGGTTTTCTTTCGTCGTATGGAGGGCAGGAGAATGGGAATGGTGTTAATGCATTTTTTCACATAAGGGGGTATTTTCGCCCATGTAGGTTTCGTTCGAGAAGAGTTTCACTGTAACTTAAAAAAATACAGCTCGTTTAGTTGTCTCTGCAAGCAGCCAATTATATTGCAGCTGAACATGGCCAGCTTGGAAATCTCCTAAAAAAGAAAAGCTTTCAAAACCTGCTAAAACTGTCCATAATGAGCTTTTGCCTGACATTTTAAAACTGTGAACTTTCAAAGCCATAATCGACCTTTGCATAGCTACATGTAACTCAAATTGTATTTTGCTCACATTAGATGCACGTTTCTGCATCAAGCTACACAAACATCTCTTTTGACTTCAGTGATTATTTGATCATGTCCTATTTGTTCACCCGGCAGGCCAAAAGGACACTGAAGGCTCACAAGCTTCAGGATGAGTTGGCTTCAGGGAAGCTAGACCAATCGGTAAGCATTCTGGACCCCCTGGACAACGACCTTAAGTTCTAACCATGGAAAGCACATTTGATATGTGGTACCTTTTTTTTTTTTTTTGTAGGAGCGGGAACATGACAGTGAGGATGAGGATGAAGATAAATACGCAGATGATATCGACATGCCCGGTCAAAACTTCGACTCCAAGAGACGAATCACTGTCCGGAATTTGCGTATCAGGGAAGACACAGCTAAAGTAAGAGGCGTCTGACCAATGTGGTTATATCACTGTTATAATCCTCTCTATGTACATTCATGCAGCCCGATGGTCCAGTGGTTAGTGCGTCGACCTCACAGTGCAGAGGTCATGGGTTCCATCCCGGCTCCAGCCTTCCTGTGTGGAGTTTGCATGTTCTCCCCAGGCCTGCGTGGGTTTTCTCCGGGTACTCCGGTTTTCCCACATTCCCAAAAACATGCATGGCAGGCTGATTGAACACTCTAAATTGTCCCTAGGTGTGAGTGTGAGCAAGGGATGGTTGTTCATCTCTGTGTGCCCTGCGATAGGCTGGAAACCGGTTCAGGGTGTCCCCCGCCTACTGCCCGAAGACAGCTGGGATTGGCTCCAAACACCCCTCGCTACCCTTATGAGGATAAAGCGGAACAGACGATGGATGGATGTATATTGATATGAATTTTTGTTTGCCACAGTATTTGAGGAATCTGGATCCAAACTCTGCCTACTATGATCCCAAAACCCGCGCAATGAGAGAAAACCCGTACTCCAGCACTGGCATGAACCCCGATGAGTAAGTTACTGGAAATAAGACTTGAACATCTAAAATACTAACATCTAAAAGAAATGAAATAATTTCATTTTAGGCTCAACCAACTGTCATCATAAAACCTTCAGGAACTTGACAGGTATTTTTACAAGTATAAAAAGAAGTGAGGTATTCAATTATAAAGCTAAAATAAAGGAATCAGCCATTCATGAGACATGTTTAGCATCAATGAAAGTGTACTTGAACGTTCTCAGCTATACAAGTAAAATAGGAAGTACGGTTGCAGCAGGTTTCCTTCTGAAAATTCTCGTGTCTAGATTGCGATATTTCATTTTTTTAATTGACAACGAGCTGCTTTCTAGTAGCATTTCCAGTGAGACGGTTTCAATTTCGTCAAAGTCATTAAAAAAAGTATAGATGCATTTCATTTTCAACTTATCATCTCTTCTGTCAAATACCACAGGCGTTAATTAAAAAAAAAAAGCATAAACAGCCTTTTTGTTGGTTGCTTTCGCAGCATGCTTTGGGTCATTGTCCATCTGCAGTGTGAAGCACGATCCAATGAGTTTTAAAGTATTTAGCTCAATATGAGCGAATGATTTTGTCCGAAACACTCATTTCATTCTCACTCACACAATTCATTCTGCTGCTTTTTGTCAGCAGTCACATCATTAATAAATATAAGAGGTACAGCTGCACATCTCTTTGGCCTTCATATTGAAAAATAACCTCACCACATTCCAAATAAATATAGCGCAACTGAAATGAATTCTCAGCCTTTTTTTCTGCTCTTTATAAGTGTCATAATGAGGGAACGACACATATCTGGTCGTGGAATAGCTGAGCTGCCAATTGTCCAATTACTTTTGGTCTCTTAAAAAGGTGGAGCCACACCCAAAATGTGTGGCAATTCCTACATCATTCACCTGATTTGAATGTAAATACCCTAAAATTGAAAAAGTCTGCACTTGAAGCAGATCATGATTGTTTCCTTGTAACTCTATCGTTGAGTTGCACAGAGCTAGAATGCTGAAAATGATGTCAATGTCCAAATACTTACAGACCTTACTGTATATTGGAGCACGTTTGGCACCAGTGCTCCTTGATTTTCTTTATTCCACAGCACTGTCATGTAACACATTTAAAAACACACACACACACACACACACACACTTCAAGAAGTTATGCTATGGTCATGGGTGTACTTGTCACCATTATAATAAACTAGCCACAAATTCAAAAGTAGTCCGAATTAACAGAACCCAATCCTTGGGGTGCGCAAGGCTAACATCATGTTTGTAAGGCTAAGCTACAACCGATTTCATCTCACTGATTTGTGCTACATAAATTTTTACTAGGGCTCGACTGACATGGATTTTTTGAGACCAACGATGATCCCGATATTTGACAGAATAAAATTGCAATAAACGATTCAACGGCCGATTGAATACAAATCTATATACCTATTTGTAGAGATGCTACAACACGGAAGGTGTGTTGTTGTAGTATGGTCTTCAATGGCAAAAAAAAAAAAAAAAAAATTAAATTGATGTTGAATTACCTCAAGCCTCAGTTGATATTCCATTTGGCTTTTGTTTACAGAGTGGGATATGCTGGAGACAACTTTGCCCGCTATAGTGGTGACACCATCACCATGGCTCAAACACAAAGTAAGTCACAAAGAAACCTCGAATAATCAGGCGAACGTGAACAGTAGTTACATTAACAGCCACATCAGTGAGCGTTAATCTCAACTGATGTCATGCATATCTAAGGCCTCCTGAAGTGTTTTAATGCGTTCTCCTGCTAGTGTTCGCCTGGGAAGCCTACGAGAGGGGCTCGGAAGTGCATCTGCAAGCTGACCCCACCAAGCTGGAGCTGCTTCATCGGTCCTTTAAGGTCAAGAAAGAAGACTTCAAAGAGCAACAGAGGGAGAGCATCCTGGAGAGGGTACGCTGCTTGCATTTAATCTACGGAAATGTGTCTAAATTAATTGCTCAGACAGAGCGACATCAAAAATACTTTGGGCTGTGTCTGTGCGTGTGTCAGCCATGTGTGTGGAGCGAGAGTTTAAGGAAACTGGTGACATCATTTTTAGGTGACTGCAAATTATGTTCTGCAAAATGTCATAGGTGGAGACATCTTTAAAAGTGCCAATTTAGCCATTGAACTAATTTGCTGTTGTTTGTGTTGTGCAAATGAAGCTCAGTTTCAGGTAATGCCATGCATTCCTGTGCCAGTTTTGTTGTTTTCTGACAGTTTTTCACCACTTTGTGAGAAACATTTTTTGTTATCTAATCTTTGTTGTGTTAGTGTTGTCATGTTGCATTGACCGAATGAAAAGTTATTCACCGTACGAATGACTATATTTGAGTGAAATATGCTATGCCTTCGAAAAGTTTGTGTTTTGAATAATATTTGATTCGTGTTTGATTTTCATCACTATTTCAAGATCTAATGCCATTGTCACTTGTCGGTACAGAGTGTATCTGTGAGTACTCAAATGTAAATACTTGTTCAGTCTTAAAAAGCGATATTATTGCATCCTCGGTTTTCACCATGGTTTGCATTGATGGAATCGGAAATGTTAGTGGGAGCGAATAATTTTGGGGAAGCCAGTAGCTGCATCAAAGCCTTTTCTCGTTGTATTGAACTTGTCCCACTTGCGTGGCAATTACACGACTCTCCCCATTCTGCGTAACATTGGTTTTAAGACTTTGGAGCTCCCACCTGAACAACCGGTCTTGTAAAGGCCAACATCAATTGGCACCACAATGAAATGACCCAGAAACACAAAATTGAAAGGAATTTTATGGTATGACTTGGCTCCTTCTGACTGGCTTCAAGTTAGCCCTCAGATCACTGAGAAGCACCAAAAGTGCATTGCTAAACAAGCCATATTTCGCAAATTTTCATTTCTAGCATTTCAAAACTGTTTTCCTGTATTTAAAAAAAAATCCACGATGATGATCATCCGAGCAAAAGACGATGTTTAGCTGGTGTTGTTGCATGACTGTTTTTTGTGTGTCCATTAGTATGGAGGCCAGGAGCACTTGGACGCACCCCCGCGGGAGTTGCTGTTGGCTCAGACCGAAGACTACGTGGAGTACTCTCGTCATGGCGCCGTCCTTAAAGGTCTCGAGAAAGCTGTGGCTCGCTCCAAGTATGAAGAAGACGTACTCATCAACAATCACACCGTAAGGATGGCCGAGCATGCTTTGATGGGCTTGTGACCGGTTTCTGTTTTCCTTGACCAAACATTTTGTGCTGTTCAGTGTATTTGGGGCTCGTACTGGAAGGATGGCTTCTGGGGATACAAGTGCTGCCACTCCATGGTCAAACAAAGTTACTGCACAGGAGATGCTTGCATTGGAATTGTGAGTGCTGAGGGCACTACCATGCTTTTTTTTTTTCCTGGTGCACGTTGACCTTGTTACTCACGTATTATTATTTTATTTTTTTTCATCTTGAAGAGCAACTCTGAGTGTGTTCCGTTCGAAGACGGTGTGAATGAAATGCAAGAGGAAGAGCAGCCCAAGACTCTGCTGGAGGTATGAGATACTAATACTTAGTAGGCCTGAGCGAATAATTGAAATGTAATCTTCATTTTTTTCATTTGGGGGTTCTCACAATCATAAAAATATGAAAATGAAAGAAAAAAATATTAATGTGTTTCGACAATGTGAATGGAGCCCGACGAGCAAAATCGACCCCTTGTTCTGGCATCGCTTGCAACCATCAGATGCACCAAGAAAAAATGAAAGAGAAGAAAAAGAAAAAGAAGTACAAAAAGAATAAGAAGCACGTCAGCAGCGACAACAGTGATTCAGAGGATGAAGAGAAAAAGAAAGAAAAGCTGAAGAAGGTAAAAGCGTTTGCTTATCCACGGCGTACTGCCCGTCGCTTTCCACTGTTTCCATTTTGCTGACCCATTTTGTCTATGCAGGCTCTGGAAGCAGAAGACAAGCGTGTGAAGCATGTGGAAGCAATGATGCAGCTGGACGAAAGGAAGAGGCCGTACCACAGCCTGCAGGAAGTCAAGGCCCCCACTGAGGAGGAGATCGAGGCCTTCCGCATGAAACGCTGTCGGCCAGATGATCCTATGGCTTCCTTTCTTGGACAGTGACGTCTCCCTCTTCTCCACTGCCCCCGCAAAACTTTCGCCTGGAGCTCTACCGGAGCTGTTGCTCAATGAAACGGTGTCTCACACAATACAATACAATGCAATTCAGTCTCACAAACGACCGCACGTGATTGGGCATTTCCAGGACTATGAGAGACACATTTTCTTTATTTTTAACTAGATTGCATTCATACAAAACTGCCCCCACAGTAACTACTTTTTTTCCCTAATAAAACGACTTTGCTGTCTGTTTTTTACTTTTATTTATGTTTTGTAACTTTTCAGGGGAAGTCAATCAAGGTAAGAACTGAAACGTTTATCATAACTAACACTAAATATTGTGAAATTTTTCACACTACACTTTGTCCATTTTCCGTAGCTGTTATCTTCATTAGTGAACGTTGGGTCGGAGGAGGGAGGTGGGGTACATCTTGGGCGGGTCGCCGGCCATGTACAGTAGACAACCATTCACACTCATATTTCCACCTATGGATGATTTGGAGTCTTCAGCTCATTTAATTTGCAACAACCCAACCTCGGCGAGAAAACACCAACTCCAAGAAAGCTGGAGCCAATATTTGAACCGAAGAACTATGAGGCAAAAGTGCGAATCACTAGTTCACCATTTTACCATTGTCAACATGTTCATTGACTGGAAAAAGTCCAGTTTGGTTGAGGGCTGCAACTAACGTTTATTTTAATAATGGATTAATCTGTTGATTATTTTCTCAATTGATGAACTGGATTTAAATAAACAAGTTTAATTTCAATCGCTTTATTCAAAAAGAAGACATTAATTCACACTGACGGTGCAGAAAATGCCTCGCACCAAAAAACAAATTATATTTAGTGGCTTGTTTGCTCTGTAACAGGACAGGAAAAGGCCTTTTTTTCCCCCCAAAGGAAAAAAAATGTACCGTAAATGTTTTCTTATGATTCAACACAAAGACAAGTCTGCTTGTGTGAAGGACTACAGAAATCTGAGAACATTTACTGTTGCGAGGTTGAAATTCCAAGGATTTGGACAGATCTCAATATAGGTCTTGAAACGATTAATCGATTATCTCAAAGCATTATTGATTCATTTGATAATTGAATAATTCATTCAGCTCAAGTTTGGTTACATTCTGTTGCAAAGCCACAGGGTCGGTGGCGAATATGACCATAGCAATGTATATATTTTCTTCAACTGGCTCGCTTTTTTGGAAGATAAAGGTGATCAATATTTGGATTTAATCTGATGTTCTGTATTATTGTTTTCAATTTCTGAACATTTGTTTCTGAACATGCATTTCCAATTTCTGTTCATGTGGTGTCAGTTCAATGTGAATACGGTGGTATCCCGACACGCCCATTCCCCCCAACAGCTGGACCATGTATAACGGTGGCAAATCCCTCCGGAATTGTTTATGGCCCTCTTGCAGTCATGAAGAATTTGAAACTTTGAAGTTTAATCATTTCTATTTTACATTCATGCAGTCCTTGGTCCTAAATCATAATGACTTCAGCTGTGCAAAAACCGTTGCTCTGACTTGAATCTAATGACGTCATGGTGAAAGCATTTGTTGTTTTTCGAGAGGCTGAATAGCTGGGCGGATGTTATAGACTGCGAGTCACTGACTTGCACATTTCCTTGCAGCGCTTCTCCGAATGAATACGCTCTGGTTTGATGATTGAAAAAAAAAAAAAAAAGTCATGAGAGACCGATTGCGACCTGATGCAGAAGACAGACAGTGAGTGTGGTGAAAGAGCCCGTCATTTTCAATGAGTGAGTTTGTTGACTACTTGTAGAGAATCACTGCATGTAGCCTCATCATTTGAACTGCCTAAGTTTGCATGTTTTATAAACTTCACCGAATAGTTGGTCTTAAATGACATTTTCTCAATCCTTTTGTGACTCCTCAGTGGCCGCAGTGCTCCATGTGTGTATGATGACCTGTCTGCTCGTGGTGGTCCTCGGCCAATCCATTTATTCCTCACCCAAGAAAGGACGCAACATCACTATCCACTCTTCCAATCTGGTTTGTAGCCTGCCGGGCCCGGCGGGGCCTGCGGGAAATCCAGGAGCTCCGGGATCACCCGGGTCAATGGGGCCGATGGGTGCACCTGGGAAGGACGGTCCAGATGGGCAGGATGGAGAGAAGGGAGAAAAAGGAGATGGAGGTACATAATAGTTGGGGGGTTTGTTTCCTGCTGGCCATTTATCAGGGCCCTGATAAAGGAGGTACCAGAAGCTTAAAACAAGAGTCCATAGCAACAGCAGAGTAAGCTATTTGGCACCAGCGATGGATATTTGTTTTTCATGATACATGTCTGTCTATCTGTCTGTTATGAATCCCCAATTCCTAACGGACATCTGATGTTTATTGTGATCTTTTTTTTTTCATTGTTTGGATAATGTACAGTACTTACGAACTGTATTGCATACTTAATTCTACATTGTAGTCATGCTGCTTGTTCCACAGATGCATGTTCCTTAAAAATGTCTCTGGTAGCAGCATTGGTTTAAAAAACGAACAAAAATTACCATATCATATGGCAAAGGCATTTTGCTTGAAATAAAAAATAAAAATCATTAAAATGTCTTAGATAATTATTTGAGCCATCTTCAGCCACGGGGAGAATATACGCTGCATGAGGTAAATTAAGTTGATTTAAATATAGATGTGGTGAAAATTGATGCATCTTAATATGATGACTGAGGGAATGGATAATTAATTGGTGTTGAAATGACTAGCGTGCTATGGAGATGGGGTGAGCCAACTGGCTTGTTTTGCTAAACTACAAACGCAACCATCGTTTCAGTTCACATCGACAGTCAGTGACTCCTGGCATCTGCTTGAAAGTGCTCTATAAATACAGTTGACTTGACAAACATTATGAAAAAGTTCATCTTTCTCGCAACTGTAGATACCTACTCATGCTACCCGATGTTTATAAAAAGCTACACCGCTTGTCATTTCTTCCCCAGGGGATCACGGCAGGCCCGGAAATCCAGGCAAACCAGGCTTAAAAGGCCGCCCGGGCCTCATTGGCAAGGCTGGACCTCGGGGACTAAAGGGCCAACGGGGGTCACCGGGGCCAGCGGGACAAAGGGGCCAGAAAGGAGATGAGGGGGATGTGGGTCATAGAGGAGAAGCGGGAGGCTGCGATTGTGGCACACACGCCCGCTCGGCTTTCTCGGTGGCCGTGTCCAAGAGTTATCCCAAAGAACGCACACCCATTCGCTTCAGCCGCATCTTGATCAACGAGGGCAATCACTACAATACGAGCAGTGGGAAGTTTGTGTGCGCCATCCCCGGAGTCTATTACTTCACCTATGACATCACCGTGGCCAACAAGCACCTTGCAATCGGGCTGGTGCACAACGGACAGTACAAGATTAAGACGTTTGACGCAAATACGGGGAACCACGACGTGGCGTCCGGTTCCACTGTCCTCCACCTGCGGCATCTGGACCAGGTCTGGTTGCAGATCTTTTACTCAGAGCAAAATGGACTCTTCTTTGACCCCTTCTGGACTGACAGCACCTTCACAGGCTTCCTCATCTATGCTGATCAGGCTGATACATAAGTGCTGATTTACCTGATGACACTTGATATTTCAGCTTTTTTCTCAATTCTTTTCTCTACATCTCCCTATCCCTGTTTTTTTTTAAAGCAGAATGCAAAGCAAAACTTTTCCTTGCAAAAATATGTTCTATGCGCCCTCAGGTGTCTAAAACATGGTAGTCATATACATATTGCATTCACGAAATAAGCAGAAAGCAGAGGAAGCATTTTCATCAATCTGAATTTCTCATCACCGTCCCCTACTGTCCACTGAAATTGACGTGCAGGTGCCCTCGGGCACTCATTGCGAACATCATGACCAAACCTTGAAAACAGATGACCTCTGTGACATTTGCGATGGGAGCCAGAAGGCACTTTGACAAGAATTTCAGTCAATGGCAGAGGGCTGTGTAATATAAAAAATAATATGAATCATAAATTTAAAATGTCAAGAAGTTGATTCCTGTTATTTTAAGTTTCCCCCCAAAAAGTTGAACATTTGTCATGCTGTTTTTTTATTTGTACTTATTGAATACTTGTACAAAGTTGAATGGTACAAGCTATTTGGCTATTTCCCTGCAAAATAATAACATGAAAACGTTTAATGTTAGAAGCAAAATAAAAAGTTTGATTGCATTTTCAATGTCACAGATATAACATTAATTCTAAAAATATTTGCTTTGATATTGTCTTAAGAAACGTACCATAAGTTTACCTTCTCTAGTACTGTATACCGTATTGAATCGTTTTTAGCGTGTTTCACAAACCAAAGATGATTTGACTCTCCGCTCTCAGTTTTCCGTTTGTGGCACTCAAGTTTGGACGTCTGTGGTTAAATGAACAAACTCTGTCACCAGATGGCGCTAAAAACGACCACACACTAAACCGCAATTCAACAATTAATAAAAGTGAAGTTAACCTTTAGTATGACGAGCATGCGCTTCAGCAGTCATATCCATCCATCCATTCATCCAATTTCTAATCTACTTATCCTCAAGAGGGTAGCAGGTGTGCCGGAGCCTATCCCAGCTGTCCTCGGGCAATAGACGGGGTACACCCTGAACTGGTTGCCAGCCAATTGCGGCGCATACATAGACGAACAACCAATATAGAGCATGTGTGTCAAACTCGAGGTCTGGGGGCAGGATCATTTTATGTAGCCCGCGAAAGCAAATCATGTTGTGTCAACTTGCTAAAATCTCTACCGAAATGTCAAATTGTCATGTGTAATAAATAACGTCGAGATTTTGCAATCCTTTCGTTACCCTGTTTACACTCACTTGAAAAATAATTGAACAAACTATTATATTAACTTGGCCGATTTCAAAACCAGTAATCTATTAATTTGTTGTGTACAAGTAATAATTTTGTGGTTTCACTGTCATAATGCCCCCCAGGGAAGACGCAACTCCAAATTAGCCCACGACTAAAATGAGTTTGACACCCCTGATTTAGAGTGTTCAATAAAGCTACTGTGCATGTGGAATGAAACCGAAGTACTTGGAGAAAACCCACGCAGGCACAGGGAGAACATGTAAACTCCACAAAGGCAGGCCGGACTGAAACTGGAATCGAACTCTAGACGTCTGCACTGTGAGGAGGACGTGCTAACTAGTATGCTACCGTGCCACCCGCGATAGATTGTGATTTAATCAAATTATTTGGATTGAAAAAAGTTGAATTTCGTAGACATTTTCCCACATTGCATCGGTAACATTTCAAGATAAATGCAGATAAATGCTGATATTTTATAATAATAATAATACATTTCATTTACAAGCGCCTTTCAAAACACTCAAGGACACTTTACAATCAAAACAAGAACATTAAAACCACAGATAAAATTATAAATAATAAAAGGAGAGATGAATTTAAACTGAATATAGCGACTCCAATTTACATTTAGTCCCCCTTTCATATTTCTCAGCTGGTTCAAACCAACTTCAAATTTTCATCTGCCTCATTTTCGCAAACCTCAGATCTTCCCAATTTTTTTTTCACGTATACCATCCCATTCCAAATTACAAAACTGATTAAAATTAGTCCAAATTTAAATTGTTTGTCTCATTCTGAATATTTATATTACAGTCGTCTTTGAGACATTTTGCGGTCAACTGTATCACAGATACTGTTTTATATCGTATAGAGACAATTTTATGTTACACGTGTTTTTCTATTTCACAGGATTCTACAAATCAATGAGTGTGAGCCACCTGGAAAGACTTCGTCAAAGATAGCAAATATCTAAAAGTTTGGGATCGGTGCAAAGCAAAATTGTCTGGCAGTTCCACAGCCACAAAGTGTTAAGTATTTCTCCGATATTGTCATTAAAAACTGGCTATTGTTATTTTGGTGCAGTTACAACAATAAATTGAACAACGACCATGTCTTTGTTGTGGGGAGCCGCATCACGGAAAACGTTGGGAAAAAACCTGACAGACAACCGGAGCTTTGCTTTGCGGTCCTCTTACGAAGCCCGCAGTGGGAAAAGGACTACATTTCCCAGTACGCAGGAAGGAACTCTCGAGTCAAGCGCATGAGCCTCTAGCCGTAACGGCGGCAGCTGGTGCAGCCGAGCAGGCGACTTTGTTCCAGCCGAAGCTTCGCCGAGAAAATCGCTCGGAAAAGTGTCAATACAGCACGCAAAACGGTCCGTGCCGGGATTCGGGGTCAGTGGCCTTTGAGGGAACTTGTTCCGAGCACCCCAAGTCCGCCTTTTAGCCCAGTAAAGAGGGCTTTCTTCAAAGTTGAGCCGAAACGGAGTTGTCTCATTCAGGATGTCGGACTGAGACAAAGGGGTCTGGGGGGCATTCCCGACGGAGCGGTGAGTGGCACGTTGAACAAGGTCGGTTATAAAAAAAAGTTTTACCGTTGTATCCAAGATGAAATTAAACGTGTACGAGTCGAGGGGGCTCAGCGATATCACGACGCGCTCATTTTCACACCGGTTTTTTATACACGAGTGATGAGGACTCTTTAACTTGTGTGTCGCGTGTGGTGCTGCTAATACATTGAAACAGCGACCCGAAGGTTAAACTTGTAGTTTAATTCGTGGCTGTTTAAAAGCTTGCCAGAAAGCGTCCGTGATACATTTGAACGGCCATTAAAACTCCCCGCAATTGGAAATGGCCTCGGACGAACACCGAATATCAACTTTTTCGATGAGGATGTTTTGGAATCCATCAAGACTTCCATATTGCTCACTATCAAAATCCTATAAAAATGCCTTTCATCAGTAATTATTGATGAGAAAATAGTAGCATAACCCATATCAGCTTGCCATTTGATGTTGTGGAACACGTGTGTCTCTGCAGGTCCAAGCAGATCCTGAAAGGCTCTTCTGGATGGGAAAAGATGGAAAGAGAGCTGCAATGGTGGAAAGGACAACTCGCTGCAGACATCCATCAGTCCCTCCGCATCAAGGTGAGTTCACCTTGCCAAGCAGCTGTTAAGTTGTTGACAACGTGAACATAACACTGATGGCGACACAGATGCTCACGCTTTCATCACTGGTAGAGTTGCCAGGGCCACTCTTGTCTTTTGGCCTGTACACGATGAGAAGCACTGACCTACATTTACATCCCTATTTCTAATATTTCATCAATGTAATTCCGGTAATTTATTACCAACACTAGTAGTAGTGTTTCTCTTAGGCGCACTGACTATGTACGTTGGAACCTTGATCTATAAACTTAAAATTCGATCTTGAACGGGTTTGTCAATTTAAAAATGATCCTTTAACAAATATTATAAATATGAATAACATTATTCGCCAAGTTAACTACAACAACAAGCAGAACTGTGGTCCTCATTCCTATGCAGCTGCCCTGCCGGAACGCGTGCAAACTGCGTCGCCAGTCTGCGTTAGTCCAGACCTCTCTCGGTCCGTTCAAAGATACCTCATTGTAGATTTGTTTCTTTCAGAGTCGAGTACAATTGGGGGCTGAAATGATCCGCCTCCCGAAAATGGCCGCGGTGCGAGCCGCAAAAGGGATGAATGAAACGTTTGCACGCCGCGACAAGGTTCGCACGAAGACCAGTATTTTTAATTGGTCTTTGGTTTATAAATTGAATGATTTGAACATTGAGACAGTCATAAATAAGGGTTCCACTGCATTTGGCAGTTGTGCGCTGCTGTCGTATTGCGTTTTGGTACAGTATTGATGGCTTCTGTAATTGAGACTTGATAGTGGTGTTATAGTTGGAGTATGTGGTCCTGAAAGTACGACAAGATTTGAATGCAGCCTCTCTCCACTCCACCCAAAGAAACACCCCCATCTCACTAACGCCAAGGCTGCTACATTGCTAGCTTGACTTGTTCATGATGGAGTACCTGTACTGCCAAAAATGAAATGTTCCCAGTTAGCTGTTGTGTTTTTTAGATTGTAGAATCAGTTAAAATATAAGAACTCACCTGATGATCTGATGGGAATGGTCACGTCACGCCTCTGGTTTTGGCCATATGCAGCCGCGCGAATGTAGCCGTCCGCACCTCAAAACAAAGTTTGTCTCCTGCGCCATCAAGTAGAGATTCCTTCTTTAAAACAGTTGTTGCTAAATGGACTTAAATAACCTTAAAAAAAAACGATAATAGTCTGATTTGCAAGAACCTCCCTGTGTCCACACGAGCTTCATCCTTCAGTCACGTCGTCTCTGTGTACATTCGCTGATTGACTTGTTTTATTTCCGCCATGATGAAGACAAATTAATTGAAAATTACATTGGAGGCATAAAATGGGGCCAGAGAGAGCTGGTCTACCCCCAGAAAAAAAACAGTTGAATCATTTTCTGCTGTCAGGTCATGCAGAGGGTTTTAATATGCAGTCATACCTCGGTTTTTGACCATAATCCGTTCCAGAAGGCTGTTCGAAAAGCGATTTGTTTGAAATTTGAAACTATTTTATTAGCCCACGATTAGGGGCTAATACACGATGCAGAAATGACATAAAAACAGTCAGATTCGCGTAAATCACAACAAATACGTCTGCTCACAATGAACGTTACACACAATGAAGGAAGCCGAGAGGAGTCAAGTGGCGTATTCGAGTTTGCTCAGTTTGGTCGAAAACCGGTTTTCGCAAATATTTTGGGCGAGAATTGAGACGTTCGAAAACTGAGGTTTGACTGTATTGGATTTAAAAAAAAAATTTTTTTTTTTTTTTGAATAGCTGCAAACTTCTCTATGTCGGGCTTGACCAGTCAGTTCATTATCAGAGCAATTATATTGGCCATTTTGAACCCTATTTTAAAATGATCAAAAGTGGCCACAGTTTTGCCAATGAAACTAATATATTCTTCTTTTTTCATGGAAGAGTAAATGCTGTTAAGTGTCACACAGAAAGATGGATGCCCTTGCGTCACTTGCGTCAATATGCATGTTTCCTGAGAAGATGACATTGTTGTCCCACTGCTTGCGCGAGTGACTGCACCTGAACGCCGCCAACATTTACAACAGTGGTGGATGGCCGTGTAACGTCTGTGCTGCCGAAGCTCCTGGTCATGATTTCTTTCTTTCTTTCTGAATGAATGAATGAATGATCCTCTATGACCACCGTGAGCAACAAGTGGAAGAGGAGAGCAGTATAACATCTTCTTCATTCATTGCGTATAACTACTAAAAAAGGAAACGAGGGGAATGTTTTGAGTGAGATTTTAGCGCCGTCTTGTTTTGTGCTTGAAAATTCCTCTGTGTTGAAAGTTGAACAGATACTAATTACAGGACAACGTGGTGTCAAGTTTTCACTCTGCAATTCGTATCTCGCGAGTATGAAGAGGCAAACAAGGAAGTTATTTGAATGATTTAATGTTTTTTTTTTTTTGTTGAAATGAGTCAAGCAAATAATCGGGTTGAGGAATTTTCTTTATGCCAAATATCTGAATTTGCATCAGCCTAAAAAAAAAAAAGCAATTTTGGTTGGGCCCTAGGATCAATCATTCATTCAGAGACACAGCGTGGGTGATGTCCCCCCCTGAAGGCTCATGTACCAAATGAACAGTCCGCGATTGGCGTTGACTTTTGCTTTCCTCGTTGTTCTCCCCATGAACGAAATGTCATGTTTGTAAAGCGGGGCTTCACGATTGGTCAGAACAAATCTGAAAACCCAGCCTTTCTCGCTGTGATGATGGAACAAAGTCTCTGAGGATGTTTCACGTTTTGTAAACGTTGGCGGCAAAATGTAATTACGCGGCCAAGTTGCCCATTTAAAATGATCTAAATGGGATTACATGGATGAGTCGAGGCTCATTAATTGGCAATGTCTTAATTAACCTTAAGCGTGGTCATATTTCTTCCCCCGTGCGACTTTAATGGAGACATCTGTCACTTGAGCGGCAGGCACCTTCAAGTCCCTGCCAGCGTCACGGTGAGAGAAGATCCTAGATAACAGTTTCAGGTATTCCGCGTGCGTCACGTGAAGTGGAGGCATCCGATTTTGATAGCGATGTTTACGAGCTCAAAAGTAGACATTCCCTCGCACAATCCTCTATTCAGAAACACAGGGTGTGATTCAGAGTGAGCCGTCAGCTGGCCTGGCTGTCTACGCATGCAGACTGAGCTGCAAATAAACCCCCAATGTGCGAGATGGCCCGTTGGTGATGTGTGGCTTCAGGGGAGCATCACACGCAAACGTTGGGGTGTGGAGCGCCGAATTTGCTTCACTCCATGTCTGAGACACAGGTTCCATGCCCGCATTTTGAAAGAGCAGACTGTTACACAAGACTATTTTCACAGCGGCCTAAAATAATGTCGTGGTTAAGTCTCCCCCGCCTTCTGAAAATCTTTTTTTTAGCTTGGAAATTAAGGCAACATGCAGAGTTTGCCGTCATTTAAAACTGAATGCGGACTGGGCTAAAGGTTAAATAGGTGTCTTTTGACTGATTGTAAATGTCTGTGCCGTTTAGGCCTGGAGTCAATTTTTATTTGTTGAATGTTTTTCTTGTTCTTTTTCCCCTCTTTTTTCGTTTTGCTTTATCTTTTATTTCTTGTGTTAACGGCATATATTACTTGACTGTTGTGTTTTAAGGATGCGCACTACCTTTTGAGTCATCCCTTCGAAAAGTGTCACATGAGGAGAATTACATCTGGAGGGGACACAAAGTGGCAGTAGATTGCATGATTTTAAGGGCCAGAAATATTTACACATACACCAAAAGTAGACACATTGCTGGCGTATACAATGTCGAGTAACTGGTTGCCAGCTAATCGCAGGGCACACATAGACATGCCAAAATCCTCGCTCATGCTCACCTCGGGACAATTTGGAGTTTTCAATCAGCCTGCCATGCATGTTTTGGGGATGTGGGAGGAAACCGGAGTACCCGGAGAAAACCCACGCAGGCACGGGGAGAACATGCAAACTCCACACAGGAAGGCCGGAGCAGGAATCGAACCCTGCACCTCTGCACTGTGAGGCCAATGTGCTCACCAGTCGTCCACCGTGCCACCCATGATGGATTGTGATTTAATACAAATATTTTAATTGAAAAAAAGTTCAGCAGGTTCATGGACATACATCCTTTAGTCGGATTTTCCATCCGTATTGCCAACACATTTGCAGGTTGCTTGTTACTTGAAGCTAAAACGCCTTTCAAATTTCACCCGGATTTGAATGCTGTTGATTGAAAATGATCATCCCACCAATGTGCATCCAAGTCCGCTTGTATTTTCATTTTTGTTGTTTTAATGTAAACCTGCTTACAAACAGAAACATGAACTTCTCTAGGGGAGCAACACCGCAAGAACTGCTCCCTTACTTTACTGCTTCTGCCGTAAAGGGCTATTTACACAGTGCTTGACTACTGTTAAACTGTCAAAACCATAAATGGCAAAACACGCTACCGTTGTATTACCGTATTTTTCAGGTGATAGGGTGCATGCAATGTTTTTCATAGTTTGGCTGGCCTGGCGATTTATGCTTCAGCGCGACTTGCATATATTCAAATTAGAGCCCAGACTGGCCCCCAAAATCCCGTCCTCTAATCGTGTTGGCTTTCTTTTGGCAGTTGGCAAGTATTTTTGGTGCATTACTGCCGCTGGCCACCTTCTTTAGCATGCTGAAACGGTGGCAGTCATGCACCAAAAATATTTGCCACTAACCGAAAGAAAATAAAAGAAGAATGGAAACAGAAGGAGTAGTAGTCATGGCAACTAAAGTCTGACGACATATCGCTCCTTCAGCATGCGTCGTCTTTGCCCCACAAGGATTGAGAGCACAGGTGTCAAAGTCGAGGCCCGGGGGCCAGGTCTGGCCCACCACATCATTTTATGTGGCCCGCGAAAGCAAATCAAGCATGTCAAGTTCCATGATGCTTGCTAAAGTCAGAACCAAAATTTTTAATTGTCATTTGTTATCCACAGTAACAGTTATTATTCTTGACTTATGATCTTAAAACTAGTTATCCATCAATTTGTTGGTCTCTGTGTATGTGATATCTGGAGGTGATTAAACATTTAGATGGTTTCCCAAAATTCATAACGGCCCTCCAAGGCAAACCGTAACTACAATGTGGCCCGTGACAAAAAGGAGTTTGAGACCCCCGATTTAGAGTAACAAAAGGCGCAATAACCGACCATTATCGTACATTTGGCCACAATGCAACATGGGATTCTCGTTAAGGAACTGTAAGCCAACTAAACTAAACTAAAAGAAACACTTTATTATTTTTTTTCCAAGATGGCGCCCGAGTAGGCAGCCTTCGGCAAGTGCTCTTCAAGAGCCTTGCTTTTTTGTTCTTTTTTGTTGTTTTTGTCTTTTGTTTTGCCACATGTTGTTTGTTGTTTCATCGTGTGGACCTGATATGGACTGTTTTCAGCGCTTTTTGGCCACGACATTCGTCAAAGGAGAAGTATCTGTGCTCGGTGGTTGCGCCTTCTCGGCAGCACGCCTGTACCAGCAGGGATTTTGATTGGGAGGAATGTCGGCGCCTTTGACTGTCGGTGCTGGACAGACCTGGGGCGCTTGTGTTTTTGCGCCTGTAATGGGCAGCATTTTTCACAACCCCGTTTTTGTTCAGTGGCTATGTCGGCGCTGTCGGACAGTCGGCGTTGGTGCGGCTGGATGGATGGCTGCTGAAGTTGAGGATGAGGAGAGAGGAGCGTTGGCGCAGAGCGCCGATGCGTATTTGGAACCGTGAGTCGCCGCTTGGAATTGAAATGGATTTCCATGGGACAGGAGAAGTGAACCGATCTCTTTTTTCGCCAATGGATGCTACAGCTTCTTGTTGACTTTGAAACTTAGCTTGTAGCCGACATGTGCACATTTTGAGCATGACGTCTCTGATCCACTGGTTAAAGGACACTTTGATTCTCTCCTCTTTCATCTCAAACTGCTTCAAACAACAAAGCGTGTGATGGAAAAGTGGTTAGGACTGCACGACTGTCCGTGTTATGTGTTGTTTGTTTTACTTTATGTTAACTGTTTTGTTAAGCGCTTTGTTACAGCTGCCGCTGTTGTGAAAGCGCTATATAAATCAGCATGTATTGTATTGTAGTTGAGAGCAGAAGGTACATCCAACTGGAACTTGTTTCCTGTCGTTGCGTCGGGAATTTAAATCCAACGCCCATACACCACTCTGCGAGTCTGCGTGTTCAGAGAGGCAGAGTTCACTCTCCTCCATTTGCTATTTGAACACAGGCAACTTTATTAACCGATCGACAGCTCATACTTGAACTGTTTCCGTCTGTGCTGCCTGATTCACTGATCTCCGGCACTCCTTCTTTGAGGCACTCTGAATAACCGAACGGCACATTTGAACAACGCTCTTTGAGTTTCCGATCAGTCGCAGTGAAGAAGTGCGTGCCCCGAGCATATTCACGAACGCACCCACGATTAGGGACCAGGGATTTTGGGTTCGAGTCCAAGCTAAACAGTTCTCAGTCTCAGTTTATGTGAAATAAATGCCCCCCCCCCACCCCCCCGAATTGTAATTTGTACTCCGGAGAGACTTAAGAGTCATGAAAATATTGCATATTTGCCTATAAACATTCTCTCGCAAAAGGTACTGATTATCACATGACTTAGCAAAATCTTCATTCACTTATCAAATACATGCCTAAGTAGGATAGAAAACAATAAAATAAAAATAACAATAGGCAAAATTTGTGCACATTGCTGATTACTGTTTGTCTTTCTGTGGAATTGTAGGAATCACCTAGTATTGAATTAATGTTTGATACGTACTGAAAGGGCATCTTGTGAAATTGCTCCTTATTGAACTAGCGATTTTGACTTGAGTTTTGCATGTGTGTAATTTCATGAGTAGGTACAAAGAAAACAAATGCACTCTTGTGGAATTTGGAGCATTAAAACACCTTCATGCAGTGTTGTGGTTTCCTCCATGGTGCCTGCTCCCCCACAGTCTGTTCCAGCCTTTAATGACGTTTGCTGCGGTGCAAATGCCCTGATGTGGGAGATAGTGGCACTGTGGAGCATGTGGCAAATTACCAGACATGCAAATCAGCCAGAGGCAGCTGTGGAATCCTTAATTATCGTGCAGGTCCTCCACAAAGGCACCTCTCCTCTCCGCCCCCCCCCCCCCCCCAACTCTTTGGAGCTCTCCCCACCCCAGTCCTCCCGCACCCCTTGTAACCTCAGACAGACAGACAGATGGACGAGAGGCAGGAGCTGAAGCAGTGGGAGGAGAGTTTGGGGCGGACTGGGTGGTATGCTGGATTCTGGCATAGGGGGTGGAGTTGCTTTATGTGGATTTGGGTGGTGGTGGTGATGGTGGAGGGGGCGGCACTGTTTATTTTGGGATTGCATTGAAGAGTCACTTTTTGGATCCGGTTGC
Organism: Hippocampus guttulatus; assembly: GCF_054856545.1. NCBI lineage: Eukaryota > Metazoa > Chordata > Actinopteri > Syngnathiformes > Syngnathidae > Hippocampus > Hippocampus guttulatus. The sequence continues at coordinate 34,410,459 of NC_141262.1, read as the reverse complement.
ATGTATTTTTTTTTATGGCATTCAAGATAAATAAGTGACATTTCCTGTAATCCTTCCAGAATGAACATTTTTTTTCTTTAAAGCAATCTGTTTTGCAAAGTGTTGCACTTTGCTTAAATGGAGGCTTGCTTCAAAAAACTGTCCTGACTCAATTTTTCTCATGTAAAGACCCTTCACAATTTTAAAATAGGATTACTTTGGCAATCCCCAATCTCTTAATACATCCAGATCAAACGTCTTTGTTGTTGTTGTTGTTTTTTTAACTGTATTTCCAAGAGCAAAACACTTTTAGAAGCACAAATATTTTCTGCCCTAAACATCTGGCGAACGTAGCTCCTTTGTGTGTTTGCACAAAGCAAAATATGCCTTTTATACTTGCGAAATACAGAAACTAGAGAGCCTTGTCCTTTCTTAGTTTCGATTTTTCCCTGACTGATTGAGAAGATCCTGAGGCCGATTCAATGCTAATGCTCCTTAGGATCTTCCTACTGTTTTGGAACACATGCAGCTAATGGGACATGAATAGAAGACGTGCTCAGGGTGAAACCTAATCCTATCCACTGCTCCATCTCTGAGAAGAGCGACCCCCGTCAACCCAGCCAACCGCACACAGAGACACCAACAGCCATGCCCGATACTCAGAGACCTCTTCCGTGACCCAAATTAGCTCCTCTTCGCCGCAACGAAGGAGAAAGAAATGATATGGAAATGACTTGACACCATAATCAAGATGTGATGGAGGCAGAGTTAGATGAGTATTTTAACCCCACAGCACCACTCCTGACACCCAGCGGCAGACCTGCGCAACTCACAATTATTATGCATGCGGTTTACAACCCCTATAGCTACCCGCCATTGCTTTCTGTACACCCTGTTACCCACGCACAATCATTCACGTGTTTTTTTCCGTCTCTTCCCCAGGAGTTGAAGTTACCCGTCTATCGAGCCCATTCACCGCAGATTGGCATGCGTCGCTACTTTGCAGACTTGTTGGCCATCCTGAGTAATCGCTACCAGTTATGTCCAACGGCACGCCACCTCTCCGTCTACTTGCTGGACCTCTTCATGGACCACTACGATGTGGCCGTCAAGCAGCTCTATGTCATTGCCCTGTCCTGTCTGCTCTTAGCCAGTAAGTCCAACATTCACCTTGTATTTTCTATAAAGTGGTTTCACGCTATACCACAATCAGTCACGCTGTATCCACCCCCCCCCCCCAAAGTTCCTTTTTTTCAGTGATGGGTTTTGTATCTTTTCCTGTCTACTTCCTTTCTTTAATGCTCTCACCAATGGGAAAGGAGAGCCACAAGTGTTGATGCACATTTCAGTTGTTGATACAATGTCGTGGGGGGGGCGGCACAATGACCGACTGGTTAGCACATCCACCTCATAGTGCCGACGTGCTGGGTTCGATACCGCTCCGGCCTTCCCGAGTGGAGACGAGTGGATTTGCATGTTCTCGGGGTACTCCGGTTTCCTCCCACATTCCATAAACATGCATGGCAGGTTAATGGAACTCTAAATGATCCCTAGGTGTGATTGTGAGTGTGAATGGTTGTTTGTATGCCCTGTGATTGGCTGGCAACCGGTTCAGGGTGTACTCCACCTACTGCCCGAAGACAGCTGGGATAGGCTCCGGTACGCCCCACGACCCTCGTGAGGATAAGCGGATGAGAAAATGGATGGACAGATCCAGTGCTGAGAGAACAGTAAAGCAGAATGAGCTCACATGGACGCTGCAGACGGCCGAAGCTCACGCTCAGACACTCATGCGCACTTTCAGACGTCTCATGCCACACCATCAGGCCCCGCCTCTTAAAGACACTATAATTGGTACACCATTTTGTATACATTTTATGATTCACATTTTTTTGTTACAATTTGTTAACTGTACAATTTAATAAATTTAAAGCGTGGAGGACAGTGATGCCCAACTCCGGTCCTCAAGCGCCACTATCCTGCCTGTATTAGATGTTATCTTCACCTCACACACCTGATTCAAATGATCAGCCCATCAACAAGCTCTGAAGAAGCACGATGACGATCCTAACCATTTGAATCAGGTGTGTGGGAGTAGGGAGACATCTAAAATGGGCTGGATAATGGCCCACGAGGACTGGGTTTGCAACCAGCTGGTGTAGGAGGACTAAAATCCATCCCTCCATCCATCCATTTTCTGACCTGCTTTTACCCTCACAAGAGTCGCGGGGCGTGCTGGAGCCTATCCCAGCTGTCTTCGGGCAGTCGGCGGAGGACACCCTGAACTGGTTGCCAGCTAATCGCACGGCACATATAGACAAACAACCATCGGCGCTCACACTCACACCTCGGGACAATTTGGAGTGCCCGGTGAACCTGCCATGCATGTTTTTGAAATGTGGGAGAAAACCCGCGCAGACACGGGCAGCACATGTAAAGGAACGCCAATGGCGGAATTGAACCCTGCACCTCTGCACTGTGAGGCCGACGCGCTAACCAGTCAACCACGGGGCCAGGAGTAAAATAATTTTGGGAAAAACAGGGCTCTGCAGAATTTCTCATGTTGCGCGTTGATCACAGCTGAACGTATCGTATCCCCTTTGAAAACCGGGTGTTCACTCCATATAATCCTTCTCGCAAACCCACACTAATCCAATTTTCATTCACTATCTGGTGCTTTTTTTTTGTTGTTGCTGTTTTCTGTACATCAGCTAGCACTGTAAATAAGCCCAAAATATTTTTACAAAGTTAACATACTAGTACAATACAGTACTAGCTATTTGCACAAAAATCAATGGAATTCTCGTTCTGTTTGGTGATGAACTGGCTGTGAGGTTGTTTTTTTGGGGGGAGGGGGGCGGCACTAGAACGCAACCTCTGGCATCATGGGTAATTAGGCTAATGATGGTGTCTGGAACGGGGCCCACTCACTTGGGAGGGTGCACTTTATGTTTGTGTGCAAGCTGAGTAATGATGCTCAGGCCTGGTTTTGCGATCAGACTTCGATTCGGTCGGACGGATTAGGATGAGACGAGGAAGCGATTACATTGAAAAGAAATTATTTGAGGGTGATTTTCGATGTTGTCAAGCCAGTCTGAACAGATCTTTTTTTTCTGCATTCTGTAACAGATGATATCTTTTTTTAATAGAAACCTTTGATTGTGTGTTTGCGCTCTGGAGCCCCTCTCCTCTGCTCCACGGCTTTCTCCAGCTAGTCCCTGGCATTATTGATGAAAGCTTAAAAGGGTGTTTGATTTGGAGTTGTCTCTACTTTTTATCTGTCCCCAGGGTTGCCTTGGAATCTGGCCTAATTATCAAACCGCCTCAGACAGCCACGCTCATTCTTTCTTAAAACTGTTCTGGTTAATTAATCGCTACCTCCTTTGTGCCTCCCAGTCGTCACAGCTTAATCCCGTTACTCCATTGTGTCTTTCTGGGTGGATGTTTGTTCATAGATGAGCCTCTTGTGCTGTAGTAAGATTATAGTCTGATTTTCAGGCCCCCTGGGAACGAGTGTTACTGGCTGTTGGAAGCATTTATTTAGGGACCCTGTTGTTTTCCTCAAATATCCCTGAGGAATGTCATGTTACTTCTTATCTGAATGCTGTGATGCCTTGGAATGATCACACATCCTGACTTGAGTGTGTGTGTGTGTGTGTGTGTGTGTGTGTGTGTGTGTGTGTGTGTGTGTGTGTGTGTGTGTGTGTGTGTGTGTGTGTGTGTGTGTGTGTGTTGGCGAAAGAAAAGAACTACCATATTTTCCGCATTAAAAGGCGCACCAAAAAGTCTTCCATTTTCTTAAAAGCTCACAAGCGCCTTAAAATCCGGTGCACCTTGTCATTACGGTAATATGTCGACCCCAAGATGGCTCCTTGCTGGAGACATGCTTACAATGTTATAACTTGCCGTTGGTTCAGTGAACTGTGTCGCTGCTTTATTAAATAAGTTTTTGTTGCAGCTCCGAAAAAAGGAGAGCTGTGGTGTTCATTTTTTAAAACAGTCTCAACAAATACAGGTACGCCTTTGTCCGTCTCCGTGCTTTTTCTTCTTCCGTTCGACTCGAGAGGCGTTCATGACCGCTTCCGAAAAACGTAAATTAACGATTCCTTCAAAGAAACTACAAAAATTGAAAATAATGCATCAAAACAGAAAATCAAGCGAGGAAATCACAAAATAAATTCTATAGCCCCCCCCCCCCCCGCCCCCCTACAGAATTTCTTTTGTGATTTCCTCGTTTGTGAATACACAACAAAGGAATAAATAACAAACACTTCTGAGACAGTCCAGTCTTCTACGTTTTACTGACATCTGATCGTTCTGTTGACATTTCCTTGAGCGTAGCTCATCTAGTGGATGCATTGTCGATTGCGTCTTATAATGCGGTGCGTTTCATAAATGAAAAAAAAATACAAAATAGGCCATTCATTGCAGTTGCACCTCATAATCCAGTGCGCCTTTTAGTGTGGAAAATACGGTACATGGACTGGTGACCACATGGTGACGACTTATACAATCGAATGAATTTCAATTCAAGAGCTACAGATATGATTTTAAACAAAAGGACATTTGATGCTTTGTTATGAATGTTAATGATACTGACAGAGAGGAAGTGCATGCGTTATTGGCGTTTGAGTTGACAGCGGGTTGAGCTCTTTCAGATATACTCCCACTTGACAGTTGATGAAAATAAGATGTTGAGTGTTACAAGCAGCGACAGCAAAATATTACAAAGAGCCGCACATATTGTTTGATTGTCGATTGTTGCGTTTCTTACTCAAGCAGCCTGATTCCGGAACCCCAAACAAACAAACAAATAGAGCATCCTGTGAGACTCTGTGAAATATTGACTCGACACATTGCACCTCCGCAGGCCTCTGAGCCCCGGGGTGGGGAGGAACTCGGGGGTTGAGGGGCACCTGCCATATGCTCTCCGAGTCAGGCCTCAAACAAAAGCCTGTCAATGCAAGCAGGACGTGCAGCCAGACCCTTCTCCGAGAGGGGGAGGGGAATGGAGACTAGGAGCAGGGAGGATGTGCGCTTGTATGGCAGAGACTTAAAGCTAACGTTGCTAAATGACATGTCGGTTGCTGGTGCAACCTTATGACCAGCCCGTATAGATTTTTGCCCCGATCGCCCAGTCAAGATGTCCGTTCAAGTAGTATCCCTCACAGTGTTTGATCTTAAAAAGGCTTGGAATTGCTGCTGCCACGTAATTGGACTCTTGTGGGGTCCTTTTACCTTTTGCTACTGGGTCTGTTTCCACTCGGTTGTCTCACCTTGTGTCGGACAGGCATAGCGAGCCAGTCCTGGGGCAGGGCAGCCAGTAAAAGCAGCCCACCGTCCTTGGGGCGGTTGGGAAATGAGCAAAGTGCTACTTCAAAGGCAAGGGGGGCGGGGGGGCTGCAAAGTGGGATAAGTTGGAACTGAACCACCCAGTGAGGTCTCCCAAAATGTATATCAAAAGAAAGCCACCTCCACTGTTTTGTATCCTTTTTGACAAAGGTGGTGCAACTGGGCTTTCATAGTCATTTAAATGTGTCATTATGATATTGCCAAATGGCATTTAAGAATAAAAAGAACGTTTTGTGACGTGCAACGGGCTTACTAACGCGGATCAGCATTTACACGCTTTGTAGCACGCCCCGAGCCACCAAGCACAACGACGTAGTCACACAATTTCTTTGCTTTTTCCTGGCCACTTCACTGGCCATTAGCATCACAGGTCAAGGGTCGACTTGGACCTGCATTGTGAGAGCTGCCACAGCCAGGGGTGGCAACAAGGAGATCCTATGATGGAGCTGTGAGCAATTTCACACTCCTGATGAAAGATGAGGCAGCACATAAAAGGATAGGTGCGGGCAAAGGAAATTCCTCCATGGACGTCAATACAAAGAGGGAAAAAAAGAAAGGAGAATGAGGCGCTGAATGAATATTTCTCAAAAAAACAAATCATAGTTTAAATTCAGACTTCTCATGAAGCTGTCTTAGATTATTTGACATCCTCGGACACTTGGGATGCAGGGCTATGAATGAGTGGGTACTCTGCACCGACACTTTGGAAAATATCTGATCATGCGCAGACTCAAAATATCCATTTTTTTCCCCTAACCGTCATTTAATGTTCCCAAAATGAGGACTTTTCGATGAACACAATTGTAACTGCCAATCATTTGCCAGTGGGTTCAATTGTCAGAATTTAGAAAAAATGTTTTGGAAATCTCAAATTCTGGGGTGAAAAGTGTGCGAGTGTGTGTGCGCGCGCCCTCATTGATGTCGAGCACTGTATCTTCTTCAGAGGAGCTGCTTGCTATCTTGTGTCGTGAAGCAGAAAGAGCGCTCGGGTTTCTGATCCCACCGCTTCTCCCAAATGCGCACCCGGGAAGAGGCCCTGCATCCTGGTCTTGCCTTATCCTCCCACCTGACCTTTCCCCGGCCTGTTCTCATCTTTGCCATCACGCGTAGATGTCGTGAGAATGATCACGCAGAGCTCCAGAAGAAGCCCTTGAATTGGCTGAACCTTACGAAACGCTATCGCCTCCCATAGCCGTTGATTTCAGATAGGATCGTTTTGTCGCCCTCATTCCAGGTAGGCGGAACTAACTGGCGAGGAATGCACCAGCTCGAGCACAGCAAAACAAAGCTGGCCTTTGTCATGATCATCTGCCTTACAATATGCCTGCCGCTCGACATTGTTGTGTGTGTGTGTGTAAAGACCGAATGGTTCCTCTACTGTTGTCTTAGAAGCAAAACCATCGACTCGTACACTCAAATACACCTTATTGCTACTCTGAGTTAATCTTCTCCGGATTGGCGGATTAAGTTGACAGACTGTGCAGCGAGAGATTGTCAAGATGCATTTTCCAGCGTCTGAAAATGATATTTCATCCGATTGGGATGTCTCAGATGGCAACAACCATCTCGTCTTGAAGCCGTTTGGTATTTCGATGTTGACTGAGGCTCGCCACCGCAAAATCGATTCACATTCGTTTATCCAAGACAATTAAATTTTTCACAATCAGAATCTTGCCAGGAATATGGTCGCCCCGTTTAAACTGCAACTTTGTCCAAACTGCCACTTGACTTCCGATTGCGTGAAATGGGTAGAAAGAGATTTTTTTTGACCGCAAACGATACATTTTGAACTCGATCCACGAAAGCCGTTCTATGCAACACGACGTAGTGTAAAAGCAGACGTGCCACGTTTGACATTGTCATTCGCCCATTCCAGGTGCACAAAAGCTCGAGGCGACGACGGACTTGCGGTAAGATCAAAGAGGCTGCGGTATCGACGGGTTTTTATGGCGTCGTCTGTATGGACGCAGCCGTCCGGCACCAGCCAGTTCCTATGAGGGTGACAGAATGTGGCCGCCGGGCGTAAACGGCCTCGTTTCGCCGAGCTTCCTGTTTTGGTGCAGACGCGCCATTATTGCCTCTCCGCTAATTACCCCCATGGCCAGCGGAGCTGCGGTCCCCCCGCTTACCCGGACTACTCAGGCCGGCTCGCTCACTGACCCTACCCCCACCTCAGAGTAGGTCAGTGCTAAAATTCACGCTTGGTGAGGAAGAGCGGCACTCCCTTGGTCGATGGTCATTGAGGTCCATCAAACATGTTACTTTCTGTTTTGTAGTTTTGGAGCAAAGCCAGTGGCTCTGGAGTTTTCTCTGTGGTACCCGTGCGCACAATAGAACCCGCGGCTTATCGGCACGATGTCTCCGCATGGCGATTGTTCAAAGTTTGCGCTGAAAGTTTGACTTCAACTATTCAAGGCTGCGTCTTGTCTCCTCATTGGTCACACGGACCCCCTGAGGCTTTGGGCAGTTGCCATGGAAATGAGAGGTGGGGATGTCTCGGGTTGGGCACTGCTGTAACGTTTGCAAGGCAAAATGCAGTGAGTCAGCGAGGACGCCGGGAAATGCTGGATGAGGCCTGAAGCTGACTTATTCATAGACGGCCGCGGGCTTGTGTAATCCTCAGTGAGCCTCATCGAGACCTGCTCGCCGAATGGCTTTGCTTTTCAGCCAGATGTTCAGTGCCGGTCAACTTATCTGCTCATGTGAAGCAGGCGCTTGCTTTGTGATCGCTGGCCTTCGGCTTTTGTGGGATGATCCAAAGCCCGTTGCCACCGAGCCTGTTATTGTAGATGCTAATTGCTCATTTGGCGTTAGGGTAAACCCGAATGATCCGTCAGCGGAGCTCGATCAAGATGAGCTGACCTGCATGTACCGGTACCATTCTGTAGAGTCGATGCACCTTGGCGAAAGGATGATGACGCCGCACTCGCTCCCTCCAAATTAAATACTAAATACTTCATTTGAGCTGTTTGGTAAACCCTTTTGAAGCATCGTGACAGACCTCTGCTGCGGCTCACTCGTGATGATCAAGTGACTCGGCCTGGAGCTGCTCCAGCCGGCGTGATAATGAAACGTGGTTTGTTCCGAAACCGCATCATCGGGACTAAACTTAAAAAAAGGTGTGATTCTTCACTTGGCATGCATAACAAACAGTCAGCATGTTGTCTTCCTTGCACTAAGCAAAAGAGGGTGTTTACCCAGGATTAGCCCTATGATGCGGCCTTCGTTTTATTATATATATTAAGATCTGATGGCATAATGGGCTGAAAAGTTCTTGACAGCCTTGGAGATTGGAACGTGTCAACAAGGGTAAATTAAACGGGTTTCACAATGTGTCTTTCATGAACATAAGGTAGTTTCAAGAAAAACAAAGTGAGTGCTGTTTGTCGTGAAATCTACATGTATGTGATAATAAATTAAAAAAGAGACCCCCCCCCCCCCCCCTCAGTTGAACACCCTCGACAAGTTGCCACCGGAATGCGTTCGGTGATTGTGACGTGTCACTGTGATCCTCCCCAGGCAAATTTGAAGAGAAGGAGGACAGAGTGCCGAAACTGGAGCAGCTGAACTCACTGGGCTTCATGTGTAATTTGAACATGGTTCTCAACAAGAAGGATCTGATCAAAATGGAACTTCTGCTGCTGGAGACCTTTGGCTGGAATCTGTGCATGCCCACACCGGCCCACTTCATCGACTACTACCTCAACGCTTCGGTGCAAGAGGGAGATCTGTACAACGGCTGGCCCCTGTCCTCCCTCTCCAAAACCAAGGCTTTCATGGACAAATACACTCACTACTTCCTGGAGGTCTCACTGCAAGGTGGGTCGAATGGCAATGGACCGCTTTGGACTGAAAACTGACACAACCTTGTTTGTTTGATTGATTGATTTTTTTTTTTAAATTTTTTTTTTAGATCACACTTTCCTGAGTTTCCGGCCATCCCAAGTTGCTGCCGCATGCGTGGCGGCGTCGCGTATTTGCCTCCAGATTTCCCCGAGCTGGACAACTGCGCTGCATCTACTGACCGGCTACACCTGGGACCACCTGACCCAGTGCATCGAACTCATGCTGCTGTAAGACATACGAACACGCACCGAGGTTGTTATCGGAAATGAAAATGATTGAAATTGGGAAAATTAAAATTGAAAATAAAGTTTTTGATGAAATCAAAAAAAAAATGAAAGGACTAAAGAAGGGATAATAATAATAATAACTGGAGCTACACTTTACATTTGCAAAACTAACATAAGCACGGTCAGGGACACTGCCAGAATGAAATCTTTTCCATTCAGTCTCGCTTCTTATTTTGATGGTCTTGCTTGTGGGAGTCGATCCTGAACACGGCGTCAAGAACCGAATGCGTTTGTTTTCTACGAAGCGAGACATTGACACAGGCCTGCCTTTGCTTTCCCCAGTGCTCACGACAACGACGTAAAAGAGGCCAACAAAACCAAGTGCGCCCCTCCGCACCGAGCTTCCTCTCTGCAATCTCAGGGCCAAACTTCTCACCGCTCTCCGGTGTCAGCCATTCAGAGACCGCCGTCTTCGTCGTCCACCTCCAGCACGCCGCAGTTGCTCTTCCAGCCGGACCGCTTCCCAAACCTCTCCCAACATTCCCCCTCCCTGTCTCAGCTGCAAACGCTTGCCGACGCTCAGGCTCTGGGGCCTGTGGTCAACGTGTCTCAGGACTTTTTTCAGAGCCACCGGGTCGGGCTCCTGAGCGGGGCTTCTTGCCTGGCCGCCGGGGGCGGCTTTCCTTCCTATTCAAGTCTGCCCTCCGGCCTCCAGGCGGGTGCTCGTGCGCTGCCGCTGCAGGGCCCCATATCCGTTCAGATGGCCCTCGCCGGAGAAGCTCACCACTGCCTGAGCGTGGCCTACACCGGTGGTTACCTGGGGGCCCATCACACTTTCGCGGCCGGCTGCTTCGACAGGTGACGCCAGGAGACGGAGGGAGAACGGCAGAGGGAGAGCGCCGCGGCGCTCCCGTCCCCGTTGCCTCTCGCGGATCTGTCCTCTCTCTCCGTCGGCACGGCAACGCCTTCGACGCGTCCCTCCCTCCCTCCCTTCTCGCAGAGACATCTCAAACGCAAGCAGCGGTCCAAAGACAAAAGAGACCCGGTAGAGGTCATCACTCTGACATGACTGATTTCTCCGCAGACTCTGACTGATATCTTAGATTGTGACTGAGATGAAAGCAGTGCCAAGTTTTGTAAAAGTGCAAAAAAAAACAACAACAAAAAAACCCAACAACAAAGCTGTGAAAAAGATATTTTCCCATTTTGATTTTGTAGACACATCTACATTTATATCTATCTATATCTACAGATAGATGGATAGATCGATTGTAGAAGACTCATTCTACCAAAATGACCACATTTTTGGGAGGGAAAACACATACTGGGGTCACCATTGCCCAGCAGTTTGTGTTTTCAGGCCGTGCCATGTGAAGGAAACGCGCGCGCTCTTCGTGTTAGCAAACATTGATTAAACGCATGTAGGCTGCGTCAAACCCAAAGGGGCCTCTCTGGGAATTCCTCACCGCATTAGTCCTTGAGGGGGCGGAAGAACTCCTTGTTTGGTGCGCAGCAGGTGCGGTTGGCAGCTTAAAAAAAAGCCCTCACTGGCCCGCTAAGTCAAAACCTACAAGAATCTCTCGTCACCGCTTCCAAAGGCATGCCTTGCAGCGCACAGAAGGTGAACCAAGTTTTAAAGCCGGTATCAAAGATTTGATGTGACTGGACCAGCATGGGGAAGCAGACCTGGAAGTGGTGTACTGTACATATAAAATGCTGCTGCTGCCTTCTATTGAACTGCTGGGTCAGTCTGTGTTGATAATGTTTACATGAACCACTTAAGTATCAGGGACTTGAACAAAATTACTTGAATATTACATTGGAGCATGCCATAGCTTTTATATATACACTTGGGTTTGGATATCTTTTTTTTTAATACCAACCTAGAACATCACCATTGTTGTCATAAAGGCTCAGGATACAGGCTAAAACTCACCTTCATCCTGCGCTGAAATGCTTTAAGTCAGGGTTGGGGAACTTACCAGCCACGTGTTTGTAAAAAAAAAAAAAAAAAAAAAAAAAACATTTGAGAGCGACTGAATCCCCAAAACATTTAACCCACACCCAGCACAGCAATGTAGGGGGGTGCCAGAAAGTGTACTGTATTCCCTCTAAAGATGTTTCATTCCCAAACATGATGCATGATGGCATTTGCAACACAAACATCTGCATCCAGTCGCGCGTAATTGCATTCCACGTTTGTGAAGTGCCCAGTTTTCCACTTCCTGTTAATTTTAAACACATCCAGATTGTGTGTGCCAGTGTTCAGAGGAGATACCACAAACGGTCTTTCACTCCCAAACCTATTTTATACGTTGGACCCAGCTGTTGTCGATGGACTTGACGGTTATTAAAGAGTTATTTCCTCAAGTGACGAAAGGGTTCTTTTCATTCACTTCTTTTTGGGAATCTCGTGCCATGTAGATTTCAATGCGCTCATTACTTGGGACTTCTTGATCAACCTGCCACAAAGGTGCAATATGCTTTTTCCTGTCTGAACACCACTGCTTCACTCCTTTTTCTAAGTTATTTGGAACAATTGTGTGACCTGACTTACTGTCACCTTTCCGCCAGAGAGCAGTCGGCTCTCCAAACACAATGACTATGTTGCATATTGCAGCCACCACCTTTGAGTGAGAGATGTCACTGGAAGCATTTGTCTCTAGATTAGTGCATCACTGCGTGTTTTATTTGTCTTCTGTGAGTGGTGCTGATTTGACTCGCACCGAACTACACTGACACACCAAAAACTTCCAAGTTATATTTTGTTACTTTTTTTTATTGTATTTTATTTTTTTTAATGTACCATCTCATAGTGTTGCTTTGTCACACTGAATTGTAAAATGGTGTATTTTTTATTTTGATGTGCCATGGAAAAATAAACATGTAAAAACTGAGTTTGGGGTTGTGTCTGATTGTCTATCTTTCGAGGTTGGGCTTTGGCGTGTGTGTGTGTGTGTGTGTGTGTGTGTGCATACCTATAGAGAGAGAGGGATTTTTTTATGCAGCTCTTGTATTGGATCACATTAGAACAGGGGTAACCAACCTTTTTGAAAAAGCTTTTTTACTGATGAACGAGAAGGGCTACCAGTTTGATATACGATTCTGGGGAAAAAAAGTTATTCATCTTAGTGAAGACACCGATCATGGTAATGAACACTTGATGCATTTATCTAATCAATAACTTTATCAAGCTGGGTTGAATGCTGGCTATTTTCAAATTCGTGGCACCGACCTCGCAACAAGACTGATGTAGAGTGTGAAGGTGAGGGAACCAGTTTGTCAGTAATTTGCCTAATGAAGGAGACTAACTGCCTGAACACACCTAATTAATGTAACTGTATTTTGAATATTTTCATGTATTTGGGTATAACGGTTAAGGACCAACCCAGTGGTTTGCATCAAGGTACTGAAACACATGAGAGTGGAGTATAAAAACGGGAGCCGTAAACTGGCGGACCGCAGTCAGCGGTGTGCTCGCGTTCGTCTTCATCATGCCTTTCACCGGCAAATATGTGCTGGAGAGCCAGGAGAACTACAAGGAGTTCCTGGAAGCGATTGGTAAGAAATCTGTGATGCTGGCTCCATGAAAACAACAACAACAACAACACAGACACCAAGAAAGTAACGGATTGATGTCATATTGTGTGCAGGGGTGTCAAAGGTGGAAGTTCCCAATGAAGACATGGTGACGGACATCTACCAGGGCGATTACTACAGCATTACCAAGTATATGGGCGGTGACAGTCTGACCCACACATTCATGCTTAACAGGAAGGCGGAACTGGAAGATCTGGACGGCACAACATTCAAGACCACTGTCCGTTTAGAAGGAGGTAAAATCAAGATCGAGTTCCCCAAATATGTTTACACTGCTGAGGTGTCTGGTGACAAACTCACAGAGGTGAGCATGCACGCCGGTTACACTCTGGAATTTTGCTGTGAAGACTGAACTTTATTGGCTGTTCTTTATTCCAGATTAATTCCATTCCGAATGGGATTACCAACAGGATGGTGAGCAAGAGACAAGCAGTGTAATTTGGAAATAAGATCTTGCAAAACTGGTATTTAAACCTAATAAACAAGCATTCAACATGGTTCTGCTTGATATTATTTTGTTTGTCTGCCTTTGGAGTGAATACCTGTTCCAATTCTCTCTCTCTCTACTTATATGTGTGTTGCTCATCAAGAGTGCGGAACAAGAGAAAAATGTCAATTTAGGGGATTCAAATAAGTAATTTGGATTTTTTTTCTTCTTTTACAACAGCTAACACACGTACATTTTATTTCAGGACAACTATAGGTTACATAAACGCATGGAGGTCATTACATTTCCTTCATTATTTTTCTCATCGAATTGTATGTATCCATTATTGAGGCCTGCTGAAACGCGAAGGTCCCGTTGTGTCTCACCAAAGAGCAAGAGCACCTCTCAGTGTTATAAATTTGTAAATGCAGCTGTGGATTTTGCATTGATGTTTGACCATTGCAGCCTCACAATCAATACAAGAGATGTATCGATGCATTCTTCCTCGAGAAAACATAATAATCCTGCTTTGGCTAACATTGAGATATCAGTTGTCAGGATGTTAATTATTGTTGAAGTTTGATGTGGTGACAGAACGGTTGGGGCATCGAATTACGGCATGTTTCATGTTCAATAAATGTCGATAACTGTGTTCTATAACTACACACCAGTCCTTCTCAAATATTTACTGTAAGTTGAACTATATCTCTTTCGTTGTTCTTTTCTTCAATGTTAATAAGGATAGAATGTCGTGCAGACGTGTACTTTCAACAATTTTAGAGCCAAATGACATTTATAGTGGCGGCAGCGAGTGGGGGGGGGGGCGGCGGCGCGAATTGTTTAACATATAATAATTAAGAAGCACTGCCCTAGCTCAATTTTACGATATCATTTGCCAAATGTATGTCTATTTTTAAAGCCACATACAATATGGCGGATGGGCTGACGTGACTTCAACCCGGTTCAACAATTATCTGCTTCAGAATTGAAAGAAAAGGGAAAATAATATTTATATTTAATTTTAGATTTCCATAGTGTTTATATGTCCCATGGAATCTTGTATTAAATGATTCAAACCCCTTTTTAGTGGCCGATACGATACTAATGTAATACAGTATGTCCCTTTTCACTCGTACTGAAGTACAGTGATGCAACACGACAGTCTAACCCCGTACAGTCGGAATCCAAACGTCACCTAATTGTGCCAAAACTGCGACCGATGGTGACCAAAATGTATATTGGCATACAGTATTTAATTCGTGCTCACATCAACCTCTGAAAATATTAGACTGATCGCACAATTATTCGGGATTTTAGGGTACTTTCCTCTTCGTAGAGGCGCTCACGACAAAGCTTGTCACTTTACGAGAGGAACGCGTTGTCCATGAAATACAAAACACATGACATGTCTTGCAACATTACACAATGCCAAACTTAGAAACGTGCAGAACTGTCCCATGCAAACACCCCTACCGAACCCCTGCCTACTAAACCTTATTTTCTGTAACGCTGTGAGTGGCTGTTGCAGATGAGGCCAACAATCAAAAATGACATCATTGTTTCTTTATATTTTTAATATCTTAGTGATAAGCAGGGCGCCCGGTGGTCGACTGGTTAGTCAGCCTTACAGTGCGGAGGTGGAGGGTTTGATTCCGGCTCCGCCCTTCCTGTATGGAGTTTGCATGTTCTCCCCGTGCCTGTGTGGGGTCTCTACAACATTCCAAAAACATGCGTGGCAGGCTGACTCAAAATTGTCCCTAGGTGTGATGTGAGCGCAGATGGTTGTTCGTCTATGTGAGCCCTGCGATTGGCTGGCAACCGGTTCAGAGTGTCCGCCGCTTACTGCTCGAAGACAGCTGGGATAAGCTCAAGTACCCCCCCGCGACCTTTGTGAGGATAATCGGATCGGAAAATGGATGGATGGATAGATAGTGATAAGCAACTCAAAATAAGTACAGTATTTCACAACACAAAAATTGTTACTATGATAGAATAATAAAAACGTTACTTTTAGAAATCCTAGCCATCATAATGGTGGGCGTGTATCGAGAAACAGACAACACAGCCAGCTTTCTTCACCGGCTGGATTGATCATTCGTGAAATGTGGTCCGTAGGCACTTTGTGTTGTTCTCTAACTGTTCACAAGGTAGCAGAGTTGTCCATCAACTAAAAAAGAAAAAAAACCTATACAAACAAACGGTAATCGTTACATCAAACTGTAAAGTTCTGATCTGAACAATCCACGTCATGGCACCTAATTGTAAGGTCCTGATCTGAACTTTTGAAGGTCCTTTATGCTCGCTAAATCATTAACTGCCAGAAGTGGCTGTACAGTGATCCCTTGCTACTTTGCGGTTCATTTACTGCAGATTCACGCTATCACGTATTTTAATGTGTGACCATAACTTGTAATACAGTTTTACCTTGCTATTTTGGCATATTTTCTTCCGACTTTTGCTTCCTTCTAAGTCGCCCCCCCCCATCTCAAAAAAAAAAAAAAAGAAGAGAAAAGAAAAAAAATAGGAGGGGGGGGGGGTTGTTTTTCAAAACCCCAGACCATGAAAATTAGACACCTTGTCACCTATAATCAAGAGGAGCTCGGTATTTATTCTCTATTTTGCATTTTAAGTTACATTTATGAAGTGTTGAGAAAGGTGAGAGCTGTGTGTTTGTGTGTGTGTGTGTGTGTGTGTGTGTGTGTGTGTAGGGGTGGAGTTGGACTGTATTGGTTTAATAGAGGCGTAAATCTCCCCCTAAATAGGATTAAAAAAATACAAATAGGTCAACATCTGCTTTATGGAAATTCCCTTATTGCGGGGGTGCTTGGAACGTATCACCCACGAAAAGTGAGTCAACACTGGACATTCTCAGCTTAACTATTTCACGAATGCCCGAAAGATCGAGTACACCCTCGTGGGGTGTTTCCTTCTTCAAAAGATGCGGAAGAAGGTCTAACCGCCCCCTGAATGATTTCCGTTCTTATACCCTCTTGGCCGCCCCCATACAGAGAATCGAGTCTTCCAAGTCCACGTGATGATGTGCGACTGCACGGTCTTAACTAGATTCAACTCAAATGTGTGCCAAGAGTGCCATAGATAAAGAAAGCAAAGGAAAAGCAAAATAAAGGTCACAGCAGTAAAACAGCCAAACTCCAGTCAACCAATTACGTCAGGCCTAATCTAACAATACGATAGATGCTTTATTTTGTATCTATGATGCACTGCATATCGTTATATTGCTTAACTCTTACGTGCCTACTGAACGGCGGGGTCTCAGATCTCACACCGTATGCCCATGTGATCGCCTCCCACATCACTGACCAGGCAGCTCAGAGCAATATGGCTATTTGAGCAGCCCAGGGTTTGCTCACCCTGGACCATGATGAAAACATGACCAACAGAATTGGACGGGTTTCTTTGTAGACACGCTTTATCACATTTTATAACACCGTGGGACAAGTTGACGCTGTGAAATTTAAGGGTGGAAAGAACACAATGTTATCCTGTCATTCAGAATGCAAAGGACTTTGGAAAATACAGAATTTGCTTTGGAAACTGGACAAGTGCCTGCAGACGAGTAGTCGATTTTCATGTATTTGGGTATAGCGGTTAAGGACCAACCCAGTGGTTTGCATCAAGGTACTGAAACACATGAGAGTGGAGTATAAAAACGGGAGCCGTAAACTGGCGGACCGCAGTCAGCGGTGTGCTCGCGTTCGTCTTCATCATGCCTTTCACCGGCAAATATGTGCTGGAGAGCCAGGAGAACTACAAGGAGTTCCTGGAAGCGATTGGTAAGAAATCTGTGATGCTGGCTCCATGAAAACAACAACAACAACAACACAGACACCAAGAAAGTAACGGATTGATGTCATATTGTGTGCAGGGGTGTCAAAGGTGGAAGTTCCCAATGAAGACATGGTGACGGACATCTACCAGGGCGATTACTACAGCATTACCAAGTATATGGGCGGTGACAGTCTGACCCACACATTCATGCTTAACAGGAAGGCGGAACTGGAAGATCTGGACGGCACAACATTCAAGACCACTGTCCGTTTAGAAGGAGGTAAAATCAAGATCGAGTTCCCCAAATATGTTTACACTGCTGAGGTGTCTGGTGACAAACTCACAGAGGTGAGCATGCACGCCGGTTACACTCTGGAATTTTGCTGTGAAGACTGAACTTTATTGGCTGTTCTTTATTCCAGATTAATTCCATTCCGAATGGGATTACCAACAGGATGGTGAGCAAGAGACAAGCAGTGTAATCAAAATCTATTTCAAAAATGTAATTGAAATAACGATTAAAAAAAAAAAAAGAATAATATACCAAGACATGTGTCTGCATCTTTTTTGGTGTACGTGTGTTTTCTCACTGTCGCCATAAATTTCCCTCATTTAATGTTAATCCAGTAGATCTATCTATCTATCTCTATCAAATATATATATATATATATACATACACACACACACGCACACGCACACGCACACGCACACACACACACACAGATAGGCAAACAGACAGACAGATAAATAGATAGATAGCACTTTTTTCATGTTCTTGGAATGTGGATACATTTTTGTAGTGGACTTCAGTACTGTACAAAAAATGTTTTTTTTTTTTTTAAATGGCTCAATGGAAAATCACTGAGTTTAAAATGAGTCAAGTGATACTTTTATTGACTTCAACCCAAATGCTGGCGGTGCAGCCTTGGGTCAGTTGCACTCAAATGTCATTTCAAGTCAACAGATGTTTTGTACCATTCCAGCATTTGCAACAGCAACTTCAATACAGCGTCAGTTCTTTTCAAGCGTGTTGGGTCTTGCAGTTAGACGTCCTCTTGCTCACTCTTGTGAAAGTCACACCCTTCTCTCCCGGAGTGATGCATTTCTAGAACAGGAGCATGTTGAGTGGACAACATTAGTTTAGAATTGGGATAGATTTGGTTAATCCAGGTTACGGTTTTCTTCCTGGGCCTTCAGCGGGGACTTTACTGACTTAATTGTTAATTACTGGCATTGGAATGACCAGAGAAGCTGGAGGAAGAAACGCAAAGCACTGGAGGTGTTCTTTTGCTGCCTTACAACATTCAGACTCAAGCGAAGTATATTTATTTAGAGGCCCACAGTTGATAAAAACTGTATTCCAATCTCTGTAATGTTGTTTCGCAATTCTCGTTCAAGATATCTTTCATTCACCTCAACTCAAGAGATCTTCAATCAACATTTAAATCAGCGAAATGAAGTTGTAAATCTCTATTTACAGGTTTCTACCTGGTGCGGGGGGTGGTAATTATGTGAATTCGTTCCACAGTTTTACAACAGGGCAGAACTCAGTAACAGTCAAACAGCGCTCAGTCACATTTTCAGAAATAGGCACATAATTCCAAATTATTTGGTGGTTTCACTTCATGTTTGATAGGATGGCAAGCACAAGAGAGACCAAATTATTTCTACACAGCAAGACAAAGATGAAAACGTCATTTTTCCATAATATGCCCCCTTTAAGGCTAATCTGGGATTTTAGTATCAATGCTTAAATCTGTGTGATGATCAATAACACTCACCATGACCAATTTATCGTTCACCATCTCAGCTGTGAAGAGGTACTGCGGAAATAATATCGAAATCTTCCCACCATCCATACTGACGGGGGCCTGTAAAGAACCAATAAACCCACTTCTTACACAAAGAACTTTCAATGAATGTTATCAAAACTACAAATGAAAAATGATAGTTTTTTTTCACCCCCACCCCCCTCCTCCCACCCATGCTCACCGCCGACCTGCCGCAAAGGATCTCGACTCACCTTGAATGTGGAGCCTGTCATTGTCAACAGCTCACATTCCTGACCGGTGGTGAATTTATTTGACCAAGTCCAGTTGGGGGTAGTTTGAGTCCACGTGAAGTCATTTCCATCCTGAAGGACTTCTGTCTGGACTTTGCTGTCAGTCTTGGCACTGAGAAGTCCTTTGGCAAAAAAATCCAAATACAGACAGTGAACAAAGTTGACATGTGCGATATTGCAGATATTTGGAGATTGATGGAACGAGAAAACCAATACCAATTACTTTGAGGAAGTCTTCATAGTTTTCTTGACTCTCCAGCTCATAGTTCCCAGTGAAAGACATTATGGTGAATGAAAAGAAAAGGGCGAAGGAAGGACGACAAGAGACAAAACAGGAGTGGCTTTCCACAGACATGCTCGATTCTCGTTGAAACACTCCCGACCATCCCAGCCGCTCGCATACCTCAGGATGTCACTTGCACAGCCAGGAGAAACATAAACAGCGCCTAAAGCCATGTTCCCCGATAAATAAAGAGAATGCATTTATTTTCAGCCATAGTGTATAATGGTGTTGAATCAACGTCGTCAAAATAGATTTTTGATTCAAAAGGTGCTCAGATTGTTTTCAAGTGCAATTTTTTTTAAAATATTAAAAACAAAACAAAACAACCCCCCAGAGTCCAGCAGACTAAGTTTAATCCTTTTTTTCTCAACGGGTCATATTGACCCACAACATGACAGTAGGGCTAAAACAGGTTTTGAACTTTGTTTTGTTATAAAATAATATTAACAATAAAAATAAGTGCAACAACAACAACGATAATAGTTTTCAGAGTCCTTTTATTTTGAAATGCGACATCAGATCTGAATGAGGCTAGTCTGGTTGGATACCATGGCGGCCCGGTAGTCCAGTGGTTAGCACGTCGACTTCACAGTGCAGAGGTACCGGGTTCGATTCCAGCTCCGGCCTCCCTGTGTGGAGTTTGCATGTTCTCCCCGGGCCTGCGTGGGTTTTCTCCGGGTGCTCCGGTTTCCTCCCACATTCCAAAAACATGCATGGCAGGCTGAGTGAACGTTCTAAATTGCCCCTAGGTGTGAATGTGAGCGTGGATGGTTGTTCGTCTCTGTGTGCCCTGCGATTGGCTGGCAACCGATTCAGGGTGTCGCCCGAAGACAGCTGGGATAGGCTCCAGCACCCCCGCGACCCTAGTGAGGATCAAGCGGTTCGGAAAATGGATGGATGGATGGATGGTTGGATACCTGGGGTGCTCTAGTGTCCCCCAGACCTTGTTTGTTTGAGGGATAACTAAAATTCCTTCTTTTAAGATGTTTTAAAAATGGACGAAAAGATCAACATGTTAAGAGTTCAGGTCAACATGTCAGAACTCAGGTCAACATGTCAGTTTTCAGAGGCCTTTTATTTTAAAATGCGATCTGAGCGAGGGTAATCTGGTTGGATGCCTGGAGTGCTGTAGAGTCCCCCCAGACCAGGTCTGGTTGAGGGATACCTAAAATTAATTTTTTAAATAATTTTTGAAATAAGGCGAGGAGGTCAAAATGTCATATTTCGGAGACATTTTATTTTGAAAGGGAAAATCAGATCTTAATGCCAGTACTGTGGTTGGATACCTGGGGTGCCCTAGTGTGTCGACAATCTGTTGTGGTTGAGAATAACGAAGATTCATTTTTTTTAAATGATTTTTTAAAATATCAGGTGAAATTCATGTAGAATTACCATTGATTTTGCTTTCTATCTCCACTTGAGAACGCTTCTTGGCATTGTTCTGAGAGTTCTTATTCTTCCTGGGTGAAATTATCGTTACCCGACAGCCAAGAAATGACTTATTTTATATTTTAATTGATTTCTTTTAATCCAAACCACTGACGCGTATTCATTATTTGAAGCGCTCTTATTTTGAAGGTGGCCAACGCCGCTCGCCGGCGGCAGATTATTGTAATGCACAGTGTGACAATCGCAGGACGGCTCACTTGACTTCAATTTTGCGAGTGGAGGCTGG
Organism: Hippocampus guttulatus; assembly: GCF_054856545.1. Taxonomy (NCBI): domain Eukaryota; kingdom Metazoa; phylum Chordata; class Actinopteri; order Syngnathiformes; family Syngnathidae; genus Hippocampus; species Hippocampus guttulatus. Next base: position 34,389,219 of record NC_141262.1, on the reverse strand, counting down.
CTTGACCGCTGTAACAAACGAGCCCGGCGGTCTCAAACTTCCCGAGGAAACGGCGACTCGACTTCAGGACTTTTGTGAGAAAGGATGGCTGCAAGTCCACTTGAAGTAACGGAAATGCTGTCAGAATTGACAAGCACTGACTTGCAGAAGCTGGGTAAGCAACTGGTGAACCGAGGGGCGTTGAAGTAGGACGTGAAGCACCACGGAGGAGTTGTTGACTGTCTTGACTTTCTCTCTGGGCAAGGATAAAGTTCACAACCTTATAAATACGCTCGAGGAGATTGGTTGCATGGGGGTAACTACTGTTTTCGACATGTTTATTTCCGATTGAATAACTCCTAACCAGCAGCAAACTGCAAAAAGTGCAACAGGAGAAGGGGGAGAGGAGGGGGTGTCATAAAATTTGCTTTCACTTTCGACTGTGGAGACAGTAAAAGAACACATCAGGCCTTTGCAATTTCACAGATTTTGTGTAATTACAGTGGTACCTCTACTTACAAAATGAATATGTTCTAGATATCTTAAGTAGAATATTTTGGAAGAAGAGACGTTTTCCATGTATACATAAATGTTTTATAAAGCATTTAATGCATCAAAATATGTAACAAATTCATGTTACAATTTGATTGTTGCACAATAAATGAGAGCTGTGCATAACGTAAGAAACAAAGAATAAAGAATAAAAATGATGGTCATTTAACTTTTAACTGCGTTCTCATCATTTTTTGCCCTCTTTAGTTCATGTTATCTCTCAGAAGTGGTTTTTGTAACTTGAAAATTTCGTATGAAGAGACGCTCGTAAGAAATAGAGGTACCGCTGTATAATACAGTCCAGAATGTTTTTTTGGCCCTCTTACACACACACACACACACACACACACACACACACACACACACACGCACACACAGGCACATTCATATACAGTATACATATATATGTATAAGTGTGTGTGTGTGTGTGTGTGTGTGTGTGTATCAGAGATGGAAGTGGACTTTCATGAAAATATTTAGAGATTTGTATTCGAAATCGCTGAGATATGGCGAGCCCATGAGAATGCGAGGCTAGGGGTGGTAATTAAATAGGACTCACCCCACATTTCAAAACAAAACTGATTTCTGAAGTTAACAAGGCAACCCCCTTTATGAATGCTTGATGAGAGTTTAAACCATTCAACCAAAAATAAACAACTCGATGTCCCTATGTGGCTTTGCAAAGGTGGTTGTGTCCACTCCCGTGATCTTGGATTACAGTTAATGGAAAACTCAAAGAACAGCATCCACTGCATCATGTCAAACTAAGTATGGTCATGCTTTCTCAAATCGATTCTGATGGTGTTTCCAGCGCATCTTTCATTGACATGAAATGCGACATCAAGTGCTTCACAAAAGGCCGATAACCTGCATTGTCAATGAAGGTGACAGTAAAAGATTGATAACCCTCTCGCACCGTTGTGTTGATACACTGGCACGCAAGCGCACTTGCACAGAAACACCAGCGCAAACACAAAGTCTTGTCATTGTCGAAAGGAAATCTGTTTGAGAAGTCTTCAATGAGAGTCAATCAGTTTGACTTCATTATTGCTTGAGATATTTGCTTTGAAGTGCTCATTCGAACGTATTTTTCAGAAAATTACACGGTTGATGGCCACTTGTCACATTGCTATATGCTGTAATGTTTGTAACTTTCCATCATTTTCTTTTCTGAAATTGTCACAAATGTATTCCTAAATGTTTTTAACTTAATCTAATGAGCAGTTGGTAATGACCCTTAATTCTCCCCTTCAAAGCTATCTGATCTGATCTCATCTCGCGCCCCTCCCCACCCCTCCCGCATGTAGAGCTAAGATCTGTCCTAAAAAATCGAGCCCGGCCCGAGGGTATTTAAGCCCTACCTGGCCCGAGCCCGATCACTTAGCTTGATTTGCAGGCCTGAGTCCAAAGCAAACCCGACATTTCATATTTTATTTGTGAGGACTCGGGAGCAGGAGGGGTGATTTCTGATAACAAAGCCTGTCTTTTGTAACAAAATCTAAGTTAAACAAGACTGTATAAACATTTACATCTTTTATATTTCTGTTTCTGAAGAGGTTACATGAACCATACCTGTCAACTCATACGGTTTAGCCATAGTTCATACGGATTTTGTGGTGAATCTTACGTATATGGCCGTATCGCACAAATCATACGGATTCTGAAAATTTCCGTTTTTTGTTTTTTTTCCCCCTAACAGGTAGTTCCGTTTGCTTTTGCCCAGAATGGTGCTAGTCTACTCGAATGCTTTCATTTCCAAAGTAAATATGAATGGATGCTGTAACTTCGAGCCGATGGGTCAGCATTTGGAGTTGGTGAAAAAAGTAACGCAGGAATACAACTCTGAACACAGTAATGCCACTAAGTAGAATGATGATTAGACATTAACCAGACATTGTATTATGGAGATCTACAATAAATATCACTGAAAATTTCGTGGGTTTTTTTTCTGCCGTTATTTTGACATATATTCATCACGTTTTCGCTGAAAAAAACTCAGCGTGATTGTTATTTAAGTGACCCCTTAATTTATTTGGCTTCATGATGTCCACTGCCAACATTTTTAGACACAGTAGGTACACCGGCCTTTCCTCGTCTCCCACCGTAGTCACAGCGAAACCAAGCGCTACATACGCTTCTTCATATTTCCTCGTCTTAGCTTTCGGGAGCCTCCTCCACTATTTCAGAAGCACTGTTTGACTTGGATCATAAAGGTACAGTATATGAAGCCAGTATTAAAAGAACATCTGTAAATTTGTAACTGCATCTTTTTAGAGGCTGGTACAAGCGGCACCAGTGCTACCAGTGCTCCCAGTGGTACCAGCGGGACCAGCGGCACCAGCTGCACCAGTGGCTGTATGTCTTGTTCCAATTTTTCCATGACTTTCGCTGAGCTACCATTGAAATGACCTACTATTTGACATTATCATGGAGAATGAAGTTGAGCTCCTCCTACTACACATTTTGTGCCAGCAAGTAAAGTCAAACCTCAGTTTTCGAACGTCTCGGTTCTCAACCAATTCGGTTTTCGACCAAAAACTTTGATTTTTTTATGCCTCGGATGACGAACAAATTTCGGTTCTCAAACGAACTGAGCGCACTTGAATGCCCCATTTGACTCCTCTCGCCTTCCTTACACGAGGAAGTGACGCTTCCTCGGGTAGACGAGGAAGTGACGCTTCCTCGTGTTGCTTTCCATTGTGAGCAGACGTGTACAGTCAACATTCTTATTTTAAAAAGAGCGTGGTTTCGGTTTTCGAACAATTTCGGTTGTCGAACAGCCTTCTGGAACGGATTATGGACGAAAACCGAGGTTTGACTGTAGTTTGAAAATAATTTTTTGCCACGAGAAGCATCAAATTCAAAATTGAAGTCTGTGTTTTTGGATACTGAGAGTACTTTCCTTAAAAGTAATTAAATATCTGCTGAATAGAAAAAACTGGAGCTCTTTGTGTCTCACAGCTGCAACATATCATCCTCATTTATGATGTGTCCTTTTCACGTGTGACATGTTTATTACATCCAGTTATGTGAACAAATCTTTACCCAGTTCCTTAGTTTCTCACTGGGTAGTCATCACACCTAAATGTTTTGGGATCATCAAGCCAATTTGGATATGTCAAAAAGAAAACTCAAGTCATCACAAAATATTTTCTAAATACTGATTTGAGTTTTTTAAATCCACTTTATTACAACCACAACCCCCGTATCATGTCCTTCTCAAATAATGCCACAATACAAAAAAAAAAAAAAAATTCAAGAACAAACGAGAGTGATGGCAATCAGTCATTTTGGAAAAGGCTCCAAAGCTATTTCCAGGTCCTGGATGCTGGCAATCCATGCTGAGCCCATATCCACAGATGGGAAACATGGGAAACATTTATTAACCATCCTAGGAGTGGTCGCCCAACAAAATTGCCTCTAGGAATGTAATGTCAACTCATTCAGGCGGTCACAAAAAAGTACAAGAGGTAGCAATGACAGGAACATATTTTAAAACAAACGCATATCTCACATATCACGTGAAGCATTTACAGCTCTGAGGTAATAAAGCCAAGACAAACTCTTACTGCTACGTTGAACACAAACACTATGACATAATAAACTGGGATGTTTCTTTTCTCCTCCTTTCCACAGCATGCCGCCTTATTGATAAATACAAAGATATTTCAACCCATATGGTTGAAAATGTTGACATGATAATAAATGATCTCAATATGAGGGGAGTTGCTGTAAGTGATGAGATCAAAGCCATCCACAGCCCCCGTGAGAAAATGTCGAAAGTCATCGATCATCTGAAATCTGTAGAACACAAACGGATCTTCTCCAGCATCCTACAGGAGCGGAAGCAAACGACAAAATCGAGATCTTTCCGAAAAAAGTAAGTCTGTAATCCAGCGAAGGGATAAAGTTTTGGATGTGACTTTGGAGGCTTTCAGTCAAATTCAAATTCAAATGTACCGGTACATATTTTTGTGGGGTTTTATTTTTGCATTTTTGCTTTTGACTGAATGCATTGGGATTCGGCATCTAAAGTTCAATATGACACAAGAGAGCATAATTTGAGCTTTTATACTTTCAGGTATTTACATCATAATTTGATCAACACCAAACACTCAAACGCAATTTAGCAGATTCCACTCTTTGTTTGCATCCCCACATTTTTCATGCAAGCAAAGAAAAAAAATAAAAATGAAACATGTGAATGCCATGTAAGTGTCCAAATGTGTCCTATTACAATGATTCTTCAATTAAAAACGCTGAAAGTCGATACTCTGTTTGAAGTTTGGGTCTGTGAAGTTAGTGTATGGGAAAATCTGTGTATGCGTTGGAAAAACAAGCCCCTCTGAAGCTGAGAAGAGGTGGTAACTCAAGCGGTACCATTATAAGAACTTGGTCCGTAGCCAGTACTGTACAACCATTTGGAATTTGTTCAAGAGGACCGATACCAATAGTTTACTAAGTAATAACTGTTGAATGGAAGATCAAGGAAAAATGCAGCAGCCGATTAAATAAACTCTGTAGGCCCCAAAACAGTGATGGGTCCACATGAAGCCTCATGAAGCGTGTTGACACAATGACACACTGTGTTGATACTGTGTCGCTGACCACTGACACCTGCTGGACTTTCAAAATCCCTGCAGGCAACCCACTTGACAGACAGAATTGACTGATTTGATGATAAAGTGTATACAATATCATTCACATCTATGCAATCATTTTGTATTATTCAATATGTTTGAATAATGTGAAAATTATGTAAATGAGTAAATTGTGAAGACAATGCTTGTGAGCTTTGTCTTCACAAATTTTTATTCAGAAAAATAAGTTGCTCCATTGTTTTGAATTTCAGTCTGTTACGTTTCACACACGAGGACAATTCTTTAATTACTACAGTAGTACCAGTAAATCCGTCCTTGATGCTGTTTAGCTCTTGACGAAGATTCGGAAGGACTGGCCTGGCAAAGGGTCAACCGCTGTAAATATTAGAACACTCGCCCCAACATTTGGGGTTTTATGAACATGATGGCTTCCACCACAGAGGCACCGACTACAGCTTGTCAGGTTCAGACAGAACCGAATCATTTTCTGAATTCCAATAACACAGACTCCGACAAAGTGTGACAACAAAAATATTGATGAAAGAAAATCGCACCGACAAAGTAAAAACTGACATCGCTGGTCACAAGGAGCCAGGAAGAATAATGCATGAAACAAAAAGCGCTTGCAAAGGCAAGGCTCAATAGAACATCGAAAATACACAAACCAATGATCTAAAATCCAATGACATTAAAACAATGATCAAGAGCAATAATAAAACAACAAAAATACTTACAAACAAGGATCTATGAACAAATGAGAGCTACTTTGAAGTGTCACTTGTCTAGAACAGGGGCTGGGGACCTTTTTAACTAAGAGAGCCAAGAAAGAAAAATATTTGGAAATGTATTTCAGTAACAGCCATATTTATGTTTTAAAATTGAATTCAACACAATGTCACTGTAATAAGCCTCTGAATTTATTCCTTCAAATAATTTTGTTATAAGACTCACCATTAATGAGAAAGGTTTTCCGTTCCTCATTATTGCTAAAGATCCAGCAAAGATTGTGGAATTATAGTCACCTTGCCGGGCCCATAAGCGGAGTTGCTGCTGGCTAGCTTGCACTCTGTTCAGTAGCTAGCACGCTTTCTTTCTGCTGTCTCCCGCAGGGTATTTTGATGCGAAGGTAGCATGGCGCGTGTCAAAGTGCCGCTTTACATTCAACTGTCTAACTGATGCAATTTTGACACATGAAAATTAGACACACCGCAGAAGCTGTTCTCTCCATAAAGGCGAATTCTTCTGTCCTTTCGCCCTGAAGTGTACCACACTCATCATCTTTTCACCATCTGTTTTGTCAAGGGGTTAGCTTTGAGCTAGTGACTGAGCAGACTGATTCAAAAGGGGGTGCTTACTGATTTAGTCAGCAACGGCCAACATAAACCAGGATCATCCAATTAAAATTGCTCCTGCCGCCAACTGCAGCCCTGAACAGGACATGAGCAGTGAAAAATCGATGGATGGATTAAACAAGTGAGAATATTTTGTTGCAATCATCAAAAGAGCCACTCCTGGCTCGTGAGCCACAGGTTCCCGACCCCTGGTCTAGAAAATAACACTTGAAGAACAATAGCGAGTAAGGTCAATAAATAGACAATGACCACACAGCTTGTCTATTCTTAAGTACTTGGCAAGGCTTGATTGTTTTATATTTGTTTACTTATTTATACACGTAATACGTGACCCCTTTCAGGTCCAAATCATCATCGGTGAGAGTCTACAAAAGAAAACACTTTGCAGTTGTCACATTAAGTACATCCTTTACAAAATGTTGATTGTCTTCCTCTATTCAACTTCTTGAAGTGATCCCAAAATGAAGAATCAAATAATATTTTAATTCCATGAAATTCAATGAAAATGGGTGAAGTGGAAGGAGATAATTCCCAATCACTGTAACTTTTCATTGCCTGTTTTGTCCCTTTAACCAGGAGAAGTGGTTCACTGAAACAGCAACAGTTGCCGAGGATGAATGGATTCATCGTGAACCTGAAGTGAGCCGTGATGATGGGGGCACCTGGTACAGGTGAAACACATTTTCACGACACTCATTGGGTGCAATCAGAAAACTAATACCTACGGTGTTGAGAAACGGAATTGATTGCTTCTGAATGGTGGTAACAGAATGATCGGAAGAGAAATGTTCGAAGAAGGAAAGAAACAGATCATAATCCAAAACATTTCCGCATGATAGGTTGGGATATGAAGGACACTTTTGAAATCGACACTGTTGGACTTAACTGTCGGTTTATTGAATGTTCAACTTTGTTGGCGATCAATGCTCTCATTTTTATTCTAACAGCGAAAATATTCAGCATCTCTATGTGCTGTAGATGTCATCATTTGTTTTTCCTTTTTTGTTATCATTAGTTTGTATTTCATGTTGACTTTAGTCTTCCAAATTTGGCGCGCTTGAAGTAGATTTCATAGCGGGTTTCTTGTTGGCTAGTTTTTCGTTCTTCGAAAAGGATTTGTGTTGCTTTTGGTTCTGTCTATTGGACACCCTGTCATCGGTAAAACAGCAGCACTTTGGTGTTCTCTCCGTAAAAATGTTTCACAACGCTCTGGCACCGATTATCAATTTTTTAGGCTCGGTAGATGACTGCTTCTTTTGATGGAGTGTTTCCATCAGGGGGACAGAAATGGAGCAAATCTTTTTTGCTATTTTTTTTTCCTTGGACGTCCTCTGCAAAGTTTGTGTTTGCTGCTGCTTTTTCTTACAGCTATTGTCCGTGGCTGTTTTCTCCTTGGGGTTCAAGAGATATTCAGCTCAGACCAATCAGATTCCCCATTCATTTATGCAAGCTTGGCTCCACTGTCTCACGTCTATCGACTTTGCTCCCAGACTATTTCAGGGAATGCCACCAGATAGCAAAGACATTTGGCCCACATTTGGCATGAAGCTGACACAGGTGGCATTGCGTTGGCACTGGCATAAGGCATGTGGGCCGAACATGGCCCAGGAGTGGCAAAAGAGGCACTGGCTTGACTCTGGCGAACAAGATGTGGCCCAGTCGTTGAGTGAAGTATGTGGCCCAGAAATAAATGCACAACCCTGGGCCATATATGGACAGCCAGTATTGTGCTACCCTTAAATGCAGTTTCAGATTTTTTTTTCTACACACAGCCTTGTTTTACATCGCAGACGTATGCGGAATTCTATTCGCACACACTCAGGCTTGTGCACGCTCGCTTGTGCGCACACACAAATTAAACGTGGTCAAGTAAAATTATGTTGAAGTCGACTGATGTCAGCGAAAGAAGGTACAAGTATTGAATTTTAGGGTTTTTTTCCTCTTATGTACTTTATTATACAACAGTCATGTATTGCTGCACTCCGACACAGTAGGTGGTGATGCACCGCGAATGTTAGCTGCCACCCGCCAATTAAGAAGAAGAAAAAGAAGAAGCAAGAAGAATACCGCTCACAGTTAACGACGACGCTCTTTGACCATAGTTGCCCATGCACGGTCCGGTGAGACATCCAGAAAAGACGTGGTGAGTAAATGCATTTATTTTATGCTTAGGTTAATGTTTGTCTTTTGTGACAGTACACTGGCAGTTACAAAACGAAGACAATGCTGTCTAGAGTTTAGCCTGAATTTTGAAGAACGCGAAAATGATGATTAGCATTACCCCGAAATGGGGGGAAATTATGTGCTGCAAGCACAGATATGACTTCTTTATGGTGGCATAGGGAAAGGTTGGCGAGACAGAGATGGTAAGGATATGCAGCAGGTTCGGGTGATTAAGGATAGAGATGGAAATGTATTGACTGGTGCCATTAGTGGGATGGGAAGATGGAAAGAGCACTTTGAAGAGTTGATGAATGAGGAAAATGAGAAAGAACAAACAGGTGACTGTTGTGGACCGGGAAGTATCAAAGATGAGCAAGGATGAAGTGAGCAAGGCATTGAAGAGGATGAAGAGCGGAAAGGCACTTGGACCTGATGATTTACCTCGCGTGGTGGGATGCCTCCGAGTGGCGTGAGGGGGGGGAGGGGGGACGCCGGGGCTCTTGGCCCCCAGACGGCGGGGAAGAATGTAGGGTCTCACCGGATGGTGAGGCGCAAAGCGCTCGCCCCGCCGGAATGGAGGGGAGTGGGAGTAGCCGCCCCACAACCCTCCTTAAACAATAATCAGGCGAGGACACTTCCGGGGTCCGCACTGGGTGTGAACCTCGCGTGGCATATGCGAGAGTCATACCGGCTGTGGGACCTGGGATGGTGGGCAAGTCCCTGATGGGGGGCCGATTGCCCAGGAGGAGGAGGAGGACCTGATGATTTACCAATGGAGGTATGGAAGTGTCTAGGCGAGATGGCAGTGGCGTTTCTGACTTGGTTTTTCAACAAGATCTTAGACAGTGAGAAGATGCCTGAGGAATGGAGGAGAAGTGTGCTAGTGCCCATTTTTAAGAACAAGAGAGATGTGCAGAGTTGTAGTAACTACAGTGGAATAAAGTCGATGAGCCATACAATGAAACTATGGGAAAGAGTAGTTGAAGCTAGACTAAGAGCAGAAGTGAGCATTTGTGAGCAGCAGTATGTTTTCATACCAAAAAAAGAGTACGACAGATGCAGTATTTGCTTTAAGGATGTTGATAGAGAAGTACAGAGAAGGTCAGATGGAACTTCATTGTGGCTTTGTAGATCTGGACAAAGAGTACGACAGGGTGCCCAGAGAAGAACTGTAGTCTTGTATGGAGAAGTCTGGGGTGACAGAGAAGTACGTTAGAGCGGTGCAGGACGTGTATGATGACTGTAAGACAGTGGTGAGGTGTGCTGCCGGTGTGACGGAGGAATTCAAGGTGGAGGTGGGACTTCACCAGGGGTCAGCTCTGAGCCCCTTTTTATTCGCTATGGTGATGGACAGGCTGACAGACGAGGTTAGACAGGAATCTCCATGGACTATGATGTTTGTAGATGACATTGTGATCTCGAGTGAGAGCAGGGAACAGGTGGAGGAAAATCTAGAGAGGTGAAGGTTTGCCATGGAAAGGAGAGGAATGAAGGTCAGTTGCAGCAAGACAGGGGAGTACATGTGTGTGAATGAGAGGGACTCAAGTACAAGGATGAGATTACATGGAGAAGAGACAAAGAAGCTGGAGGATTTTAAGTACTTGGGGTCAGCTGTCCAGAGTAATGGAGAGTGTGGAAAAGAGGTGGAGAAGCGTGTATAGGCAGGCTGAAACGGCTGGAGAAAAGTGTCAGGTGTGATGTGCAATAGAAGAGTTTCAGCCAAGATGAAAGGAAAGGTGTATAAAACCGTGGTGACAGCCATGCTGTTTGGACTGGAGACAGTGCCACTGAAGAAAAGACAGGAGGCAGAGCTAGAGGGAGCAGAAATGAAGATGTTGAGGTTCTGTTTGGGAGTGACCAGGTTGGATAGGATCAGGAATAAGTACATCAAAGGGACAACTCATGTTCGAGGTTTTGGAGAGAAAGTCAGAGAGACCAGAATGAGATGGTTTGGACATGTCCAGAGGAGAGAGAGTGAATATATTGGGAGAAGGATGCTGAGTCTTGAACTGCCAGGCAGGGGGCCGAGAGGAAGACCAAAAAGAAGGTTTATGGATGCAGTGAAAGAGGACATGAAGGTAGCTGGTGTGAGAGAAGAGGATGCACAAAACAGAGTTAGATGGAGGCAACTGATTCGCTGTGGCGACCTCTGAAGGGAAAAGCTGAAAGGAAAAGAAGAAGATGTTGGCATTGGGAAATATTAAAAATTTAGTGTGCTACACCTTAATGGTTATTTACATGTATTCTTTCCTAAAATTGTCACTTGCTGTATCGAAATCAAGATACTGAAGCGCGCACATTTTGAAATAAAGCGCAACGTCACAGGCGGGTAGGTTCTGAACCTGCTGCGTCACAGTTTCCTTGTGCATATGAGTTGAGTGAAAATGTAGGTGATTTTACAGTCAGAGGTGTTGCCAGGGATTTTGGGCAAGATAACAAAAATAAACCTTTCTTCACTGAAATACAATGGAATTCATTTTGATTCCGTTTGCTGTGATACGAACCGGATTCTTCATACTTGGCCATGAAGTTAATTGAGAAAAATTATTACCTGACTTAAAAAAAAAATCTGACGTTGAAATGAAGTTTTGTATTTGTAAGACTGAATATGAAAATAAACAGAATGTAATTTCCAGTGAGGATCAAATACAGTTTCAAAGACAAAAACATCTATCCATCCATCCATCCATTTTCCGCCGCTTATCCGGGGTCAGGTTGTGGGGGCAGCAACTTTCGTAGGGAAACCCAGACTTCCCTCTCCCAGCCACTTCTTCGAGCTCTTCCTGGCGGATCCCGAGGCGTTCCCAGACATGCTGGTTGACAGAGTCTCTCCAACGTGTCCTGGGTCGTCTCCTGCCAGTGGGACATGCCCTGAACACCTCACCAGGTAGAAGTCCTGGAGGCATCCTAATCAGATGCCCGAGCCACCTCATCTGGCTCCTCTCGATGTGGAGGAGAAGCGGCTATACTCTGAGCCCCTCCCGGATGACCGAGCTTCTCACCTTATCTCTAAGGGAGAGCCCAGACACCCTACGGAGAAAGCTAATTTCAGCCGCTTGTATCCGGAATCTCGTTCTTTCGGTCACGACCCATAGCTCGTGACCATAGATGAGGGTTGGGACGTAGATCGACCGGTAAATTGAGAGCTTCGCCCTTTGGCTCAGCTACTTTACCACGACAGACCGATACAAAGTCCGCATCACAGCAGACGCTGCACCGATCCGCCTGTCGATCTCTCGCTCCCTCCTGCCCTCATTCATGAACAAGACCCCAAGATACTTAAACTCCTCCACTTGGGGCAAGATCTCCTCCTCGACCCGGAGAGGGCACTCCCCCTTTTCCGACTGAGGAAAATTGTTTCAGATTTGGAGGTGCTGATCTTTATCCCAACCGCTTCACACTCGGCTGCAGAACGCTCCAGTGAGAGTTGGAGAGCCCTGCTTGAAGGAGCCAACAGTACCACATCATCTGCAAAAAGCAGAGATGCAATACTGAGGTCACCAAAACGGACCCCCTCAACGCTTCGGCTGCACCTTGAAATTCTCTCCATAAAGGTGATAAACAGAATCGGCGACAAAGGGCAACCTTGGTGGAGTCCATCCCTCACTGGAAACGATTCCGACTTACTGCCGGCAATGCAAAACAAACTCTGACATCGGCAGTATAGGGACCGAACAGCCCGTATCAAGGGGTTCGGTACCCCATACTCCCGAAGCACCCCCCACAGAACTCCCTGAGGGACACGGACGGTCAAACGCCTTCTCCAAGTCCACAAAGCACATGTAGACTGGTTGGGCGAGTTTCCACGTACCCTCAAGGACCCTGCTAAGGGTGTTGAGCTGGGCCACAGTGCTCCTCCTCAATCCGAGGCTCGACTTCCCGACGGACCCTCCTCTCCAGCACCCCTGAATAGACCTTACCAGGGAGGCTGAGGAGTATGATCACTCTGTAGTTGGAACACACCCTCCAATCCCTCTTTTTAAAAAGAGGGACCACCACCCCGGTCTGCCAATCCAGAGGCACTTTCCCCGATGACCACGCGATGTTGCAGAGGCGTATCAACCAGGACAGCCCCACAACATCCAGAGCCTTGAGAAACTCCGGGCGGATCTTATCCACCCCTGGGGCCTTGCCACTGAGGAGCTTTTTAACTACATCGGCGACTTCAGCCACAGGGATAGGAGAGACCACCACAGAGTCCTCAGACTCTGTTTCCTCTAAGGAAGGCATGTTGGTGTGGTTGAGGAGGTTTTCGAAGTACTCCGCCCACCGGCTCACCACGTTCCGAGTTGAAGTCAGCAACGCCCCATCCCCACTGTACACAGTGTTAGCACTGCTTCCCCCTCCTGATACGTCGGATGGCGAACCAGAATTTCCTCAAAGCCGTCCGGAAGTCGGCCTCCATGGCCTCACCGAACTCTTCCCACGTCTGAGTTTTTGCCTCGGTGACCACCGAATCTGCTTTCCGCTTGGCCAGTCGATACCCGTCAGCTGCCTCTGGGGTCCCACAGGCCATAAAGGCCCGATAGGACTCCTTCTTCAGCTTGACGGCATCCCTTCCTGCTGGTGTCCACCAGCGTGTACGGGGGTTGCCGCCACGACAGGCACCAACCACCATACGGCCGTAACTCAGATTGGCCGTCTCAACAATAGAGGCACGTAACATGGTCCATTCGGACTCAATGTACCCCGCATGGGAAAAGCTCTGCCGGAGGTGGGAGTTGAAACTCTTTCTGACAGGGGATTCCGCCAGACGCTCCTAACAAACCCTCACAATACATTTGGGTCTGCCAGGTCGGACCGGCATCTTGCCCCACCGTTGGAGCCTACTCACCACCAGGTGGGGATCAGTTGACAGCTCCGCACCGATCTTCATCCGAGTGTACAAAAAAAAAAAAAAATTGATTATTTTCAAATTCAAATTGTACAATTCAGATTCAGTTATTCAATATGATTCAGAGTAAAATATACAAATCCATCCATTATCCGAGCCACTTAACTTCAATTTATGTAATTCAAATTCGGTATAAACTATTTAAAAATTATCCACATTTAGTTTTTGGTGGCAAATATTCCACCCCACAGTGTCACACCTATTTAAAGAAACTTCAAGGGTTATTTTTACTGACCATTCATTGGTAATGACATGTACAAATGTTTGTTTTCCCAACACACTGTCCATCCTTGTTTTCTTACAGTTCTTACAGCCGCTGTGAGACCTAACCGCCTAACATCTGGGGCCACAGACAAGGAAATCGATGTCACAATCAAAAGATGTCTACATTTAGCTCCTGAGAGGGGTAGGGATGGAAGGAGAGCATGAGAAGAAAAGAGGGCATGGCGAGCACAGCAATTTGATGGATGGAAAAATGCTGTTCAAGAGCAAGCTGCATCCCAGCTTGGACTCCGTGTTCACTGTTAAATAAAGAAAAATGCAGTTTTCCAGTGTATGTGCAGTTATATGTAAGGTTCACAAATTATGACAATAAACATATTTTTATAACTGTCGTTTTTGAGGCTTTTTTAAAAAAAAATGTGGGTCAAATATGGCTCATTAATGAAGTGGCTTAGTTAAGGCTGAATTAAGGCTGATATCAGGAGCCTGTTCTGGCCCAGCGTGGGCCGGAGTAGGGCCAGATATGGCTCTACAATTTGGTTCAGATATGGACCTTATGTGGCTCACATTTTGGATGCCAACAGTCTCACAGATATAAGTTTGCTTGGTGTTGCTTCTGGTTTCGTGAGAAGAAAAGCTGGTCAGTAGAAAAATGCAAGCGAGAGCAAGCAGCAAAAGTGTCTGTCTGAGAACAGGAAGCGAGATTAAGATTTAGCTGAAACGTGGTTGGAGTCGCGGAGGAGCCATATCAAATGTGTCAACTCCAGGCAAGCGCCGGACAACTGCTACCTGGTGACTTCGCATTTACGCGACATACAGTGAGGGAATCGCAACTGTTTTAATGGTTTTAAACTTCCTCGTTCCATACAGTATTGCCAAAGTAAACACATTTAAAATAAGCTCTGAAATCTTATGCATAAAATTAATTGTCAGGCGAAAACAAAGGACAGTTTACCCGTCAATAAAGTTATCTTTAGTTTGTATTGTAATTGTAAAAAGTAATTCAGCTTGTTGTTATTGTTGTTTTTAAACAGTTTTTTTTTGGTTTTAATTAGCATTTTTTTTTCAATTCGTATTCATTTTCATTAATCGCAATAATTTGGTGTCCCACCAGCTTCTGCTGTGTACCAGGTAAATTTGAGTGCCGTGTCTCGGGCCTGCGCTGGATTTGTAAGAATTTGCTTCTGAGCTTTAAGTACCGCTTTGGCAAGTGGTGGGAGCACGATAAAAATTTGGAGGCCCTGCAGTACATGCCTGCAGGCCCCTTATTGGACATCACGGTGACTGATGGGCAGTTTGATCAGGTCTATCTGCCACACTGGATCTGCACGGGTAAGTGAGGATTACTGCAGTGAAAAGACTTCGTCTGGTCGTGTGCAAATTAACAATGGTGCATTTTCTCTTGTGCAGCTGCTGATCCGACAATTTGGGAGAAGTTTGCAGTTCTGCATTCACATATTGATGGAGTTAATTTTGAAAAGGTTTCCGAGGTCACGCCATCCCATGTCAGGCTACCACACCCAGTTTTCTCTCCAAGAGGAGTGCTCATCTGGTTCAAGCGCCGGGCTGGCTTTCCCGTGTCTCTGAAGTGCAAAGTGTTCATCTACAAGACCAAGAAAGCATTCCTGACGCTGCATGTTTATCTGATCCCGAGCGACCCTGCTCTTGAAGAAGTAATTATCTCTTTTCATGGCACATGTGTGATTGCTGCAGTCAATACTCTTTTTTATTTCACTTTTGCCGCTGATTAGGTGTCTTTGTGACTGTATGTGCTTCTCCATCACAGGAACTACACAAGAACGCAAAAGAGAAAGGCTACAAAAGGATTGAGAAGCCCTACCCCCTGGGTGCCTTGAACATGAATGACCAATTCAACCTGAAAACTGATGTGGAAGGTGCAGCAATACGCCCAAAGGTATGGCCGAACTGCCTTTGACAGGAGCTCAACGCAATTGTACTCATCGGGCGGCTTCAAAATGTCTACTCCACAAGGTCGACACCATCTACTGTACCACGCTGCAGCCCGCTTTATTCACCGGTGCTCCTTTTAACACCCACTACTGTGAACAGTACTCCCTGTATTTTGGCCCTCTCTTGACTTGCAGAGACAAATTGACTGCTCCACGTTTACCTGAAACACACGAAGAAGGGATGGACAGACTCTTGAACAAGAAGCCACTATCGCTTTGTACTCTGCTCACATTATGTAACCTCCCCATGCCCAACATCGACAGTGCTTATCATTGACCTTGTAAATGAGAATCTGGTCCGCCAGGTGAAATTAAGCTTAAATAAAGAAAGCAAATTGTGCTCGGACCTGAAATGGTCAACAGTGCTGATATTTTCACTTGACTTGAACGGTGGTTGGGTTTTTTGTTTTGTTTTTTTACTTGGAATTCTTTGGGATTTCTCTCATAGGATTTTCAGCTCCCATATGAAAGTTGGGACCCGAATTACATTGAGGTGTTCATCCAACAACCAGGGAATGAATTCACCCTCACACTTGAAAATGCAGCTGGTGGAACAGTGTGGAGCTGTGAGATTCGACAATGTGTGTGTTGATAAGTATTCTTCTTCTTCTTATGATATATTTTTTAGACATTTGGCGTGTTTGTCTACATTACCGGCACATTATTTTGGTCGTGGATAATCTGCTTTTTTTCCCCCCCAGTTGACTACTCAGGTCAGAGACCCTTCATGGATGCCGTGGTGGAATATGGTGACCATCTTTTTGTTTTCTTTTTTGCATTGATTTGACTGCAAATACTCATTAAAATAAAATATTGCTACCGTAAAATGTGAGACACGTGTGGACACAAGACGGAGCTAATTGTTTTGTTACAAACGAGTTATACATGTCACACCAAAGAGGGAAAAATGCATCGTCAGAACAAAGTCAGAATTTTACATGAAATCGTGTTCTTCTGTGAGTTTGCTCAATGATAGTTTTATCCACACAGATATTCCAAAATCTTCGGAAATGTGACAGAAATGTGACAGAAGAGACGTTCATTCATAAATGAAAGTTTAACTGCCATACAAACAAAAGCATAATGAGGGTTCCATTGTTTTCTTCTTCCAGATGATGAGCTTTTGCGAGTGAGATCCAGATTTGTGGAGCGGGTCAGTGAAGAAGTTATTAATCAGTTGTTGGATGACCTTTCGGGCACAAGCCTGAATGACGGTGAGAGAGAAGCAATAATAGAGGGGAACGTGACCCGAGCGGACAGAGCACGTGCACTGGTCGATTTGATCGGGAAGAAAGGATCCGACGCTTCTGCGAGGATGATCTTTTACCTTTTGCGCAGAGACCGTACACTTCACGCCCAGCTGAGGTTGCCCTTTGTCCTATCCTTTCCAAGCGGCGAAGAAGCCCCGAGGTTTTTAGATATCTAGAAACGAGAGATGACTTTTTTTTAAATCACATTTGTTATGCTGTTGAATTAAAATGTTTGAAAAAAAATGAAGAAAATTGTGTTGCTTAAATGTTTAATGACTCCATCATTATATTTGTTGTCAGCTCCATCATTATGTCTGTTGTCAGTACCAATGCCTTAAAACGGGCATTTTAGCAGCAATGATGGAGAAAAAAAAGATTTTCAATGCGCCGCCCCCAGACGTAGGACCCCCACCCCATTTTCCCCGCTGGTGAATGGTTGCTGGTGTCGACCCAACAACTTCACGAGTACAGGACACTGACTTGGCAATGTAGACCTCCCAGTTCAAATGGGCGTTCCAGTGCACTCTTCTTGGTGGGGGGTCGACAGTTCAGTTCCGACATCGCAGCATCAGAGTTCTTGAGGATACGGTGACTCGATTTGACGACGTTTGTGAGAAAGGATGGCTACAAATGGAGCTAACGTAACGCAAACGCTGTCCGAATTGACAATCGCTGACTTCCAGAAGCTCTGTCAGCAACTGGTGAGTCGAGGGTCGTTGAAGGAGGGGACGTGCAGCACGGCGGAGGAGCTGTTGACCGTTTTGACTTCCTCGCTGGGCAAGGATGAAACTGACAACCTTATAAAAGTTTCGCTCGAGGAGATCGGTTACATGGCGGATGAACAAAGTGCTGGTAACTACTATTTTTCACATTTAAAAATTCTTAACCAACAACAGACTCTGAAAAGTGCGACAGGATATGGACGGGAGAAGAAAGTTTACTTTCACTTTCGACTGTGCAACGACGAGTCAAACGTGTTTTCAACGTCCAGTGCGGTGGTTCTGAACCTTCTCAGAGGTATCGAAGGCAACCAGTTAATATGCACATCCAGCGAACCCTTTATTGGTCATAAATAAATGAGATTATTATTATTATTATTATTTTTACAAATTCAAGATATACAAAGAAAATTGCATTTATAAAAAACAGAAAAAAGTAAATAAGATTACATTGTATCAGTAAAGTATAGGTTTTTAAAAAATGGATGAGGTACAATCACGACAGGCATACTGTGAAAACTAAGCGAACGAAATTTCCCACAGAACTGATTGGACAAGCAAAGTCATGTGATCATCTGCAGCCAGTGATGGCCAATCGGGTGTGTCATAACTAATTGACATGTTGATCGGGTGTGTCTTAACCTCCATGGCAAAGCCTCCATCCAACCACGGAGACCGATTCAGCGAACCAGAGGGTTCGATCGAACCCAGCTTAAGAACCACTGGTCCAGTGAGTCCCGGTGTAATTCGAGGGATACATTCCTTCAGGCGCATGCGCAATTTTGGGCGTATTCAACTCCATCCATCCATCCATCCATCCATCCATTTTCTGATCCGCTTATCCTCACAAGGGCAATAGGCGGGGGACATCCTGAACTGGTTGCCAGCCAATCGCAGCGTATTCAACTCAGGTTCTTCAATCAATTTCCCACGTGCCTTTCTTGTGCACTTTGGAAGATGCCCCGACTGTCTCTTGTCTTGGGTTCTGACCCACCCACCAAGCATTACCTGGAAATTCGTGCTCAACTTCCAAAGTGGTGTGATTCGGTAAAGTCTGAAGGTGGTCGTAATTTCCGCATGGTGGTATTTTCCTCAAACATGGAGATCCATTTGCAAAGTATGTCACACTTAAAATGTGAAAGAGCTTGCCAAGTACATGCCGGTTTTATGTTATAAAATTGATACCGATCTTCACCAGTGACGTGCATGCGGCTCATCGACAGACTCAAACACGAAGGAAGAATAACTCTTACTCTGAATGCTTTAAGTTGATCATAGACTCTATGAGAACATCTGTAAATTTGTAAATGATTATGTTTTGAGAAAGTCGCACCAGCTGGGTAAAAAAGAGTCAATATTGTTTTAAAAACAAACAAAACAGTATTTTTGACTTCGGTAGAGTAGATGGGGAGACAAAAATATCAATTATTTTCCCCTTAATTAAAACATATTAAATCTCATATTTTGCATCGAGGGGAACACGTTGCTCGAAAGTTGAGCACATCGGCCTCACAGTGAAGAGGTGCAGGGTTCGATCCCAGCGCTGGCCTTTCTGTGCAGAGTTTGCATGTTCTCCCTATGCCTGCGTGGGTTTTCTCCAGGTACTCCGGTTTCCTCCCACATTCCAAAAACACGAATGGCAGGTTCATGGAAACACTCTAAACCGTCCCTTGGTGTGATTGTGAGCGTGAATGGTCGTTTGCCCTGCGATTGGCTGGCAAAGAGTTCAGGGTGTCCCCCGCCTACTGCCCGAAGACAGCTGGGAAAGGCTCCAGCAGGCCCGCGGCCCCCCAGGCCCCTTGTGAGGATATGCAGATGAGATGCATGAATGCTCAGTTTGTGGTAAAAGAGTCTCTGGAAAGACAGTTTCAATAAGTCACACAACACACACCAGAGAAAAGACTTTTTGCCAAGTATCACATTTTTTAAAATGATACGTTTCGTGTTTTTTAATATGCTTCTGGAGTTCACCCCTCTTTTGCTTAAAAATAGAGGCTTCACCCACCTCACTACTTCCTCCTCTGCTTCGGAGCGCCGAGTACCAGTTTCTAGGTTTCAGTTTGAGTTTTTTTTCAAGATAGGGAATATTACAGGTGGTCAAACAATAGACCAACCAGTGCCCTTTTTAATTGGAATGCAAGAAACAAGTGTTAATATCAAAGCCGATGCCGTTCCTATTGTCCAGCTATCTTGTGTGTGTACGTGTGCACGTCTGCGTGTGTATGTGCGTTAGGGCTGGACAATTAATCAAAATTTAAAATTCTCCTGTTGATCTTTAAAATGTTCTGATTGACCCCCCCCCCCCCCCCCCCCACCAAAAAAAAGTACCCTGATTGCATGTTGGATTATATTTACTTTTAAAAACACTGCCGTGTGTCATTTCCTAAATCGTAAATTACATAATAATGCCCTTTGTCAAAGGATTCATTTCCTCAAGCATGATATGACACGCATGGAGTTTGATCTGTTCGAATTAAGCTCCTTTATTGAAGGTACCGGTATTTGTATTTGGGGGAAAAATGTTTGCTACATCAACTCATGGAATGTCAGAATGTTGTCGTTACAACTCCCAATATCTTTTATTTGTGTTGCGCCTTTTTCCTGCCCATAATTTAAAAGCTGCTTTTCCTGGGCTGAACAAGCAATTCCACTTAGGTGAGGTTTAAGCAGGAAGGAAGGAAGGAGTATCGTGAAAGTATTTCCTGTCTTCTTGCCAGACACAAATCATGGCTTGCACAAGAGAATTGGTGGAAGACTTTTCCTTTTTTTCCCCCTTTAGTCTCATTTGAGTCTAAATAATCAGAAAGTGGGAGCTGTTAGTCGTGTGATTCAATATTCCTCCATGGCAGGGATGCATCCGCCGTGAACGAAAACATGAGCGTCCCCAGACGAACCAACCATTAGTATGAAAGAGTATTTGGGCACTGTAACCCTCTTCTGTCATTCTTCCCCACTGTCAAAAGCATTTCTCCAATAAAAAATATTTTGGACTTTTAGCCTTCCCATTACTTGCTTTAGTTTTGGTAATTTTTGCAACCCCCTGCAATTCCAGGATGTCAATTTAAGAGAACATCTGTAAATTTGAAACTTCATGTTTTTAGAAGCCGGCACCAGTGGCACCACCAGCGCCAGTGGCACCTATCGCTGTAAGTCTTGTTCAATTTTCTCAATGACTTTAACTGAGCTAAGAGATAATTAAGCTTGTATTTGACATGATTAAGTCGAAAGTAGATGAGCTTCTTCCTTCTACACATTTTGAGTCAACGAGCATTTTGAAACGCATGTTTCCCATCACACGCATCAACTTCAATATTGAGGGCTGTATTTTTGGAGGAAGACTAAAATCCTGCAAAGTACTGCCATCATCATTTGAGCGTGTTGCTGTGCTCAATCGGAGGAAGATTTATAACAGGTCACAATAGCAACTTTTTCAAAGCTACAGTCATGTGGATAGCATAATGTGGCAGCTCCGAAGCAAACAGAGCTGTCGTGTTGGTTTGTAAAATATGCACATTTTTAATTCGTGAAACACTTAAGAAAATACAGACACGCCTCTGTTGGACTAAGTGCCTTTTCAACTGCCGCCCAACTCGAGAGACGTTTATGGGCCGCCTCTGAAAAAACGTAAATTAATGATTATTTCACTTACACTCAGAAAAGCGAAAATAATGCAACAAAACAGAAAATCAAGTGACTAACATAAACAGCCTCCTACAATAGTACATTCGTTAATTATGGTTCGGGTGTTCTTAACATATAAGCACAATATGTTTTATTCAGTCTTTTAGAAGTGGTTGATTTACTTAATCCGGTGAGGTAAAACACTACCGTATTTTCCTGACTATATGTCACAGTTTTTTTCATAGTTCAGCTGGGGGTGCGAATTGTACTCTGGAGCGATTTATGGGTGAAATTATTAACACTTTATTATATCATTTCATGTTATTTTCACATTAAACCACAAGAGGCTGCTCTAGACCTGTATTGATAAAACCACGATGAGTCTGACGTAAGCGACGTAGAAGAGGAAGCGCTGCATCTTCTGCCTCCGGAGTTAGTGGACTTGTTTTAAAGTGACACAGAGGATGAAGATTTCATTCAATTTCGTGATTTGGAGTGACACTGATGGTTTGGTGAACTTGTTAGCATGTTCTTTATGCTATAGTTATATGAATAACTCTTAATATATTACTCGAACACACCAGGCACGTTCTCAGTTCGATGCAACGTTAGCATATCATACACTTATTCAGCGTGTTGTTTTTATTTTTATTTTCAATTGCCTTTCAAGATGGCATGTATGTTCTTGGTGTTGGATTTTATCAAATAAATTTCCCCCCAAAATGCGACTTATACTCCAGTGCGACTTATGTATGTTTTTTTTCTTCTTTATTATGCGTTTTATGGTTGGTGCGACCTAGACTCCGCAGCGACGTATAATCCGGAAAATACGGTAATTAAATTTTTCCAATAAATTTTAATGAAATCAATATTTAGATATGATCTTTTTTACCTGTTCTTAAGCACAATGTAAATGTTCACATGGCCTAATTTTAAAGTGACCTCCTATACTTTTCGGTCAAAAAAACTCGGTCTCATTGTTCTACTACTTAACGACGATATTCTAACGTTGGTCAGTCCAGTGGTATTTTGAGAGTATTTTTTTGGCATGGTACTTTTGTTGAAGACGTTGTTTCAACAACTGCATTATATTTTCACAGTCATCACAGCGCTCCAAACAACTGGCACATAAACACACACGGAGCAGCAGCACATAAAAAATGCACAGCATGAATACACATTGCAATGCTCACAGACATACCGACTATTCTCCCTGCTCCTGGTCACTCTCTTGGGACTGTAATGTTTTTGCGTGATGTCGCTGATCGAAAATCTGTCCGAAAAGCCTTTAAATTAGAGTAAAGAAGCATAACTTAATTATTTCTCAGCATATTTCCACAATGCTTTCATTTTATCTGCTACCCAGGTTTCAGTAAGAAGTGAATTCCAATAATAACAATAATAATGTGATGTGCTTTTATTAGAGCTGTCAAACGATTAAAATATTTAATCTAATTAAAAATGCAACTGTAATAATTCACTCAAATTCACAAAAAAATTTATCGTGATTACTCACACATTTTTTATCGTTTCTGAATTTCCTTTTAGATATTTTTTGTCCTATTTTCCCCCGTTTTAATGCTCTCAACATGGAATCATGAATCAGTTTTCTATGTGCAAAATGCAAATATTTACTGAAATAACAATTTCGATTTTTGAATTGATTTTTTTCGATTGAACATTTTTCACATGGAAGTTATTCACACACAATCTCTCACACAATATTACTGTCCATCAGCAACAGTGAAAAAAATATTTTGTCACACAACAGCTGCTTTAATAGCTCTTTTTATGGAATCAAAACAGAGCAATATAACATTATAAAGTGCACATCTAAGGTAAACTAGTACTCAGCCTATTGTGGATTTAAGCCATGGTTGCATACTTCGTTTTTCTCAAGTTTGCTTTGAACACAGCAGTCAGGCTATGTTGATTCTGTTGTTCCTTCTTGCGCGGAAGTCCCTCTACGGTTTTGTGTAGACATAATTTCGGATGACTACACTTGGTTCGATGACAACACCGGAGACGTTTTATTTTCAGTATGGTCGCTACGACTGCACCGCTGAACTCTCGACGTGTCTAAGCGTACCGTCAGTCTGAGTCAGACGAACGCAGTAGTGACGTGTCATTCGCGAACGAGCCGGCTCTTTGAAGTGAACGATGGGAGCCGGCTCCTCATTGGGAGCCGGTCCGAATAGGAGCCGACTTTTTTTTACTCCTGTTTTTTTCCCCCTTCGGTTAAAGCCGCACGTGATTGGTCAAGATCCGTGGTAGAAGAGGAAGGGGAGGGTTTTACACACACACACACACACACACACACACACACACACACACACACACACACACACACACACACACACACACGCTGCAGTTTAGAGAAGGGGGAGGGGTTAGAGAAGAGACACAGCAGCACACTGAGCAGCACGCAAACAAGACAAACGAGGAGACGAGAGAGTTAGTTAGCGAAAAAAACAACACGGTGGAAAGCGGAAAGGTGAGAAAATGGATAGGAAACGCAGTGAAATTTGGACTCATTTCAATTTAATTGATAGTTCAAAGGCAGCGTGTAGACTGTGCAAGGTTAAAATATCCCATCGATCAGGCTCCACAAATGACCTGCACAGGCACATCAGAAAAGTCCACCCATCAGTACAATTTGAAGAGAAAAGACAAGCAAGGGAACCAGCTATTAATGAAGGTGCTAGTGTGTCTGCAACTGTTGCTGCTGCTGCAATGTCACAACTGCCTAGATGTACAACCCAGAGCTCTATGAGCCACTTTATGCAAAAAGCTATAAAACCAGCAAAACAGAACACAATTGACAAGGAACTGGGTAAAATGATTGCAAGTGATTTTCAGCCATTTTGTGTTGGCTGTGTGTTGTCGCAACATCTGAGAGAATCTTCTCCAAAACAGGGCAAATATTAACAGAGAGGAGAAACAGGATCAACCCCTCAAAGCTGAGGCACTTGGTTTTTCTTCATGCCAATCTTCGCGAAAGACAAGTTAAAACTTTTACCTGGGTGCTGCTTTCTTCTTTTTGTTTTACAAATTTTAACTTATAATTTGTTGTGTGGTATTCAAAGCTTACTTATGTTGTTTTACTGTAAATAGTTAAAAGCTTATAAATATACACATTCAGAGATTGGAACTTTTTGTTGACCTTGTTTTGATATGGGTCTTTGTACTTTGTTTTTATTTTTGTAGCACTCCATGTTGTACTCCATGTTGGGTATGTTCAGAGGAATATACATAAAGCCATATAAATAATAAATATTTGATATACTGTCTATTTTTTGCATTAGTAATTCATTTTACGCATAATATTACGTTATTTTTGGTAGTAAATTAATTTAAGCAACAAAAAAACTGAGGAGCCATTTGGGAGCCGAAAGAGCCGGCTCTTTTTAGGGAGCGGAGTCAAAAGAGCCGGCTCTCTAAAAGGAGCCGGAATTCCCATCACTAGAACACAGAGAAACTCCACCCGCTTTATTTATATGGACACGGAACACTGTAACCTTCCACACAAAATAGTTCCAAACAAATAACAACGCGTCAGTGGCATACATCGTATTCGACAGGCTACCTGCTCTTTATTCTTATTTCTCTCCCGAAACAGTGTCTTCTCCCGCTTGGTGTACCTTAGCCTTCTCCACTACGTACAATCTCTGGACACAGCTTGTAATGGAGGCTCTCGCTGGCAATCCGTTGTGGAGTCGTTAGATGCAATGCGAATGATTTCAGCTTGAGTCGAGCTGTGGACAATGTTGACAGGCTTGCATGCAGTAGCCATACATTTAGCTCTGGCTTCAGCAAATTTGTTCTTTGTCGTGTCATCCATTTTCTTCGCTTTGAAATGATCCATAGCTGTCTGTCTGAGACGAGGGGGCGGAGTACCCACGTCAGCTGTATGCTTGGGCATTAAGTGGTATTTCAGACTCGACGTGCTATGATGATAGCTCAGTTTACGACTGCAAAACATACAGGTAACTTTGGGCTTGTCAGTGGAACAATCTGGCAACTTTTTAAAAGTAAACTTTCCATTCATAAACTCTTTAAGTATCAATTTTCGGTGTCAAACGTGCGTGGACCTGTGCAGCGCGCTTGTTGTTTTGTTTCTGGTTTATTTGTAGAGCAACGTAACATCCGCTTGTGACGTGTGCCGCGTTAATCTCGCGAGAAAAAATTTAAAATTCATTTTAATTAATGCCAATAAAAACGCGCTGCACTGACAGCTCTAGTTTTTATCTTAATTTAATGAGCACTCGGGAGTGACCGTCTGTTCATTCCGCAGGAGGTATCTGACCTGGCTTTTTCTGTTTGCTTTGTTTATCAGATGATTCTGCGCAAAGGGAGCTTCGACAACTGAAGCCTGTGTTCAGGACACAGGCGTTCTTACCACATTTACGTAAGCTGATGCGCGGTCTTGAAGAGGCTCAGGTCTTGAGTTTCATGGAAATGCATGAGATAGTGAAGGAGAATCCGAAGATGACACAACAAGCAGAGTCTCTGATTGCTCTGGTCCTCCACAAAGGTCCGCAAGAAAGCAGCAAGACGTTGTCTTTGCTGAAGCAAATAAATCCGACTCTTTTCAAAGCACCCGGTGAGTTGCACTCTGGTGACCATGCTCAGCCAATACAGTAAAACGAACGAACTAAATAAATAACAATGATCATAACAATAACTGATTATTATTTACAATGCATCCTGTTTGTGCGTGACACATGATATGTATTTTATTTTGTACCTGCAATGGAAGAAATAATTATTTCATCCCCTGCGGAATTTTTCAATTGACTGATTAACAAAATAATTAGTTGCAGGTTCAAATGCCTTATTGTTTATGGCAATGGAATGCACAGCAGTCAAGAGTGTAGGATATAAAATTTACAAGCTGTCGTGCATTTCAACGGATGAAATATTGATTGCCTGCCATTCCGGCTCCAACAAGATTAGCTGATGCTCAATTCGCAGGAGTCCCGAGTACCGTTCTCAACTTGTGTTTGAGGAATCAATTTCTTCCATTCCAAGCACTCGACCTCCACGTCTAAGACTTAAGGGCTGTCAAATGAAAGGGACACGATTGTAGACCTGCACAAAGCCTCGATTGGGTGATAAAGCCTGCACCAAAACACTTGAGAAGGTGACATGATTCAGAGATGGAAAATGAACAAAGGGGCGTGTTCTTTCATGTGCTGAAGACGCACAACAGCGCACTTTATTGACTGCCCGCCTTATATTTGCAACTGTATGTTTTTAGAGGCCGGCACCACCAGCACCGCCAGCACCAGTGGCACCAGCCGCTGTAAGTCTTGTTGCTTTTTCTTAAATGCCTTCAGCTGAGCTGCCATTTAAATGAGCGTATATTCGACATGATTATGGAGAAAAGGTGTTGAGCTTCTCCTATTACACCTTTTGAGTCAACGAGCATTTTGAAACGCATGTCTCAGATAACAAGCATCAAGTTCCACATTGAGGTCTGTGCATTTGGATAAAGAGTTCATTCTTTAAAAGAACTGTAATGATTACCGTTCTTTTCAGTTATTATCATATTCTAGCTGTTCTGGACGGCAGAATTGCAGACTGGTTTGCACGTCTGCCTCACAGTACAGAAGTCTCGGGTTCAAATTCGGGCTGTGCGGAATTTCATGTTCTCCCCTTGCCTGCCTGGGTTTTCTCCGGGCACTCCTGTTTCCTCCCTCGTTTAAAAAATAAGCATTGTAGGTTGCTCTTTATTGTCCCTAGGTGTGAGTGTGAATGGTTGTTTGTCTACGTGTGTCCTGCGATTGGTCAGCAACCAGTTTAGGGTGCCCCCCCGCCAACTGCCCAAAGACAGCTGGGATGGGCTGCAGCACGCCCACGGCCCTCGTGAAGATAAAGCGGTTCGCAACTCAACTGTATTTCTAGAGCACTTTAAAACAACCACCGCTGTATACAAAGTTGCTGTACATGGAGCAAATATCACGTGTACAACAATAAACAATAAATTAATAACGAAGACAGTGAAAAGCATAAAAAACAACAACTGAACAACCTTCGAATCAGAGTAAAACAGTACAACTTGATTATTTGTCAGGGGTGTCGCAAAGCCAAACGCAAGTGGAAAAAAGACAAATGGCAGGTCTCTTATCAAATCTGGGGAGACTGCTGGCGTAACTGCTGGCCAAAATAAAATACCTACAGTATATGTAATATATAATACCCGTCAGACTTTATTCAAGCTGACCGTCACAACCCACGCATACTGTTTAAAACCATTTTTTTTAAAAATAAGAAAAAGAAAACTTCTTGAATTGCTATGCACAGTTTGAAACTTTCCATTTTGTGTTCTGAAATTGTAACAAATTGATTCCAATAATGATGTGCTTTTATTTTAATTCATGAGCACTTGGGAATGATCGTATGTTCTCGCCATCCGAGCAACGGTATCTGATCTGACTTTTTCCATTTGCATTGCTTTTCAGATGATCCTGTACAACGAGAGCTTCAACAGTTGTGGCCTGAATTTATATCACGGGTGTCATTTTCACTTTTATGTGACCTGTTGGATGACCTTGATGACGATCATGTCTTGAGTGGCAGGGACAGACAATGGATAATGTCTCAGATGTCTTTCATGAGACAACATGCAGAGTCTCTGATTGATCTGCTCTTCCACAAAGGTCCAGAAACAAGCAGGGAGACATTGTTTTTCCTAAAACAAAGACATTCTGCTCTTTTTAAAGTCCGTAAGTGCTTCAATTGGATCATAAAGGTATCTTCAACCCAGTATTAATAGAACATCTGTCAATTTGTACCTAAATGTTTTTTTTTTTTTTAGAGGCTGGCACGAGCAGCACCAGCGACACCAGTGGCGCCGGTGACTGTAAGTCTTATTCTTTGTCTTCAGTGACTTGAGCTGAGCGGCCATTTAAACGAGCCCTTATATGACATGATTACGGAGAAAAGAGTTGGCTTTTACAGCTACAAATTTTGGGTCAGCAAGCACTTTGAAACTCATTTCTCACCATGACAAGCATCAGGTTCAATATTGAGGTCTGTTTTGGGATAAAATGTAGTTTTCTTAAAAGTAATGGTTATTTCACTGTCTAGCTATTCTCGATCTGAGGAAGGTAAATAACAGGTGTATCACAATGGCAACTTTTTCCAAAACTAATTTGTCTAGGTTCAATGCGCCTCCGCTAGTCAACGCACGTCATTCAAATTCATTTTGCGTTTGTGAAATTAAGCAGTTCAACAGTACAATCCACCAGAACGATACACCTGTTAGCAACCTTCCTGAATTGTTGCCCATTTCAAGGGGCAGCCATTTTGCCACTTGCTGTCGACTGAATACGACAACAGAGGTGCTCAGGGCTGAGGTCACAACCAATCCTGGCTCAGCTTCAGAAAACAGGTGAGCCGTGATCGGTCGCGAGCTGAGCTCTGCGCGACTGTTATGCCATTTTCAATTGACAGAAAGAGGCAAAATGGTCGCCCCCATGAGATGGGTAGATTTTGCTGTTTGATATTGCATTTGTGGAATATGAACCAATCAAAATGCAGTGTTTAGACAAATTGAGGCGCATAGAATACTTTTTCCTCGACACAATATATTTCATGGTTGTCCTCCATGACTCCAACAATTGCTGCTTTAGCACACACGGAGTAGCAATATGTACTACACGTACTACAACACTTTGAGACACAGAATATTCTCCCTGCTCTTGCTCACTAGGGAGGGTCTTTGTGGAAAACGTTTGAGAGCCACTGGCATTGACGTTTTAGTAAACAACTGCCAATGTTTTTGTGTGATCTCGCATGTCGAAAAGCTGTCTGAAAAAGCTTCAAAGAGCAAGAGTTCATCTTGAGTATTTCTCAATATACTGTACTTCCACAATGCTTTCGTTTCATCTGCTCGTCAGGGTTCAGTTAAAAATTTTCACCAATAAGCTGACATGGGCCGAAATTCCAGTTGGTTCTCCAAGTTGCCGGATGTAAATGACCAAGACACTTCAGATGACAACACTTAAAGCTCAACGTCAGGGGTGTAAATGAAACATTATTTGTGGGAAAAGCAGTGTGGGTCGTGGAATAGGTCATGTACTTTTGTAATCTGTCAGTCATTTTTCTTGAATTTATTTGTTAGCCTTTCAGGTACACATTCCATGTGTGTTACAACATACAGTATCAAGATGATGGTGCCCACTTGTCATGTTGCTCTATACACCGTTGGAAACTTTCCCACATTTTCTTCTCTGAAATGGTCACAAATGAATTCCAATAATGTGACGTGCTTGTCATGTTCGCGCAAGGGTAGAGGACCTAGAAGCAGGGCATAACGAACAAAATGTATTCAAAAACCAATTTGAAAGCATGAACCAAGTCCTGAAAAGATCACAATTCAAAGTAACATGAACACACCAGGAAATAAAACGTATCACCACAAGCAACAAAACAGCATGACAGTAACACAAGGATCCAACAGCAAGTGACGGCTTGGCAGTCCTTTTAACTCATTGAATACCACCCCTTTTCACTGGAGCAACCTCCTCAATCCCTCACATTTTACTGAATTTTGACTGATTTGCAAGGCCCACAGAATTTTCTGTCCTATGGCTATATATACATGCAACCTGTCAAAAGAAAGGTGAGACTCTCTTCTATCGGCAGAAAAAAAAGTTTGTTTCTATCTTTCTCCGTCCGTTGGCAATCAGCAGTAGAAAACTGCTAAGTTTGATGGAAAAGGCCGATTTTCTGCAGAAATCCAGAGAAAATGAGCTTTTTGTAAAATCATGCATTTCAAGCATCATTTCAAGTTTTACACAATTTTTTGCTGTCGTGGCAGCTCAAATACCTCAATAATGTGTTCCTCCTACAAAAGAACATTACAAATAATGTTTTTGTGGCAAAATAATTTATTTGCACACAACAAAACTATTGAACTATGAACAAAAGTGCAGCTGTGGAGAAGATGGTTTTTGGCTTCCATCCAGTTTGTCACCACATCGATTCATCCCACCACGTCCAGATGCACGACCTATAAATTATAGAAACATAAAAAGTTGCAAATATATCTTGCTGCAGAGTGAGGTACAATCATTTTATTTACCTTTCTTTCCACCACCAAAGCGAGGAGTCGTCATCTTTTGGCTTCTGGTTGGACAATCTGTAATTTATAGACGTATGTACAATTACCACACTTTTATTTTTCTATTTTTTTTATTGTTGCTTTCCACTTACATTTCAACATCTCTCACACACACACATACATGCTCGCACACTGCTATTTACACCATTCATTCCACGTTGCTCAGCATCCAATTTGAAATGAAATGGAATATGAATTTAACACTAGTGGTTTTAGCAGAGCTGAGCGGACCAAATGTGTCCTGTTTTTTTTTTTTAAACCTATGGCGACATGCAAGTCAGCGCATTTACGGCGCATATTTTCATCCACATCTACGAGACGCATCAACCGTACATAAATGATTAGTGTTACTGGCAACTTCATAGTATAGCGGGGAATGTAGCGGTACATAAAAGTGACTGAGGAGTGATGTGTCGGCCCGGAACCAGACCCCCCACGCCTTCTCCCGGACACCAGGGGCGCGCCGAGGCGTTCCGCCTCTTCCCGGGCGTCAGCTGAAGGATCCGGTGGGCCGACACAAAAAGAAGCGAGGAGAAGTTTCTTAGTCGAGCCGCAGATCGGGGGACACACCAGAAGTTTCTAAGTGCTTGAAGCCGAGATCGTTCGAAGTCCAAAAACAGACTAAGTCCAGAGGCCGAGGTGCAGGCTGGTCACAAACGAGTTTATTCAGTCAAACCCGGAGAGGTACAGATGTGCACATCGGAAAACTCTGAATTCTCCCGGGAATACACACAGATTTTATAGCGATATGAGGGGCAACCCCTCTCATTTCATTGGTTAGTTTTTACGATCGTTTGTTAACTTAATGGTGTCATACTGCGTTGTGTAATTCTGATTGGCTGTGGCTTTCTTCGTTAGCTAGATTTTAATGGTATCTATAATTACTTCACAACTTGGTTTATGGTTTATAATGGTATCACAGTTGTTCTGTTTATTAAAATATAATAGGGGCCCCTACCGGGCCCTTTGTGTGATTGCTTGTGGCTTTAACCTTATCCGTATGTGTGGCCACCTAGCGATGATTCCTTCTGGGCAGACTGCAGGTTTTTTGCTAATCTTAACAATGACCATTTTAGGACAGCTACCTTGCTTTGCTATGTTCTGCTAATTTCAACAATGACCATTTCAGGACAGCCACCTTGCTGCGCTATATGTTCTGCTTATCTTAACACTGACCTTTTAGGGGCAGCTACCTTGCTTTGCCATAGTAACCACATTCCATTGTAGGGTCGTTACCTTGTGTAGCTATAGCAACCATTCTCATTTCCCGCTCGCTACGTTGGGATATACAAGGCTTGTATTCTTTACCTTCAAACATACACCGTTTAACATAGAACAGATACCCCAATGCACACGCACTTCAGTACTCTCTTTGCTGCGTAGGTCAAGCCGTTGATGAAATGATATAGAAAGGCATTGAGTGTTTTGTCCGAATGAAACCTATTAGAGGAGGTCAAAAGTTGGTAGCTAACATGCTTCGTTAATACACAATTAGCTTCTTGGTTCCACATCTGTTTGACGTATTACTTTCTCTGTTCGACAACCGTATGCCCGTTTTTCTCTATCTACTATGATTAACTAATCTGGTTTAACACAATATTAATACAAAAAGGACACTACAGGAGGCATAAGAAGTGATGAAGTTTTGAATGGGAACTTGCAAGCTAGTCAGCAGTTACCTCCTCGTTCCAGCGGCTCTGGCGAGGACGCTCAGCTGCTTTCCGTTATATCCGAAGGCACATATTCGTCCGACATATCGGGATCCAAATTGCTCTCCAATTCATCGTTTTCGCCGTCGTCTTTACGAGACGATTCCAACGAATCGCTGACGTGTGCCCGGCGTCGGCCATGCGAAGCAATGCAGCCTCTTTGCCGTCATCGCTGGAAGTCGCCGGGGAGACGATTTGTGGGCGACGTGGGGCATCGGGAGGCACAAAATGCTCTGCCAAGCGATGATCGCTGACGTGGAGCAAGTTCATCTTCATCAGATGAACTCGAAACTCGGCGTGAGCTATGCGACGCGCGTGTAGCACGCCATGTTTGTGCAGGCCGACGTTCGTTTGACGGGTGCCGCTTTCGATTAGTGACCGAAGCATCATTTTCTCTTCCACACAAACACCATCTCCTTTGTTGTTTTGTTTCGAGGACGCTTTTATACCGAAAAAAAAAATCATTTTTAGTTAGTTATTTCCTTTTCTCCATCGTTGCTAGTTGCTAATGTTCCAATCCACTATCCACATACGCCCCTCCTTCACTGTACGCCCTTTCTACTACTTCTGCCCTTTCTACTACTTCTGCGGCTTGATCCTGGTTGATTTTTGCACCACTGCCACCCGATGGCCATTTTTTTGCCATTTAACATTGCCGTCAAGCCTAATCCTGTGGTGAGAAGTTGCATCGGACTCTCTTGCACCCTCCCCCATGAAGACACGTGATTGACGTATTAATACGTCATGGGGAGGGAACGGCTATGCGCGAATTGACGTATTTATACGTCAAAGGGTGTAAATGAGTTAATCAGATGGGTAACAGTGACACGACGACGAACAGCTGTGGTGCTGGAGGAGAAGCCCTCTGACGCCACCTACTGATGAGAACCAAAAACAGAACCGTGACAGTGTTTCTATTTTAAATAATGCGCACTTTGGAATGACCGTATGTTCTCCCCTGTCTAAGACACCTGACCTGATTTTCTCTGGTTGAATTGTTTTCCAGATGACTCCGGACAAAAAGAGTTTCAGCAGTTGAGGCCTGATTTTGTAAAAGAGGTGTCATTTTCACTTTTATATGAACTTTTGTTGGAGCTTTCAAAGGCTGACGTCTTGAGTGGCACTGAACGCCAAAAGATTCTGTTCTCGATCTCTCGATTGAGAAAAGAAGCAGACTCTCTGATTGATCTGCTCCTCGACAAAGGTCCAGAAGCAAGCCGGAAGATGTTGTTTTTCCTAAAGCAAAGAGATCCCGCTTTTTTTAAAGTCCGTAAGTCTTTTTTTTGTCGTTTGTTTTGTTTTTGGTCATTGGGAAATAATTACAGTTGTTTTCACCACTGTAAATATTTCTACTGCTACTACTTCTGTTGCTACTTCTATTCAGGCAATCAGAATAACTCCTAGTCTAACCAGAACCAACAATAAATGACAGAGGCCCTTTGATGAGCACTTGGGAATGAGCGTATGTTCTCCTTGTCTAACACATCTGACTGTTTCTGTTTGTATTGTTTTCAGCTGCCCGTACCCATGGACAGTTGCTGCCTCAAGAGCGACTAAAACTTAGAACACTTGAAGAGCTTCCGGTGTTGAGGTCTGACTTGATGTCACAGAGTGTTTTGTTTCGGCTGATGAACAGTCTTGAAGTGGATCGTGTCTTGAGTTCCGGGGAAAAGAGTATGATCATCTCTTCCAACCCTGACATCGGAAGTATGGTGTTCCATTTGAATCATGTCGTCCTCCTGAAAGGTTCAGAAGCAAGCAAGAAGATGCTGCATTGCTTGAGTCGGATCGAGCCTCGACTCTTCGGTGAGTGGTAGCTTCCCTTTGCCAGCTTTTTGTAACCATTGTTTGCCTTTTTTTTTTTTTTAATCCCCCAGACGTGCACATCTCTTTTTATCACTGCAACATGACAACATACCTTCCTCCTTTCTAATCTGTCCTTTTTATGCGTGACATGTTTATTATAAACGGTGATGTGATTATCTGTTGAATCAAGAAAGTAAATAGTAAGAGTCAGATAGAGAGAAATAGGCTACGATGTCTCAAAAAGAAACAAACAGTGCAATGCCATATTCTCAAGAAATTCAAGAACGATCGAGAAAGGGACTAAAATCTGTCAGTTTGGAAAAGGTTCCAAGGCCATTTCCAAGGTTCGGGACTCAGCCGAGCCACGTTGAGCCCATATTAACAAATGGACAAAACTGGGAAAAATCACGACCCGAGTGGTAACCAAATTTGATTTCTGCAAGAATGTAATGACAACTCATCCAGAAGGTCACAGCGGAGTGCAAAAGGAATCCTGTTGCAAAAATCACAGTACAGTCTAAAAGTTATGACATCTCACATATCACAGTAAAACTAGAACAGGTCAAAGGGAATCAAGCCAATTCTACCTACTACTGCTCTTACTTTGAGCACAATATTCATAACAAACTGGGATGTGTCAACCGATTCCCCTCCTTTCCACAGGGCACTGCCTTGTTGAGCAATACAAAGGCATGTTGGTTGACATGGTGAGAGATGTTGACATTCTAATAAAGGATCTCAATACAAGGGGAGTTGCTGTAAGCGATGAGATCAAAGCTATCCACAGCCCTCAGGAGAAGATGTCGAAAGTCATTGATCATCTGAAATCTGTGGAACAAAAACGGATCTTCTACAGCATCCTTGAGGAACGGGAGCCACCAGCATTCGACACAGTCTTAAGGAAAATGTAAGTCTTTAAACCGGTGAAAGGCTTTTGGGATGTGAATGTGCGAGGCTGATTATTTTTGCTTTGGAACAAAAAAAAAAAAAGGGTTTGACGAGATATAAAGGTGAATATAGGAAGAGCCCATTTTTTCAGTTTTTGTCCAGGTATTTACATCTCGATATGATAAACACACAAATGCAGTTTCGCATTTCATTGCACACTTTGTTTGAATCCACCCATTTTCCACGGGAGTACTTGTGTGGCACGTACATGGCCAAATGTGTCCTATTACCTTAATGATTCAAACACCGTATAGCCCAAACGTGTATACAGGTAGTCGGTTTCAGATTTGGTGTTTGCCTGTAAAGACTGTGGCTAACTCTTATCCCCTAGCCTCACTCACTCTATCATCCCGCACTTCTGCAGTGGCCTATTGAGGCGCACTAAAACCTCTGAGTAATTTGTTTTCCTGCTTGCAACGCAATGTGGCTTATGTTAACCTGATGACTGAACGTTGATGCTCACTACATTTCCAAGTGCACTGTGTCTGGTTTTGAGTGCACCACATTTTCTCTGGACACCCATACAAAATGGCGCAGGCCCGATATAGTGCAATCTGCAGGGAATACAGGTGGGTGATATGGGCTCTATTTTTTCCCAAAATTGGAAACAAGTAATTTGATAATATTCCACAAAAAAAAAAAAAAAAAAAAAAACTCTAAATCTGTGTGTACTTCACGAAACAATATTAGATCAACAGCTTTAGATTTAAATTGCTTCATACATCTTACATGAAAAATTTCAAATGATGTCCTGGCAACTTCGTGTTTTTTTTCTTTTTCATCGATTTTGGTGAGCATGTCACTGAAATGTTTCTTGACAGATACTCTCACAGTTTATATAAGAGGTAATATGTCTGACAATAATTTCAAAAAGTGTCTCCATAATGGGAGATGGCCATCATGCAACGGTCTACCACTTCCAGCTCCGACAGCGGTTAGATTGAAAGAATTACTCATCTTTGCATTGATATATGCATGTCATCCGTTTGTGGACGGTCCTTAACATTGGCGGCAGATGCCGCTGTTTGCGACGTCATTGCAAATACATTTAAAGTGACAACAAATGCAGCCTCATTCTTTTGACCGACAGTTAACGAAATATTTATCCACATACTACACGTGACATAGTCGCAAATATTTTTATGATGCGGACTACGAGCGTGTAACAATTGAATGTTAAGTCCATACCACGCATCCAGCTATCATTGAAGTCATGTAGTTGACGGCGGCCTTTTACTCGCTTCCCTTCAGTCTGCCTCTTAAATTACGTCGCTGAGACGGAAGACTGCGCATTTGAAGCAATGTTGTCTTCTCACGGCTGCTGCCACGGTCACATGACTGAATGCCTTCTGCTGATTTGCACAATGACGACAGCACTTCTTGCTACTTTCCAGCCAATCAACGGACTCTTTTGTTTTTTTTGAGGCAGTATTACTACTCAGTCATGTTAAACTGCATATCATGAAAGCAACGATGTAGACCTGCAGAGGCGCACAGATTTGAGTGTTGTCAAGAAATTTTGGGACTTGACTTTGACTAAAGAAACACTGCGAGAGCTGCAAAGAAGGCCCCAAAATTGAACTGGTGACACGATTAATAGCTTTCAAGGGACAGGCGTGTAGGTGACACAATCTACTGTTTGAAGGAGCCTTGATGAACCAGGCTCATCTGGTAGATGGGGGACAGTCTCATCTGCGTTGTCACCTCGCTCATATTTCATTAAAAAGCTAATTGTGAAAAAGCTGATGGCGCTGCGGTTGTTTTTCCTCTGACCCACTCCAAACCATGCCACCGTTTACTTTTGCGGGATATAACCATGAAGCTGAGCCTACTCGAGATCAGAAATCTGTGACACAGATTCTGCTGGCTGTTCAGAAGGGCCCGCGCCATGCCTATAGGTACGGCTAAAGGTTGTACCAGAAGCTCAAAAACATTGGTACAAGCAGATTAAGTTCTTGGCATTTTCTGTCATGCCCCCCCAAGGAAGAGGGAAACATCTCGCGCCCCCCCCCCCCCCCCCCCCGCACGGCTATAAATAGTATCATTTGTCTATAAAATTGTTATAAGTACACCTTTGCAGAACACTGTATCCTTAATAACGTATAAGAGCATAAAAAAAGAAAGAAATATGGACCAATTTACAACAAAGAATAGTAACTGGAACAGAAAAGATTTAAAGTGCAGCTGAAATTCAAAAATTACATTGAATCCTAAATTTTACAATAAATATTTTTTGACTGACCATGTCAAACCATACGATACTGAAAAATAAAATGACATTCAATAACTAATAATGCATTCAAACTAATCACCAACATTATCTCAGGAGCACAATATTAAAAAAAAAACTTTAACCAGCAAAACAAAAATATATAAAATAATTTTTATATATTTTTGCTTCATATGGTGTGTGTATTTAAGTTTTTATTTTCCCCTCGGACCACTTTCAGGCAAACTGAGCAACCATGGATGAAGGACAACTTTGAAATGGACACAGTAAGTACATCTTCGACAAAATGTTGATTGTCTTCCTGTATTTGGATTCTTGATGTGATCCCGGAATAAACAATGAAATAACATTTGGATTCTATAAAATTCTATGAAAATGGAGGCCTGCTCTAAATACCATGTAACTTTTCATTGCATGTTTTGTGCCTTTAACCAGGAGAAGTGGTTCACTGAAATTGCAACAGTTGCCGAAGACGAATGGACTAAACTTGAGCCGGAAGTGAGCTGTGATGATGGGGTCACCTGGTACAGGTGAAGCACATTTTCAAGACTCTCACTACGCTCTGGGGGACACAAATATAATTCATGATGTTGCGCCCATTATTTCAACAGAATTAATTCATTCTGTATGTCAGACACCACATCATTGAATGGGATGTAAAGGATATTTTTTAACTGTAGCTCTGGGAATGTTTTCATTTATGCAATACAATACGTCTCTATTAATATCACGCTTTCACGAATTTGCTGGGGTGGTCAGTGCTCTCCATTTTATTCAGTGGCAACATTCAGCATCATTCTAGATGTTGGTGTCATCATTTGTTTTTCTTTCTGTCCCACCAGGATTATAACAATTTTCAGTCCTTTGCGTGATCCCCCCCCCCCCCCCCCCCCTCAATTATAGTTTTAACTGTTTTGTTCATTTTCATCAACCGTAATAATCTGGTGTGCCACCAGTTTCCTCTCTGTGCCAGGTAAATATGAGTGCAGTGTCTCAGGTCTGCGCTGGACTTGTAAGGATTCACCTCTGAGCTTTAAGTACCGCTTTGGCAAATGGTGGGAGCACAAGAACACAATGGAGTCCCTCCAGTACATGGCTGCAGGGCCCTTATTGGACATCACGGTTACTGAGGGGCGGTTTGATGAGGTCTATCTGCCACACTGGATCTGCACGGGTAAGTGAGGATGACTGCAGAGAAAAGACTTTGTCAGGTCGTGTGCAAATTAACAATGGTGCATTTTCTCTTGTGCAGCTGCTGATCCTACAATCTTCGAGAAGTTTGCAGTTTTGCATTCAGATAATGATGGAATTAGTGTGGAAAACGTGTCTGAGGTCACGCCATCCCATGTCAAGCTACCACACACAGATTTCTCTGCAAGAGGAGTGCTCTTCCGGATCAAGCGTTGGGCTGGCTTTCTCGTGTCTCTGAAGTGCAAAGCGTTCATCTACAAGACCAAGAAAGCATTCCTGACGCTGCATGTTTATCTGATCCCGAGCGACCCTGCTCTTGAAGCAGTAATTATCTCTTTTGATGGCACAAGTGTGATCGCTGCAGACCAGATTATTTAATTTAACGTTTGTTGATGAAGAGCTGATTTTGTGACTGTAGTGTGTTTCTCCACCACAGGAACTAGAAAAGACAACTTCTCTTTTAGGCTATGAAAGGATTGTGAAGTCTTACCCCCAGGGGGCCTTGGAAATGGATGACCAATTTAACCTCAAAACTGATGTTGATGGTGCATCAATAAGCCCAAAGGTATGGCTGAACTGCCTTACACAGTGGCTCAACACAAATAATTGTACTCATTGGTTGACTTCAAAAAGTTGTTATCGGAAGCCTGACACCACGCGGCCATCTACTTTGTCACCAATGCTCCCCTGAACACTCATCACGACGGACCGTAATCCCTGTTTTTGGGCCCTCTTTTTACTCACACAGACAATTTCACTTGTCTATGTTTATCTATGAAACACCCTTCGGCAAGATCCCAATATATTTTTGCTCTATACAGCAGTTTGATTCAACTCCTTGTAACCCAAAACCACACTACTTACGATTTACCCAGTGATGGGAAAATGAAGCTTCAAGATGCTTCATGAAGCACCTGCTGTATTTTTTGAGTCCTCCCTGTTAGCTTACAGAAAGGGGTTTAAGAAATGGCAAGTCAGTGTGCTTTCCAGTCCTATGTTGAACAGAGTGCCATCTAGAGGAGTCCAAAAAAATACAACTCGCCCATGAAATCTTGAAGCTTCATATTCTCATCACGAGATTGACCTTCTTTTCGCCATTCTGCTCCAAACGACTGGAACACTCTGCAACAAATAATGAAACTCACCTCATTCATTTAAAAAGTTGGTGGAGAGTACTGCAGATCAGGGGTGTCAAACTCATTTTTCTCGTGGGCCACATTTTTGGTACCGTTTCCCTTGGAGGGCCGTAATGACCGAAACCATATAAACCCGCCAATAATAATGGTTTATTCAACTATTGTTTAAATTACTGTCATGAGGGGTTTGGTAAGAAGAAAATGCTGACAATATTCTCTTATAGTCTCTTATTTATTACATATGAGAATTTTATCATGGAAGCTAACATGTTTGATTTGCTTTTGTGGGCCACATAAGATTATGTGGCAGGCCAAATCTGGGCCCCGGGCCTTGATTTTAACCCTTGTCCTGTAGATGATTGCTGCACCTGTTTTTAGCCCGTTTATCTTTTCTTCGCCATGTCCTATATCAGGGGTGTCAAACATACGGCCCGCGGGCCGGAACCGGCCCGCAAGGAGGTTCGATCAGGCCCGCAGAATAATTTAAAAGTGAAAAAATGCATAAAAGACACCGAATGAATATTTTTAATAAGGTGCAATTCATGGAGTATCCGCTAGATCTGTTGATTACATTTCAACATTGTCCTAATGTTCTTGTGCTTCTTTAGACCAAAACAAAGACATACATTATTTTGGTTATTTATAGCAGAGTATGGTATATATAATTTTAATGGTCCGGCCCACTTTACATTTACCGAGGCCATATGTGGCCCACAATGTGAAATGAGTTTGACACCCCTGTCCTATATGGCATTTCATGTGTTGTGTCACAATGTAACTGATGGGCTGTCATGGCAAATGAGAATATGTTCTGCCTGGATAAATTAAGGTTAAAAAAATGAACAAAATGTATAATCACCTGAAATGATCAACAATGCTGGTATTTTCACTTGATTTGAATGTTTTTTTTTTTTTTAAAGAGGTATTCTTTTGTATTTCTCTCACAGGTTTTTAAACTGACATATGAAGATTGGGACCCTAATTTCTTTGAGGTGTTCGTCAAAAAACCAGGGGAAGAATTCACTCTCATACTTGAAAATGCAAGTGGGCCAGTGTGGAGCTGCGATATTCGACAAGGTGTGTGCTCATCTTTTTAGAAACACCATGGCCCACACATTATTATGGTGGTCGATAATCAGCTTTTTTTTCATCTTTTTTTTTTTTTCATAGGTGACTATTCTGGTTCTGGACCCTTTGTGGCTGAAATCAGGACATACGGTGAGTCTTTTTTTAAAAAAATTTATTCTTGCATTGATTTGACTGCAAATACTCATCAAGATAAAATATTGCTACCGTGAAATGTGAGACATGAGTGTGGACCCAAGACAAAGCTAATTGTTTTGTTGCAAATGAGTGATGCACGTCACACCAAAGAGGGAAAAATGCAGAGGAAAAAGAAGGTCCGAATCTTACATGAAATCATGTTTTTCGATGGGTTTGCTCAATGATAGCGCTATCCCCACAAATTCAAACTGTATTCTTTCATGAGACTGGCAGTGTTTGGACTTCAATGTTGAAGATGCTTTCATTTACGATTGTTGTTGGAAGTTGAGTCCCAAAGTTGACCTATTATGTAATCAAAAGCAGAATGCGGGAACCTTTGAACTTACTTTGTTTTTCTTCTTCCAGATGACGAGCTTCTGAGACTGAGAGCTGACTTTACGGAGCGGGTCAGTGCTGAAGTTATTTCTCAGTTACTGGACGACCTTTTGGGTGTAGTCCTGAACGACGGTGAGAAAGATGCAATTGCAGAGGGGAAAATGATCCCCACGCACAGAGCACGTGCACTGATAGATACGGTAAGGAGGAAAGGACCTGAAGCTTCTCGAAGGATGATCTTTCACCTTGAGCGCAGGGACCGTACACTTCACGGTCTGCTGGGGCTGCCCTCTGTCCCACGCCTGTAAGCAGCTAAGATGCCTCGAGCCTACGTAAAAACTAGAGATTAAATTGTATATTATTATAATACAGTACGATACTGTATATGATAATACTGGGTTTTCTCCGGGTGCTCCCATTTCCTCCCACATTCCAAAAATATGCATGGCAGGCTGATTGAACACTCGAAATTGTCCCTAGGTGTGAGTGCGAGCATGGATGGTTGTTCGTCTCTGTGTGCCCTGCGATTGGCTGGCAACCGGTTCAGGGTGTCCCCCGTCGACTGGCCGAAGTCAGCTAGGATAGGCTCCAGCATGCCCCGCGACCCTTGTGAGGATAAAGCGGGTCAGAAAATGGATGGATGGATGATTATACTCTCGTCACAGTGGCAGCGTGTGCGAGCGATTAGCATATCCACCATCTACAGTGCTGAAGAAGTTGACTGAAAAGACTTTGGTTGTCGTATTGGGCTCTTTCGCAGCCCCTTTTTATCATTATGAGTTAAATGTCTTGCCTTTTATATGGTTATAAAAGTTAATATACTGAAAAATACAGTAAGATGTTAAAGGAGCGGAAAGGCTTAGTCAGCATTGTGTGATCTCTTGTAGTGGCTTGGCTGAAAAGTGGCAATTTTTAATTCAACAAGAGTTGCTCAGTGCAGGAACAACGGGGACAGCGTCAACATCAGGCAGAACGAGAATCACCTTTCTATATCATTCCCAAAAATCTCAACACCCTGTATACCTTTTATACTATCATCTCAATGGCATGGCATT
Organism: Hippocampus guttulatus; assembly: GCF_054856545.1. Taxonomy (NCBI): domain Eukaryota; kingdom Metazoa; phylum Chordata; class Actinopteri; order Syngnathiformes; family Syngnathidae; genus Hippocampus; species Hippocampus guttulatus. The sequence goes on along the minus strand of NC_141262.1, from coordinate 34,347,092 downwards.
ATTTTTATTTTTTTAAAAATGCAAAAAAAATAATTAAGGGAACGCTTGGAGTTACATTATATTGAGTGTTTCTTTTATTTTTTAGCAATATACATTTGGTATTATACTGTATACTTCTAACAGCGTCTATTTTATCATCATCTTCTGGCTCATTGTCTGTGTGTTGCTTTATGATACCCATGTTTTTGTAGCCACCACAAGTGCAGCTACTCAGGGCCACCTTTCGTTGATGCAAAGCTGTTTCTCCTTCGACTCGCATGGAAAAGTGCTCAAAAGTTCTCTCGCTTTCTCTCACTCTCGCTCTTTCTCTCTGTCTCTCTCCCCCTGTCTCTCTCTCAGTCATAAACATCACATGAACAGAAATTAGCAATAAAATAACAGTCTTAGCAAACCCGGTTTGCATTTTCAACATGAACTGCGGTTGGGTGGTGACCAGTTCAGAGTGTACCCCACCTACCACCCGAAGCAGCTGGGAAAGGGTCCAGCACGCCCGTGACCCTTGTGAGGATAAGCGGTTTTGAAAATGAATGGATGTTTTCAAAATCTAACCTTTCTTTTACCAGAAGTGACGAGGCAGCTTTTCAAATGTAACCCTTTAAATACACAGCATAATGAGACCTTTAGTGGATATCCCCAGGAGCCCCGAAAACTCTCATGCCGCACTAGTGGGACACGTCTTTCAAATTAATGTTGCCTGTGGATGGGCAAACGTTCATGCTCAAAGGCCACATTTGAGTTTTCAAAAGGACCCATGGGCCAGGCCATTTGGACTTGAAGCAATAAAATACATAAACAAATAAAATCAGTTAAAATGTGTACCCTATGTAAAATAGTTGCCCGCCATAATTATTGGCACCCCTGGTTAAGATGCAGTCTTTAATTTCTCATAAATTCTTTTTCTTTCTTTTTAATACAGGATCAAAAAAATAAACCACGCATTCACAAATAATTACCGGTACATACACTGAATAATGTTTCACAAGTTGGGAGGATTGAGAAAGAAGGCTCTTCGATGATTTCTCTCTGCAGAATTTCTCAACACTTTTGCGCACGCCACAGATTTTCAATAGGGTTGAGGTTTGGGGACTGAGATGCCATGGACACGGTGAAACATTTCTACAGTTTTCAGTATGAGGGTCTTGCTTCTGCAATAAAAATTGAACTTATTTGAAGGATCTTAGCACTCCTTAACTCGGGGTGCTCATAATTATAACAAAAGAAAAGAAAACCTTTATTAGTCTCGCAATGGAGAAATTCCCAATTCACAGCAGCAAAGTTATGAAAGGAAGAAGTAGAACAACAAAATATAGGAGCTGCTGGAAAGGCAGCCACTCACGCGGCGCCATTTTGAAGTCAAAATAACAACACAACACAACACATAGGACACAGACAGTCGTTCAGTCTTCACCAATTTTCTGCATACACTTTGTTGTCTGAAGCAGTTATAGATGAAAGAGGAGAGGATCAAAGTGTCCTTTCACCAGTGGATCAGAGACGTCATGCTGAAAATGTGCACGCGTCTGCTACAAGCTAAGTTTTGAATCCGCTTCAAACCCCAAGCCGCGACTCCCAGTTCCAAATCCGCATCGGCGCTCCGCGCTAACGCTCCTTTCTTCTCATCGTCGGCTCCTCAAGACTTACATCCATCCAGCCGCAGACCGTTTAACAGCACCGATCTCTCCGCTGAACAAAGCGGGGCTGTGAAAAATGCTGCCCAAGACACAAGCGCCCCGGGACTGTCCAGCGACGACAGTCAAATGGCGCCGACATTCCTCCCAGTCAAAAACAGTGCTGGTATACCCATGCTGCCGAGAAGGCGCAACCACCGAGCACAGAGTCTCCTCCTTGATGAATGTCGTGGCCAAAAAATGCTGAAAAAAGTCCACATCAGGTCCACACGACGTAACAACAAACACAAAGTGACAAAACAAACACAAAAACAACAAAAAAAGCAAGGCTCATGAGAGCACTTGCTGACGGCTGCCTACTCGGGCGCCATCTTGACTTCAAAGTTGTGGAGGGCTCTGCACATTTCCGGTGCAAAATTATCAGTTTGTCAACGAGTCTTCAATGAGTGTTTGTCATCTCATGTCATATTTTTGACATGGACACATATGTACGTGAAAGTTGACCTCTGGGTTTGACCCATATGCCACTCGCATACAAACTCATTCTAAAAGTGGTATTTTTACTTGATTCAATCAAGTAAAAACACCACAAATTAAAAAAAAATTTAAAATACAATCAAGTTGATTGTATTTTAAAATTTTAATTTGGAACACGAGGTTGCAACAGCATTGCGCTCGTTCACATTTGATGTCCTCCGCCAAATTTAGACACAGGAGGGTGCTGTTGGCTTGTGTTTGAAATTGCCAGCGGCCGCAGGATGATTCCAAGAGAAAGACTCCACACTGATCTTCGTGGCTCCTGACTAAAGTTTTGACTGTTTCTTCAATTCTAATCAATATTCTTGGTTCAAAGCTTCAGTCCAAGCCAGGTGAAACTTGAGGAACATACAGTATGACGGAACAATCCTTTTGCTTTGAATTTGTAAGAGGCTCCTTCTATGCCATACACTTAGACAACGGCTGCTGAAAGCCTTGCCAGACGGAATTCAGCAAATATGACTCGTGTAAATGCAAAGAAATGTGTTTATACTTTTGCAATAAACAGCCACGTCTCAAAACCCACCTCATGAGAGCATCAAACCTTTTGGGCTACATTTGAGGTTTTTTTTTCTCCTCTGTTTGAATGACTAATTTGCTGTTGCTCAAATTGCATTTGGCACATTTCTGAGGGCAACGGAAACCCAAATGGTGATCTGTTCTGTATTTGTCTTACAATGGAATTTACCTGTAAGTGCAAGGCAGCTAATCTGTTCTAGTTGTAGTTTATTTTTCTTCTTTTTGCTAAGGAGTTAATCAAAATCTGTTGTCAAAGAATACCTTTTGCAGCTTTAGGACAACCTTATCTTGTCAACCCTGATCTTTGCTCACATCATTATTCATCCAAACTCCATTGAAAGGGAACAGGTTCATACTTCAAAGTTCTCATTTCTGACTCTCTCTGTGGTTTTATTTTTTCAAAGCGCCCCCCCCCCTCTCTTTCTCTTTCTCTCTCTCTCTCTGTCTCTCTCACTTTGACCTGTCATGATCCCAAAGCAATTCTCAGAGGTTGGTTGTCATGTTAGATGGATGAGGCCATCAGCAGACAGCTTGTGGTTGAGACTTATGTTAGCTATGGTGAAGGTTCAGCACAAAGTCGCATCAAGAAAATGTGAAATCAAGACAAGAGATATTTGTCCCTACTTTGTCCTTGTGTGAAAACAAATGTTCTTTTTTAAACGACAGAAATGGAAGATTGAAAGCAACTGTGACTCGCACCTCCACTTGTTGGTTGGGCTTTCTGCATCTTGTTTCGAAGCTGTCATGCATCTCTAGTTCTGTTTAATCAACCCTGGCAGCCAGTCCAGTCCACTATTAGGTCAGCTGCTATTTTAGATGGATGGAGCCATCAGCTGCTTTGACCTTTTCCACCCAAATTATACACTGTTTATGGGCTTCAGTCTAGCATCCTCGCTCTTTTCCCTGAATGGTTTGATCAAAAGGGCAGCATGGTGTTCTCGTGGTTAGTCAATTCTGACTAATGAAGCGCAACATTTTAACTTCAGTTCTGTAGATATACAACTGTAACGCAAGAGAAAACCCATTGAATGCAAGTGCCATTCAAGAATTGGAAGACACTACATCTTCCGCCCCTGAAATTTCAATTCATCCATGTGCAGAAGGTACTGTGTCAATCATTTAAACAAGTGTACTAACGGCCCTTACATGATGAATATAATTTTGACTGTTATAGCTTCTGAACTCTCTGTAAATACAGGTTATCTTGACTGCGAATTAAAATCATGTTTTTGTTCAAAAATTATCTGCCTTTTATGCGAGCTCACGAACACATTATGCAATGTCTCTATAAATGTCGAAGTATAGGCCGTGTTGTTCACGCACTTGACGGTTACAAAGGAACACATGTCCCTCGGAAAACATTTTTTGTTCAGCCATTTGTTTAGCAAGCCGCTACTGTTGCTTCTTGGTTTTCTACACAGCATTAGTAAACAACCAGGTAACCATTCTGATACTGGTGAAGTATTTGCAAATCTCAATCTGATGAATTTGTCAAATAAAAATGCAGTTGGAAATATTTTTTTTGATTGGTGTCGTCATTGCTTGGTCCTGTCCCTCTGTAAAGCTGGCCAAATATGACACAAAATGTAACTGGAGCTGTCGTAAAGGTATTCCGAAATATTACTTGAACACCTAACTTTTAAGTGCCCCCAGAGGTGGCCTTTCACTCGTCTCTCCCTCATGATGACTTATCAAAAATGCCAAATAACATAAGTTTTAAATCAGCTTTATTTGGTGTGATTCTTTTTGGTGTGTCTTCCTAGAAATTGTGACATCATTTTGGTTTTAGCAAAGCCACGTTTTCAGCAGTCATAATTTTGCTCCAAAATTGTGTCGTTCAACCTACATGCAACCCTGTTACTAAAACCTTCTTTTTCCTTTTATGGAAGGGGGGGGGGGGAACAAAACAAAAGCAAAAATTAAGCTGTTTGCTCTGACCATGGGTAGACCGAAGATAAGTCCTTGCTTTCTATTTTTCCCGTCGTTTTTCAGTGTCTCCAGCCACCAAGTCTGTCACTCAAACCAACGTAATCCTATTTATCCTCCTCGTGTTAAATTGTAAAAGGATGTATTTAACACAATGTATTTATTGATTTTATTTTGATTATTTTAGAATATATCTTCTTCACAAATCTGAAACACCCTGAAAAAAACTGGGGTGATATTTACTTGGGGGGGGGGGGGGGATCGAGAGTCATGAAAATTAAAGTACATTTTACAAGGACAGTTTTTGACAAAATGTTACTTTTCTGAATTTATAGCCATTCCAATATTCCAAGATGTGGATGTCCTGATCCAGACCTTCAGTACATTACATGGTTTGGCAATTTTGCATTGATTGAATTGCTGCAATGGCATATGACTTTACGGAGGAGTTCCTTACATGCGGCGGCAACGGAACCTGAAATTGTACCTAAGTTGGAGGTATCTATCACTTGCACACAGTACCGCAGTCGCCAAGTCATAATTACAATCGATATTTGGAAGGAAGACACTTGTTGGCCGTTCTAGAAACAATCAAGTGAAAAACAGGAAGGCAGTAACTGAGCTGAGATTCCTGTGCCGCATGACGACTCCTTCTTATGCTGCTGTGAAAATTAGCTCATTGAGTGTCGTCTGTACCGTATTTTCCGCACTAAAAGACGCACTGGATTATGAGGCGCACCTTCAATGAATGGCTATTTTGTAAAACTTTTTTCATACATTGGACGCTTCACATTATAAGGCGCAGTTTTTTGGCCCTTTTCTGCTTGGCTCTCGACGAAGGCGGACGCTTTTTGCTCAGCTCCTGCCCTCACCCCCACCCTCTCCTTGCTCGCCACTTAGTCTTTGTGCTGTCTTTGTCAAACTTTTTCCTAGCCTCCTACCGTATTTTCATCCGAAGAACTAACCATGGAATTAGTTGGCTGGTCTCTCGATGCAATCGACAAAATTTTTTCGACGAAAAGAGCAGGCAGTGGGGAGCCTGCTTGCCCCCCGGGGACATTTGCTGCCGGATACGCCCTTGATCCATGGAGAAAGTGGAGAATGGCGTGCCCGTCAATACTGTCCGTTGAGGATGTGGAAGACATCGACATTATCGGCCTTTCGATAACAGGTATGCTGCTGTTTGGTGTTGGCAGCTTTCTGTTCCATCGCAAAATTCAACCGACGGGACCGGCTTTATTGGAAGGGAAGAAGCTGCCGGTCATTCTGGATGATTTGGCGCGAGTGTCCAACACTCAGACTCAAGCGGTGACTGAGCTCAACCGCAATATTGATGCGGTTTTTGAGCGACTCCGTACGATCGACAACAACATGGAGAAGTTGGAATCCGCGCTGCGGAAAGAGATTGAGGATTTGGCTGATCGCCGCCATTGAAGAGATACAGGCCACGGACTCAAGGCTGTCTGAAATTGTTGGCGGCCATCCCTCCAAAACAAACAATGCTATCTGGCCCTTTCCCCTGGATGGAAGTACGCATGGAATCTAGGGCCCCCACCATCACCCCCCTCCTTCTCGGCCATGGACTGATAAGCCCGGACTGTCTTCATGAGCAGACCTCGACGAAGCAGCTATGACCTGTACACGCATACACATACACAACTGGACAACCACACGCGCATACACATCCTTATTATCACCGTCTTCATCGCTCCGATTCTTTTTCCCCCGTGACCTGGTTCGATCTGCAGAGCGCTCGTGTGTCCGTGCAGCTGGTCAGGACGGCCGCGTTGCGGTCACCCCCCACCCCCCCTTCCCATTCATCCTCCCCCTTATTACATGTTATGTCTTGTGACTTGTTGTAACTGTCATATGCTTATTTATGTGCTAGGGTCTTTTTTATCCTGGACTTAAATTATCCTCAGAAGAGGATAGTTCGAGCGTGGGGTTTTTTTCCCTCTCCCTACCCAGCGTTTTCCTTTCTGAATTCTGACTGTAATTTCCCCATTGCGGGACAAATAAAGGGATATCTTATCTTATCTTATTTACAATGCCTCCACTAGATGGTGTTACGCTCCTTCCATTCAACTCGAGAGGCGTCAGTTCAACTTGAGAGGCGTTCATGACCGCCTCTGAAAAATGTTAATTAATTATGAATGTAAAATTGAAAATAATGCATCAAAACAGAAAATCAAGTGAGGAAATCCCAAAATACATTCTATATCACCCCTACAGAATTTATTTTGTGATTTCCTCGATTGATATTCTTCGTGGTTTCATTGAAGTAATAATGAATTTACGTTTTTCGGAGGCGGCCATGAACGCCTCTCAAGTTGAACAGAAGAAGGCACGGAGACGGACAAAGACGTACAGTACCTGTATTTGTTGAGACTGTGAAAACCATAAATAAAGTCTGCGGTTTAAAAGAAATAAAACCACAGCTCTCCTTTTTTCAACAAATACAGGTGAGTCTTTGTCCGTCTCCGAGCCTTCTCTTATTCCGTTCAACTCGAGAGGCGTTCAGGACCGGCTCCGAAAAACGCATTGTCATTTCCTTGATCATACCGCCACGACTACTACCATCAGATGTCAGTAGTACTGTAGTTATTTATTCTTTTGTCGTGTATTCAAAAATGATGAAATCACAATCTAAATTCTGTAGGGGTGGCTATAGATTTTGTGATATCCTCGCTTGCTTATCAGTTTTGATGTATTGTTTTCAATTTTCGTAGTTTCATTGACGTAATCATTCGTTTACATTTTTCGGAGGCGGTCTTGAACACCTCTCGAGTCGAATGAAAGAAGGCACGTAGACAGACAAAGACGTACAGGTACCTGTATTTGTTGAGCCTGTTTTAAAAAATGAACACCACAGCTCTCCTTTTTTCTGAGCTGCAACAAAAACTTATTTAATTAAGCAGCGATGCAGTTCACTGAACCAACAGCAAGTTATAACATTGGAAGCATGTCTCCAGGAAGGAGCCATCTTGGAGTCGATGTATTACCGTAATGACCACACAAAAGACGCACCAGTTTTTAAGGTGCTCGGTGAGTTTATTGAGAAAATTGAAGACTTTTTGATGCACCCTATAGTGCGGAAAATACAGTAATCTCAAAAAATGTTGCATATCAGCAGTGGAGGTTCTGGGGGAGGGGCCAACGGGGGCCAGTGCCCCTGTAGCACCGATTCTGGCCCCCCCTGTGGCCCCCCCTCCGAGCGTAGATTACGCAGTCGTGCCGAGTCGCCGACGCGAAAGGTGGAACCAAAGTGCGTGATTTAACATTCGAGTCGGACCCTTTAGTGCGCTGCGCCACTTAAAAATGAGCGGGATAATGAGAAGCAGTCCGCAGAGAAGGAAATTACCACGACACGAGTGCTATTTGCGTGTGTGTGTGCCTGTGTGTGCGCGCGTGTGTGTGTGTGTGTGTGTGTGTGTGTGTAACTTTTTTAGTCTCCCTTTTTATTTTAATTTTTATTTAACAGGATCAATATACAAGACATTGCCTTTTAAAATTTGGATAATTATATGCATGTAAAACATCTAGCTTCAGTGTATTTGCAACTTTTGTCCCCAACAGGCTGGTACCATATCATCCCCTGGTTTGAATATTCTCAACAGATGGACACGGCGTATTGTTACGCTTGCAGACATTTTAGCCCTCCTAATACTGTTTTTTTTCTCATCACTGTAATGTTATGACTACAATTTCAAAGTCGGAAGAAATAAAAAGTCAAATAAGATTTCAAATCTGTCTTTTTAGCCCTGGGTTGAATGTGCCCCCCCATCAAAACCCCTGGCCCCAGCCCGGCCCCCTCAGCGAAATTGATCCAGAACCGCCACTGCATATCAGGACAGTTGTAAACCAACAACCTCTGTGTATGGATTAATGTGATTTATTTTCTGAAAAATAAACAGCGTTGGAACCTCAAAGAGAACCAATTTAAAAGCAAATTGTTGTTTTGACGGGATAGACACAAAATTCACGTTAAACGGAGAACACGAATGAGTCACAAAATAAGAAGGCCGCAAATTATCTTGTTTTTATTTTTTCTCCCAACAATGATTAAAACATAAACAATTACATGCGTTCTGCTTGCTCTGCAGTCGCATTTAATGCTCAGAACCACAGCACAACCAAATCTAGATTTCGGTCTTCAGGAAAAATCTGTGATCATTTTTTTTTAAATGCTTATCTTGTTCAGGGTCACAGAGAAGCTGGATCCTATCTCAGCAAAAAGAAACATATGAGATCATCTCTAGCCTTCTTATGTTGTGATTTATTCATGGTTTCTATTGAACATGATTTTTGAGTCTATCCCCGTCTTCCTCAACTGGCGGACCGCGATCCACGTCCGGACCTCCTCTGTCCGGACCCTCGGCAAATTGTATAAAATAATAAATTATAAAGTGATTTTTACGTTATACATTTTATATTTTTGGACTATAATCTGCGCATTACCGCGATCGCTTGTTAAAATGATCCGTTTTATTATTTGCGTGCACGAACAGATGTATTGCAGAGGACGCAGCAGCGCGACTGTGTGTGGATAATGTTTGACGAACTGGATACCCTGGCTGAGCAGGGCATGTCGGCGATAACGATGCGCTGATTGGCTCCTCTGAACTTAAGGTGTGCCCATACATAAGCGTCACGCATTCAAAATGGATGATTGTGTCAGGAAACAGACGCATGCGCGGCGCCACAGTGTGCTCACAGCTTCAGCCCAGGAGAGCCGCACACAGACAATTAGGCAAGACGAATCGCGGGAGGTTTCGATTGTGTGCAGTTTTGCTCCCGTCTACCCGGAGATCTTTGCAGCTGTTTAACAGCAGAACACCGCAACATGGTAAATGAACATCACAATGGCGTCCTCAAATAATATTTGCATGCCTCAGACATTGCATTCACCTTTAGTGGAAGAACAGCCCTGCACATTCCTGTGCTCCCTTGTGTCAGTATTTAAAATGGTTCTTAACTCCTCTTCTGATATATTTTTTAAGTGATTTCAGAGGGGATGTGAAAAGGGGAATTGTACAAATGAAAAGGATATTTTTGTTTTCATGTTTAGTATTTATTTTGGTAAAATGAGTATTTTGTTTTGCTTTTGTTAAATTAAGGGGAAAAAAGACAACTACTGTTTAACAAAGTTAAAGTAAAAATGTCTTATTTCCCGAAAAGGGCTATTTCTATTATTAAGCAGGCACAACTTAACAAAATAAAAGAGTTCCTGTGCCTCAACACAATACCTCTCATTATTTGCTGTGTACTGGCAAAGTGAATAATTGTTATTTTCATGCACCCCATTATTGGTTGGTTGTGAGGAGTGTTGATTTGTATAAGCTTGGCTTGACCATACTAAATGGGCATATAGCCCTGCTCCCCATGACCGCCGTGCATGGGACAGGTCTTATAAAAAAAAAAAAAAAAATAAGTGGACCTACAGCCTTTCTACTTGAGGACCACTGGTCTATCCTGTCAAAACACCTTCAAATTGGTTCTCTTTGAGGTGTCACTCTTTGTCATAAAAAAGGATAATGCTCAAGTGTTGTGTTGTGAGGCAAGAAAGCGGTTTCGACACATTTCGATAGTTTTGCATCTTATTCGCCCAACAAATTTCTGAAGTTAAATGACAAGGAAATATCACATAGGTGTGAATGTGAGTGTTTTGTTTGTATGTACGCTATATTGTATGTGCCCCGGGATTGACTGGTACCCAGCAAAATTTAAAAAATGATCTCCATTTAATGGCTAAACAGCATATTATGTTAATGTTTTTTTAAACTTTTTTTTTTATATTACACCGACTTCAGGCAGAGTTTTAAAACAGTTTGGATGTCATGTAATGCGACCCTTGCGGGTTGTAGCTCGGCTCTCGCCCTAAGCCAGCCGGGATGGACTCCAGCTCAACTGTGTCCCTGATGAGGAGAAGCAAAATAGAGCAGTGGTCCCCAGCCTTTTTTGTGTCACGGACCAATTGAGACAAGTACATATTGTTCGCGGACTGGCTACCTTTTTTTTATACTGCTTTTAAATTGCTAGTTTTAAAGCACTGGTACTGACAACATAGATAATCAGAGCATAATTAAACATTTTATTAACATACCGTATTGTGCACACTGAAAGGTGCACTGGATTATGACGCGCACCTTCAATGAATGGCCTATTTTGTAATTGTTTTTATACGTTGGGCGCACCGCTTTATAAGACGCAATCTACAATGCCTCCACTAGATGAAGCTACCCTCAAGGAAACGCCAACAGAACGATCAGATGTCAGTAAAACTTATTTAATAAAGCAGCGACATGGTTCACTTAACCAACAGCAAGTTATAACATTGACTCGTTAACGTTGACCCCTCTTGCCGCCACTCCAGTTCCGTGTTCAACCGCGTAACCGACCGCCATCAGTTTGAACTCTGCGTTGTCAGCATGTCTCGAGCAAGGAGCCATTTTGGGGTCGAAATATTACCATAGTGACCATACACAAGGCACATCAGATTTTATGAAGGTGCGCTGTGAGCTTTTAAGAAAATGGAAGACTGTTAGGTGCGCCTTTCAGTGTGGAAAATACAGTAAATGTTTCCCATTCATTTCAAGCAGTGTTATTCTTCTGTACAACGAATGTAGAATAAAATAACACAGTGAATTACTAAGCAATGGACCAATGAGGAACAATAAATACACATCATGTAAATATAATCCTTTTTGAAGTTACAATCCTACCTATGGCGTTAGCATCATTGCTAACTGTTAATCGTGGCTGCCGGCTAGTTATTAGTGACTAGACTGCTAATGTTTACGTGGGCAAGCTGTGCAAGCTCTGCTTGCATTTTCATGCTTTCCACTTGATCACACGGGTGCTACTTGTTCAAATGATTCAACAGGTTTCTCGTATTGCCTTGTTTTTAACGACACACCACGCACAGCAGCTTCCTCCTCCACGTCGCTCTGGAGATACCACTCGGGGAACTTCTCTGGTTAAAATGGCTTCATCTTCAGAGGTCATGGCTACCCATCAGATGCACGTTTAACTAAATGTTTGGTCAATTTGTTACTATTCTGTTAATTTCAACTTGCAAACCAATGTTAAAAGGGGGGGGGGGGGGGGGGACGGACGACTCCGTTTGGCGAGAGTCGCGCACATTTCCGTCAAGTCTGATGGAGTAAATTTGCTCACAGTTCACAGGTCTGTCTCTGTGCGGCCATGTCCCAAATGGGCAGAGGCCCAGTGCCGGACCGATGGTTGGGGGCCGCTGCTGTGGACAACAGATGACAGATGTCACCTCAGTTAATGTTGAAACTACGACTTATGCATTAAAAGTATTCAAAATGACCCGGTTCCTGCTGGAGGAAAATGTGAAGGTTTTTTTTTTTTCATGGGTTGTCAAATGTTGCCAAGGAAACAATGGCCCAATAGACTCTACATTCAACATTGAGAAAATAGTGTCCAGTCCACTCAAAACGCTCTTTCTAAAGTAGCATTTCAAGACTGTTAGTCTCCGAATTGGCGGCAATTTACTGGTGCTGTGGCGCCATCAACAGACACAGACTGCCCAAGTTGCACTGCTCTCTTCTCACAGGTAAGTTGAAAAAAAAAAAAAAGCACACCAATGTGCTGGCCATGTTGGAAGGTAATGTTTCATGGACCTATGTGGCAGTTATGTTAGCAGAGGAGGGAGCACCCAAAAATCGAATGGAAAATATTGACATTAGCTTAGCATCGCCCTCGGTCTGCGTCTCTCCAGGAGCATGTCGTATAGACAACTTTGTAGTTGGGTCTTTTTTGTTTTTGTTTTGTTACTGGATTTAGTAATGTCTCTTGCCCATATTTTTGGTACAGTACACTTTTTTTCCCCCGTAAAGCCCATATTTATGTCAACCAATTGTAATAGAGGGAAAAAAGGAAACGCTAACATCGTGGCTCATGAATGTGAACTGATGCACTCCATCACCCCCCGCCCCCCACATCCCCCAAGCACCAACACAGTAAGTTTGAATGAACATGAAAACATTTCCGTTTCAAGCTTTTGATTTTTTAAAATGTTATTTTTAGGCCACGAAAAAATTTCAAAAGAATAACTTTGTTCTGCACCATGTGTTTTTAGCCCACAAATAAGTGGTTTGATGGAACGGACAGTCAGCGAATTCCCCCAATTAGTCCATGAAATCAAGGTCACACTGTATTTAAGTAATCGTGGGACTAAGTTAGAAATGGTTCTTCTCGTTCAGAGCAGAATGCCCAAACCCATTTGGACCAATTGAATACACCTGTCATATAACAAAAAATGCAATATAAAGTGTGCATGGCTGTGCTTCCACATTTCACACCAAACACTTGACACATATAACCTATGCTGTAGAGTGCTCAGACAAATAAGTAGCACACCTGCGGTCTGCTGGACTCACTTGAAGCCACTTCTGTTTGATGAATGACTTGCAGTCTGTCAGGTTGGTCCAATTTGACACTCAGGAATAAAACACAAGGAGGAGACAGGAGACTGAATTCTGGTACCAGGAGGGAATGAGGAGAAGCGTTCGGTTTCAGTTCTCCGCACGTCACCCTAAAGATCTCCCCCTTCACCTCCTCATTTATTGGGAAAGCTACTACATAGGTGTGTCCAACCTAAAGGGTGGAGGCTGTTGAACACACACTGAACCTGTTTGACTATGTGAGTGTAAATTACGTACATGTGTGCAATTGTTACAAAAACATCACGTTGCAGCTGGTGTTGATGGCTCCATTCACTGTCCAACCTTGCTCACTGTTTAGTCTTAACACTAATCTCTTCCCAAATGCGTCCTCAGAAAGGTGGTTGCGTCCCTAAACCTCCACACAGTGCACCAAGCATTCTTGATTCTAAAAGTGAGTATATAATAAAGAATGTATCTTTATTAAAAGCAGAAGCGTTCTTCATTGCAGGCATAGTCAATTAATGATTGCAAGCATAAGCGTTCTTCTTTGCAAGCATAATCAATCAATCAATCAATCTAATAAGCGAATGTATGATGACTAAAAATAATCAATCCATCACAGTTTCAGATATTAACTGACCTAAAACTCTTGTTAGGAGTGGGACAAAATAAGGGCCAGTCACCTCTAACCCAGATACTGTACCCTACTCTGCAATATTTTTCGCTGGAGGTTCACGTGTTAGCATGACTAAGCATATTTACACGATGAGATGTTACCAACCTCCCTAAAAAGCCAAAAATGTTGTCAGTTGTGAAATGGAGAAAATGGATGGTTGGATGGATACTTGGTATGCCTCCTATTTGGTGCTGCGCCAAAATAAGATGAAAGCGCAAGTGAAAAGGATTTGTTATCGATATTGTGTATTCGTGAATAGTTTGGGTCTGTCGTAGTCTTATGACGAAGGTAGATATAACAACTAGTTCCAAGTATGTACGGAAGTATCTAACTAAGCTATGCTAACGCAGCATTGAAGTCAATTCCAGGAAAGAATTCTATGAAAAACATTCAACCCCAAATATACAACCTTTGAACATGGCAGTAACTGAGTGTGTCTTCTTGTACCCCGTGATGACATATTGGGAAGCCACTATGCAAACTATTCCATTGCGCGCTACAACCACAACACCTCAAATATCTGGACCGTCATAAACCGAGGACTCCTTGCGCGAGGGAATTCAGGTGAGCTGAGTGAGGCATCTAAAAACGTTTTGGTATGTGTTTCTCGTGCAGGAAGACACTGTGCTGTTAGATTTCTTTGAAAAATCTCTGTAGTAGGATTGTTGTTCATACCTGTGCCCAACTCATCGGTGGGCCTCCTGAGTAGCATCTGTAACATAAGGAAATAAGCAGTACATGTACCAACATACAAATTGAAATATTTTAGCCCAAGTAACTGAAAATAAAGCAGTGTGTTGCAGATTCCACTGATTTCAGTCAGCTAATTATTTTCAAATCAAATGTTAACAGATTAAGCAGCCTGGTGATCGACTGGTTACCATGTCAGCCTCACAGTGCAGAGGTGCAACACAGTAAGTTCGATTGGCCTTCCTGTATGGAGTTTGCATGTTCTCCCAGTGCCTGTGTAGGTTTTCTCCGGGTACTCCGGTTTCCTCCCACATTCCAAAAACATATAGGGTAGTTTGATTGAACACTCTAAATTGTCCCCAGGTGTGAGTGTGAGCGCGGATGGTTGTTCGTCTGTGTGTGCCCTCGTGAATGGGTGGCAACCAGTTCAGTTGTGTCCTCCACCTACTGTCCGAAGTCAGCTGGGATAGGCTGCAGCACGCCCGCGACCCTGGTGAGGATAAGTGGATTGGAAAATGGATGTGAACAGATTACTGCTGCACAATTCAGCCCAAAACATAGTGGAACATTTATCGTGTGTGGACAAGTCTGGGTGGGGGAGGGGCGGGGGAAGAAGCCGTGTCTTACACAGAGCAAGTAAGGAATCATTACAAGGCACTTAAAAAAAATATGGTCAGGAATATATTTTGAGACTAGTTCTTGATTTGCACCAAATCTTACAGAATGATTAAAAGCCAATAATGTGTTAGTCTGCCCTGCTCATCCATCTGTGAAATGAGCTCCCACACAATTTATTCCTGTCAAAGACAAACCTTGAAAAATGCAGTGAAGTATAGTCTTCTCTTTTACATAAAAAAAAAAAAAAGTAAGTCATTTAATCCAAATGTTCTTCTTCCATCCATCCATCCATCTTCTACCGCTTATCCGGGGCCGGGTCGCGGGGGCAACAGCTTTAGCAGGGAAGCCCAGACTTCCCTCTCCCTAGCTACTTCTTCCAGCTCTCCCCGGGGGATCCCGAGGCGTTCCCAGGCCAGCTGGGTGACATAGTCACTCCAGCGTGTCCTGGGTCTTCCTCGGGGTCTCCTCCCAGTGGGACATGCCCGGAACACCTCACCAGGGAGGCGTTCAGGAGGCATCCGAATCAGATGCCCAAGCCACCTCATCTGGCTCCTCTCGATGTGGAGGAGAAGCGGCTCGACTCTGAGCCCCTCCCGGATGACCGAGCTTCTCACCTTATCTCTAAGGGAGAGCCCGGACACCCTGCGGAGAAAACTCATTTCGGCCGCTTGTATCCGGGATCTCGTTCTTTCGGTCACGACCCATAGCTCGTGACCATAGATGAGGGTTGGAACGTAGATCGACCGGTAAATTGAGAGCTTCGCCCTTCGGCTCAGCTCCTTCTTCACCACGACAGACCGATACAACGTCCGCATCACAGCAGACGCTGCACCGATCCGCCTGTCGATCTCTCGCTCCCTCCTGCCCTCACTCGTGAACAAGACCCCAAGATACTTAAACTCCTCCACTTGGGGCAAGATCTCTCCCCCGACCCGGAGGGGGCACTCCACCCTTTTCCGACTGAGGACCATGGTTTCAGATTTGGAGGTGCTGATTTTCATCCCAACCGCTTCACACTCGGCTGCGAAACGCTCCAGTGAGAGTTGGAGAGCCCCGTTTGAAGGAGCCAACAGCACCACATCATCTGCAAAAAGCAGGGATGCAATACTGAGGCCACCAAAACGGACGCCCTCAACGCTTCGGCTGCGCCTAGAAATTCTGTCCATAAAGATTATGAACAGAATCGGCGACAAAGGGCAGCCTTGGCGGAGTCCTACCCTCACTGGAAACGATTCCGACTTACTGCCGGCAATGCGAACCAAACTCTGACATCGGTGGTATAGTGACCGAATAGCCCGTATCAGGGGGTTCGGTACCCCATACCCACGAAGCACCCCCCACAGAACTCCCCGAGGGACACGGTCAAACGCCTTCTCCAAGTCCACAAAACACATGTAGACTGGTTGGGCGAATTCCCACATACCCTCGAGGACCCTGCTAAGGGTGTAGAGCTGGTCCACTGTTCCACGGCCGGGACGAAAACCACACTGCTCCTCCTCAATCTGAGGCTCGACTTCCTGACGGACCCTCCTCTCCAGCACCCCTGAATAGACCTTACCAGGGAGGCTGAGGAGTGTGATCCCTCTGTAGTTGGAACACACCCTCCGGTCCCCCTTTTTAAAAAGAGGGACTACCACCCCGGTCTGCCAATCCAGAGGCACTCTCCCCGTTGACCACGCGATGTTGCAGAGGCGTGTCAACCAGGACAGCCCCACAACATCCAGAGCCCTGAGGAACTCCGGGCGGATCTCATCCACCCCTGGGGCCCTGCCACCGAGGAGCTTTTTAACCACATCGGTGACTTCAACCACAGAGATAGGAGAGCCCACCTCAGGGTCCTCAGACTCTGCTTCCTCCAAGGAAGACGTGTTGGTGGAGTTGAGGAGGTCTTCGAAGTACTCTGCCCACCGGTTCACAACGTCCCGAGTCGAAGTCAGCAGTGCCCCATCCCCACTGTACACAGTGTTAGTGGTGCACTGCTTCCCCCTCCTGAGACGTCGGATGGTGGACCAGAATTTCCTCGAAGCCGTCCGGAAGTCGGCTTCCATGGCCTCACCGAACTCTTCCCACGCTCGGGTTTTTGCCTCGGCGACCACCGAAGCTGCGTTCCGCTTGGCCAGTCGATACCCGTCAGCTGCCTCTGGGGTCCCACAGGCCATAAAGGCTCGATAGGACTCCTTCTTCAGCTTGACGGCATCCCTTACTGCTGGTGTCCACCAGCGAGTACGAGGGTTGCCGCCACGACAGGCACCAACCACTTTACGGCCACAACTCAGATTGGCCGCCTCAACAATAGAGGCACGGAACATGGTCCACTCGGACTCAATGTCCCCCGTCTCCCCCGGAACATGGGAAAAGCTCTGTCGGAGGTGGGAGTTGAAACTCCTTCTGACAGGGGATTCCGCCAGACGCTCCCAACAAACCCTCACAATACGTTTGGGTCTGCCAGGACGGACCGGCATCTTTCCCCACCATCGGAGCCTACTCACCACCAGGTGGTGATCAGTTGACAGCTCCGCCCCTCTCTTCACCCGAGTGTCCAAAACATGCGGCCGCAAATCCGATGATACAACCACAAGGTCGATCATCGAACTACGGCCCAGGGTGTCCTGGTGCCAAGTGCACATATGGACACCCTTATGTTTGAACAAGGTGTTCGTTATGGACAGTCCGTGACGAGCACAGAAGTCCAATAACAAAACACCACTCGAGTTCTGATCGGGGGGGCCGTTCCTCCCAATCACGCCCCTCCAGGTCTCACTGTCATTGCCCACGTGAGCATTGAAGTCCCCCAGCAGAACAAGGGAGTCCCCAGCAGGAGTACTCTCCAGCACACCCTCCAAGGACTCCAAAAAGGGTGGGTATGCTGAGCTGCCGTTTGGTGCATATGCACAAACAACAGTCAGGACCCGTCCCCCCACCCGAAGGCGGAGGGAAGCAACCCTCTCGTCTACCGGTGTGAACCCCAATGTACAGGCACTGAGCCGGGGTGCAATGAGTATGCCCACACCTGCTCTGCGCCTCTCACCATGAGCAACTCCAGAGTGGAAGAGAGTCCAACCCCTCTCGAGAGAACTAGTACCAGAACCCAGGCTGTGTGTGGAGGCAAGTCCGACTATATCCAGTCGGAACTTCTCTACCTCACACACCAGCTCGGGCTCCTTCCCTGCCAGAGAGGTGACATTCCATGTCCCAAGAGCTAGCTTCTGCAGCCGAGGATCGGACCGCCAGGGTCCCCGCCTTTGGCTGCCGCCCAGCTCGCATTGCACCCGACCCCTTTGACCCCTCCCACGGGTGGTGAGACCATGAGAAGGAGGACCCACGTTGCCTCTTCGGGCTGAGCCCGGCCGGGCCCCATGGGTGTAGGCCCGGCCACCAGGCGCTCGCCAACGAGCCCCACCTCCAGGCCTGGCTCCAGAGGGGGGCCCCGGTGACCCGCGTCCGGGCAAGGGAAACTGAGTGCCATCGATTTTGTCTGTCATAAGGGGTTTTGTGAGCCGTGCTTTGTCTGGTCCCTCACCTAGGACCTGTTTGCCATGGGTGACCCTGCCAGGGGCATAAAGCCCCAGACAACTTAGCTCCTAGGATCATTGGGACACACAAACCCCTCCACCACGGTAAGGTGACGGCTCCCGGAGAGGTTGTTCTTCTTTTGAAGCATTATTCAAAAAGCAATAAACTGAGTTTTTGACACTCAAGGTCTGGTCAGTCGGGTTTTGCGCTGTTTACTCTTCACTTGATTATGTGCATCACTTTCAATCGTATATCTGGATAGCCCATTTAAGACCAACAAACATTTGGTTGCTTAGGTCAAAGACAAACACACACTTGTTAACAAAAAAAAATTAAAAAATCTGGATGGAGACCAGTAGCTGACACAATCAGTGTAGACACAAGCTTTAATTTGGAGACGTGTTTTACCTCTTCATTTAGCCGTGAAGTGCGATTAAGCCTTAAAATTGGGTGCATTCATCACAGATGGAGTGCAAATGCAGCCAGCGTTCTGCCTTCAGCGTTCGGACAGGTCAAAGCAGGGCTCCTTCGAAGAATCAAAAAGTACTTAGCTAACGGTGTGACCCTGGCCTGTTGGCCATAAGGCTTTCAACGCAGTTAAAGCGGTCACCTGTCATGGGGATGGTGCACCTGCCAGGCCGGCATCTGTCTGTTTGACACACACACGCACGCACGCACGCACGCACGCACGCACACACACACACACACACACACACACACACACACACACACACACACACACACACACACACACACACATATTGTTTTGAGACCAAAACCGATGCGCTGGGCCGCTCCTCTCTAACCTCCAGCACCTGTCCTTTCTTGTCCACAGTGGTAAAGTCCACGGCCTGAAGTGCCGCACAGATGGGAGCTGACTCCCCAACTCTCACCTCCTGACACTTCTATGTACTAAATTACCCTCCAGGCACCTTTGCCTACATTAGCATGCAATTACCTTACGTTGCCATTAGAAATATTCAAATGAACCCACAGAACTGAAGTTGTGATAATATGTCCTTCATTAATGAGTTTGGAACACACACAGGCCAAGAAAAAGGTCGGACCTCTTCTTTGTTGTGCGTTGTTAGCTGGAAGCCTGCAGTTGAGCTCACCTCAGGATTGGTGAGAGTGTGTATTCACGCAGTGACTACTTGGTGAATGAAATGTGTGTTTGTCTTTTGGAGCAGATGATGACAAAATGACATTTGATCACTGATTTATGCAGAAATTTGTGTAGTTCTAAGTGGTTCATGTCCTTTCTTTTTCTTCCTGCAACTGTTTATTTAGATTTAAAAAAAAATAGGGGAGAGTCAACCCCTACTACTCACGAGGGAAAAGGACTGGGCGAAAATCCGTCTATAATTGACAGCCATTTTTACGTACGAAAGGTGCATAACAAATAGTTTGATTTGAGTTTCGCTCGAGAAAAACAGAAGTAAATACACAAGCGCTGCGTTTAAATTATGTTTGACTTTTCTTTTTTCAACCTCCTCTTCTCCTCCGACTTCCAAACATCTCTTTCCCTGAAATGATAGTGAAAAAAAGAATTTTGGCACGGTGGTTGTGTTTGCTGATTAATTTTTTTCTGAACAAAGTCACGCATTCTGTTCATGCCAGTCGGACGTGTTTCATCCTGACTCGTCATCAGGGTGATGCTCCGGCAGTCTTCTTCCCATCACGCTTGAAGCCACATGCTTCTGCCAGGCCCTCCAACTGATGTGAAGCAGTGCGGTGGCCAGTGAGATTGTGTCCACTGAGAACCAAGGAGGACTTTGCTCAAGCATATTAAACGTGGCCCTTCCAGGCCCTTGACCTCCGTTCTGATCACTCACATCGCATTGCGTTGCATTTGAATGGCTGTAGAAATTCCATTTTGCTTATGAGGCATGTTACAGTACTCCTTGGCCTCCCCACCTTTATTACGCCTCCATAAAAGGTTGATGGTTCAAATTCTGCTTTCTGTCTCTTTGAAAGAGCGCCCACAAAGGCGATAAGTGAACATCATGCGCAGAAAAAAAAAGGTGCGTTGAATTGACTGACATTTCGTCAAGTGGCCACACAAAATAAATCATCCAGATCCAGATATATTTTGAAGTTGATGTATAGTCTACTTGAGAAATGGAACTGGATCCAGATAATTTAATTCCGTGCAACTACTTGACGGAGTATATTCAACAAAAAAATTTTTTCAGTGTACATGAAAATTGCAGTTTCAGGAAATGATGCTTTATGGATAATTCAATGTTTGGGATGCCATGTCAGCAAAACAAACAAACAAACAAACAGCTAAATCTTTGACTCATACGTGCCATGTTTTCTGACGTGTGAATTTTTTGGACTGCTGCTTTGAATTGACTTGGTGGATTGACAATTGTGCAGTTTTAAAGCCAGGAATCTTCACGTCAGGAAGATTTGTTGTGAACAAGTCCAAGTACGTGAACTCTAATTTCCACTCTGCTGCAACGCCTTCAAATATGCTGTAAGGGTTACATCATTTGAATCGAGCGGTTTTCCCGATTCCCTTCTCTGCCGAGGCACACGCACTTTCAAGCTTTTCAAGGCCAATACGTGCATGTCTGAGAGCGAGAAAGCGTCGTTGAAAGATGGCGGGATAAAACAGAAAAAGAAAGGCCATCCGTCAATTTTCTGTATTGGACCTCTTGTACCGTTCAGGGTCAAAAGGGAGGGGGTGGGGCAAAGTCTTTGTGGGGTACTCCTGCGATTGATCGTCTGTTAATAAAAGGCCAGAATCAATAGGACATTGAAAAAGAATTGAGGTCATTTGAGGTGGACGTGCTAACCACTCAGCCACACAATGAATATGAAACAAAAGCTTACATTTTATAGTCTGGACCCTCTGTGAATTGATCTCTCATGTATTCTTCACGAACCACTCCTAAAATGAGAGATGAAGGAACCCGTTCTTTTAAGTAACTCGAAGGAGTCTGTGTACCGTAGAAGGAAGTGCACAAATGTGATTGGTCTTCCCAGCAGGTGAAGCTAAATGAGCCACGGTTGTTGAATGGTCTTCTTGGAGAGAACCTGTTCACAGGCCAATAGAGGCACAATCTATGATCAAAAGCATAGGTGAGACTCGCAATTTGAAATGGATTTTTCTGGAGAATAAAGAGGCGCCGTGAAATGACTTCCTGTATATTACATGTTTCACTACTTCCAATTACGTTTGTTTGTGAGAACGTATACTGTACGTCAGCGGGTGGCCAAGTCAGGTTCTTCAGAGCCCATATCTAGCCTGTTTTCGATGTCTCCCTCGTCCACTACACCAGAGGCGATTGCTCTAAGACTGCAAGGGAAGCTCAGCTTCCCCTAAAATGTCAAAAAGTAAGTGATCAAATATATGTACAGTATGTACGTACAATTGTGTGGACATGTCATTGACTAAATATGCGCTACAACACGCTCAACTTTTGTTCCGAATCAGCTTCTTATTACCGATTACAACGTGACTCCCTCCCTTCTCATTCATTCCTGCAGCTTCACTGTGCTTTAAACTTTGTGGACGCAGAGCGTCGACCGCGCGGAAGCTGGGCGTCTAGAGCAGGGGTGTCAAACTCATTTTTGTCAGGGGCCACATTGTAGTCACGGTTTGCCTTGGAGGGCCGTTATGAATTTTGGGAAACCATCTAAATGTTTAATCAGCTCCACATATTACAAACACAGTGCACAACAAATTGATGAATAACTAGTTTTAAAATCAGGGATCAAGAATAATGACTGTCATTGTGGATTACATATGACAATTTGACATTTTGGTTCAGACTTTAGCAAGCATCATCGAACTTGACATGCTTAATTTGCTTTCGCGGGCCACATAAAATGATGTGGCGGGCCAGATCTGGCCCCGGGGCCTTGACTTTGACACTCGTGGCCTAGAGAGTTCAGTGTAAGTTGTCCCAATGCATTGAAACAAGACGAGTCATTGGATAAATGCTGGTTTTGTCCCGCCTGTTGGACGCTCAGCATCTCTGGGAGTCTACGGACAGTGGGCGTCTATAGGCTGGCCTGGAAGCTCAGCTTTTCTGCATGATGATCGGATGATCTGTGTGAGGCTGAATCGCTTTTTGATTGACAGCGAAATGAGCCAATCACGATCCTATGGTGAAGGGATCCTTTTCATTTTTTTGAAAAGGAACGGAGAGTAGAATTCACGAATAAATAAACGGACACATTTTATGATGTATGCCGAAATTGAACTTCCCCTCCTTGACAGACCAGCATTCGCGACTGCACTAGACGTACGTCAAACGATCGGCTCGTCAGCAAGCTTTGCAGAAGCCTGATCCTGATCATTTGTATTGTGGGTGTTGGAGGAGGGAGACATCGAAAACAGGGAGGTTAGGGGCTCTCGAGGATCAGACTTGGGCACCCCTGATGTATACATGATCTATCGTGTGACTGACTGGGGGGCGCAGTTTAAGGCTATTGGTACGTCTGTGTCGCTTCACTTTACATCAATCAATTGTTCTCTTCAGTCGTTGGTGCGTTGAAGCATTTAGTCCCACCGGTCCTGTAGAAATGAATAGGAATTTTGTCAGAGCACATTTGACTTTTTATCTTCTGCACCTTGTGATAGCTGACAGTGATAAATGTTTCGAGTCCCATTCATGAACTTCATTTCTTGCCGCAGTTCTTGCATTAAAAAAGCACTTTCTTTGATTAATTGATATCTGATATATACTACCTGCTTTCCTCCAAGACAGCGGCATGCTTGAGCGGGATTCAAACTACCTCTTTATAGAAGTCTACTGACCAGATTCTACTGCTTTGGTTCTTCCTCCACTCGATTTCCCCCTGCCTGTATTGCTGTCCTGTTGTCTCTTCCTGTCTACCCTTCCATCTGCTTCTTTGCACAACAGAACAGCCAAATCAATATATCCGAGACGATTAATGCGCTGGCGGTGGCAATGTACTTTTAAAAAGCTTTCATGGCCCACTGAAGGATGAAATCACACTCTGAGTGCTGGGATCCTAAAAAAAAAAATCTGAGTTGCACCAGTCAGAGCTGAGCTGGAAGGTAGGTAAGATGGGAGGGAAATGATTTTACCAGTTTGAAAATCTAGAACATTGATGAGAGGCTTTGTTGGCTGTTGATGGTCAGAAAACCTTCAAAACCAGGGCGAATAAGACTACAGCAGCGACATGACGGAGAAGAGGAACATTTCTAAAGCTTTTAGTTGTGTAACATTCTTGTAGCTTCTGAGTCACTCTTGCTCAGGGCTGAGGTAACGACCAGTCACGGCTCAGCTTGCAAACTTCACATGACCAAATTCAGAAAACAGGTGAGCCACCTTACCTGAGCTCTGAGCAACTGCGATGTCACTTTCAGTCGACAGCAAGTGGCAAAATGGCTGCCCCCTGAGATGAATAAAAATGGCAGGATTTTGCTGCTTCATTCATATTCTACAAACACAATATGAATCACAATGACTTGGGGGGTACATAGAACATATTGAGAAGAATGTTTGATGGAATTCCCCTTTAAAAATATTTTTTTTACCCACCCTCTTACACGTTCACAATACAAATAAATCCGGAACAGAATTGGATCCTGCAACCGCAGACAAGGACAAGATCGTTAACGCATATTTTTAAGGAAAAACATACACCGAAAAAGTACAACGTAAAATGCTGATCACAAAGAACTAAAAAAGAAGGGGGCCAACAAAAAGCGCTTGCAGCATGCAAGGAAAAATAAGAGAAAATAATGCAACGGAAAGCCAATTACGGGAATTGCACTATGACAACAACCAAAAATAAATAAATTTAAAAAGCAACTCACAAGAGGAAAATGCAAAAATCCAATACATGACTACGAATGGGGAGGAAGAACATGGACCTCTAGAACCTTTTGGACCGCGATCGACCCGTTACCGCGCACGCACATACACACGCACACCAGGATGAGGAACACCCTGACACGGAGGCACGACAGGCACTTTGGCGGCCTGTTAACTATCATAGCTCACGTGTGCCGTTTTAAACTGCTTCTCTCGGCCCTCCAGATTCCTATTTGCCCGTGCCCTCGGTGAATTGTATACGAAACAAACTGAATGAGAAGAATGATAACGATAAAAGATTTCGCGCAGCAACTCCGATCACAAGCCGCAATTGCAGACTGCTGAGCGCGAACAACTTCCGGTGACGCAGGAAGATATTTGATTTTATTTTTTTAAATACTTTTTGTGTAAATGAGACTGATAGGATGATTAGGGTGCAGTGTACATTAACACAAAACAAATATATTACTAACATGCACAAAGACATACAAATGGTTGTTTGTTTGTTTGTTTTTCTCCTCTACACCGCTCGCGATCGACTTGGGAGCAGACCGCGATCTTCTGGTCGATCGCGATCGACGTAATGGGCACCCCTGGTCTAAACAAACTTATTCTTCTGTTTAACACCCACCCTCAATTTGGGGTGTGGGGCAAAACAATGAGTGTTATTCATGAAATTTTCCAGTACATAGAAACCTTTTCAATGAAGTGGCATGGCCAAAAGCATCTAATGTGGGCCATCGCTTAAAAAATAAAACAATAAATAATGCATTCAGTAACTCTTCGCCCCATCCCGAGCGATAAAGTACCACACATACGTGCGTTGTGTGCACGCTAGTCTGCTTGTGTCGATCAAAACAACAAACAAACAAACAAACATGCAGTAATTCACACACAATGCAGTACTACTGATTGTAATTGCTTTCCTATCTTCTCTGTTTTAATCATGTGGAGAGTAACAGGTGGCGTCCAAATCAAATGGCTGATTCGGAGAGAGGGTAGAGATGTATGGTTGGGATTAGCCTGAGAGAGATGGATGGCGAGATGTATGTGTGGTGGGCCGCATTGCTGTGCCGCGTTGACAGTGGTTGCTTGAACACACACCCGCACACAAATAAACATGTTCCATTTATATTGATGTGGTCCTTGGTAGATAACATCAGTGTGTTCATGCTGAAAATTAATGCTGAACTTCATTCTGTTTTCGATATGCCATCCGTCTTCCTTCTGGCACAGCCGCAGCAAATGAATTGCAAGGGTGGCAGCATTTTCAGGTGGGATGACCGCATGGGCAAGTTGTCATTCAAACCAGGATGATTGAGGTGAAATGCTTGACGGTGAGGCGGTTTAAAATTCTGCTTTTCAGCCGTGGCGCAGAGGGCAAAAAAAAACATTGACCTTGTGTCATCTTTTCCAGGACAAATCCCTTGGCATATATGCATTGAGAATGACCTGACATTAACCTTTGTGACCCTGGCTCCATTTTCTGACGATAACGCATTGTAAGGCTTTAATAGTACTTTAAGAAGATTAAATTGGCACACTTCTACCTTGACGATACTGAAAGCGTTTTTTTTTTTTTAATACAAAATGACCTCATTGCCACAATGATCACAGAAAAGTAAAACCTCTCCTCTCTCATGAACACTCTGAGACAGTAATTCATGCCTTTGTCACATCGCGGCTCGATTACTGCAATGCCCTTTACTTTGGAGCCAGCCAGTCCTCCATTAAGTGCTTTCAGCTGGTCCAGAATGCCGCTGCTCGCCTCTTGACTGGTACTCGTAAGAGGGAGCACATAACTCCTACTCTGGCATCCCTTCACTGGCTCCCCATACATTTTAGAGTTATTTTCAAGATCCTCTTATTTGTTTTCAAATCTCTCAATGACCTCGCGCCACCTTACCTCTCTGAGCTCATCCGCCCCTACACACCTGCCCGGCGCCTCAGGTCTGTGGACCAGACCTTATTAGAAGTACCAAGAACTAAACTGAGGCTCAGAGGGGATCGAGCCTTTTCCGTTGCTGGTCCCTCTCTCTGGAATGACCTCCCACTGAACATTCGGCAAGCCTCCTCGCTGCCCATCTTCAAAACCCTCCTCAAAACTCACTTGTATTCTTTGGCATTCGACTCAGCATGACTTAGATTTGTTCTTGGTTTTACTGTTCGGTGCTTTCTACTGTCTTTATTACAGATTTGTTTTACTGTTTATTGTATATGTTAAATTGCTCCATGTACAGAACTTTGTATGCAGAGATGGCTGTTTGAAAGTGCTTTATAAATACAGTTAAGTTGAGTTGAGTTGAGGAATACCACATGCATGGGTATTCTCAAACTTGGTCATGTTTCTGAAATTTGTGTGTAAGTTGTTCACTCAAACTTCCACGCTTATAGCTCAACCTTTTTTTCGTAGCATTGCTTCAGGTGATAAGAAAGTGGTGCCCCCCCCCCCCACACACAAATACAAAGTGATCCCCTGCAGTTTGATGCACTTTAATTTTTGATCGTGGTTCAATCGGGGGTGTGCATGTACTGTATGTTTTGCTGAATGTGACAAATGAAAAGAATAAGCCACAAGTCAGACTTTCCGGTTTTGCACCAACAAAGTACATTAGGAAATGGCATGGCGCTTTTTCCTCTCTGTTGTAACGTTAAACAAATGCAAAAGGACAAAGTCATGTCAAGTAGTCAAATGTTCTGCCTGTGGGCATTGTGGGGCCAAAAAGGAAGTGATTCTATTTGTTATACTTTCTATATTTTTTAGTTGATCGCTCAATTATTCTGTTTTTCATTTTGCCAGATACTGCAATTAAGGATCGAGCTATTGTTTTGTGCTGACTGGTGAGTAGGAGGTCTTCAGACAATTTATGACACCTAAAAATAATCTGATAAAAAACTGTGGGATTTGTGGCAACTTTGAACACACCTGCAAACCTTAAAGTCTGGCCCAAAGGTTCTGTGATTTAGTCACAACGCTGTGTCATGAAAATGCAATTATTTTCAAGTAAGTGCAACTACATGCATTCTAAGTACTCCATCGCTGGCCAAAGATACATCAGTGTTTCTGCCTGTTGTGTTTCGACGATGTGTTTCAGTGCGGTTTATGCAAAACAGTGACAGTAAACAGCATCCCAAGATCCCTTTGCCGAAAAGTGCATTAAAAACAAATTTGTATTCGAGGAGACTATATCGGTATGCAACTCTGCATGAAACATTCTGGAAAAATAGCCTACTAGATTTTCTACTTGACAAGCCATATGGATGACCTCATGAGCAATGTTCCCTCGAATTTTCCATCCGTCTGAGCATTCACACAAACTCCCTGAGCATTCCTAGGACTGCGGTGAGCAACATCAGACATGTACACGGCGGCCGAACCAGAATCACACCTGTCCAAAACCTGCGATCATAACAAGGGGTGTGATGTAGTGTGAAAAAGACTCCAAATTAGTACGCATGTGTGTGAATGGTTGTTTGGCGAGACTGGTGACCGATCTAGAGTAAACTCCGCCTCTTGCCCAAAATCAGCTGGCATCACCCATGACCCGAATGAGGACACACGCTCCTGCTTTCAGATTTGTCACTGTCCAATGGCTGCGCACTGTGGCATGAAAATACAGTATCACGTTTTTCTGTACCCACGATTTGGGTGTTTGAATAGAAGGAGAAAAAGTCCCCCCCCCGCAAGTTCTGCCCCTTCACTCTTTCCAAACACAAGAGAAAACATTTTATCACTGCACGATCACCCCAAAAGCTTCACACACTTTATGTGTCCCCTAAACGGCACAGACTCTCAGCTTTGGCTTTGTGAATGGTTTAATGGTCACGCCGCAGCCTCTGCTCATTCAGTCGTGTATAAGCATTTTTGGATTTGTTGAATGGATTGTATGGATTTACTCTTCGCGCGCCGGCTGCACGGTCTACTTGCTTTCTTGCATTTTCTCAAAGGCTTTGTGGTTCGAAGATTGGTCACAGTGGAGATGTTTCCCCTATACATGCTTCATGTTATTATTCATTGCTTCTATGAATTTGACGGTTGAAGTTTAATTACTTGGAGTTGAAACGTGAGCAAGCCGGTGACGCCGTGACCAGCACTCACAGGAACAACGTATGGATCGGGACGGGTGCAAATCTTTGCTTTGCACGTTGAAGATTTAGTAACTTGTTAAAGGACACCCGTCAGCTCGTTTATTTACCACCGGTATAGAGCCGACCCCTCCTATTCACGGGTTTGGGACCAGCCCGTTCCACGAATAGCCAGAATGTGCTGAGAATTCACATCCATTGAAATGCATTGGATCCAACAAATGATGTTACTGATGGATCAACAAATTACAACCAATCACCGATTTGACTTAAAGCCATGAAGATCTGTGTAAAGTCTCGTATGGAAACTGCATTGAAGTATGCTGTTGTAATACGCGCAGTGAGAATTTTATCCAGCAGACAGCAAAGAATTTCTTTTTTCAATTTGGCTCCCAATTCCAGCTTTCCTGTCTGCAGATTCGTCACAAACACGGTGTCTGATTCTTCAACCAACAAGTGAAACAAAACAGCTCGTTTCCAACTCCCAACTGGCTGCAAGAAATTCTAAAGAGTAAAAATTAATGTGGGACAGGAGTGTACTTGAAACCATGAGATGATGAAATAAATGCCTCCGGTGTCTCTCACCACTAAGCCACCAGACTTTCACTTGTGCAGAATTTGTGCTTGAAGAAATTCAAGCGAGTGGGCACTCATCTGGTGCTCCATGTGCACCCATGTCAACTGGCGTGCAACGTAATAAGTAGCACGTTTCAATGTCGATTGGCCACGGCGGAAGAAGGATGGAAGAAGGATCTGATAGTTCTAAAAAAACCAAAACAAAACAAACAAGAAAACAATCTGATGGTTCTAGAATTGTAATGACAACCTGGAATTTAGCGATCATGGAATCGCGGTTAAAATGAACAATGATGGACTGACGATTAACAGTTTTGGTTTGGCTTAAAATAATGACAGACAGGTGGCCTGGCCGGTGTTCAATGACGAATGATGAACCGGCAAAATGTAGTCACGCGCCCCCTTCTGGATGACGGGAGTACTGTTGGATCCATCCCTCCATCCATCCGCTTATTCTCACGAGGGTCACGGCCGTGCTGGAAATACTCCAAGTGGGAATAAGGTGCTGATGTCTTAAGAAGAAGAATACGCTTCTTCTTTAATTAAAAAAAAAAAAAAAAAAAAAGATTAATAAGTACACTACATAGCGCTATTTTAATGTGTACCACATGTTGAAGCCTGTTGGGAGAAGAAATATTCTGATCAGATATGCGTGAATGTTGTTTTACCTTCGAGCATTTTTTGAATCATCACAAATGAATGTCAGTCTTACAGCAAAACTATAAAGGTCCTGGAAAAGCGATGCTTTTAACGCTCCCAATAACGTGTGCCCTTTCCCGTGTGTCACAGCCCAACAAAATGTTTTTTTTTTTTCCTGCTTCACACTTTAACCCTCTTCCCAGAAATGTAATGGGGCCCAATTTGACTTGTCTCCAAAACCTGATGTCCTATTGTGTTCACTCTGACTTGAGAAAACTGAAAGTTGTCAAATCATATCATTTCACTTGGAGAATTCCTTTTCTCTGCGAGTCAGCGTGCCTCTTCATTCAATTCACAATCCTGCTGTGTCTTCATCAAATCTTTCAAAGACAGAGCTTCATAGCCCTCCAGTCATCCTGCTGCCTATTAGGATTCGATTAAATGTCAGGTGTCATCACTCTGACCTAATTCCAAACCAGAAATGAAGGAACTTCCCCCACCTCGGTTTAATTTTAAGCAGCATGGCTCAGTGGTCGAGCGGTCGTCTCCCAACCCAACGGTGTGTGGGTTCGATCCTCAACCCTTGTGACCACGTCAGTGTCCTTGAGCTAATTTGCTCCAAGTGGACATGGCAGCAGCCTCTCATTGGCGTGTGTAACGGGTGAATGCGAGGCTTTGTAAAGCGCCTTGGGCGCCGTAGCGTGCCCATCAACTCATAAAGTGTCTTTGTGTGTCCTGAAAAGCAACAGAGGTGTGGGTATGATCGTTATTATCTGTGTCTCCATTTCCTTCAGCAATTTTCTCATTTCATCTGCAGTAGTGCATGACCTGATTCTAAAGGATGTTAGTTGTGATTGTTCTTTCAGGTACTAATAAAGGAAAAAAAAAACCCATTCCGATTCTGCAAGTCGCCTGGTAGGTTGTTTTGAGTGACTCCGCCATTTTTTTGTAAATCAGTCATCCCCAAGACCCTGCAAGGTGAGGGATACATTAAATCCGATTCGTTCCAGATGTTGTTGACCATTACAGTTTTTCAGGCTATATAATGCATTATCTTGACTGCTTTCCGGAAAATGGTTCCTTACACACAACATAATGTCTTTCAGACAGGTGTGGAAGTACTTTTTTCAAAGTTATAACTTCAGTGAAGACCTTAAAAAGTTTGTTTTTTACTCTGTCTTTCTCCTCCCCTTTCGTAGTTTAGGATGTTGGTTATCCCCCTTTTTTTTCCCCACACAGCCCCATTATAACTTGGGAGACAATTAATTAGTTCCATATTCATGCAGCACAGTAATGACATCCCGCTGGTGTGCGTGCACGCGTGTCACCGAGCCAGATGCTGCCTTTGCAGGTGCGCCGTTCCCTGACAGGTGACAACTAACTGATTTGAAAACCGTATGGCCAACAAACCGGGGTCACATTGTTGGTTAAATACTTTGTTTGACTGTGGGAGCGAACACTTTAACCTGCCTGACAAGCCTTCTGGTGAGCTGACCTGCCCTCGCTGCTCATAAACAACAGGGGGCTCATTTTTAAGCAGAAGACACTTACGTCACTTTTTGCGCTGAAAACTTTTCTTGGAGGGCAGCACTTGGACACATTCCCTCTGTTGTTATTGTGGGTTGCTCCGGTAGTCCCAAAACATGGACTGGTGTTCACAATTGACTCGATCTGTCAGCCCTTTGACTCAGAACAGGATATCCTGGGGTCAAGAAGAAGATGAACGAATGATGTTGGAATTGAGCCGAATGTTTCGATGAATACGATATACAGTATATGCATCACGCTCTCTATGGACACCATCCTGGTCCTGAAGGATTCACGATTGTTACGGTACTTTTTTGGGGGGCTTCATGTTCTTTTCATCGATATATTCACTGTGCCTCTCATTTGTAGTGCTCAGTATCAAAATGGCAAGCGTTTCTCCGATTCTTCTTTCAAGGGAAAGTCAACTCCCCCACCACATTTTTTTTTTTTTTTACATTAATATGTTCTATGCAGGGCGGCCCGGTGGTCCAGTGGTTAGCGCGTCGACCTCACAGTGCAGAGGTTGTGGGTTCGATCCTCCGGCCTTCCTGTGTGGAGATACATGCTCTCCCCGGGCCTATGTGGGTTTTCTCCAGGTACTCCGGTTTCCTCCCACATTCCAAAAACATGCATGGCAGGCTGATTGAACGCTCTAAATTGTCCCTAGGTGTGAGTGTGAGCGTGGATGGTTGTTCGTCTCTGTGTGCCCTGCGATTGGCTGGCAACCGATTCAGGGTGTCCCCGGCCTACTGCCTGAAGACAGCTGGGATAGGCTCCAGCATCCCCCGCGACCCTGATGAGGATCAAGCGGTTTGGAAAATGGATGGATATATATATATATAATATCAATAAAGACTGTCAAATATTTAGTATATTGTGGTACCACAGTATACAAAAAGGCAAAGCTATCAGGGGGCTTTGAGCTGTTGACTGGTTGTCTCACACACTAAAACGATCTTGTACTTTAATGTGGAACAAGACGCCATCTGTGTAAAAGACGATGATGAAGCCAACTTTTCAACAGACTAGACATGCCCTCATTTCATTTCATAATCCTTTTTGTGTCTGCCCCACATCTCCTTTGGAATGCCCCTCAAGAGCTATCTGGAAGATGTTTGATTGCAAATCAAACTATTGTACCACGGTGTCACAATCTTTGAGATTGTGAACAGCAGTCGACTTTATGATTCACAGCAGACAAGGCTGTTTGAAGTAAAAAAATCCCGATGTGTGCTCAACCCGTGCTACTGTACAATTCCACTTTTTTTTGTATAATGCATGAAAACAATCTTCAAACTAAATCTTTTTGTAGGTTGTTTTTTTTGTAATTGCCAACTGCCAAATATATTGTGCCATTAATCTCCATTGCCTTTGAAGTAGTAGATTGTTCTTTTTTTTTCCATCATATTTCATGCGCCCAATTAAACCCAATTTATTTTCTGTGCAGAGGAGGGGCAAGCTAATTGATTATCTTTTCTCTTTTTACGAACATTTTAAAGAATTATTATTATATAATTCAAATCATACGGTACTCCTTTCTAAGCAACATGTCTGACATCAGCGCATCTGCGCACAATTTCTCACACTCTGCAACTTGATCACAGTTACATCATCTGGGGGCAGAACAAACCTAACCGTTGAACAAACATGGAACATGGAGATCTCAAATGCGTTGTTTGATCCATGTTTTATTGAAGAGTAGGGATTAAAAATCAGACGTTGTTTCTGTCATCATAAATCCGTTGGGCACAGATTGGATAACATTTGTCATGATTACTCTTGTGAAATGATCTTTGACAGCAACAGAAGACATGATGGTAATGTAGACATCATGGAACCGAAGCAGACATGCCTTCTGGGACAGCAAGCGAAGCAAAGTGCTCACAAGTTACCGCCCAAGGCAAACTTTTTCAAGACGGGCAGCGCTTAACTACCGAAATAAATGCGAGTGTGAGGCTTTTAACAATACTACTACGGTACTCTTAACGATGATGGTATTGGCCCACTTTTTTTTTTCTTCTTATATATTCAATATTCTTCTCCGTACTTATTTGTTGAGGAAAAACACAGAACAATATTAGAGTCAACAATTAATTTTTTCTTGCGTGGGCAGTGGGAAGTTAATTAACTTGTCTGGCAACTGCAACAACATTCATGTAAAATGAATACAGAAAAGCAAGGATTTACAGAAAAAAAACGTTTTTTTTTTGGAAAAACAATGATAACAGTGGTGTCTAACTGCCAGAAGACCGGACTGTACTTTTTTTGACTTTGCTAAATGTTTTTTTTTTTTTTTGGTGACTTTTTGGTGCGCCCTTATAGTGCGGAAAATACGGTCCCTTTAAATTATTGACTGAACTTGTGGCGAAGTGCATTGTCACCATCGAGGGTCTTGACTAACAAATCTTTGCAAATCAATTATCCCGTCAAAATGTTTTTTAATTGATCAATTACTAGGGTAAATTGATCAAGGTTGTTTGGGCATTGCTGTTTATTGCGTAAATATCTTCCAGTAAACCGTCATGAACACTGGTGAAATGCCAAGAGTTAAATAAATAAAGCAACGAACGCAAAAGACTGAAAATGAAATCAAATCCAACATCTTTCATCATGGTGAATGAGTTTGTGGGGTAAACATCATCTTCTTTAACATGTTCGGTATTAGTCAAATATGAGGCAAAATTATTTTAAGACAACACAAGAGATCCTGCTTGAATGCCGGTGTAAACTTTGGAGCAGAAACTAGATCAATGACAGAGAAATAATACTAAATAATTAAGTCGGCGAGCTCTGAAAGCTAAAATTGCGGCATAGAGTTCACAACAATGCCCAAACAGTCATTGCCATATTATTCACCAAATTGTCAATTACATGGACCGTAATGGAGAAATTGGAAAAGAATGAGGTGTGACAATCCGGCAGCAAAATGAAGGCAAAATCAGAGCTGCATAACTAACAACGGGTCGCAAATAAACTACACCGGGGAAGGAACACAAAGGTACAGGCTCGGAAGAATAAAAGCAATTATGCGTTATGGGTTGTCCTTGCCAATGCCATTATGCGACATCATTAGTGAATGGTTCTCTTTGGAATTCCAATGCGTCTTTGAAACTAGAAGATTCCAATGTGTTTCGACTCAATGCTTGATGAGAAGCTGTATCCCAATTGTTTCCGTACGCCACGACTGTATGTTGTACAGTATATTTAAAAACAAAACAAAGCATAACGTCGCTGATATTAATATGGACTCGTATTCACGAAATCCCACTGAGCGGCACCCGGCGAAAGGTTACCTTCTTGCAGTTGCGATGGGCTCGCTTCCATCTATCAGCGTATCCACGATGCGACCATAAAACGAATACGGTGCGACCACAGTTACCATGGCAACAGAAGGTTGACAGTCACAAAGTTTCAAGTCGAAGATCACTCGATCACGCAAACTTGTTGTGACCTCAAAGGCTCAAAGCCTGCACAGAGCCTCTCTTACATGGCATGATCACACAATGGAAACACTGTGCTTCTCAATGTTGCCTGTGACACTGCTAAGGAGCGGAAAGATTTCTCAAACGTCTCAGTTCTTGGATACCGACTGTTCTTGGAATCTGCTCAGATGATTTGGAGTCAAAGGTGGGGCTCATAGCTCATGCCTTAATTGTTGCTTCTGTCGAATCGCTTGTGTAAGCTTGTTTGCTTGGAACTGAAGTGTTGTTTCCTTGTGTTTGGAAGGACTTTGTTATTCGAGCTTTTTTTCTGATCGAAGGAGAGGGACTGCTTAACTGATGAAGGTATCACCGAGGAGTTGCTGCATTACATCTCCACGCGACGATGTCACTGTCAAACAGGCTGTTGTTGATGTCCATTGGGAAGAACAACACAGCATTCGAAGCAGCTGTGTATTTGGGGCATAATCCTGCTAACTAACAAATGAACACAGAAGCCAACTAAATGGGGTGAGACCAATGCCTCTTACCTTGGGCTTTTCCATTTGGTGCAAGTAATTGCTTCAATGCGCCTTTCTCACTTGATGGCGGTAATTACTTCAATGCTAAGGAGGAGAATGAACTGAAAGGCACGTCCTCTGAAAAGGATGATCGACATCGTTCCGAATAGAACGAGCCTCATAACCATGTTCATCACAAGATAATTACGCCAAAACAACAGAAAATAAAACGGCACATTTATGTTTTTTACCGATTCAAACATTAATCCTGGGCGGCCCATTGATCCAGTGGTTAGCGCGTCGACCTCATAGCGCAGAGGTCGTGGGTTCAATTCCAGCTCCGGCCTCCCAGTGTGGAGTTTGCATGTTCTCCCCGTGTGTCATGATTCGGTTTAGGGACCAACAGGTGGCACTGTAGGGCTCGCCCGGCAGCTGCACACCTGTTGGCCATTTGGTAATTAGTCGTATAAAAGGACTCCTGCCCGAACACTCGGTGTCGGGTCATTGTTGCTTCTTGCTACTGTCATGTGTGTTGCTGTTTGCTCTTAGTTTCTGTTATGTTTAGTTCATTATTATGTTTTAGCTTTAGTCATGGGTTTTGTTTGATACTTTGGGCTTTGTTTGTTTGGGATTTAGTTTTCTTTGTTTAAATACAATTCTTCAAATACACCCTGCTCCTCCCTCCTGCCTGCTTTTTGGGGTCCACCTCGCAGCGTGACAGAAACTAAGCGCAAACAGCAACACACATGACAGTAGCAAAAAGCAAACAATGACCCGACATCGAGTGTTCGGGCAGGAGTCCTTTTATACAACTAATTACCAAATGACCAACAGGTGTGCAGCTGCCGGGGGAGCCCTACAGTGCCACCTGTTGGTCCCTAAACCGAATCATGACAGTACCCCTCCCTCAAGGGACGGACGGATCCCAGACGTCCCAAAGTTGTCCAAAAGCTTGCCTCGCCGGGGAACAGGAACTAAAAGCGACGGCAATCCTTGCCTCGCCGCAAAACAGGAACACACGCGACGGCGACCTTCGCCTCGCCGAAATACAGGAACTATAAGCGACGGTGACCTTCACCTCGCCAGGGAACAGGAACAAAAGCGACGGCAATCCTTTTGGCTGGGCGTGGCCTGACGTGGACGGAGCTCGACGTAACGGGGGACATAGAACAGCCGGACGTGAACAGGGGCTCGGCCTGACGTGGGCGTGGACGTGGCACGGCTCGTCGTCGACGTGAATACGACTCAGCTCCAACAGACACGTGACGAGCCTCGGCTCAACGTAGACGCGGACGGGGCTCGGCCCACCGTAGACGCGGCTTGACGAGACGAAAACAGGACAGCCGCATCCCCAGCGCTGCCTGAAAGGGGAAAGGGGTGTCGGCCGCAGACGCGCTCCGCCAGGCACATGGTGGAACAGGGACCAATCCGTAGTACCTGCGGGGTCCAGGTGGGACTGTCATGATTCGGTTTAGGGACCAACAGGTGGCACTGTAGGGCTCGCCCGGCAGCTGCACACCTGTTGGCCATTTGGTAATTAGTCGTATAAAAGGACTCCTGCCCGAACACTCGGTGTCGGGTCATTGTTGCTCTTGCTACTGTCATGTGTGTTGCTGTTTGCTCTTAGTTTCTGTCACGCTGCCAGGTGGGGGTGGACCCCAAAAAGCAGGCAGGAGGGAGGAGCAGGGTGTATTTGAAGAATTGTATTTAAACAAAGAAAACTAAATCCCAAACAAACAAAGTCCAAAGTATCAAACAAAACCCATGACTAAAGCTAAAACATAACAATGAACTAAACATAACAGAAACTAAGAGCAAACAGCAACACACATGACAGTAGCAAGAAGCAACAATGACCCGACACCGAGTGTTCGGGCAGGAGTCCTTTTATACGACTAATTACCAAATGGCCAACAGGTGTGCAGCTGCCGGGCGAGCCCTACAGTGCCACCTGTTGGTCCCCAAACCGAATCATGACACCGTGCTTGCGTGGGTTTTCTCCGGGTGCTCCGGTTTCCTCCCACATTCCAAAAACATGCATGGCAGGCTGATTGGACACTCGAAATTGTCCCTAGGTGTGAGTGTGAGCTCGGATGGGTGTTTGTCCATGTGTGCCCTGCGATTGGCTGGCCACCGGTTCAGGGTGTCCCCCACCTACTGCCCGTAGGCAGCTGGGATAGCCTCCGGCACCCCCTGCGACCTTTGTGAGGATAAAGCGGATCGGAAAATGAATGAATGAATGAACATTGATTCTTGTATATATCTACAAATGAAAGTCTGAAGTCCTCGTGTGCGTTGCCGCGTCCTCAGCAACAAATGACAGATCAGGTCGTAACACAATTGATGTCCTTGTGCAAAGTGTCATCACAACCGGACGCCCAACCCTCCTTGATGATGTTGACAGAGCCTTGAAGCTTTTCAGGGACGGCGGTTACTACAGTGGACAGCTAATCAGGTTATCGGGTTACGGGTTATCATTATTTGTGCACGAAATGTTGTCAGATGGCATTTACATTTATTGTACACGCTTATATCGTTTACAACTTCCATTTCAAAGAGCAAAGTATCACACACGATCGCTCACGTGCAAAAATACTGGAGATGAGGTAAGCCGAAGCAACAGAACATAAAAATTCTATGAACGTACGTTGACATTTTATCTTCTAAAAGTTCTTCATTAGATCTCGATGGAAGCTGTCAAACCTCTGGACACATTGCAGAACAGCATTTGGCTTTGACCTCCAAGTCTCCTCTAAAAGTTGACGCCAACAGTCTTCCAATCTGTAACAAAGGGGGCCAAACATGTTGGAACGATGACGATAGTAGCTGTGAAAGACAAATAGGAGTGTAAAGCATTTTCTTTCCGTGTCCAAAACAAACCTTATGCGTGCCAATTTGCTGAGAACTTTGAGCTGCACGGACACCACCACAATAACCAGGAGTGAATTGTGTCATGGTTGAAGAGTCTGCAACCATATTTCACATTGAATCTCTCATGCCTTATTCATGCATAAGAATTAAGATCTCCTTTATTTGTCCCACACTGGGGAAATTTACAGCCTCCAGCAGCAAGAATGTAGGTAGAAAGAAGAAAAAACAATACAAGTTCACACCGTGTATTTATTTATTTATTTTTCTTAGTTGTACATGAAATTTTCAAAAGTAAAACGTGCAGGAAAAAAAGAATCAAAATGAAAAATACCCAAATGCCTGATTGGACAAGCCAACCACATGACGTACAATTACAATCACAGCGCTGAAGATGAAGTTTATTTTTGCAGCAGACTTCTTCCTACCTATTTCTTTAGTATTTTCCTTTCAAATAGCAGATCTCCAATATACAGTATGCTTGTTGAGTAATGATAACCTCTCCGATCCAAGAGTGCTCTTTGATGCGCTGCAGCTAAATGCAGACATGCAAAGTAAATCACAAGATCTTGTGAAAATCATCCTCTTAAAGGTACTCATTACAATGATACTATAAAGTCACTAAAGAGAATGATGACGGCTCCACTTCAATTTCTCTGAAGGAGAAGAGCTTTAAATGTGCTGTCGTTTGGCAAAGATTCCCAAAATAAGAGTCTCTCTTTGTGCCCTTCAAGTCACAGAACAGCTTAGCGGCATTATTTAAGCTCCATGCTTATTTCATTTCTTCCAATATCACTGTTGCTGGCCTCGCAATTTGTCATTTGTATGTTGTCAAATTCAACAGCTCTTTCTCAATTTCCTCTCCCCACCCCACTGCCGCCCTTCACCATACCTGCATCTGCAATCATTGCTCTGAATGTAAAGGCGCATGCTGTCAAGTACATTAGTATGCACTGAAGCTAAATTGGATTCTTACTTTGAAATGGTATAATCCATTGCAAGGTTTGATGGAGATGAAATGTTCCTGATTTAGCTCAGGAAAAAAAAAAAGCACAGCGGGAAGTTTGTCAAAGCTCAGTTTCTCGACTACACATCATCGTGCACAAAGTGAATACAAGGCGTTGACCCTGATCCACCTTCCCAAACATCAAAGACCTCTGGAATGCACTGGAATAGATTGTGAGGCAGGACCTCTTACTCAACATCAGCTCCCGACTTAAGACATTTCTCTTCTGGATAAATGGAAAAACGATTCTCACAGACACAAATCCAGAATGTTGCACAGGGCTTTACACAAACTTTTCCACTGGTAGCAGAGCAACTTTCTCACAATTTTGAGAGCCACAACATGACCGTGCATGCTGATGAATTGTTGTCTTTTCTTCTAAAAATGGCAGGTGAGTCTCATTCCAACATTTGCATCTAATCTCTTGCAGCGGCACTTTACACTTCAAGCAACAGATATTTGAACACAAATGGTGGTGCGACACATGCAGACAAATAATACTGGAATATTGACAGATAGATCATTGCAACTGACAGTATCCCCGCGAGTAATGGTGACTCTTGTGTGTTTGGAACTACTGTATATGACTGCATTAAACTGCCCCTCCCCCCCCACCAGATATAATTGACACTTTCAAATATCATGCAAAAACTGAAGAATTAAACAGTTTCTGCATGATATTTGAAAGTGCATTCTATTTAATAATGTTATTGCTCTATGATTTTATAAAGATAGTAGTACAATTTATGATAATTTTCCGTATTATTGAAAACTAGTTGCAATGCTTGGTGCTTTTTGGTGGGAGGCAGAAACAGAGTGGCGTCATTTTCAAGTTCAAGTCAACTTTATTGTCAAATGTGCTCTATGTGCAACATACAGCAAAGATCAAATTTCTTTCTTTCAACCACAGGAGATTTGAATGAGGAAAGATGATTTAGGATACAAGTGTTCAGGGTATGGTCACGGAACTAATTCAGGGACAACGGTTACGACAGTGGACAGGTTATCATGTTACCAGGTTACATGGGGCATGAAAGGGTTAACCTTTTTTTTGGTTTGGTTTGGTTTGTTTATTGAACATAAAACATACACAGTAATAATTTGACAGAAAATAAGGTAGATAAAATAGTAAAAAGAAAGAAATCAGTCTTCATTCAACACAGTTATGTTCAAGGGAGTAGGAAGAAGTAAAAAACCTATCTAGTCCTACCCCGTTATGTGTTTATATCTAATAAATCATTTTTATATCAATCAGAAAAGAAATAAACTTGCATCCCAAGGTACCCAAGGCACAATTAGATTGTGCTGCAAATGCCTGGCAACCAGTTTGGGCTGCACCTCATCTATTGGCCAAAGTCAACAAGGGCAGCCTGCAGCTCACCCACCACCCTAACGAGCACAAGCAGTACAGAAAATGGATTGATGAATGGCTACATTTGTGTTATTGCCTCTTGCTGACATCGCCCATGAAGAACAAAGCATGTCTACCCATTCAGGTCCATGTAGCCCCGTCTTTTCACTGAAAAACACATGAAAAATGATGCTTTTCAGCAGGGACGTAGACGTAGGACATAGGACGCGTAGGACGTACGGCAAACAGAAGGATCTGAGAGTCTTTATGATGCTTTCCAACATCAAACATGTGAATATGCCAGGTAATCAAGACACAGACACCTAAAACAGATGACAGGGATTGCTGACTCTGTACACCAATATATCATCATGACACACACACACACACACACACACACGTAAACAAGCTTGACTTCAGTAGCAGAGAGGTGACAGAGGCAACAGAATTCTGGTCTGCCCATCCAAGTACCGTAATGAATGTTTTTGTCTGTATGTATTAAAAAAAAATATTTAAAAAAAAGAGCGAAAGCTATTTAAGATTTGGGACGTAGAGATTCAAAATTGAGTGAACGGAGTAAAAATTGATATGCTTCTGCTATGACACAGGAAAATACACTGTGAATGTATTTATTTAATTTCAGATGCAATGTCAGATGTGAGAAAGTCGTCATTGATGCAATTTAAGTAACCTCCTGATTTTTTGGACTCTGATTGTTGCGGACTTGCTGCAGTTTTGTATCAATTGCACACAAAGCAGTATCAGTGATTCAAGTTGCCTGGTGTTGCTTCTTAATTGGTTACACCTCCAAGGCATAACCTATGAGCTCTTGTAAAATAAGTTTGTGACTAACTGGAAATGAACGGCCTCAACTCGGCCCCTGAACTTGCCCGGCAAACATGCTCAAGTTCACCAGACTGGAAAAGAAGTCTCCCACCCGAATGGCCGTGCTCCTCACCCTATCTCAAAGTGTCAGGCCAGATAATCTGCAGAGAAAACTTATTTCTGCTGCTTGGATTAGTGATCTTGGACTTTTGTTCACAGCCCGGAGCTTGTGACCGCAAGTGTGGGTGGAACTTAGATCGACCCTTAAATTGATCTGTCAAGCAAACCCAATATGTTCTTTCCAGAAATAGAATATTAAACATAATCAATTATAATTGCATTGAAAAAAAAAATCACCTACGAGTGGAACGTTTGACATGGTCAGGTATGCCTGTGTCTCATCAGTTTCTTCTTATTTTTTTACTTCGGTGCTTTCTTTCAGTCTGTTTATCAAACGCCGAGTGTACTTTGGTATGTCTGGCTGCCCGTAATTCGTAGAGTTGATTGGTTTCCTTGTGCTTCTTTGTTACTTTGAATCTTGCTTTTCTTCTTTGCTGTTTGGCTTGTCCCCTTAGGGGTCACCACAGCGTGACATCCTTTTCCATCGAACTCTATTGTCTGCATCCTTCTCTCATGACATCCATCAACCTTCTCTTGCCTCTTCCTCTTGCTCTCTTTCCCAGCAGTGCCATACTCATTGCATTTCTGCAGATATACTCACCATTTGTCCTCTGCACGTGTCCAGACCAATCTAAATCTGTGCTCTCTAACTTTTTCCCCCCGAAACGTCTAACGTCGGTTGTACCTCTGATGTGCTCATTTCTAATCTTTTGGTGACTTGATGAAAAAAAAAAAATCTCAACATCTTAATTTCCGCCACTTCCAGCTCCTGTAATTTCCTCAATGCCCCTGTCTC
The DNA here is from genome assembly GCF_054856545.1 of Hippocampus guttulatus. Classification (NCBI taxonomy): domain Eukaryota; kingdom Metazoa; phylum Chordata; class Actinopteri; order Syngnathiformes; family Syngnathidae; genus Hippocampus; species Hippocampus guttulatus. The sequence continues at coordinate 34,305,039 of NC_141262.1, read as the reverse complement.
TAATCCATACATCATGGTCGGCCTCACCACAGTTTTCCCCCTTCATCCTAGCACAGACTCTTATATCACATAACGCCCCTGACACTTTACAGCACCCATTCCAACGTCCTTACCCCAGTCAACATTGCTCTGGACTGTTGACACCAAGTATTTAAAGGCCTCCTCACTATCTTGTCTCATCTGTCAGCCTAACCATCTCAGTTGCAAAGAGGAAGGGGCTGAGAGCGGATCCCTGAGGCAACCAACCTGCATCTGAATTTTGCTTTTGGACTTTGTTAATTTTGAATTTTGATGCTACCAAGTATCTTGTTTACTTTTTTCTAAATTAGTAAGTTTTTCATCTGATTCCTGCTCGCCTGCCTCACTTCTCCACCTTTGTGACAAATAAAGTCGAGACGTTTTCTTGACAGCACTCTGCTGTTTGATAGCAATCGGCGTTTGCGGCGTAAAAGAGACCATGACATTGAAGTGAGGCCTTTGACGGTTAAAACACGAAATATTGTCCATTGCTGTGCATACAGGAGTCAACATCGCTCCCACTCAAATGTTCACCGCACGATATTCATGTTCAAGTTCAAGTCAAATTTATTGTCAAATATGCTACATGTGCTACATACAGCACAGATGAAATTTCTTTCCTATCAACCACAGGAGGGAGAGGAGCCGCTGCGGGTGCACCATCAAAAATTGATTAAACATTGATTAAACAGTCTAGTTTAGGCCTGTTGTAATCACATTTGCTATTTGACTTCAATGTTTTTGGATGCTCTGAAGTATCTTAGAATGCAATGGATGCACCTGATGTCTTTATTACTCTGAAAAGTGCAATCTGTGTCAACATAAAGTCGTACCTTTAAAGTACTGTGCAAATGCCCTAAATCAGGGGTGCCCATTACGTCGATCGCGAGTGACCGGTAGATCGCGGACTGGTCCCAAGTCGATCGCGAGGGGTGTAGAAGAGAAAAAAAACAACCAACCATTTGTGTGTCTTTGTGCATGTTAGTAATATATTTTTTTGTGTTTTTGTGTTTGTATTTTTCTTTTGGCTTTTTGTGAGATTTATCCTGACAATGGCAAGGACAAAACGAGTAGGAAAATGTCCATCGGGAGTAAGCAGGTCCACTTAGTCGGCACGAATACACTCCAGCGTCTTCTGTGACAAAGTGCTTTTGTTAAGTTCTGTCTCAATTTCATAATTTGAATAACATTCAAGGGGGATGATCACTAACAGTTGTATACTGCTTGTAGTCACTGTTAAGTCCACAATAAAGAAGAAACACTATTTCCCTTGCGAATGACAACACTTGTCGAACGGTGGGTCAAATGATGCAAGTCCACAGTGACAGTCATATAGCGCTGACGTTGCAAACACCCCAACATTTATGCACAGTAGTGTCCATGCAACCTTATAAAAACAACAGGGTTTACAAAGTGCAATTACAGTGGTACCTCTACTTATGAACGTCTCTTCATACAAAATTTTTCAGTTTCGAAACGCCTCAACAGGAAAATATTGCCTCTAGTTACGAAAGAAATTTCAAGATACGAAAGGTAAAAATACAGTATGGGTTGATCATCGCAGCTCCCAGAGTTTCCTGAACTCAACATACTTATAGCTGCTATGCCATTGGCTAGTACCGAGCATCATCCTGGCATCCTATTGGCTAAGAGGGACTTCTACCGTATATGTCTGTGTGTCGATGGATAAATAGATATGTGTTTATGCAGCATCCTTGTCATTCGCCCCTCGGGCCATGGGGTGTTCCGTTAGTTTGACGTAAATGTGAATCCCCAGAAAAAGTGTTCACCAGTCGGGCGATCACTCACTCTGCTGATGTTTGCCTTGGAAGGATTGTCAAAAGGCGACAAAAGTAGACGTCCTTTGCTCAGTTCTTTACAAAAGGCCAGGCAAAACCCACTTCTGAGAGAGGACATGAACTAAAGATGAGGACGCAGTTAAAAGTTAAATACTATCATTTCATCACGCTGCTCCAAAGCTCTGGAACAACCTACCTCCGGACCTCCAAAACTGCACACCTCTTTCCACTTTCAAGTCCCGTCTAAAAACACACCTGTTCAGGATTGCCTACAACACATAGCTCTTCCATTCCCTATGTTTTTATGATTTTATGTCCTCTTTTTATATAATATCTCGTTTACTAATTTTTACATTGTATTTTCTTATTGTCTGTACAGTGTCCTTGGGTGGCATGAAAGGCGCTTTTAAATAAAATGCATTATTATTATTATTATTATTTTTATTCTTTGTTTTTTACATTATGCACAACTCTCATTTATTGTGCAATAATCTAATTTGTAACATGTATTTGTTTGTTACATATTTTGAGGCATTTCTATGCTTTAGAAAACATTTATATCTGAATTTTGGTGGGGGGCGGGGGGCTTGGAACGGATTAGGGCATTTACATGGAAAACGCGCTTCTACTTACAACATTTTCTCGTTAAGAAATTTCTTACGGAACCAATTAATTTCATAAGGCACCACTGTACTTCACCCTTTCATGCACTCTGTCACCTGATAACATGATAAGCTTTCCACTGTAGTAACCACTGTCCCTGACAAGGTTAAATGAAAAATACTGAAAACTGATTGACAGACCGGCATGCAGACTTCCCGTTTAGTATCGCATGGAGAGCTTTACAATAGCCCTCCATTATATAAACCTCAACAAGCTGAAATAAAGACTGACCTTCGTGTATAGCAGCAGACAATCAAAGTGTTCATTTTGTGGAGATACTCGGGGGTGGAGGACCACAAAAAAATGACACAGGAGAAAGATGATGTGCTGACAGGCCCCTGGCCTGCTGCCCCGCTGCACCGAGAGGCAATGAGGCGAAAGCTCTTTCAGATGGCGAACCAACCCAACACCGTATGACTGATATGTTCTGTTCACAGGTCACAGACAGACCTTACCTTATGCTTTGACCCAGTATTCCTTCACAGCGAACAGCATTTTAATTCTGAATATCCAAGTTGAATGGGAAACTAGCTGAGCTGACAACCATGAACCCATTCATCAAGGAAAAACCTGAGTGCTAAAAACAATCAGACAAGCACATCTAATGCCTGCAACCTCCTGTTATGGCCCACGACAGCTTGAACAAAGACGACTTCATCATATTATTTACCGTTTTACAGACAACAGTGGTCTTAAACTGCACATCCCACACAAAATAAAGTTTATCTGTGCAATGATGGCATTCAGCACTGGAGGCAGTTTTTCCATTTCTGACAATGAGGGCTTTGAATCAAGCGTGTGGTGCGTAAAATGAAAATAATTTAAGCATATCTTCTCCTAATTTGTTCAAAGAACTTGTAGGTTTAAGAGTATGGTGTTGTTTTGGGGTGGGGCACATATCTGCCATTATTTGCTGAAAAGCGTGGCTATTCCCTATTTTTGCTCTCTGGGAAAAGCACGACAAGTATTTCTTTGGCACCATCTTGTGGAATCTTGGGGGTGTTGTTGCAAGTTTTTATTGATTTTTTTCTTTTACATCTGCTTGGCCTTTTGTTTTGTTGGTGCTTGAATGCATGCATAGTCAAAGTTGTTGTTATTCCGCTTCTCTCCCCGGGCAACTACTATTAGGCTGTGTAACCACTTTGTTGTTCCAACTTTCCTGTCTTGCCTAACATATGTCCCTGTGTGTAAATGCCAACATTTGAGTTTAATGACTTATCAAGTGTGTCAAAAACGTTCCAGGACTGTTTTCACAAAATACATAGACTCCAAACTCAAACTGCACCTTTTGGACCCTATTTTCGTGCCCAGCGTCAATCTAGCACAAAATGGAGTTTTCCTTCTTTTGATGTTTTAGTAGACGGACGTGGATAGAAAGGGGGATTTCCGCCACCGAGAGAACCGACTTGTTTGCCATCCAATAGAAGCGGCTCCCCTCATTCCTTTTAAAACAAATGCACGAGGTCGACATGGCTGCAGGACTCGCTGGCGTCCCACCATGAGATCGGCACACGTGAACTATATGTAAATGAAATGCAAGACAATTTCCACTTGCGGATGATGTTTGCCAATGCTGAGTCGTCACTTGGAGACAATAATCCATGCCCAATCGTGCGTCCTTGTATGACAGCACCACCCCACAAATTTTTGCCGCGGTGAAGATTATTGTAATAATCCAGATTTTTTTTCAATGATTCAGAAGGATTGCCCCACGCATTTGTCCTATGTATGAATGAAATATGATGTCAATCACACACAAGCCCACGAAGCTCAGAATCTGTTTGCGTGAGCCTTGATCATATCCACCAAAACTTGCGCCGCACCGTAGACCTGTTTTCAGCTTGTCTAAGGTCTAGGCTACTTTCTGTCATCAAATTGCCATGTTCATATGCGGTGCGTCGTGAAAAAATGACCTCGGTCTGCCCAGCAGGGCGCAACATTCCCAAACACGGTAAACTAAACGTGCCCCAGAATGGAAAAAAAAAAAGATGTGGAAGTTTTTGCACCGGGAGCATGTGCACCTGTCTACGGCAATAGGGCCCCATGAGTTGTGTTGGTCAGGCCCTAGTCCTTATTCCCTGTGGTGCAATATAATTCAAGGACAGATTATAAAACGTGCCATTCAAATATATGCAATGTTTAATAAATGAATTTTCACAAGATTTCAGATCCTTCTAATCTCCATTTTATTCTTTATTCTTGTTCTGAACATGAATTTCTTGAAAAAAATTATGCTTAAATACAGCTGCACAGGACTTACAAACATAGATTTATCCAGTTACGTATTTGCACACAACCTTTTGAGTCCAAACATATTTCTGAAATGGCTTAGGATAAAGCTCGGTTTGACACTCCAGACTTTGACAGGACATGAAATGTGGCTTTTTATTTTCAGTGTCGCAAACTAAACACTCCTTGACGTACACACAATTTCTAAATATGGGGCATTTCAAGTTGCATGACAAGTGCTTATTTTGGTTGTGTCATATTTTGTGAAAGGAAAGGTGATATTTTCTCAATGTGAGACACTGTTTATGGATTGGCTTTAAAAAGCATGACTATTATCTGCCCCAGAGAAAATGTGTCACTCTCTTCAAATGTAACTTAAATCAAATAAAAAAGCAAAACTCATCAGCTGTCAGATTGTAATAGTAAAGTGAAAATGAGTGAACCGTGCAAACCATCTATGATATCTATTACAGGTAATATATAAATGTGGTGTGATACTTGTATTCGCACCGCACAAAGATGATGGTTTACTCTCTTCACGGGAGCTCAGGAATAAATACCTTTATTTTTAACGATGCAGTTGGAAAGACAGTAAAACCAAAACGAATTTGGTCTTACAGCTCTATTTAATTGCAACAACGTGACTTTAAAAAAATATGCAAGACATTAATTGTGGTTTCATAGTCCACCTCGTTCCAGTGCAGCATCGGTTGGTCGAATGATTAATGAAACAAGCTTTTTTTTCTGTCATTGTGAATTATTTGACAAATTACACTCCTTCTGGCCTTTCTTTGTGGATAAAAGGTAAATGACAAAACAAAGTGAAATCATATATTCTAATTAGACAAAGAAGACACAATATTATGATGAAAGAATTGCAGGATCAAAGTCGTCGGAGGAAGAATGTGGGACTCATCCCCAAGCTGCTCTAATCAAGTGTGGTTGAGGAAAGGGGCAGAAGGACAAAAGGAGGTGGTGAGAGAGTGGACGGGAGGAACAACGTGCCAGGAGTGTGACGTGTGGTCTCAAGACAAACTCAAAACCGCCTCATTTGTGCATCAGATCGAGGCCCAGTTAGCGCATTACATGACGTTTATTTAACGGCATTAAAAACAAAACAAAACTGGAAGGTCACAGATGTATTCGTTTCAGTCCTTTTTCCATTCAAATGTGAATTGAACAATGTCGAATTGCTCTTTGAAAAATAAACTACACACACATTCATTGCACTGCCACAGGAAGTAGAAGCTGAAACCACTGAAGCTTTCCGTCCTTCCAAGCTTCCATTCACGAACTGTCGTTGGGTTCACGTCAATTCGGGATCAGTCACAGCACCAATGTGGAAAGCTCCGTTGGGCTATGTCTGACACAGGCGAACACCGTTCATATTTCTGTTAATTGCTTTGGTCCCAAACATTTTGGAGTTGTGAACAAAGTGTCAGCACGAATTGAGCTGGTGAACAGACGTTTTGCTGCACTGTATTTCGAAACATCACGAGTGGATACTAAAACACAGCGGAACATCACACACTGAAAGACACTTCTGAACAAGTCCTACTGACTGAGTTAAACTCTATCCAACCGTTCGCACTCATAGTCATGCCGATACAAATTCTATATAGGAAGGCTTGTGTTTATTACGGAATAGTGATGGAAAAAAATATATTATAAACTATAATTAAACAGCAAACAGTTGCTCATTAAGTTTTTGAAATGTGATTTAAAAAAAAAAACTGACAGCCTTCAGCATGATTAACAGACTCATGTATGCAAGTATCATTCTGGATATCATCATGAAATGATTTTAAGATTAAGATCTCCTTTATTTGTCAATGGGGAAATTACAATCAGAATTCAGAAAGGAAAACGCTGGGTCGGGAGAGGGAGAGGGAGAGGGACCTTTCTATTGATACTCAACCATTTCCTAAAACGCAGAGGATCACTCCGACCCCTGGACCAGGAACACTGGAATGTTTGGAGAGCAGGTACAAAAACTGAGATTGATTTATTCATTTATTTTCTGTATTGCTTTTCCATAATAAGGTCTCGGGTGAGCCGGAGCCAATTACCACTTACTTTGCGCCGGAGGCGGGGTTCACGCCGGACAATTGCAGGGCACATACAGGCAAACAACAACCCACACACATTCACACCTGTGGATAATTTAAGGTCTTGGATTAAATGAAGGAACGTGTTTTAGGAATGTGGAGGGAAGTTTAAGCACGCAGAGAAATGGAAGCTTTCGAACACCTTACCATTGAAGGGTGATGCGGATGCGCTAACCACTAACGAGCGTGGCTACACTCCTGAAATGGATAAATGCTGAGAAAATATTCCGATATGAAGGAAGACTCTACCACAGGGTAGTACTCTTGAGAGACCCAGGAACTTTTGGACTTGAGTCTGCAACGTTGAAAATATCCGACTGGATGACTCCATTCCATTTCAAAATCGACCATTTTAAAAAGCCTCGAGTGTTTTTCTTCCCCCTCACGCACCTACTTTTGAACATTTTTTGCCTCAACACGACAATCTACAAGATACAAAAAAATGCATGCATCCAGCTGAAAAAGAATATAAAAGTTGATTTGATGAGCCCACACAGTCAAGCAAGTGAGAAACTAAGACAGGTCTACAAGAACCAGACAGGTGGTGACCCAAAGAACTCAGCCTTTGCATGACTGGAGTGGATTTGCAACATTTACAGGACGACCGAATAACTTAAGGTGAAAGTCAATTATTTAAATATATCTGACCCAATATGCCAATATAGTTTGGCAAGACAAGGCAATGCTGCAGCCTTTCTGAAAGCCGTTCCGTGATTCAGGGCTATGTAAATTTGCAGCTGGCTGATTCTCTCTTGAGGGAGTCCAGTCAGAAGACCATGACAATAATCAAGTCTACGGGTGATAAAACCATGGATATGCTTGGTCTGCTTGGAGCCTGCAACCCTTCAATCTGGATTTGTTTTTCAGATGGTGAAAGGCCCTTTTGAATCAGGGATTTGATATGGAGAAAGACAGCGCAGAATCAATCAGCACACCAAAGTTTCGGACTTGGTCTTTCGTCTTTCACCTTGAAAGAGTACAGTTCTTGTGATTTTCAACTGTAATTTTTAGCGTACGTGGTAGCTTTACTGGCTACAGTATTGTACGTGCAGGGAGAACACACATTCCCGGCCAATCCTCTCTGAAGGAAGCTACAATGAAATTGTATGCTACGTAATAAAGTTATTTGTGGTGGTGTCTTGGCTTATTTTCAATGAAAGCGAAAGAGCCAACCCTCACGGGGAAATGGATGTGATATACAGATGCGCCCAGCATCCAAATCATCAGCTCTAAAAGCACATTATGCAGATACCTATGGAGGGACAGACCGAACACATCAGGCGGCCCCTCAGGCTAGGTTCAAAGGCCCGGAACCCCATTCTGCTCTGAACTCATCACCATTTGTTTCACAGAGGCTGTGCAAAACACTGCACATTATATCACCAGAGATTCAAACCTATACTGCAGTCATTACATTTTAATATGCACCTCCATCTGCCCTCTCGTCTGCCAATTGTATTGCCAACAACTGCGTTGGCGATGCTGGTTTTCTGCTTGTACAAAGGCTGCTGCTGTGCAAATTGTCCATTGCCCGGAAAATCAACAATCATTCAACAGTTTTGCAGCGGGTAGGCAGCATAGCCAAGGACATCATAAAGTCGCACCGTGTCCATAAATGTTTTGGGTTTCGCTTGTGAGAAGCAAACCTCTGTTTACAAGACCCCATAATCCGGACAAGTGTAGCAATCTAGCATCTTGCAGGAACCGCTACAATAAAAAGAATCTTAAACAGTCCTCTTCCCTCCTCCACGGCCTGCAGGAAAATAGAATGCCAGCCTTGTTTGTTACGGTTTGGGGTTTTATTTTCTTTGTTTGTTTTTTAATTAAAATATTCTGTGGGGATTTGTCTGGACCAAGAATGAAAATGTGGGATCCATCAATTGTACTCACACACTGCGGCAACCCCCAGTGTTCAAAATATAACATTTTTTCATCGAGCTCCTCGCTGCTAGGTGGCCGTATGATGTCGGCCGTTAGCACACACTCAGCAGTCATGCAAAAGTCCCATACTCAGTGACACAGTTGTAATGCCGAGCCCAAACTTATTAGAGGCGCCCCTGCTGCGAGGCAGCTTCCACAGTCTTTGGTTACTGTTTTTGGCATGGATAAAAAACATTTTCTAGTTTGGCTTCAAGTCAACTTTAGCAGATATTATGTGTGCCCTCGTAGAAATTGTGTATTCACAATGTCTTGTTGCACACGACATGACTCAATGGGTAGGATGTGCGATTCTGAAAAACACAAATAGTCTCCAATATTTGTTGATGGAGTTCACAAAAATAATTACAATCTAATGTGATTTAGATGAGTTGGATTATGGCCAGCCTGATTCGCTCTTATCCATTTCCGTGTCGATCTGTGGATTTTTTTTTCCAAATCTGCGACCATTGGATGGATGGAGCTCAATGATTGAATGACGATCCGGATTTTTACAGTAACCAAGTCTTATACACTATACTGTAAGTGTACATTTCTTTCATTGTAACTGTATTTGGATATTAAAGTGATCAATGTTCCTGTAAAAGTTACTGTCAACTTGAATTACAGCAATTTACTGGCAACTGTGTTGAAAAGTTCCACAAAAGCCAGAAATTACGAGAATAAATTGGATCGTGTCACTCCTGAGGTTGGATGACATCATTGTTGCTCAAGAAAGCATTTATCTTTCAGAAGATAACCACAAACTCCAAACGCCCCGTATTCCATTTCCGCAAAGAGAACCCCTCCATGTGCTTTTTTCTTTTTTAATGAGAAACAGTCAGGTGAGTTTGTGTGTTCAGTATAGACAGTATCTTGGTCTTTGTTGAGTTTAACCAACTGATGGAACAAGAAGGATGGCCTGGAAGATTGTGGTTTTTTCCTTCTGTTTGGTCTTTGCTACAAGATACGAGAACTTCTTTACAATTCATAAAAAAGGATTACAGAACACAGAAAACCTATATGTGAAACACACACACACACACGTGGTCAGAGGATTACATACGTTCAGCATGGCCAAGATTCTCACATTTATTTTGCGATTTTAAAAAATTTATTTGAATCTTTTTGTTTGGTTTGTTTGGGTTTTTTTTTGGCTGTTAGCGATCCTGTGCATCCTAGCCTACCTTTCCGACAAGAATCTAGGCATTGTGTGTTAAAAGGACCCTTAAATGGGCAGAACATTGGCACTCTAGGTCTGTCACTAGAATTCACCCTCCCAGGAAAACTCACTGATGATTTAATGGTTTTTTTCGACTACATTCAGCACATCTTAACGACGCTCATTCTTTATGGGCGGGGACTGTTTCTTTCCCCCACACAACAGCCTATGTCATTGAAGGAAAGAGGCGTTCTGATATTATTTCCTAGCATTCTTTGTCACATCTTATTGTTACCTAGTGGCTGCAAATGGTCAACAATTGTCACCAAAATTCATAGGCACAGCCATCCGCATGTCCCCAATAACCAGGCATGGGGCCGACCCTGCAGCCGAGTGTGACCGCTGACGTTGTATCGGTTTTGGATAGGCGGTAGCAACTGTACCCCCTGGAGGTGGACTTGGGAAAAGAAAGTAAGTCAAGTTAACCCTGATGGATTGAAATTTAATATATGACGACCTACGAAGCACCGGGTTCAATTCCAGCTGCGGCCTCCCTGTGTGGAGTTTGCATGTTCTCCCCGGGCCTGCGTGGGTTTTCTCCAGCTATTCCGGTTTCCTCCCACATTCCAAAAACATGCATGGCAGGCTGATTGGACGCTCTAAATTGTCCCTAGGTGTGAGTGTGGGCGTGAATGGTTGTTCGTCTCTGTGTGCCCTGCGATTGGCTGGCAACTGATTCAGGGTGTCCCCGCCTACTGCCCGAAGACGGCTGGGATAGGCTCCAGCACCCCCCGCGACCCTAGTGAGGATCAAGCGGTTCGGAAAATGGATGGAAGCATTAAACTGATGAAAAGCCTCTCAGAATGCACTGTGTTCGTATCTTTGGGACCTCTCAAAGAAAAAGAGATCTGGCAGTAGAGAAATTGCAGGTAAGATGCTCATTTATTCATCCTTTAATATAAGTGAATGTAATCATTGTGATATTTTCAGTAGTAGAGAATTTTGGTGCCAAGTGATCTGCGTTTTTGGTAATTCCAAGCGATCTGTGTACAGGGTGTCCATAAAGTCTCTTTACCATTTCAAAAATGTATTAAAAATGCAATTGATTAGATATTTTATTCAGATTTGTTCTATTGTATTCCGCGTTTATTCAAGTTTTTTTTTTGGCTCTTTTAATACACTTCTACATGGGCACCATTAGTTGCACGAAGCACATCAAGACGGTACTCGATTTCTTGCCATGTTCGCTGTAGCATGGCCTCATCAATTGTGGCAATGGCATCAGTAATCCTTTGCTTTAGGTCAGTAATGTCCCTTAGCTTTGTTTGATACACAATATCTTTATTAAAAGAGGTAAAAAGAAAAAAACCTTTACTAAACGCTGAATAGAACAAATCTGAATAAAATATCGAATCAATTGCATTTTTAATACCTTTTTGAAATGGTAAAGAGACTTCATGGACACCCTGTACAATCAAAAGGGGGTGGCGTGCACAGTGGCATTTTAAGACTAGTTGAGTGATTTTTCCAAAACAATTTGATAAAAATCGAAAATGCAAGTTACTATCATTTCCTGATATATACTGTATATATAAAAAAAAATACATAAAAATAGTTTTTGAATGGAAAATAGGCCATCCTCGCCGGACCATTTTGCAGCAACATCTATTTCTTTTATAATTAAACTAACGTTTACAAAGCATGTAAAAATTCACTTGTGCCAGAAACATTTAAAAAAAAATCGGATTCAAATGTACTCTATGTACATTGGAAATATAATAATAATAATTATTATTATTAAGATCGGAGATAATCACTGAGTTGACAACAACCATAAAATATCAATAGACGGACTGGCACCAGGCAAAATCTCCTGTCACTGCTGAATGAACCTTTTTCATTACCACCTAATTTGCTTAGTGAATAATCGCTTAAGCAAATAATAAATAATTCAAAAAGAGAAACGAGACAAAAAAGGAAACTGCTTAATGGTCACATTGTGCTTGCACTCCGTCAGACCTTTTCATCCGTGGTTAGATATTTGAAATCTGTAAAAACACACATTCTAAATTGAAAGTGTGTACTTTTTTGCATTTATTTGCAACCTCACATAGAGTGTATTTATTGCAGGGTTTAATATGATCAGTATGCGCATTAGTTAAAGCTGTTTAATATGGACAACTCCCGTACTTATTCTGGACAAGTGTTGTAATTAAAAGTTAAGGTGCTCCGTTATAAAAGTACAGTGCAGTCTACTGGGTGCGGTGCTGAAGTCAGGATGAACCTGCAACATTTCTCTTCCGAAAATTGGACGTGACATGTCACTGAAGGAGGTGTGGCATTTAGCAGAGATGGTCCTTTAACCACGATTCTCACTCCGCTTGCACAGGTCTGAGGGCACACCCCAGCCTAGAAATGTCATCCTTAATCATTCCGTTCGTTCTCTTCCTACGAGCTGTCAGGACACTGGAGTCGCTGGAGTGGACCACTCCACAAAGAATGACTAATCCCTCTACAATGTCATTAAAAGGTCTTCAAACGTTCCCCCGACTATGCAAAAGGCCTGAGATTCATTGGAAGGCGTAGCCTGTTCTCTCTCTCTTCTTATAAAGCGCATTTCATTGTGTATGCTGAGAGTTGCACATTTGAATGCTCACGTGAAACTGAGGGAATACGACAATGTCGACTTGCATCTAGAACTTGCTCTCTTGAAAAACAAATGTGCTGTAATTCTAAGTACACAGACGCTTAGCGCATATGTGCATGTCCACTATGTTTTTAAGATCCTCACAGTTTTTCTGCACAGACCGTGGTGCTCGTGTTTGCGGAAAATAGTTCTGTTCAAATGTAATTTAGTGCTTGACTCGGCTGAAAGTCTTCTGAGAGCATGAAATCGCATCAAAATCATTCCTAAGATTTGTAGTAATCCATCCTGGCCTCTGGTAGTTGCTGAGGCAAAAACCCAGGCGTGGGAGGAATTGGGTGAGGTTAGTGAGAACGACCTTCGGATGACTTCGAAGGAAAATGCGGTACCCCATCTAGCGTCTCCAGAGTGGCAAGCAGTACACCATCAATACGGTGTATAGTCGGGATAGGGCGCTTCTGACCTCAATTCTGGATGTTGTGACAAGGTGGGGAGAATACTTTGAGAGACCTTCTCAATTCCACGCACACGCCTTGCTATGAGGAAGCAGAGTCTGGGCACTCTGAGGTGGGCTCTCCTATTTCTGGGGTTGACAGGGCCTTGGTGGCGGGTGAGATCTGCCTGCAGTTCCTAAAGGCTCTGAATGTGCTTTGTGAACTCGGAGAAGGTGTTTGACCTTGTCCCTTGGGGTGGGGGATCATGTTTGATGGGGTACCGGGATGCCAAATACTGACTGTCCTGTATGACCGTTGTTAGAGTTGGGTTTGCATTACTGGCAGTGTTCTTCGAAAATGATGGTTGGACTCCACGAAGGCCGTCCTTTGTCACCAATTCTGTTACCACGTGGGGGACCTCAGCAACCTCGATGAAGTGGTTTAAAACCAAGTGTGAAGCAGTTCGAATGAGAATCAACACCTTCGAATTTGAGTGTCCTCTCCGGGTTGAGGATGAGATCCTGCCTGAAGTGGAGGAGTTTAAGTTTCTTGGGTACACTTGTGAGGGAAGAATGGAGCGGGAAATTGACAAGCGGTTGGCAAAGTGTAAGTGCGAAGTGGACTCTGCATCTGACTGTTGTGGTGAAGAAAGAGCCGAGTTGAAAGGCAAAATTCCTGATTTGGGTTGATCTACATTCCCGCCCTTACCTATGGTGAAAGAAAGAACAAGATTACGGGACAAGCGGCCAAAATGAGCTTCCTCTGCAGGGTTTCTGGGCTTTCCATTACATATTAAGTGTGAAGCTTGTCATTCAGGAGGGGCTCTGTATCGAGCCTCTTCTCCTCCACATCAGGAGAAGCCAGGTGAGGTGGCTTAGGCATTTAATTATTCTGCTGCCTGGACGCCTCTCCGATGAGATGTTCTGGGCGCATCCCACTGGGAGGATGCACTGGGTGACCCCGAACAGAGAAACTATGTCCTCAAGATGGCCTAGGAATGCCACTGGATCCCACAAAAGAGCTGACCATGCGGCTGGGGAAATTTTAACTTCCCTACTTAAACTGCTGACCTCATATAAGCAGAAAAAAATGGATGGATGGATAGATGGAAGTTTTACTGTATAGCATTTGACTTACAGTCATATACCTGTACTTTGATGCAAGATAACGCTGTCTGAAAGCAATTTTTTGGTTTTAAAGAAGCCTTCTCTCTACCTCTATAATAAAACAGGAAGGTCAGTGATGAAGGGAAGTTACAATTTAAATTATTCAGAATTAGTTTATATACATATATATTTATATTTATGTATATATATGCGTGTGTGTGTGTGTGTGTGTATACACACACACACACACACAGTGTATATTTTTTAAAGAATGAATTGGAACGAGACCAGCAGCACAAAACGGATTTGGATTTTGGAAGTTTCACTGATAGTTGGAATCCCTAAAAACGGTACAATATTCATCATTGTCCAATACTCTTTTCCAAGCTTTAAGCACATATGTATATGGGATTTTGGCGGCAAGCAAACAACATTCACCCACAAGCCTACAAAGAGAGTAGGAGGAAGACGACAGAGACCGCCATCAAGCAGATGGAGAGGTAAAGGGTACGGAAAAATAAATCCAAATGACAAAAAAGGGGGAGGAAAAGAAGACATAAGCGGTTGAAAAGAGACTGCGGGCAAATGAGCAAATAGAGCACAGCGATGCAGAAGGGAAGAAGACAGTGTAGGAGGATGGAAAAATGAAACAGGAAGGTCAGTGATGAAGGGATAGACAGCCTGCCAGACTCCCTATGGCTCGCTGAATCATTGAATGATGGGTAGATTAAAGGAAGGGGAGTGGAGGATATAAGAAAGGACGGAACAAGTGTCACGGAGGTAAGTTTGGCCAGAATTGCCAGGACCGACTTGTCTTGGACGAATTCGGAGTGTAATGGAATGAAATATGCATCAAAATGACATCTGAAAGACAGTAGTTGAGAATAGTTGAGGCTGTCGTCCAGAGTACATATGTACTGCGCATGGACGCCCTGCCAAAAAACCCGTTGATCGGACCCCGTTGTTTACCGCATGACCTGAATGATTTAAGGACTCTGAGGCGATGCAACCAGCTAAACACAGCAAAGACGTTTTATCATCCAAGGAGGAACGATGAATGTTTTAACTACCTTTATACACAGTCTGCACAAATGTAGCAACATGAATTTTGGATGCCGGCCCAACAGTGAATGCACTAAAACAATACAGTACTTGCAATGCTAAATAATGGCTTGCAAAGTGCTACAACACTCTAAAGCGCGAAGGGATGGAAGAGCAGATGGGATAATAATTCATCGTTGGGCGAAAACAAGAACCCCACTTAATACACGACCATGTTGTAATTTAAGATAGTAGTGGTATGGTCTTAGGCACAGGGAGACGCACGGGAAGTAGGGTGTGAAAAATGTAATCGTCCTGAACCACAGGAAGACATTATGCCCCCAAAGCATCTGCTCCAATTGGGATTCAAATCAAGTGGGTGATTATATAGAGTGTTGATTGTCTTCCAATTAGTTTCACTTTGTGGATTAGAGTCTGCTTTTTGCCAAGGCATGAATTAACAGGGTCTGTCGTAACGAAAGAAAGAAAGAAAAAAAAACGTTTTGTGAGAAATGTTAGATCGTGTTATAAAAGATACAGTGGAAGGCAGGCAAAAAGAAGAAACACGCATAAAAACTCATTTTGCCATTCATATTTACTGTAGTGATACTAATATGGTAAAACACAGTACAATACAAACAAACAAAAAAAAAAAAAAACAACATCAGAAAAATGTTAGTTCAGTAATGAAGCAGCTTATTTGGACTTCTTCAGATGCACATAGTTGGCGGGCTAAAATTCCATCTGATACTATTGCCTCTGGATTCCGAATCTTCGGTCCGGAACGTCTTTTTCTCTGTTTGGCCCTGCGGAAGGAGCGCTTAAATCAATGGTGTTGGATTTGCTCTTTCCTCTTAAACGAGACACACCACAATACTGAAAATATATTGCAGTGTGAGGTTTAATCCGATATTCCCAACCAACACTGCTGTTCCTATGTGATATTGTGACCTCAGTTTTGCAGTTTTGTCAAGGTATGTACTTGTCAACTGGCCATCAAACGCTGATAATCCTTACAGCTTTGCAGCAGAATTGCTTGCATGGAGGCTATTCAGTGTTTGAACTGCAAGCGAATCTGAACTTCCGAATGTAGATATTTTTTTTCCATCTCATTTGTGGCCTATTTGTTTTGATGAGCTTTTGTTTGAGAAAAATGAATATTTAAAATCATGATAGGTTGCACCACACCTCTGACCTTAATGAGGACAAGCGCTATAGAAAATGGATGGTTGGAAAATTGTAATCAAAATGTTGCCGGGAAATAATGACCTTGGTTCTGATCATTTGCATTTTCAATTAAATATTTCCCACCACATAAAAAATGTCCATGCTGTTGACTAACTATTTTAAAGTGGTTACACTTTCTTTCCAAGGATAGTGGGAGAGAGGCAAATTTTCACTTGGCTTAATATGTGCCTGTGAGGAACATTTTGTGAAATCACACAAATTCATGAACTGTCATGACTCCTGCTGTGCTTAGACTTTCTCACTAACTGCAGTGCTGAAGCTATTGGTGTCTTTCCCTTTTTAAAATTTTAAGCATTCACAGAATATATTGGCCTCTACTCCCAATGAACAAGTTTCTGTTCGCATATTAAGATGAAGCAATGCATCTGTTTGGTTAAAAAAAAAGAATAATAATAAAATGAAATAGAGAGAGAGAGAGACAGAGAGGGAGAGAGTCCAAGAGTTATAAATCCTGAATCCTGTAAAACAGCTTCAAGATGCATCGGGGTTAGACTTTTCATACCTATGCATTGACATGACATGACAGTAGCCTTCTTCATTTTGGTTGCATGTTAAAAATCTAGCATACCTAAACACATTAGAAGTGATGCAATGAACAGAGGACAGCCTTGAAATGTTGAGACTGGAGTATCTTTGCTCAGTTGGAAATAAATGAGGCTACGGAGATGATTACAGATTACATTCATTTTTGTGTTGGCAGCATTGTTCTCCAAAAGGTTGCTGTATACTATCCCAACAATAAAGAGAGACAAAAGCCTGCATCCATGAAAAGAAGCAGGCCACTAAATTGAAGAACTTGGGGTGGGAGATGTACAAAAGGAACTTGACATGATGCTGAATCAAGACAGAATTTTTTAGCAGCCAGCAGCTATTTGATGATTGCCAGAGGTGGACGAGTCAGTAAATTTTGCCTGTCCGTCTATCGTCAGTCGCCAACGGCCCGTGTCAGCGTGGCAGTGTCAGCAGCTGGCATCATAGGTACAAAAATGCGGTTTGGGAAAATCCTCTTTTCTGGCCTGCATTGAGGCCAGAAGCAAGGCAGCAGTCGGGATTTGGACAAGGCCAACAGCCAGAGGAGAAAATGCTGCTTGGCCAACAAAGCAGTGTACTCTGGATGAAAACCAAGCAGCAGTCTGAAACAACTCAAGAGAATGCAGAGTGGGAGAATGGCTTAGGCTTTATGGCCTATTGAGAAGCATGTGCTCTGCAAACTGCGATTTCACAATTGACACCCGATCATTGTGGGAGGCGCGGTGAACAGGCGGGCATCTCTATTAAGTCTGGTCATACATTGGCCTTGATAACATTGCCAAAGGTCAAAATAAGTTCACGAGCCTTTCTGCAATAGAGACCAGTTCATTTTGCACTGAGCAGTGAATAATCTGTGACCAATCAACCACCATTAGGCTAAGGCATTGACAAGTGGCTCAGATTTTACTCCTAATTGACACAAATGCTTTGCTAACGGCATAGCGTTATAATGGAGCGCCAAGAGTCTATTAATTAAAGCATACATTTCATGGTTGGATCCTCTACTAAGGATGGAAAAGCAACATTGATGATTAAACCTGCTTAACCTATTCAACAGCACAAGGGACATACTGGGACCAAAGTTCGGCCCGGGAACAGACGTCATTGGTGGCCATCTTGCGTTAAAAAGTTGTTGTCAACAGCCCGTCATGTACTGGAGCATCGTCGTCGACAGGATGCGGATGACACGCGCTGAAAGGTAATCGTTAAGGGTGGGTAAGGGAGACTTGGGTTGGGGGGGTGGGGAACTAACTAATGGTTTGAAAAGGCATGTTATTTGCTGGTGTGGATCCATTGTCTTTTACCAAGTTGACGGGCAACACAGCTGTCTTCCAAGAAAGAAATTTGAGAGCACTTGATGTTTCCAGCTGCCGAAAAACACTTGCTTGGCCAGCAAATTCGCCTGACTTGAACCGTGTTGAGAATTTATGCGGTATTTCACCATATACACATTATGTACTACATTGAATGCAAAGTTTCTTGTGGTCAAATTTAATTGTGAAAACAGCAGCATAAAAAGCACATGCAATAAACTGAGTGAATACAACCCCCCCCCCCCCCCCCCCCCCCCCCGGCAAGAACGAACCAACCAAGACTGAATGAAACCAGGAGACACAGGGAAAACATAAATCAGATTAATATTTTCAAAACTAGCACAGATAATCACACTCAATAAATTTGATCACTGATTTTTATTTGTTTATTTTTATTGTGGCCCTTTAAGAATTGTCTTTGAGTTCCACTGACATACAGTACTGTATATATCGCTGGCGTTGGACATCTTTGCATCTCCGAAAGTGAAAATTGACCACATTTGGACACCGGAGGTTTCCATCTGACAGTGACAATATTCCAATCAACAAAAAACACAACAAAATGTAACATATCAAACATAACCCACCTTTTCTTTTTTTGCGCTTGACGCGAACTGACGCTTGCCATCTAATTTCTCTTGCTCGGTCTTCCCAAGCAACCTGTGATTGCCTCTTCTTCTCTATCATCCTCTTACTCCTTTCTCTTCCCTTTAAGCGTATCAGGGGATTAAACCCTGTGACGTTGGCAATGCGGTGGAAGGTAACAATTATGTAAAGTAAGTTAAGCTTCAGTCAATTGCATATTGCTCCATATTTGCTGCAAATCTTCATAGAAGTCACCTCGACTTGCTTACCCTCAAAGAAACACACACACACACACAAACCCCCCTACACACACGTACATGCAGACACCCACAACAGAGGAAGTGATTGTCAAGATATGGGGAGTGTGTGTGTGTGTGTGTAAGGGAAAACAGATCTGGTTTTAAGAGGGGATTTCCAGATGGAAATGGCTGAAGTGAAGAACAATTTCAGATAGATGAAAAGTGATGGCGGCAGAAACAAATTTGCACCTTTTTCTCTGATGGAGTCGACCAAATTCCATAAAGCTGCGACCTTGGAAACGTTCACGTCAACAGACAGCACAGACAAAATGCCATCAGAAGCTCTTATCTCCTTGAGACATGACTTGACAGGCCAGACAGAATTATTACTGGGCCGCTCGCTTTTGTCTTAGTTCAATCATTGCTGCTGGAATTTAAGAGAGACAAAAAAGCTCCCAAAAGCCTTCGTTTGCTCGTCTGCACAAAACGTATACATACTATGTATACGTTTTACGGCTGTTACAGTGATATACATACTGTAACAGCCGAGGGGAGGACACAAAAGCTAACACACGAATTTCCCCAATGCTCAATGGAATCATAGCACTTTTCATTTTTTGGTTTGGAAACTCCCGACCGACAATCCAGCCATACTTGTTCCAGACTGCTTATCCTAGATTTGAAATTTTAACACTTTTAATGGGATTTTTTTGAACTTACAATTTTCCATCTTGGGAAATTTCTAATTTGTATTAGGGTGTTCCTTTTCAAATGTCACTTAAAAATTCGGACATACTTTGTGGGTGTTGTCTGTGTGCGTGTGTGTGTGTGTGTGTGTGCGCGCGCGTGTGTGTGACTGGGCTTAACCTGTTGTGTACTGAAATTTAATTTTTTTGCCATTTCGCAGACTTCAGTCAGTGGCTCATTCATTCAATTCATATCGAAAAAGCACAACAAGACAGCGACCCTTGTGATAATAAGCGGATCAGATAATGGATGGATGACGGGATGTTTAAACATTGCTGCTAATGTATTATTTTTTTTCCTCTGCTCCTGGTGTGCTGAGGCACCCTGTCAGTTGCTCAAACACATCATCACCGGGGGCAACGTGACTGGAGACAGACTCATTCCAAGGCGTCGGCAAAGTTTACAACTTGATGAATGAATAATCAGGAATAATCAGACAGACACATATATTTGGACCGGGGCTGTAAAGTCAGACGATAAGCAAACAAGAGATACTAATGTATGAAAGAACACATTTGCTTGAACTGATCATCTCACCTTGAATGCAACCTGATGCAAAACCAACATTGCAACCTCACCCAAGCACTCGCCCAACCTTTGCCGCTCGGTGAGATACATAACCTGTTGTGCAGAGAAATTTTATTTATTTATTTTGCAGACTGCAGTCAGTGGCTCATTCATTAAATTCATATCGAAAAAGCACATCAACGCCAAAGTGTTAATTTTTGACAATTCTTGATGTTGCATTTTTTCTTAGATTTGTTCTTGCTTGTATTGTGAGGGTGTGAAACTGGAACATGTGTGCATTTAATTTGATGAAAGCATGACTGTGGATGGTCTGTTCAACGATGACTTCTTGGCCATGTGTTTTAATTGCTCTGGTGTGAAAGTAATGATTTTTTAAAAATCTTTCTTCTTGATTCTTGAATTCTTGATGATGAATATCAGTCAAAATAGAAAAATGGGTTCCCATGATGAACGTTTACGGAACCCAAAATTAGTTACCGTGGTTTCCCATTGGGTAATCCGACGGAACCAAAAAACAGTTACTGTGAATTTCTGAAATCCTCAGGCCTGCTCCTGAATTATTTATTTTTTTGCAGCATTTGTTTATAATTGTATGTATATGTTGTTGTTTGTGTTATTATCATATGCAATTGAATAAGTCGAATACAGTGTTCAGAATTCGAAATTTGGGATTCTCTAAATGCAAAATGGGACTGTTACTTTTCTGATCAACGAGTCCCTGAGACTCGTTCAGGGTAAACTGTATTATCACTGAACAGGCTTGATGATGAGAAATCTGTGCATGAGTAACTGCCTTCAGCATGATAGTAAGTCGCATTAAATCATTTTTTGCAGTGAAAAAAAAAAGAACTCTGAAATGTTGGTTGCATATGTTTTGAGCGAGCCGCACGGTGGTCTACTGGTTAGCACGTAAGGTGTCATTTTCGGTCATGTGCCTTAATGTTCCAGTACCGAGTGAATTTCGCATTGAAGCTTAATTTGAAGAAAATCATCAAGTGAATCGAAACTTGTGTTCGAGGAATCGCGATTCAATTTTTACCCCCGTAAACGTGTTCAGCCCTCCCCGTTGTTCATTTTGACAACAATTTTTCGTCATAATCTAGCCATATGATTGTATTTTCGTTTCAGTCCAATTTTACTTGATGAAAAGAGAGCAATTTTAGCCCTTTGAGAAATTTGTCGTTAAGTTCATCAAGAGTAAAAAGTTCAGGCAAATAAATCTCATTTTACCAATGATGACAAGGTCCCTTGTTTAAAGCATGCAAAGCAGGTTTTAATGTACAGTTTCTTCACATTAAATCATCGGTGTCAAAGTCTGGTCCTCGAGGGCCGGCGTCCTGCATGTTTGCCATCTCTCCCTGCTGCAACACACCTGATCCAACTGATCAGCTCATCGGCAAGCTCAATAGGACTGGACCTGTGCATTAAATCATTCAGGTCATAACGTGGGTAGTGTGAAGGGGGGCCGACTAACGCCTCGAGTCAAGGTGGGACCATGCCAAATCATTTAGACACATATTTGGAGGAAGGGCAAGGCTGGAAAAGACAACAAGAAACAAGAACAACTAACGTATAAAAGACCACATTGGACTGAAGTGATCGTTGAGTAGAAGAAGCGTAAACTGACAAGTCGACGACAGGCTATCGTGGTGAACATGACAATGAAGTGGTTGATCTTGGCTTTCTGCGTCGCCGTGCTGGTCACAGCTGGTGAGTGTCATTTTCCTTTCAGACAGCCGAGTTGACGAGAGGGTGACGAGAATTGGAGATGCCGGGAAAGAGGGCAAGAGGAAGACTGAAGACAATTTCGACGGATGGAGCGAGGGAAGACATGAGTCAAGTCAAATCAACGGTATTTATAGAGCACTTTAAAACAACCACCGCTGTATACAAAGTGCTGCACATGGAGCAAGAAACAATTCAGACAGCAACGAACAATAAAATAATTCAATAACGAATACAGCAGAAAGCACAAAAACAGTCAAACTCAAAATCAAGTCTCATGCGCAGTCAAAAGCCAAACGAGGGCAGTCGGTGTTGGAGAGGACGCGCATGACAAACTGATGGAAAAGGATGACACGCTGCGGCGACGCGGAATGGGACAAGCCGAAAGGAAAAAAATAATTTCAATTTATCAAACACTCCCAACTCCACCCCTCAGGTGAAGCTCAGTTTTGCCGTACCTGTGGACCGTCTGGGGGAATCTGTGATTATCCGGTCCTGTGTGAGCCGGGCAAAATCTGCCGCGATAACCCATGTGAGTACCTGTACATTGTTTCTTCGTCCTTTGCCAGCCTTGTGCATACAGAAAGCAAAACCCAAATGTGCTTTCCATTTTTGCCACCAGCGTGGAGTTGGCACACTGACCAAATTGTGTAAATTGATTAATTAAAAAAATACAAATATGTAGGTTTGAACAGTTCAGCAAGATATTTGCTTTTGATATGTGCTCAAGCCATCAGAAACAATCAGAATCATCAGAATCAGAATCATCTTTATTGGCCAAGTATGTAGAACACACAAGGAATTTGTCTCCGGTATAACACGCTGCATTAGTATCATCGTAAACAAGGACATGACAAATAGGTATGCAAGGACATTTCGTAATGTAAGGGAACCGTAGTGCGGTGGTACCGCCCAGTGACAACCGTGAGACAATGTGCAAAGTATCAAGCAGAGCTAAAGTGATCAGTGGTAGAATACAATACTATGACAGTTTGTACAGTTGGTGCAGAAAATCATTGAACCATTTTAGAGTGACCAGTAGCAGTATTTGTAGTACAAGAAGAGTGACTGCGTCAGTGACTGTTTAGGGAGTTAATGGCTAGAGGGAAGAAGCTGTTTAAGTGTCTACTGGATTTGGTGCGCATGGATCTGTAGCGCCTGCCTGAGGGGAGTAGTTGGAAAAGGTGGTGGGCAGGGTGCGGGGGATCCAGGAGGATTTTCCGTGCCCTTGTCTTGATTCTTGCAGTGTGCAAGTCCTCAAGAGTGGGTAGGGTGGTGCCAATGATTTTTTCCGCCGTCCTAACTGTCCATTGAAGTCGGATTTTGTCCTTTTTTATGGCGGCCCCAAACCAAACCGTGATGGAAGAACACAGGATTGATTCGATGACTGCCGTGTAGAACTGGCGTAGCACCTCCTGTGGCAGGCCATGCTTCCTCAGCAGCCTCAGGAAATACATCCTCTGCTGGGCCCTTTTCAGGATGGAGATGATGTTGACTTCCCACTTCATGTCCTGGGAGACTGTGATTCCCAGGAACTTGAAGGTCTCGACGGTTGACACAGGGCAGTTGGATAGTGTGTTGGGGCAACTGTGGAGAAGAATGTTTCCTGAAGTCCACGATCATCTCTACAGTCTTGAGCGTGTTCAGCCCGAGGTTGTGTCGGCTGCACCAGAGCTCCAGCTGCTCCACTTGTTGGCGGTACGCAGACTCGTCGCCGTCTTTGATGAGACCGATGACCGTGGTGTCGTCTGCGAACTTTATGAGTTTGACAGCTGAATTTGTTGAGGTGCAATCGTTTGTGTAGAGGGAGAAGAGCAGTGGAGAGAGGACACATCCCTGTGGGGATCCAGTGCTGGTGGTGCGTGTTGATGATGTTGTTGCTCCCAGTCTCACCTGTTGTGTCCGTCCCGTCAGGAAGCTGAGGATCCACTGGCAGATCGTAGGGGACACACCGAGGTGGAGAAGTTTGGGGGTGAGGAGTTCCGGGATGATGGTGTTGAACGCAGAGCTGAAATCCACAACCAGAATCCTTGCGTAGGTCCCTGTGCTGTCGAGGTGCTCGAGGATGTAGTGCAGACCTATGTTGACTGCGTCTTCCACAGACCTGTTTGCCCGGTAGGCAAACTGGAGAGGGTCCAGCAGGGGTCCGGTGACGTTCTTTAGGTGGTTCAGCACAAGGCGTTCAAAGGACTTCATGACCACAGACGTCAGGGCGACAGGCCTATAGTCGTTCAGTTCCGATGTTGTCGATTTCTTGGGTACTGGGATGATGGTAGACTGTTTGAAGCAGGATGGGACCTCACACAGCTCCAGGGATCTGTTGAAGATTTGTGTGAAGACTGGAGCCAGCTGGTCAGCGCAGACTTTCAGGCAGGAGGGGGACACTTTGTCGGGCCCCGCAGCTTTCTTGATCTTCTGCTGCTTGAAGAGCCGTCTCACGTCCTGTTCGTGGATCTGTAGTGGAGAAAAAGAGGGTGGGGGTGGGGTAGATAGAGTAGTTTCTGGTAGAGGTGGGTGTGTGTGGGAAATGGGGGTGTCCTTTTCAAATCGGCAGAAAAACATGTTTAGTTCATTAGCAAGACCCTTATTGTTCACTGTTTGGGGGGATGACATTCTATAGTTAGTGATTGCTTTCAGGCCATTCCATACAGATGCAGAGTCATTAGCAGAGAACTGTTTTTTCAGCCTCTCTGCATAGCTTCTCTTAGCGATGTTAATTTCCTTTGTCAATTGGTTTCGGGGGTGTTTGTACAGTGCCCGATCTCCACTTCTAAATGCGGCCTCAAGATGCAAAGTTGTCACTATGGCCTGACAATAAGCAGTGCTGCCTTATCTAACCCCATACTGTCCCATTCCACTTGCAAGAAACAACTGCACCCATGTGCGATTCTTGACTGACATCCAATAAGTCCGCCTTCTGTCTCTCATTGCTTGTTTGCACAAGCACCGTAGTTTGGACCAGACGATGTCATTCAAGCTACTCTACAACCACCACTGCCCCCACAATTAAGGTTCACTGTGATTAATCGCAGAAACAAAAGAATATTGACATGGTCGCATGTTGTCCTTTCTCTGTCCTCCAGTCACCGGTGGCCAGGAGTGCGTGTGGCCGTGACAGTGCCAGCGGACAAACCCCCAACTTGAAGTCCTCCAAAATGGACGTCTTCGACAATCCTTTCATAAAATTACCAAAGGATTGGAGTGTGCTGGTGGTTCAACCTATTTTCTCTGTAGTTTAGTTGGAAAGCATTAAAAAAACGTTATAAAAAAATAAATGGAGGATTTTTTCCCCCTTGCATTCTGTGTGATTGTGAAATTCTTCTTGTGTTGAAAGTAACCGGCTTTGAGTGCTAGCCATGCATACCCTGGACCAAAAAAAAAAGAATTTAAAAAAAACTACTATCCTGTTGGGCCAATGGCTTAAGTGGCTTCTGAGCACACGAAAGCATTTTTAATCATGGGGCAGCACTCGATGCAGTCGAATGCACTGGGCATGAACGTGGCACATGGATACAACAATCACACATCCCACCAGGAACCTTGGAACCTCACCCAAGCACTCGCCCAACCTTTGCCGCTCAGTGAGATACATAACCTGTTGTGCAGAGAAATTTTATTTATTTATATTGCCATTTCGCAGACTGCAGTCAGTGGCTCATTCATTCAATTCATATCGAAAAAGCACATCAATGCCGAAGTCTTAATTTTTGACAATTCTTGATGTTGCTTTTTTTCTTAGATTTGTTCCTGCTTGTATTGTGAGGGTGTGAAACTGGAACATGTGTGCATTTAATTTGATGAAAGCATGACTGTGGATGGTCTGTTCAACGATGACTTCTTGGCCTTGTGCTATGGTGTGTAAGTAATGATTTTTTGAAAAAATCTTTCCATTGTTCAAAGAGATAGTGACTGTTGAATTACCGGTACCTCTGCATAGGTTACCTGATGGCAATCATTCGAAGAATCTTTTGTTGTGTTTTTGTGTGCTCACTTGAGCCATTGGCCCAATAGGTTCTGCTTGGCAGGAAAACATAAGGGGCTACTTTCAACATGAAAATATTTTTCAATCACACAGAATGCAAGAAAAAAAATCCCAAATTTTTTAAATAACATTTTTAATGCTTTGCAACTAAACTACAGAGAAGTAGTTTAGTTGGAAATCCTTTGATGCTTTTATGAAAGGATCAAGGGGACAAACAAACACCGTTTTCTCTTGTGGATGGGTGGGCCTTGCACGATGCTTGAATGGAGTATCATCACTCAGTCGAATACGATGCTTCACTTTATTGGTGCAGCCATAATCTGAGTCATGCAGAGCGAAGACTTCGGGCATAGAACTCAATAATTTCACGACTCTGTCTTTCCAACTGGGCGGCAAAGGGGAATTACCAAAATCGAGGTCAAGCTTCGCACTGGGGCAAGAGGTGTTCCTCACAGCCTTCTCAGGGCCCACAACCTGCTGAACTGAGTGGATCTCAGCCAAAACAGTTCTGGGGGAGATTCTGATATCGGTCTCGGTTTCATTTTTCACCACAACTGGCACGTGGTATGGTTGCTTGGTTGCTAGCGTGCAAAGGGAATTGGCAACTCGTAACCCCTTTGGGAGGGCGGACTCCTTAGCAGCCTCCACCGTGGCCCATTTCCCATGGTGGACACTGCTTGTGTGGAAAAGACCATTGACAACAACAGTGTGACCAGCCGGTATCACATTGGGATTATTCATGGGGGCCCTAACCTGCCCCAAGGTATCGATGCTTGCTCCCACTCGTCTGACTTCCAGAACTTTGAGCACCACCCCATATCTAGGGACAGAAGACGATGGCCGCTGCCCATGGCATGTGATATAGTCAGTGTAAAGGACATCCAGAGTATTGGCACCGATGAGGATTTGAGGCGAGGCACTCATCGCGGGAACCACCAATGCTAGGGTTGGGACTTCAATGATATTTCCAACGAATTCTTCGGGAAATGTCAAGTCCAATTCTATATACCCTAAATAGGGCACGGCTTGGCCATTTGCCCCCTCCACTTCTAGTTTGATGTCTACTAACTCGTTCAAAGACTTCAGATGATGGTGGGATAGATCACGCTCATAAATAGACTGGGGAATGGTCGTCACTTGCGACCCAGTATCGAGAAGGCACTGATATTCTTTTTGATGAATGATAACTCTTGCAGTGCATTTAGCACCCACCAATCCAGGGGGTAACCTGGAAAAAGACCTCTGTATGGAGGTGAACTTCTTGTCAACTTTCATGGATTCATTAGGGCTTCTCATCGGAGTTGATTCGGCAGCCTCTGTTCGCCCTGACACAGAGGCCCCCATTAGTTTAAATTTCTTGGGCAGGGTGCACCATTCTGCTGATCCCATTCCTGCTGACTTTTTCTTAAAGCACGTCTCTTCTCTTCAACTAGAGAGGGCTTTGGCTCATCTTCGCAGGTTCTTGCCACATGACCGTCTTCGCCACAGCGAAAGCAATACCCGGGTCGAGGTCGGTCCACAATCTCATTCCGGGATTTCGATGTTACATTTCCTCTTCCATGTCTTAAAGGCTGCTTGGCCTGCGTTAGCAGTGCATTAACTTGGGTCTGTAATGTGGCAATCTGCTCTTTTAATACCCTCAACTCAGTTGCTCCCAAGTAGTCACTCTTAGTCGACAAATACGACGGCTTCACTTTTGTGAAATGAGCTTGAACGTCAGCGAGTTGTGTCTTCACTCGTTTGAGTTCATCTGCTTCAGGCGGTGAGGATCTGACTAGTGGGGGGTTTGCAACATGCAGTGCAGCTATTTGAGCCCGCATGTCCTCCACTTGAGTTCTTAGCGATGCGGTGTCGGACATGTCCTCTTTGGGTACGGCACAGGTAGCCATCTGACTCAATACAGTCTTTGACTTTGCTGAGTGAGAACAAGGTTTTTGCAGTCCCAAATGCACCTTCTTGCGAATTTCTTTTGCCTTTACTTTCTCTTCTTCTGTTCGAATTGGCACCACAAGTTCGGCAAAATTGGGGGGTGAGTGTTTCCGTCGTTCCAGCTGGAGGTCAGCAATTAACCCATCCTCCCAACACCCCCTTCAGAACTGTTTCAAAAGGTAATGTTTTTTTTTTGGTGTCAGGTAATCCACCACGCCGAATAACTGCATTTAGGACACTCTGCAGTCGGTGAAGGTATTGCGAGGGCGTTTCATCACTATTCTGCAGGGTTCCCATGAATTTAGCCAACAGCTCTTCTCCATCTTCCATTGAACCATAAACAGAATCTAATAACAGGAGGTACTGTGCTGGGGAAGCTTGAGGGCCGACCTGCTGAGCGACTTCAGTGGCAGGAGGCAGTAAACTGTCCAAAATTTTACGGGCTCTATGCAGATCAGATAGGGACGGATCAGTCAACAATAAGTCCACATTCACTCTCCAAGTTTCATAGTCTAGCTCATTGTTGGGACGGGGGGTTCTACCCGAGAAGGGTCGAAATCGAAATGAGGATGATGTGGCATCGCTGGATCGCACAACATGCTCAACCACCATTCGTTGCACAGCATGGGGATACACATCTTCTTCGGAGAGAGGAATGTAAATTGTCGGCGACTTGCCTCTGTCGCCCCGTTCAAAGGGTGGTTGGAGAGGTGAGGGGGAAGGTGGGAACACAGTTGGCAGGCTCTTGAATAGTTCGGTCGGGACCGAACCCAGCACCGAAAGAGGGGCTTTTGTCAGACTCATAATAGGCTGGCCCTCTTCATGCCGAGAGCAACTTGGATTTTTCTGGCTATTAGGCTGGGGGTTGCGACTACTACCAATCTCTCTGTGAGCTGGAGACGGTACTCCCTCTTCCCTTCCAACCCTATTCAATTCATCCTGCAGCACCTCTCGGAGCGGTTTTCCACTTCGACCCGCAATTGATCTCAATTCTTCAAGATAACTTCGCTCTGTGTCCCTAACTGTGGATGTGCACACAGCATCTAGGGCACGTACCTGCAAGTTGACATCTTCGAGGTGCGGACTTGAATGTTCAAGAGGCAGTAAAGGCCTGATAGAAGTGTTGATGGAATTCTGAATTTATATCGTCGATAAAAATCACTCGCTGAATGGGACCATGACTGGCCAACAACTTCTCGAGGTCCGGATCTAATTCAGTTTGGGTTAGCCCACGAATAATGACAGAATTTGAAATGTTCACACCAGCATCAATAATTATGTCCATTTTCTTGTTTCAATGCTTTTACCACCCCTTCAGTCGCTTGGCTCCTGGCTGGCTCGCCAAATTTGTAACAAGGGCTACGTCTGTTTTATAATTGCTAGAGATGATGAAACACTCTGGGGCAGACAACGGGTTTCTACTTGGACCAGTAAGGGGACACTAGGTTCGATTCACTGGAGCCAATGATGTCACCATTGAGGGGGTGGCATGGGCAAAGAAACAAGACAACAGTTGTAAAAACAATTACCTTTTATATCAAACATAAACATGTGACAACAAAATTATTATCACGACAAACACAGTGAAAAAAAGGTAAATAAATCCAATTTAGTCTCAACCTCTTAGTTGACCTTTCCTTCAAGCAAAATAATTTGTGATCACCTTTCTCAACACCGGTGTGAGTTTCTCTTTTTTCTTTCAATCTGAATGAAATAACTAAACACAAAATGTTCTTGTCAACTCCTGTCGTACAAAATCAATTCTTCTAAACATCACCAACACAAATAAAATAAAATAAAGTTTATCAAATGTAATATACTGTATGTTCTTTGGTTGGCTCGCCACCACCACTGTACCCCCTTTTCCAGCACTTTTGGAAGTCAGGGCACCGTAATGGAATCCACTCCACTGAAGGCACGCTAATCCCAGCGCTGTCCTCAATTAGAACTCCACAAAAGACCTGGCCAGAAGAATGTTGAGCGAGACTCCGACGACGTTATACGGTCGGCGAAATCCCGGCGGTACGGAAAGCTAACGGCTACGTTAGCCAGGTACAGTGCTCGAGGTTGCGTAGAATGACTCTCTCTTTCTTCCGAAATACTTATTTACAACAGCCGAAGAATATGTCCGTTCGCGTTCAGGTCCCGTCAGAAAAAGAGAACGAGATAGGTTGCGCCGCACGTTCGTGACGTCACGAAGGTGAAAAACGGCACCTCTCATTCGCTGACACCCCACTAGTATTTTGTGCCCTGATTTGTTCGGGCCACGGCAATATTCAGTTCTGTTTAATTAAGCAAATTTTAACGACACTACTCTTTTAGTCAATATAGATTTTGGTTATGTCCACTCCCCATTGCCTCATGCCATAATCCGGGTTACAGCAGCAATGTTTAAACATCCCGTCATCCATCCATTATCTGATCCGCTTATTATCACAAGGGTCGCGGTCTTGCTGGAGCCAATGCCAGCTGTCTTCGGGCAGGAGGTGGCGTACAAACTCAACTGGTTGCCAGCCAATCGCAGGACACACATAGGCGAAGAACAAGTCGCGCTCACAATCGCACCAAGGGACAATTTAGAGTGATCGCTTAAGTTACCTATCCTACATGTTTTTGGAATCTGGGAGTCAACCGGAGTAAAACCCACTCAGGCCCGGGGACAACATGCAAACTCCACACAGGACGGCTACGAGCCGGGATCGAACTCACGACCTCTGCACTGTGAGGTCGGCACGCGCTAACCACTGGACAACGCTTCAACTTGATGAGAAATATGGCTTGTACTCTGCTATTTGCAGCAAGCTTCTCAATTCCTTTACCTGGTTAGATAAAAGGTAAAAAAACGCAAATTCAAAAATGTTCCTGTTATTCCCTGAATGAAGATGAACACTTGGAAAGCACCTTCGTTGAGCGAGGCACCAGGAGGATGGTGGTGAAGCTGGTGGGATGTGTGTTTATTGTGTCCATGCGCCACATCCACACAGTGCAGCAGACTGTATTGTTGAAAATACTTTTGTTGTGTTTTTTTTGTGCTCAGAAGCCACTTGAGCCATTGGCCCAACGGGATAGTACCGGTAGTTTCTTTTCCAGGGTATGCATGGCCAGCACCCAAAGCCGGTTACTTTGAACGTGACAAGACTTTCAATCACACAGAATACAAGCAAAAAAAAAATCCCCCAATTTTTTTTATAACGTTTTTTTAATGCTTTGCAACTAAACTACAGAGAAAATAGGTTGAACCACCAACACCCTCCAATCCTTTGATGCTCTTATTTCAGGATTGTCGAACAGGTCCATTCTGGAGCACTTCAAGTTGGCGGTTTGTCAACTGTCACAGTGACGGATCCGCGCAGTACTGTCCGATGTTGACTGCAAGACAGAGAAAGAACAATATGTGACTATGTCAATATTCTTTTGTTTCTGCGATTCAGTGAAGTCCCATTTATTGTGAGGGCATTTGACACACGTTGATCATCTTAGTAAGCCCCCCAGTGTGCCAACTCCACGCCGGTGGCAAGAATGAAACCACATCTGGCTTTTGGTTTGTCTGCGCACAACGTTGGCAAAGTAGGATGAAACAATGTACAGTTACTCACGTGGGAAATTACGGCAGACTTGGCACGGTGCACACTTTTGAGAGCGAGGAATACATGGTAGCCCAAACGATGAAATACAGTAATTGCATTGCAGATCTTCACTCCCAACTTCTGAGTTGGGAGTGTTTGATCAATTGAAATGATTTTTTTCCCTTTCCGCTTGTCCCATTCAGCGTCGCCGCAGCGTCCTCTCGGACACCGACTGCCCTCTTTGGGCTTTTGACTACGCATGAGACTTGATTTTAGGTTTGATAGTTTTTGTGCTTTCTAATGTCTTCGTTATTGATTTGTTTTATTGTGTGTTGCTGTATGAATGATTCTTTGCTCCATGTACAGCACTTGCAGCGGTGGTTGTTTTAAAGTGCTCTATAAATACCATTGATTTGACTTGACTCATGTCTTCCCTCGCTCCATCCATCGAGCTCGTCTTCAGTCTTCCTCTTGCCGTCTTTCCCGGCACCTCCATTCTCGTCACCCTTCCACCAACATATTCTGTCCTATGAACGTGACCCGACCAGCTAAGTCGCCTCTCTCTAACGTTTTCCCCCGCCAAAACGATCAAACCTCGGCTGTCCCACTGATGAGCTCATTTCTAAACCAATCCATCCTGGCCACTCCGAAAGAAAAACTCTGCACCCTGTCGTTTTGTCACTGCAACTGTCTCGAATCCGCACATCAGTGTTTTTCGAAACTCTCCCCTTTGCCCTAACAAGAGACTCTTCTATCACAATGAGGACATGTATTTGATAATTCAACCTGATTTTGAAACAATCAGACTTCCTTCTTGTGGTCATGGTTATTGTGTTGGGGGGGGGGGGGGTTCTTGTGGAATTATGATTTATCACAGTTTCTTCATAGTTTATGAGCCCTTTGTTGTCGAATTACGGCTTCTCAATATTTTGTCCCATGAAATGTAACCCCCCCCCCCCCCGCCCCCTTTTGTATTAGTACAGCTCCTTTCTCACAAAATTATGACATCTCTTATTAAATTGCAGATTTATTCTCGTGAAATCTAGACCGACCAAAAGGAAAATGACACTCACCGGCTGTGACCAGCACGGACGTTCTCCCTCAGGATTTTCTGGTAGAGAGCATAATTCATTGTCCCATCAATCACAGCAAGTTGCCCTGGTCCTGAAGGAGCAAAGCACCCACAGACCATCACACCACCACCACCATGCTTCACTGTTGGCATAATGTTCTTTTTATCAAATGCGTGCCAATTTTACCCAAGACGTAGCGGGCCGCACATCTTCCATAAAGTTCAATTTTTTAACTCATTAGTCCACAGCATGTTTTTCCCAAAATCTTGAAGATCACCAACATGTCTTTTGGCAAATGTGAGATGAGCCTTTGTGTTCTTTTTGGACAGTAGTGATTTTCACCTCGGAGCTCTCCCATGGATTCCATTTTTGGCCAGTGCCAGGTTCAAATGAAATTATACAAGAGCTCCATTTGCATTGACATCTGGGATACAGGTAGTGCAGAGTCTTATTCCTATTTGTTGTTCATATTGTGGGAAGCTGTACGTAATTGAGAGTGGTGCTCCACTCTATCAGTTACTAACAAACGGAAATAATCGATCGTACATCCGTACATATCTTGACGGAACCTTGAAATTGAAATCTCGTTCTCATAGCCCATGTGACATCCATCACGTTGGTTTGAAGCCGAATTTGATCGTAAACGTACAACTGTCGTCACATGTCTGGGCGTGCGGCGGGCCCACTTGCAGAGACTGTCGACAAATTGAGAAATCAGCCAATCGTTCGTACATGTGTGAGTAACATACCCAATTCCCCTGTCCCATTGAGTCGTTTGTGTTGACGGCAAGGTTAGTGGCCCGCTTGACACACTTGCAAACTCAAGGGTTGCAGTGTGTCCGGAACTGCCTTCTTTACGTGTGTAAAACCCATATCTCACCGAGCGGCGAAGGTTTGGCGAGTGCTTGCGTGAGGCTCGAATGTTGATTTTTCATCAGGGTGCATTCAAGGTGAGATGATCAGTTCAAGCAAATGTGTTCTTTGATGCATTAATGTCTCTTGCTTGCTTATCGTCTCGACAGACTTCACAGCCCCGGTCCAAATATATTTATCAGTGTGATTATTCCTGATTATTAATTCATAAAATTTTAGACTTTGCAACATCTTACAGTAAATGAGAATATTACAGTAAAATAAAAAGGAATCAAACATCGCACAAGCAGCCACAGAGACAGACAGAGAACAGATCCACCCATCCATCCATTTATCCTCACAAGCCGTCTTCGGCCAGTACGCAGGGGACACCCTGAACTGGTTGCCAGCCAATCGCAGGGCACACAGAAACAAATAACCATCCACGCTCACACCTAAGGACAATCTTGAGTGTTTTGGAATGTGGGAGGAAACCGGAGTACCCGGAGAAAACTCCACACAGGGAGTCCGGAGCTGGAATTGAACCCCGTACCTCCGCATTGTGACGTCTAACCACTGGACCACCGGGCCGCATACAGAGAAAAGATCGTAGAGCATTTTGGCATGCATACCCACACAGACTGACATTCATGTTACGGTGTCAGTGGTCGTTTCCCAACCCAGCAGTTGGTCGTTCAATCCCTTGCCATTGGGACCATGTCAACTTGCGCTTGGGCAAGATACTGAAGCCTCAGTTACTCCTGCTGCGGCATCATCGGTAGGTGAACGTGGTAACAGTATAAAGCGCTTTGAGTACTCGAGGTAGAAAAGCACTATGTAAGTGACAGCCCATTTACCAGGTAGCAAGCGGGGCTGGGGGGTCAGTTTCTTGAACCCGAAACCACCCGTAGGCTTGAATTGTAAACAAGAAGCTGTTCTCAGTCCTCTTATCTGGTTAAACAAAGAATAAATAAAACATCAGACAATAAAAACGGATTATTGTGATCTGTAATCCTATGACTCATTTGCTCAGCCTAAAAGGATCATCCCAAAAAATTTCTGAGAAACACTTCTGTGTTCTGCAGTTTGGTAGGTCATATCTGTTGACTATTTTCCAGTTTGGGGAGATGCTCTCACACAGATTTATGGATTTATAACCAGCATTGAATAATACATTTCTGGAAGGTAGAGTGAAGCAGAGGAACAAAACAAGATTGGTTCGTCAAAAATGATCCATTCTTGCTCATGACTGTACATCTTTTGTTCTGCAACTTATTTTTATGGTAATTAAGACAAAAAAGTATTTGCAGTAAAACTTGAAGGTATGCAATAAAATGTTCTTCTTTTACTGATAGTGCTTTGCGGTGTCCCCGTAGGCAGGAAATATGACATACAAAACAATACAGTGCTTTATATATTTTATTGCTTTATTTAATGAGACCACCTGTCAACAAAATGACAAGAATAATTCCAGGATACTGTAGACCAAAACTGAATAACGTCACTGGGCTTTTATGAGTCATAGAAAAAAAACAAACAAAGAAACAAACAAACAAACAAAAAAAAACATGTAAACCGCTAAAATTGATTGAAGAATTAAAAATATGATTTCAGTTAAAGAGCTACTGTACATCCTGGCCTATTAACCATTACAGAAGAAAGAAATGGTGTTTAAAGGAGGACAGCTGTGGCATAAATCTTATTTTGTGGTCTAATAATTTTGTCTAATCTAATGGTGGGGGGGGGGGCATTTCCCTGTAATATATCAAAAGTTCAGGGAATTGGTGTTCAAATGAATGGTCCCATTCTAAAGTTGAACATGTGGTATGTATGGGAACAGGGTGATTTCTTTAGCAAAGCATCGCCCATCATGCAACACAGTGTCTAATATCACAGACATCTCAGAAGGACCTAACCTTTTATCGTAATCAAAAAATGTTTAGGTGAGAACTTCTGCAGTAGTCTCAAATTGACTATGGATAAATTAGTGATGCTGTGAAACACTTCCAGAGGTTTTGGACATGGTTTAATGAGCCTTGGCTTGGTGCTTTCAATTTTTCTGCAGCGGGGGAAACTATGACACACACGCAGAAGCTGACATGCGGAAAGGAAAGAAAGCAAATGATACTGAGGACTACAAGATGCATTTTTGAGGAATAAGAATGTCAGTGCAACATGGCAGAAAAATATGGATCACGTGCTTCCTGTGCAACCGGCAAGAAGAAGCTGATCGTAATTTCAAGGTAGCAAATGGTAGATTAATGACACATTTTATTGGGGTCACAAGTCGGAAATTCTACATCGGGAATCATAAGACAAGAAGCTGCAAGATGAAATTTGACTCCGCCTCTTACTCAACGCACTGTA
Source organism: Hippocampus guttulatus (assembly GCF_054856545.1). NCBI lineage: Eukaryota > Metazoa > Chordata > Actinopteri > Syngnathiformes > Syngnathidae > Hippocampus > Hippocampus guttulatus. The sequence continues at coordinate 34,269,233 of NC_141262.1, read as the reverse complement.
TATGCAAATGTATCTACCCCGGTCAAGGATGACGCCTCGTACTGATGTCCAAAAAACGTTTACTCGTGGAACACCGTGAAAACTAAAACACATTTCAAACAACATCAAAATTACAATATCTTTAACAAGACATTAAATAAATAAACACAAAATGACATACCGTGTGCACCTTGGTAAACCGAAAGTAGATCAAATTAAATCACGTAGACCACACGGTATCGTAGCTCTGTCTCTGTCTCTCTCTCAAGTTGTCTTCTCGATCTTTCTCTCTCATTCCTCGCTACCCACGGCACGTGACCCAGAAGTGATTCTTAACAAAACATTCCAAATAACGTGTTAAGAGGATTTAAAGAAAAAACAAATATGAAAGTTCACATAGAAATATAAAGTACTTTTACAAAACAACAAGCCTAAATAAATTGTATTTTCGTTGTCATGGCAACCAGCGACTCAATATTGGCGCCAGTTACACACTGTATATGCAAACCAAGACTTAGTGAAATATATAACGGTGTCAGTTGAGGCCGTCGGCAGGTCTGCTAAGAATGGGCTTGTGTTTACTGTATTTTGAAACTGATCGATAAAGCACGTGAAAGAGCAATCTTTTCGGCTTTTTTCGTCCTCCACCACCTGTTATGGATGACAATATATTCTGACAAGTAATGGTAGGCTATACGCAGTAACAAGCATGTGTACTCCACTGTGGACAAGCAGTTGTGCAATTTAAGCATTTTGTACTTGCCAGGTGAAACCTTGGATCTTCTGTGTCTTTCAAGCACTCTTTCCTCCTAGCTTGCATGCATTTATTGCTCCTTCAGCGAGCCTGCGGTAACAGTCTGTATAAAAAAAAAATATTCATTGCAAAATTATGCAATCGACTGACAACAATCTGCTAAGCAGCGAACCTGCAAAAAGTGAACCATCCGCGATCTAGTGAGGGGTCGCTGTACATCTAAACGTTTTAGCTTGCAGCAAGCGTTGCACACAACTGACGAGTAACAGTGCTGACACTATAAATAAAAACCAAAACCTTTGGGTTTTGGAGACAGTTTCCTCTGCTCTCAAAGTTTCTTCCCATCTCCCATGTGGACGTCCGCTGCCAAGAACTAGAGCATCACTAATTGATATGCCGTATGCATGGTCAACTCTTTGTCGTTGCCGATAGGTCTTCATGTCATTGTTTCTTCCCAGAGAGGCCTTTGACACCCAAGAAGCAGCCCAACTCTTACACGGGTCACAAATGAAAAGCAAGGCTAACAACACTTGTCCCACAGAGCTCCTGCTCCTTCTGACGCAAGCAGGCGGGGAAGCGTATGTAAAAGAGAGGCACACGAAAGCAAACTTAGTCAACGGAAAAATTTAATTCCCTTGGAAATTAATGAACGTCGAGACGGAATGCCAGAGATTACACAACAATGGGAGAGCCGTCTTTGAAAACCTCAAGTTGTCGTATTCTAAAGAATCGGTGTGTTGGTTACCTTGTCTTTGCATCAGTAATTATTCGAACATTTAGTAAGTGTTGGTATACAACACATGAAGAAAACGATCCAAAATGAACTGACATGAAATGTCTTCGGGCCAGAGCAAGTGAGTCAATTCTACACGCACACGCGCACACGCGCACACACACACACACACACACACAACTCCTTTTGTAGTTGAACACTGCTCACTTGTGGCCGTTTTGTTGAGCAGACATTTATCTGCCAGTGGTTATCTTGAGCAGTCGTGTCCAACCGCTTGTACTTCCCTCCAACACAATCCAATTTATTTTCCATCTGACGTTTCTCTCCTTGATATTAGAAACATAATAAGAATCAATTTTCTTTCTTTGAGATAGGTCTGTTCAGCTCATGTCGAGGTAACAAAAAGAGCTCAGAGCAACGGCCAGGGCTCCATTCATGATGGGTTCTCTTCCTTTGAAATGGAATTACTGGAAATATTTGCAAAATGTGCTGTAAATGTTGATTTAACTTCGTCAGGTTCCCTTTTGGTCTACATTGCCTCTAATCATCTGAGTTGAAGACATTTACAGACATAAGTACACTCCACTTTGTACTTTTGCACGATTACTAGTGCTAGTGTATGAATGTGTCAATACGTTTAATTTTGTCACTGTTTTTTGAAAGTGAAATGGGGCCGTGTTAATCCTTGACCCCTTGTGGGGGCATTACAATAAATTCGAACGAACAGCGGTAGGGTAAATTAAATTAGATGTTTATGTTCTGCAAGCCAGTTCTGCTTTTCACTTGACATACCGCACTTCTTTGGAATTAGATTTTTGCCAAAATTCTTTAAAGTGCAAAGAAAAACGAAGACTTTGAGAGAACTCAAGCAAAATGATTAAAAAAAAAAGAAATCAAAAGGTAAGAATTATCGTCATGAAAATATTTGTTTGAACTTCTCTTCGTTCTCAATGATTAGCTTTTTTTTTCTCTCACTGAAAAAAAAAGTTTCTGCTTTCGACTTTTGGCACATACCTCACCAGGTGGGTGGGCTTCATGAGGAATGCGTTCTTAATGGCTAATTAATTTTTCAGTTACAGATCAGTGACCTAGACGTAGTTGTATATCAATATGTATCTGTGGTAATAATTAGTAACCTGGCTGCATTCATTCTCCTTTCAAGTGTGAAATATACCCCAAATTTGGACATCCTCTGTTTTGTTCTTTCCTCTTGGTTCGTGTTGATTGCTACACGAGTCTGCAGTAACATCAGTCAATGAAGAAAATGGAACGTCATTCAGCTCGGGTCCTCTACCAGAGGCCAGCAATCTTGAGGGTTCTGCGCAGCAACCTTGCTGTTCCCAGCACTGCACATTTCTGGACTGAGATGTCCGATGTTGTTCCCGGGATCTGTTGCAACCACTCATCTAGTTTGGGGGTCACTGCCCCGAGTGCTCCGACCACCACAGGCACGACTGTCACCTTTATCTTCCAGGCTCTCTCCAGCTCCTCTCTGAGCCCTTGGTATTTCTCGAGTTTCTCGTGTTCCTTCTTTCTGATGTTTCCATCACTTGGGACCGCTACATCCACTACAACGGCTTTCCTCTGCCCTTTATCTATGATCACGATATCTGGTTGGTTCGCCATTACCATCTTGTCAGTCTGGATCTGGAAGTCCCACAGGATCTTCGCTCTGTCATTCTCCACCACCTTCGGAGGTGTTTCCCATTTTGACCTTGGGGTTTCCAGTCCATACTCCGCACAGATGTTTCGGTAGACTATGCCAGCCACCTGGTTATGGCGTTCCATGTAGGCTTTCCCTGCCAGCATCTTACACCCTGCAGTTATGTGTTGGATCGTCTCAGCTGCCTCTTTGCACAACCGACACCTTGGGTCTTGTCTGGTGTGGTAATCTGGGCCTCAACGGCTCTGGTGCTCAGGGCCTGCTCCTGAGCAGCCAGGATGAGTGCCTCTGTGCTGTCCTTCAGGCCAGCCCTCTCTAGCCACTGATAGGACTTCTTGAGATCGGCCACTTCAGTAATGGTCCGGTGGTACATCCCGTGTAGCGGCTTGCCCTCCCATGATGGTCCCTCTTCCAGCGCCTCATCCTCTGTTCCCCATTGTCTGACAAGACATTCTCTGAGTACGTCATCCGTTGGAGCCTTCTCCTTGATGTATTCATGGAGCTTGGATGTTTCATCCTGGACAGTGGCTCTCACACTCACTAGTCCCCGGCCTCCTTCCTTTCGGCTTGCGTACAGTCTCAGGGTGCTGGATTTGGGATGGAACCCTCCATGCATGGTTAGGAGCTTTCGGGTCTTAACGTCCGTGGTCTGAATCTCTTCCTTTGGCCACCTTATTATTCCTGCAGGGGATCTGATCACTGCCAGGGCATAGCTGTTTATTGCCCGGGTCTTATTCATGCCATTGAGCTGGCTTTTTAGGACTTGCCTCACTCGCTGGAGGTATTTGGCCGTAGCCGCTTTCCTTGTTGCCAGTTCGAGGTTGCCATTGGCTTGTGGTAGACCGAGGTACTTGTAGCTGTCCTCAATGTCTGCTATTGTTCCTTCAGGGAGTGAGACCCCTTCAGTGCGGACTACCTTTTCTCTCTTAGTCACCATCCGACTACATTTCTCAAGCCCGAATGACATCCCGATGTCGCTGCTGTAGATCCTGGTTGTGTGGATCAGGGAGTCTATGTCCCTTTCGCTCTTAGCATACAGCTTTATGTCATCCATGTAGAGGAGGTGACTGATCGTAGCTCCATTTCTGAGGTGGTATCCATAGCCATACAGAAAAATTTAAAAAAAATTCCTCGTCTCACCCCCCCTCGGGTGGTGTCCGTCCCTCATTCAGCTCGGGTCCTCTACCAGAGGCCAGGAAGCTTGAGGGTTCTGCGCAGTATCCTTGCTGTTCCCAGCACTGCACATTTCTGGACTGAGATGTCCGATGTTGTTCCCGGGATCTGTTGCAACCACTCATCTAGTTTGGGGGTCACTGCCCCGAGTGCTCCGACCACCACAGGCACGACTGTCACCTTTACCTTCCAGGCTCTCTCCAGCTCCTCTCTGAGCCCTTGGTATTTCTCGAGTTCTTCGTGTTCCTCGTGTTATATATATGTATATATATATATATATACAGTATGTAACAGCACATTTGTTTTTATTACTTTTTAGGTTAAACGCAGTTTCGGGTAAATGTCTCCTTCAGGTTTTCTCCCTCCGCATTGGCTAAAATGATGGGGGAACAATTATGCTTTTGTATAGTTTTCAGAATTATGATTTCTCAGGGAGCATTTTATTCGCCTTTATTAGTATTTTGTAGTGAAGTTTTTGCCCTGCTTCATTTCTTCTCCTGAGTACTATTAAACACTACGTATGCTTTGAGTATGTTGAGTTGAACGAAATTGGTTGTCATTAAATTCAAACATCTGCCAAAACAGTCCATCGTTTGGATCATAATAGGATCAAATTGACGAGTCCGTCAAATTTGACTGCTCTCAGCATTTGTTGACCTCGTGCTTTTGTCCCTTTGCTGCGCATGGTGCGTCAGTCGGGGCTCAAACTCGAACCCCTTTTTGTGTGAGCTTCCTTCATCCTCGACACTGAAAGGCCAACTAGACAATGTGAGAACGAGTGTGCCAGACTGTGTGAAATCACTTGTAAAGAGCCAGACAGGACCACGCAGGCCTCTTTGACAGCCTCACACTGGCAGCAGTGAGGGGACAAAGTGACAGCTACCACACGAGCTGGTGTAAATCTCCACTTACACTGCTGTCCGATTCAGCATGTTCGTTCCACTGGGCCAAATTCATCCATCCATCCATCCATTTTCCGAACCGCTTAATCCTCACTAGGGTCGCGGGGGGTGCTGGAGCCTATCCCAGCCGTCTTCGGGCAGTAGGCGGGGGACCAAATTCATGTTAAAAAAAAAACACGCACAGCGTGCATGTGGTTCGAGCATTGACCTCACATTCTTTGGTCACTCTCACAATTCCTAAATATGCATGGTAGGTTGATTAAAGACTAAAATTGCCTTCAGAGGAATTGAATTGGAGTGTGAATGGTTGTTTGTGGAAGAAGGACCTTTGCTGGCGGATGTGGCATTTGTTTTTTTTTTGTAACTGCACCCAATGGTTGTGAGAATGCTAGCGATTGTCTGCTTAACTTTCTCCTGCACCCTCATCAGGTATGTTTATTTTTGTTTTTATACTCTCTTGGAGCATTGTCTGGTTTTATTATGATAGTAATAGCCTTGAATAACACACACACACTGCATTTGACTTAAAATAAGTTTAGAACTTGAAAGTTATACTCATGTGGTAGTGGCGTGCAGGCTCCCTCCAGTGGTACTGAACAGAATCACGGCCTGAGTATTGTACAGTTTTCTTTAACTTTTTAGTACAATATACTGTATTTGCATTCAGTCTTTAAGAATTGTTCAGTTTTTAAATTTTTATTCAGGTGCATTTTACTTAAATACTTAAATTGAATCGCATATTTTCACGCCCATTTAGCATACTGTATTAAAAGGCGCAGTCTTAGTTATGGGCGCTATATCTGTATTTAACACAGACACAACAATCCAGCTTTTCCTTGTAACTCGCCAGATGTTGCTGTGCCATGGTCGGACGGATAGATGGCGCTGTTTCACAAAACGAAAGCCCCAAGCACCATGGATTCATTGATCTTGAATTCTCTCACGGCTGGTCAATTCCCATGGTCCTTTGCATAACTGATAGCTTGCAGTTTAAACTCTGCTTCCTATCCGTGCCCCTTCATAGATGCCATCTTCGGGGGTCCTTAGCTAAACTGATGTTGTTGAGCACAATGCACAATGCACGATATTCACCTGCTGGGGGCGTGCCTTTAGCGTCCTCGTTCACGCCCACACGTCTTCCCCTTTTAACGTTTGCATGCTGTCCTCAGTCATGTCCGCCTTTCTTCTATTTAAGGAACATGTTGGCACAACATCAGTCCATTAAGACGGCCGTCATCAAAGTCACACAACAACATTGACCGATTTTGGAACAAGGTGCATACACAAGGCGACCCGCATTATTCAGCGGTCCGTCCATATTGGAGAAATTGTAGGACTTTAAAGTGTGCCTTATGGTCATGAAAATACGGTAATTGTTTAAGTTGAGTTTTTGCCACGTCTCTGACTGTTGACCTGTCTCAGGCTCAGACATGACCCTAATCAGGATAAACTGTTGAACACGGATGGATTTTAAGATAAGAAAACCTTTAATAGTCTCGCAATGGAGAAATTCCCAATTCACAGCAGCAAAGTTAGGAAGAATTCAAATGAATTTATTTGACTCACATACAGTAGTATTGTTTTAAAATATATAATCCATCTGTGACTTTACGTAAACCTATAAATCCGGATGCCTTTAATGAAATGGTTGACCTGAAACTTTCAAATAAAATTATTTTTAAAAATTATTCTTTTTCATTACAGAGGATATGTAGTATGTAAGCCCACCTGTATGCATGGGCCATATCAACAAACAATAAATAAGTTAAAACGAAGATACATAGTTGCGGTCTGCATATGTTAAGGCACCCCTCATAAAAAATATGTTGGTAATAAACACCGAGGCTTTAAAATGGCACAAGGATTTGTTTTCACCGCAGTAGTCTTATTTTTAAATGAGTTGCCCTTACTTTTCTCTTGCAGGGTTGAAAGAGCACAACAAATCAAAGGTCTGGTGGACATTAGATACGGACACCCAGCAATGACATCTTGGGAGCAAATCAACAGTAATTATCGTCTCAGGATAATCTGCCATTGGTGCGCACACACACACTGATTCCTTTTCCCAAAGAAGCTTTTCATTTTTAATCCCCCAAGATGAGTGAGCCTATACTTAAATCTGCAGTTCCCATTAGACTGAGAAAGAACACGTGCGCTCTCCCACTCGCTCGCGTTTTGTCTTTTGTTCATTTTCCATCCCACACAGACTCAACAGACTTAGTAAATCTGAAGATGTTTTTTTTCCTGCTGAGCAAAATAGATTGAGACTTGTCAAATTACAAAAAAAAAAGAAAACAAATACCCTTACTAACACAGTTAAGGCAATCCCTGGAAAAAAAAGACTGCATGGAATTGTTCGGGGTTCCTGCAAATGTGAAGAACACATGAACCACATTGATTTCAAAGGATTAATAACGCACTGCTGTGGCTGGGCTCAAGGGTAAGATTGTTAGGTACGTGTTGCTTTTGGGGAATATTGTTCTCTATAAAAGAACGAACCCTATTCATTTGAGCTGATGAAAGGTCAAATCAATCTTGTTTTCACCTTGATACATGTCAAACGTTTCAGCCGATTTTGTACTTTTTTGAAAGGCGACATCGCTTAAAAATACTCAACTAACAATACTGAGTGAACTACTTTTATGCTCACAGTATTTAACTTGCCATTTCCAAACAGGATGACGGGATCGCAAACGGTCATTGCATGCAAATGCATGTAAAATCAGTTTGGTTGTAGTTGTTGTTGAAGGCATGAAATTGCAGCACATTTGCAACGTAACAGGAGGCCCCGTCGGACTGAGACACATTCACACTGTGCTTTGCCATGATTACATAACGGCACTTCTGTCCTAAGTGTCATTATTATTTAGACAGAAGGCCACACACACAATGTATCTTTTGATTGTTTTGTTCTTTGAAGCACATGGAATGGAATCATAAAACATTGCATGGTTGTGATTTACGCTATGTAGCATTTTCTTTTCAATTTCTGAGACACTGGTACAGAATAGAATTAAAAAGTGACTAGGCATGGGCTCATAATAGATTTTGACGGCATATAACAAGAAAAAAAAATCAACCATATTCTTCTCATGCTTTAATTCTTCGACCTAAATCACAGTGTCTCATCACTGGTGAGGTATTTTTTAGAACAGTCAGAAACGGTCTACTTGTGTTGCCCTTGGGACTAACTAGTACCTACTGGCATGATTTTGTTTTTCTTAAAGACAATACACATGAATGAACAGTGCACAAAGGCATCCATGTTTGGAGTTTCTCTTTCATCTTACTCAATGTTCCCTCATCCATGCGTAACTGCTTACCCCTCCCATCTGTGCTCATCAAGAAAAAGAAACTTCTGGTCCCAATTCACATCAAAGAAGCATCTACTCAACTCCGACAGCAGCCAATGTAATTGTACCCTGCTGAGAAGTCCACTGTGCTCATTACCCGTGACAGAAAGTATTGATGGTTATTGAAACCTTTGTTGTTTGTTTGCAAAATGTTTTGATGCATTATTTTCAATTTTTGTAGTTTCTTTGAAGGAATCGTTAATTTTCGTTTTTCGGAGGCGGTCTTTGAATGCCTCTCGAGTCAAACGGAAGAAGAGAAGGCACCAAGACGGAAAAAGATGTACCTGTATTTGCTGTGAAACCCCTTAATAAAGTGTGCGTTTTAAAAAAACAACACCCCAGCTCTCCTTTTTTTTTCGGAGCTGCAACAAAAACCTATTTAATAAAGCAGCGACACAGTTCACTGAATCAACAGCAAGTTATAACATTGTAAGCATGTCTCCAGCAAGGAGCCATTTTGGGGGTCGACATATTACCGTAATGACCATACACAAGGCACACCAGATTTTAAGGCGGCTGTGAGCTTCTAAGAAAATGGAAGGCTTTTAGGTGCGCCTTTTGGAGCGGAAAATACGGTACTCAAGATTGTCAATTATGGTTAATATCTGTGGCTTTATACATAATCACTGCATTCATACTTCGGCATCAGATCCACTGACTCTACTTCCGGAGCTCCGCACCCTTGCAAGTTTGGGCATAGGTGTGTTCGAGCAATCTTGTACTCCACCACGCCGCTAGATCGCTGGGTCAAAACTCTCTGGAGTTACTACTAGCATCCAGCCATTGAAAATGCTCAAGTTTGAATAATCTGTCCTTATTTTGTATCCTGTTTCCAGCCTGCTTGTTGTGGTCATGGTCCTGAATGAGGTCCATGACTGTGTGGTGATCCGTTCCATTCTTTATTAGCCTGCCTGAACAAAAATTTGCAAAACGTCATTAGCCCCTTCCTCACATTGCACTACATAGGTTCGTGTAATTATAGATATTGCATGGTTGGTCTTTTTCTTTTGATGTGTGAAATTTCAATATCGTCATAGAGCACACTATTCCGTGGGCCAGTCAAAAGGCTCAAAAATGGCTGGAAACATGGAGGACATTTTAAAAAGGGCTGGCAGTGAATTAAGTAAGAGACTGAGTGAACCCCTCATGAGGAAGCACGAGGCAACGGACGCAAGGAAAAACTCCTCAAACAGACCCAAGACTCAGTGCGGGCGGCCGTCTGCCTGGACTGGTTCGGTTGACATCGAGGAATAGAGAGCGAAACCTACTAATAACTCACATAATGATTCATCATGTTTCCCTCAACACATGCGACACACTTGAGATGATTTCATCTTCCTGAACCGGCCTCTCTTTTGCATTTTTGACAGTGCTGATTGGCACCACTCCCACCACGAGACGGTGACACTGCCTGGCACACTACTCCTGTGCTGTCCTGTCCAATCTTGTCTTATTTGCTCTCCGCGCATGCCTCCCTCACAGTATCACTGCTTTCCCACTCCACATGTTGATGAAATCTCATCTCCAATAAATTGTTATTGTTGTCATTTATTGCCGTTGGCTTTTGTTCTATTTTCGGGTGCCTTTTAGTCTGTCGGTTCACTTGCAAACCCGGTTCTATCCGACTGCATTTCCAATACATATCCATCTCACAAACTCGAGCCGTGGGAGTATATTAAACTCCTGTTGCACAGTAAAACTGTTCCAGCATGATAATGCACGCGATCCATCATACTGCATGACTCAGCAGTTGAACAGGACAGGTTAAATAAACAAAACAGAAAACACTTGGCTATAGCCAATACAACCATTTGGAAAGGCACAAAGAAGAAAATAAACCACAATGTCTACTCAGCAACAGACATTGGGTGGATGGTTTAAAAAGAAATGAAAGTGGCCTGGGCAAAAAAGATTCTACCCTCAATATAAGGTGTACGTATTTTGACCCATTCGACAGCGAGAGTTTATGACACACAAATATTTCTGATCTCAGTGATTGCCTCCAATGATTGTTCAAGAAAATAAGTTTGGTCTATACCAGCATTTGTGTAAACAGTACAAATTTAATCAATAAAAGTAATAAAATCAACACTTATGTAATATCTAATATTCAATATTCGGACTTTTATTCACTTAACCCTTTGAAGGACAGCGATTACTAGAGTGGACACTTATTCACATGTTGTTTTCTCTTATATTAATTCATCTTAATGTCACAGTTGTGCATTAACCACTACAATGGACCCTTATCTGTGTTGCCATCCACTGCCATTGTTTTTTTTTCATGCCTAAAGTCTAATAAAAACACTTGAGAAAAAAAAATCCTGATGTCGGTTCCCATTATTTGTGCGTAAAAAAGTGTTATTGTTTTGTGTTTTTTGTTATTGTAAAGTGTCCTTGGGTGTCTTGAAAGGCGCTTATAAATAAAATCTATTATTATTATTAAATTGAGGAATCGTCTTCGTTCTTCTTACCCCCACTTCTGCAAATTACTGCGTCCCCGTTCATTGACCAAGCGTGTGCTGTGTAGTTGTGTACATTTTGGCAACTGATTCTACGCTCCACACTATTTCATGTACAGGAAGGCCAACATACAGGATATAACTGTAAATTATGTGTGTGTGTGTGTGTGTGTGTGTGTGTATGTGCACGTGTGTGTGCGCGTGTGTGAGAGAGACACAAAAGGCTTACTGTATGAGCCTGCTTCATCATTCTACATACAGCACTATATGTATTGTACACTATATGTACTCTTCTGTATGCATTTTGCCAGTGTTTGCATCGATTTTCTGGACACTGCCGTCTCCTTCCAAGGTCCAAAAACATCGCATCAGATTACTGAAGGCTTTGATGTGCCGGTAGGGATGAATAAATTGCCCTTCTTCATATGTCAGCCCTGTAATTGAGAGTTGCTCTTGCCAGGTTGTGAAAATAGTTGTCAGTCCAAGTATAATGAGTTGAGACTGCAGTACATCTCACATTAATATTTTTATTGTCAAGCAAATGTGTCTTCTTAACTTAAATATCATCAACGATAAGCACCTGATTTATAGCTAAACTGTATGCAACGCTGGCAAACACTGAACCACAAGGTAAAGAATTAACAGTGTCAATGTTTTTAAATGATGTGCCGTGGGTGATGAAAAGAAATGGAACAATGCAGTCAAACAGAAGCCTCATGTCTTGGCCGAGCTGCTGCTGCTGTTATTGCTGGAAATGAATGGAAAACTGGATGTTATATCAGACAGCAACACTTCACACCCACGCAGGGTCATTGAAGTACAGCAAATGTTGACAAGGAAACAGACAGTCTCTTTACACACACACACACACACATACAGTACATTCAGAGTATTTAGGAATAAAATTCCAAAAAATAAAATATTTTTGGGCTCCAGGGTAGCAAAGACGTTCATCTTTTTGATTGACCCTTTCTGACACTGCTGCACGGGTTCACAAATGACAGCACAGTCTTGATCGAAAAATGAAAAAGACCATGAGGCATTGAAAGAACGAATGATACACGGATTCATGAGGACTCATTAATTTTGACTGCCTGGTGGTGTCGAAGTAAAACCAACGTAGTTCAAATGATTTGCCCTGGAGTTGCAAAGAAAATAGTTATTTCCAACACTACATTTGTCAGCATCCAGTGTTAATAAACGGCTGAAATAAATAAATACATACATTCATTTTACGAACCGCTTTTATCCTCACTAGGGTCGCGGGGGGTGCTGGAGCCTATCCCAGCTGTCTTCGGGCAGTAGGCGGGGGACACTCTGAACTGGTTGCCAGCCAATCGCAGGGCCCACAGAGACGAACAACCATCCGCGCTCACACTCACACCTAGGGACAATTTTGAGTGTTCAATCAGCCTGCCATGCATGTCTTTGGAATGTGGGAGGAAACCGGAGTACCCGAAGAAAACCCACGCAGGCCCGGGGAGAACATGCAAACTCCACACAGGGAGGCCGGAGCCGGGATCAAACCCACGACCTCTGCACTGCGAGGTCGACGCGCTAACCACTGGACCACGGGCCGCCCTAAATACATACATACATACAGTACGTAAATAAATAAACCGACACATAAATAAAAAAATACATTTGATGGCAAACTGTGGAATGCAATTTGCAGTTAAACATTCAAAGTAGAATGCCCCTAAAATTTGCAGTTCATATTCCTTTTTATCGTCATATCAGATTTACCGTATTTTCACGACCATTCGGCGCACCGTATTGTTGGGCGCAGTCTCATTAACGGGTGCTATTTCTGTATTTGACACATAGACAAAACGCACTGTATTATTGGGCGCAGTTTTACAGTGGTAAAACATACGCCAGCTTAAACATACGGCATGCATGCGCGCACGCTAAAAACACGTTAGCTTCAAGCATACGGTAGCATGCCAAGACATACGGATACACGCTAAAAACACGCTTTTAAAAAGGCAACGGAAGCAAAACTGAGTTCGGTTGTATTTTATTTAGCCATCTTACAATGTACTCACGTTTTTCGATCAATCATCACCTAGAAATCCATCAAAGTCCTCATCATCTGTATCAGAATTGAACAATTGTGCAAGTACCGGTAATCCATCAAAAACGCCGCGTTCTCTCTCGTTGTCAGAGTCACTCTCATTGCCATGTGGCTCCACAGAAATGATGCCGGCTTTGCCAAAAGCTCGAACAGCAGTGCAAGCAGACACGTTCGTCCAAGCAGCCACAATCCATTCGCAAATTGTGGCGTAACTCGCCCGGCGCTGCCTCTCACTCTTCGTAAAGTTGTTTTTGCCATTGATCATCCATTGTTCCCATGCCGCTCGCAACTTTACTTTGAACGCCCGGTTGATGCCGATGTCCAGCGGTTGGAGTTCTTTAGTCAAGCCTCCAGGGAATGACGGAAAGCTCAGAGTTCATTTGCTTGACTTGGTTTTTCACCGCTGCTGTGAGATGGGCAAGCATAACCGATGGCTTGAAGTTTGAACTGAGCTTCGTAATCGTGTCTCTTTGTAGAATTTATTTTCGGGGGTTCTTAGAAACCAAAACCAAAGTTGTTTTGCAATAATGCACATACCCACACTTTATACAGGTGTTGGTACCTGCTAGGGGCGTCCCTTTAGCGTCCACTTACACGCCCACCCTTCACTCATTGGCGGACTTCTTCGCCGCATGCCCGTCCTCACTCACGTCCGCCTTTTCTCTCTCTCTCCATATACAGTATATATAGACGCCCACCCTTCACTGATTGGCCGACTTCTTTGCCGCATGCCTGTCCACACTCACTTCCGCCTTTTCTCTATATAAACAGCGTGTCGGCTGTCAGTCAGATTTTGGAACTCAGCGCATACACAAGATGCTCCGCATTATAAGGCGTCTTGTCCATTTTGGAGAAAATTTAAGACTTTTAATGGCGCCTTATAGTCGTGAAAATACGGTAATTGTACAGTATATTTACAAATATATTCACAGCTAATACAGGGATTATGTTGCTGACAATTTGAACCTTGAACAAATTCAGTTTATGTTATTTCCAATTTTTTGGAGGGTTTTACTGGCAATAATGGCTTTTGTATAGCAGAGGATGTTTTTGCCGCATACCTGACTATTTTTGGCACTGTTCCCTTGCTCTTTGCACTTAAGGTGACTCACATTCAAATGATGAGATTTACAAAATAAGTGATTTATGTGCAAGGACAAAAGAGTAGACATCAATTAATCTCCAAAGGAAGATCCCTAAGGGGACTTTTCATGCCAAAATTCATTGCATACAAAAGTTTAGATGTAGGACACAATGGAGTCCCTGTCAAGAATCACAGAATAACTTCAGTACATGGTCTGACTGCTCAGGTTCATGTTCTGTGATTTGCACAGAAGTTCTTGTGTCATTGTAGGTGTCGTCATCATCATCATCATCGTCATGCTAGATTCATCCTTATCTCATCCCCATCAGAACAGTTCCTCTTTAACTATTGAGAACAATATGTTATGACAAGCAAGCTCAGAGAATTCATAACTGCGTTTAACATTTGCTTGCATCAACAAAGCATTTTACAATGATTACAAAGTCTAGGCGCTGACAGCTAAATGGTTGACTCGCCTCACTGCACTGCATGCAGCATGGCGTCAGTTTCCTCTCAGCAAGAGTTTGAATGCAAGTGAGCATGCCTGTCTGACTCGACAGTCTTTGTTCCCTGTGACTGACTGCTAACCAGACCAGGGTTTAGTCCATCGAAGTCAGCTGGGGGTAGGCTTCATGTACTAATGATCTGGGTCTGTGTCTAGAACATATTTGGAGGACAACAAACCCAATCGATCTCACATGCGTACACACTTCGGTAACTGACAAAGAAGAAAAAAAAGAAACCCTCGGGAAGAAACTTTGGACAGAACCAGAACTCAGAGTGTTGGGGGTACTCACTGCAACGATCGGTTTGATTAAGAGATGAGGGCACATACACAGGAAAGGAGGGAGGTGATCAGAAAACTACTGAAAGAAGCAATGGTTCTATTGAGATTTGAGTAGGATAATCTGGGATAAATTGTTTTAGGCTAATCAATAAACCTTGCAGTGTATCTTGCTCTCTGGTGGCTACTTAGCTCTGTCTAAAACAACATTGGCATGTTAAGAGTCATCCAAATGGGACTCCCATGGTCTTGCTGTGATTCAGTAGGCCAATAAAAAAATAAAAGTAATTATATGATAACTATACACTACAGAGGTTTTTGGACATATTGCCAGTTCAGTGAGAGTCGTCCATGAAGATTCGATCATTTACAGGTGACAGATCTGTACCTAGTTATACAACAGTAAAACACTGATTGAAAACAGCATCACTCAGAGTTCAGTCCCAGGATGGCTAAACTATATTGCAGTAATTAGGCACAAATAACAACAACACACAGAGGAGGCGTTGGGGCTAATGTTTTGTGTGTGTGTGTGACTGGAGAGGGCATTCTTCCAACCGAAATTCGAAGGCCATCGGACTTCTAGAGAATCATATATAACTCATGTTGGGCTTCTTTCACTCTAAGCCAAATTATGCAATCAAAACCTTGCAGGTGGGAGGTGATCGTCTGGATCAAGAGGAGAGACGACGGCGATTCCAGTCCAGGGCTTGCTTCTACTGTGGTCATCCTGAACACCGAGACTCAAGCTACCCAATCTGTCTGTCACATTCACAGCTCAGCAACTGTAAGTAGGACACCACCACCACCAATCACCCGGATCCGAGTGAGAACAGCCAGATGCTTATCTACGGTCCAGCCGACGAGGGGTTTATAGTCTACAAGAGAGTTGAAATCGAAGGGGAGATGTCCGATCAAGTTCAGACATGACGCATTTGTGCTCTTGTGGATCGGGGGCTGATGACTGTTTTTTGGACACCATTGTTGTAGAAAAATTAGGTTGTTCACTCGAAAATTTTATGAAGTTCACTTGATAAGCCACTCCTGGCGGAGGTAACGCATACAACTGGTCCTCTGTCAGAGATTTTCACTCGGACAGTTGACAAAGGCCCGAACACAGGAACAGATCGACTTTCACTGCCGGCAGGAGGTGCAGTTCTCCATGAAGCCACTCAGTGTGCGCTCCCCACTGTCACCTGACCTCTGCAACCTCTGCCGGTCCTTTTATTGATTGTATATGCAAATTACAAGGAATATATCAGAAAAACACTCCCATCTTCATGAACATGACACACCTCTGGACGGCCCCATTGGGTCGCCCCTCAGACAAAGCATTCTCTTGGTATCAGCACCAACATCCAAAAACTAACAGACACGTGTACATTTTAACAAGCGGTGTCTGTAATCTGGCTCGTGACCCTTTCTCATGACGGAGTGTTCGAGTACTCCCTTCCGTCCAAGATTGAATCTTCCTTTCCATGTTGTCAGATAACAGGCACCAGTGTGTCTACTCGTGAGGGTTAAATCTTTCTCTCTGAGGTACCATCTGCTCGGGTCCCTTGATCTCTCTGACTCTATGCTTCCATTGTGTGCAAGATGTTCTGAACACAAGCATTTCGAGGTCAATCAAGCATTTTTTTTCCCCCAAGATGGCGCCCAAGTAGGCAGCCTTCGGCAAGTGCTCTTCAAGAGACTTACTTTTTTGTTCTTTTTTGCTGTTTTTGTCTTTTGTTTTTTCACATGTTGTTTGTTGTTTCATCGTGTGAACCTGATATGGACTGTTTTCAACGCTTTTTGGCCACGACATTCGTCAAAGGAGAAGTATCTGTGCTTGGTGGTTGCGCCTTCTCGGCAGCACGCCTGTACCAGCACAGATTTTGATTGGGAGGAATGTCGGCGCCATTGACTGTCGGTGCTGGACAGACCTGGGGCGCTTGTGTTTTTGCGCCTGTAATGAGCAGCATTTTTCACAACCCCGTTTTTGTTCAGTGGCTATGTCGGCGCTGTCGGACAGTCGGCGTTGGTGCGGCTGGATGGATGGCTGCTGAAGTTGAGGATGAGGAGAGAGGAGCGTTGGCGCAGAGCGCCGATGCGTATTTGGAACCGTGAGTCGCCGCTTGGAATTGAAATGGATTTCCATGGGACAGGAGAAGTGAACCGATCTCTTTTTTCGTCAATGGATGCTACAGCTTCTTGTTGACTTTGAAACTTAGCTTGTAGCCGACATGTGCACATTTTGAGCATGACGTCTCTGATCCACTGGTTAAAGGACACTTTGATTCTCTCCTCTTTCATCTCAAACTGCTTCAAACAACAAAGCGTGTGATGGAAAAGTGGTTAGAACTGCATGACTGTCCGTGTTTTATGTTATGTGTTGTGTTTATTATTTTACTTTATGTTAACTGTTTTGTTAAGCGCTTTGTTACAGCTGCTGCTGTTGTGAAAGCGCTATATAAATCAGCATGTATTGTATTGTATGTAGCAAGATGAAACTTTAAAACATGACAACATTGTATTTTTCTATTCTAACATCCTCTTACACTTGAGTTATGTGGGAACCACATGCAAAAAAGAACCTTTTTTTTAAAATTTTTATTAAGCTCGCTAGGTACCAGTCGTGTTAGGTTTGACGTGGCTCCAGACTCACGATCTGCCCAGTGCATTGGACCGTTTAGCCATTGAAAACTGGAGACCATTTTGCTTCCGTCATTGTTTACAGTCCGTCACCGGAGAGGGTGCATCGAGAGTCAGCTCAGCGACTGAAGTCATTTGTTTAAAGAAAGTCCCCAAGGTATACCTTGATCTGAGCCATGTTTTTAGCAAGGACCATGGCTCAATCTTTGCCTCCGCACCGTCCGTACAATTATACTTTAGCGTTACCATCTCTACTTTACTCTGGACTAGATCAGGTATATCGGCTTGAACAGGAAGCATTAGGAGTATGTATTTCTGATTCCCTTGGTCCTGGTTTAATCAGGCCATCTAAATCTCCCTTGGGGGCCAGATTATTTTTGTCGAAAAGAAAGATAAAAGTCATTTCGCCTTTGTGTTGATTGTAGAGGCCTAAATGAAATCACCATAAAATACAAATACCCTTTCCCTATTTCAGACTCTTCTTTTGCGCCCTGACAATCGCCGACAATTTTTAAAGTTGGATCGTTGTAGTGCTGACCACCTGGTAAGAATCCACGAGGGGGATGAGTGGAAGACGGCCTTCAAGACTCCTTCAGGACATTTTGAGGACCTTGTAATGACATATGGACTAACTAACGCCCCTTTCAAAACCTCATTCATGATGTACTCTGGGATTTCATCAATGTATGGTCTTTTGTATATCTTGATGACATCCCAATTTTTTCCAAAGATCCAACCATACTTAAGTGCCTCATGGAAAATAAACTATTTGTCAACGCCGAAAAATTTCAATTTCATGTCGAGACCATTCAATTTGTAGGCTTTATCACAGAACAGAGTCTAATCAGAGTGGACCCCTCCAAGTCTAAGGTGGTGGTGGAATGGCCGACACCCAGTCTGTCATCAGGATATCATCCCTAGTCCAATGGCCAGATGGAAAGGAAGAATCAGGACGTGGAGACAGTGTTACGGTGCATGTGCTTCTAACAACCCGCGTCAGGGGCTGCACATTTACCATGGGTCGAGTACGCGCACAACACCCTCGTCTCCTCTGCTACAGGCCAGTCTCCCTTCATGTCCGCTTATGGATATCAACCACCTCAGTTCCGTCGCAGTAGGGGCTAGTCAAGATCTCCTCTGCTCAGCTCCACCTGAGACAAGGCTCATAAGATATGGAGAGAGGCCAGAGCTGCTTTGTCATGCGCTGTTTCCCGCAACCAGCTCATAGCTGACGATTGACGCATATCAAGTGGGACAGAAGGTCTGACTCTCGACGTGAGACTTGAATTTGGGTGGAACCTCACACAAGCTAAGACCAAGGTTCACGGGAACGCTTGAAGTATAGAGGCCATAATAAATCCTGTGTCCATCAAGCTACCACCCTCCTTGCGTCACTAATGTACTTTGTCAGCCTTTTTTTTTTCTATACAGTAAAATATAATTTTTTGACATCCATCAGAGTCTACGTTTATCGAGTCCGATTCTGTCCGGAACCTTCCGGACATCCTGACAGATCTCCATACAGTGGAACTGCTGGGACATCATTGATTGGCACTTGATTGCGTATTCACTGAAAGTGATTGTGCACGCTGTTGTACTCTACTGTACTGTCCTGCAGGTTTATGAAAGCTTTTTTGATCACTGAAAATAAATCTGTGAATTACTCGTATTGATCAAATGTCATGCATGTGAAAGCTACCATTAACATGCCACTGGACCTAATACTTCTCAGTGCTGTAGGAACAGATTTCGGCCATGCTTCTCTGCCTTGCAGACATGAGACGACGATAAATAAATCAGCATTGCGATTGGGCATTCTGCACTTGGCCATATGGTCTGCGAGGGGAGCCGAGCTACAGCACCCAGGACGATTAATACAACCTGACAAGAACCGTATCAAACATTTACAGCCTTGTAAGTGATCCACTGCTGCACAGTGAGCTTTTTGATAGGGCAGTTTGAAATGACATGGTTTATGGTGAAAGCCCCACATCTAATATTTCACAAAGAAGACTGTGCTTAAGAACATGCTCCTAAAGATGATGTTCAGTTAAACACATATCTAATGTATATCTAACTCTAATGATTATATTAACCACTATACCATAATTGGTTATTATGTAATCAAATGCTTTGTTGCCCTTGCGAGATTTGTGACTCAGTATTGTGAGAGAATTGCAAATTGTATCCCGAGTAACACTTCAATGTTTTTCTTTATGTTTATGCAAGGTAGAACTGCAAATGCTAGAACCAGGCCATTAGCACATATCGATGTTGTTGGATTATAAGAATATAGAGTATATTAATACATCGATGGAGAAGATGAGTCGTTGTGCCCCTAGCAGCTATTCTCAGAATCCTCTGTTTGCCCCCTTCTCTCTCCACTCCTTTGTCACCCACTGGACTGACACAGAACAATTTGCATGCCATCCAGGGGGCAGAAGGACCATTCTTGTGGCGAGGAAACATTTCTGATGGTCGAAGGTGGCAAAAGATGTGAAGAAGTTTATGGCTTTCTGTGCCACCAGTACAGGGACGAAAGACACATTCACTTGACTGGCTGATCTGCTGACGCAATTCTAATACACCATCGCTCTTGGTGAGACGTTTTTGGTATTTAATAAGACAGTGACTCCTTCAGAGGGTAACATTATTATCCTGATCACAG
Organism: Hippocampus guttulatus; assembly: GCF_054856545.1. Classification (NCBI taxonomy): domain Eukaryota; kingdom Metazoa; phylum Chordata; class Actinopteri; order Syngnathiformes; family Syngnathidae; genus Hippocampus; species Hippocampus guttulatus. Next base: position 34,248,967 of record NC_141262.1, on the reverse strand, counting down.
TTGACCGGTTTTCCTGGATGCCCCACTTAAATCTGTTGCTGAAGCTTTCCTCCAAAAAGGAGACTTCAGAGGTTCTAATCAAAAAGATTGTCAGGATCTATCCATTGCCCTGTGATGCAGTGTCCAACTGTTGGCAAAAGGAATTCTGCAATCTGACTGGGGCCTCTGCCAGTCTCGCTCAGACAATCACCTCTTTCTGAAAGTCAGATTAAATTCCTCAACTCCGGGTTATGTTGAATCCGGAGTAAAAAAAAAAAAAGAAAAAAGAAAAACAAAACTCATATGGATTAAATGTGTGCACGAAATCTTATCTTGTTCCTCTTCTGGTCTCTCCCATTTCAGTGTGTTCGTGGCTATCGATTGATGATTTTCCCAGAATTGGAGAAGGAGATTTGTGGTTCCCTTTCCTAGTGCCATTAATACAGAACGCAGCGGGCACACGAGCGCCTGTAAATCAGATAAGTGTCAAGCAGACCATTAGGATCCGGAGCCCAAGTTCCTGGTTGGGCAAAGATTGTGGTTGCTTATAAAGAACCTTCCTCCCCAAGGACCGAATCACGCAAACCAGCATTGATGTTTGTGGGCTTCTTTCTTTCCTTCTTGTCACTGCACAGGAATTCGAGGAAACCTTTCCATATCAGACAATTAAAGCACACCAATATGTCTCCTCTCTTCCTTGCACATCCTTTGTTTGAAAGGTTGAACTGTCTTGGATGCTTTCGAGCAAAAATGTATTGTTTTGAACCCCTTCTGCTCTGCTGCATGCGGGGTATTGTTCTATGAAGACATCACTTCACCTGTATCATCTGCTCGCTGTGCTTTTTTGAATCAACAGAGATTTCCGAGAGAATGTATCACTAATCTGAGAAGTACTCCTGTGAGAGGGGATGAAATTGCACCTACGTGACATCTTCCCTCACGGCAGTTTCCCCTGTTGAATCTGCATCAATTGTTAAGTAGTGATTAGGATCATTTTCTCCATCTCAATTCAGGGAGGAAGATGAGAGTCTAGGACTTAGTAACGTGTACTTTTCATCTCTTTCATGGTTTGCTAAAATAATATCAGCAAGTGTGATAACAGATACAGAAAAAGCTGGTTATAAGGACACTGCAAGAAAAAGTGACAAAAAGCAGGTTTCTCCGTGTGTTCTGAATTTAATTGCAGTGGCAAAGCCATTGGCATTGGGGGGGGGGGGGGGCGGTATCTAGTAGTTTGGATCTGTAAGTAACAAGGAAGTCTCAAGTTTGAACCTTCAAGTTTCAAGCAAGTCCCAAATTACCATGGCAACATTTATCCGGGTTGAGTACCCACTAAATTCATAAGTTCCGTTGTAAGTTGGAAGCCAGGTCATGCAATATTGCACGGTCACAACATCGACATGAGTTATAAAACCTTTTTTTTTTTTCACAAATGAAGACATAGAAAGTATTTTTCGACTACTGTACATGCATTCCAATCTACCCTACGAGTCACAACCTGACTGCAGTTTGTCGCCGTAACCAACATGAGTGGGCAAACGCTCACTCTCAATGCCATCTGACGCTTTGGAGAGCTTCAATGATGAATCTTGCTTTTCATGGTTTCTACAGGGGCAGATGACAGACTGTGTGTGTGGGGAAGAGTACGCTGATGTCACCATGTAGAGTGAATAGCCCTTGGTGGCGGTGGGGCAAAGGTATGGGCAGGCCTTTGTTTTGAACAAAAAACAATATATACCTGTATATATATTATATATATATATACATATATATATATATTAGAGCTGTCAAACGATTAAAATATTTAATCTAATTAAAAATGCAACTGTCATAATTAACTCAAATTCACAAAAAATTTATCGTGATTCCTCACGCATTTTTTATTGTTTCCGAATTTCCTTTTATATTTTTTGTCCTATTTTTCCCCATTTTAATGCTCTCATCATCATGGAATCATCATGAATAAGTTTTCTACGTGCAAAATGCAAATATTTACTGAAATAACAATTTCGATTTTCAATTTTACATGAACATTTTTCACTTGGAGCAGTTATTCACACATAATCTCTCACACAATATTACTGTCCATCAACAACAGTGAAAAAATATTTTGTCACACAACAGCTGCTTTAACAGCTCTTTTTATGGAATCAAAACAGAGCAATATAACATTATAAAGTGCACATCGAAGGTAAACTAGTACTCAGCCTATAGCGGATTTAAGCCATGGTTGCATACTTCGTTTTTCTCAAGTTTGCTTTGAACACAGCAGTCAGGCTATGTTGATTCTGTTGGTCCTTCTTGTGCGGAAGTCTCTCTATGGTTTTGTGTAGACATCATTTCGGATGACTACACTTGGTTGGATGACAACACTGGAGACGTTTTATATTCGCTAGGTCGCTACCACTGCACCGCTGAACTTCACCGTCACTGTCAGACGAACACAGAGAAGCTCCACCCGCTATATTTATATGGACACGGAACACTGTAACCTTCCACACAAAATAGTTCCAAACAAGTAACAATCGCGTCAGTGGCATACATCGTATACCTGTATGATACAGGTAACTTTGGTCTTGTCAGTGGAGCAATCTGGCAACTTTTTAAAAGTAAACTTTCCATTCATAAACTCTTGATGTATCCGTTTTCGGTGTCTCGCGCTGCTGTGGCTGGCAAAACAAACGTGCGTGGGCCTATGCAGCGTGCTTGTTGCTTTGTTTCTGGTTTATTTGTAGAGCAACGTAACATCCGCTGTGACGTGTGCCGCGTTAATCTCACGAGAAAAAATTTAATCCCGTTAAAATTCATTAAAATTAATGCCAATAAAAACGCGCTAAACTGACAGCTCTAATATATACTGTATATATACACACACGCGCACACACACTGCTCAAAAGAATAAAGGAAACACCTATTGTGCTTTTTAAGTGTTCCCTTCTTTTTTTTTTTTTGAACAATTAATATATTTGTGATTGTTGCAAAAAGCATGTATTTGAACACTTGCAGTATTCACCAAACCACACGAGCAAGGCAATCAATGCAGAAACTGATCGAAGTACCTGACAGGAAGCTGCATGACACAACAGTATGCATAAAAGGATTAGTTGTTGGCATGGGAAGATGAAGCAGATTAAGGGGAAGTCAGCCAACAGGGCTGCCTGTTGAGCTGGGTTTACCGCTGGCCCCGGATTCCAAAAGGCTGTGGATGCTTTCTGTGAATTTAAGTAGCCTTTCAAAGTCGACCTTCAGATGCCATTTGTTGCTATTCAGCCAAGGCCAACTGACATTCATAGCTCGGGGTTTGTAGCCACACTGCTGTTTTGACAGAAGCTCCGATCCGCCTTGCTGGGCAGGGGGTACTTGCTGTGGGTCATGCCCCTGCTGTTGGTGTCTGTTACAGCCTTCAACAATCGTCAGGGTGCCAACGGTGCAAACATGTCAACATTGTAACAATCCTTCTAAAATATTGTTACCATTCTTTTTGGAGTAAAAAGACGTATTTGCATATTTTCGTCTATTCCCAAGTGTTTTGATACAGTTTCTTTCTGGGGTACCGTTTCCTTTGTTACAATATTGCTGTCACCCTTTTATCCAGAAGCCTTTACAACTTTCCTCTTACATCCGTTCAAGCATACAGATGCAAAAACACCCTGATGGCACTAAGTATTCAGGTACAAACTCAATTGACATCCACCAGCTGTGTCACAAAAGATATTTATGCAAAGCTTTGGCTTCTTTTGCATATTGAATGGCTTGATCTTGTACACTCCAGCACATTAGTAATATGTAGCAGCCATCTCGTGACCTCTGCGTCCCGCGTCCTAGACGCACAATCTTCCCGCGACGCACAGTTCAAAATAATGTGCGTTTTCTGGACGCAAGGAAATTTCTCAGTCAAAACAAAAAAACTATGACACACACACACACACACACACACACACACACACACACACACACACACGCCAGCGATCCCACGGCGGTGCAGCAGACGTGTTTATGATTCGTCAATTAAGGATGATTAGACAATTAAGGATGGACAAGACCTGCTTTTGTTCTTATAAGCCTCCTCTCTCTCTCTCTCAGCCACACGCGCACGCGCGCGCGCGCGCGCACACACACACAAACACACACACACTTAAACGCATCCTTAACAACACTTAGACACTGATTAAAGATCAAAGAGTAACCCACCGTGATAAGGCAGAAAGAATATGCACAGCCAATCAACATGGCTTTGCTGCATCTTCTCAGCCCCCCTCACCCTACATGTACTGTATATGCTGCTCACTGTTGACAACTCACTGTTGTTTTGCTGACTTTCATTGCTCCTCGCGGACCGTTTGCGGACTTAAAAAAAACGTTTTTTTATGAATATGTTTGAAAAAATCCGCGATGCACTGAAGCCGCGATAAACGAACCGCGAAATAGCGATGGATCACTGTATAGGCTAATCGCTATGAAAATATGATAAAACAGTATTGGTTATTCTATAATTTACTGGTTGTAGCATGGTAACTTTAGAAATAAAACATTCGTCACAACGTGTAGTAATGCTAATGTTAACTGTTGGTAGAACTAATGATGACGTGTGTTAGATTCCTTCGTCAAATTGATAGTCGATTACACATGCATCGTCTTGGGAAGAGGATGTCAAGCCACATCAATACTTACCTGTATTAATGATTACCAGTAAATTAATCTTTGCAGTGTGAGATTGGAAAAAATACTCTGATTTTGTGGTATGTTGTATTCATGATGCCATATGAGTACAACATATTTTGATCCATTTATTTTATTGAATAAACCTGGAGTACACAGCTGCTGATGTAATGTTCATTGTTAATGCATAGTTTTCAAACATTTACCCTTGAAACATTATACTTTTGAGTTTCAGAATTCTTGACTATGAATATCAGTCAAAATAGAAAAACGGGTTCCCATGATGAACGTTTACGCAACCCAAAATTAGTTACCGTGGTTTCCCATTGGATAATCCAACGTAACCGAAAAACGATTACCGTGAATTTCCGAAATCCTCAGGCCTGCTTCTGAATTATTTAAATTTTTGCAGCGTTTATTTATAATTGTATGTATATGTTGTTGTTTGTGTTATTATCATATGATATGAATTGAATAAGTAGACCATTTCAGAATTCGAAATTTGGTACTCTCGAAATGCATAATGGGACCCGTACTTTTCTGATCAGCGAGTCCCTGGGACTCGCTGGTGGTAAACTGTAAAATTATCACTGATGTAGCAGCTTGCTTCTGCACATCTTGCCACCGTACTATGAGGAGGGCTATCTTGAAGCCTTTTATCATTGAGAATTGCGATGCTGAGGGAAGCCTTGGAAAATGTACCGAGTGACCTTACTTAAATACCTCGTGAACGCAAATGGCGATTTTCCTCACAGTGGCTCTTGCCACTGACATGGAAAAACATGTCTATAAAACTCTTATTCTTTTTGCATTTCAATGAATTGAAATATCGACCCCCATCTGTTTGTGTACACATGGTTGAGTGAATTAAAAACTCATTCCGTTTTTAGATGGACACGGTTTCCTTTTGTCCTCCCGATTCCATCACCTCATTCAATCCATCTTCACCTCTCTCGGTCTATATAGCTAGAAATTGGTATTTACCACATTTCTAGTTTTCATTTGTATGTTTGCTCTTGACACACATTACTCATCGTCACAAAAAGACACGCCCTGATGAGCTGTAGAGGTCACTCTCCAGATTCCCATCCACAGCCACTCTCATTCGAGCTTGGAGGGGAAATTGGACTGACGATTCCCATCTTGTTTGACCCCATCAGCGTAGTTACAGCCGACAAGGCAAACACAATAGGCCCCAATGACATTGAGCATTGTTTTCAGGAATATTCTCCTTCTTTAAATCCACACTAAGGGGTACATTCAGCGGATTGATGGCAGCACCACACAATACCCGTCCAGACCACAGTATGCTTTGGAGTCAGCCCTGCTGCTCTTTGCTGATTTCTCCATTCGTGACGATCCGCGAGTGTATGACTCCACCCTCGGTATTCATCCATCATCATGCCTTCTCTGCTTCTTGACAGAGGGAGTAAGGCGGGTTAACTGTGGAGGGACACGCATTCAACCCCGTAGGCAAAGCGCTCAAGCAGGATTTCAATGTCAAGTGCAGTCAGCTCAAAATTATAACATGCCGTGCTTTGGCTGGGGAAGTGAAATGAATGAATCCTCAGCGATTGTAAAATTTGTGTTGTGATGTTTCAAATAACGCAAAGACGCCAAAGGTTTACACCACCTGATCGCCAAAACAACAACCGTAATATAAAATGTGCTCCAGAATATTCTGTCAGGAACAAGGCAAGGACTTATTAGTGTGGGCAGACTTGCGACAAATCAAACCACAACATGACACGGCAAATTAAAAGGGAGTGAGAGGCGGACAGCCACCGACGGAAGTGCGTGACATGCTGCCCCCGCTCGTATCCGTCGCGATACCGAGCTGGCAGCCCATCCCATCAGGACGCGCATTGGAAACGTTGCATTCAACGTCATAAAAATCTGCGATGACTTTTAATGATGAAGACCGACCCGCTGAACAGCAAAGTAACTAAATCAACATTTAAGACTCAACTTTACTGATAGGTGATGACTTTTTATAACATTATGCTTTGAACACCTGACCAAATGAATTGTGTAATGTAGCTATGCAAACGTGAATTACATGAGAAGACTATAACACCCATCCTTCAGGGTGTGTGAAGTTCTGCATCAATCTTATCCCGACTTCAATTCTGCCAGCTTTGTTGATAGAACCCATTGATAGAACACCTGGTCTCTTGAAATACACTTCTTGCATCACGGCAAATGCAGCCGTGCAAAATCTTAAAAACGGTGAGGATGTAATTTTTCTGAAACTTTCACAAATTCACACATATGTTGCTGTCTGCTATTGTATGAATGCTAAATGGGTGCATCTGCCACTTGAAATCACAGAGCCCTCTGGTGCACTGCAATGACATCGTGGTGATTGGAGACAGCTTCAGTGACAAAGAAGAGCATTTTTGTCATTTGCCCTAGTTTTCATGGAAAACCCATATCATGCAACAGGACGGGTGCCCAACCAGTCAATCGCGGACCGGTCCCAAGTCAATCGAAAGGGATGTGAGGGGTGGGGGTGGGGGGATTTGTGTGTCTGTGTGCGTGTTATTAATATGATATATTTTTGTGTTAGTGCTTAGGGTGCAATGTGCACTTTCACAAAAAGTAAAAATATATAGAATAATAAAATAAAATAAAAAAGCAAGTCATCTTTAACCTACAGCAGCGCGTGACCTGCATCACCGGAAGTTGTTAGCAGTCTGCAATTGCAGCTTGCGATCACAGCTGTTGGTTTTTTGTTTTTTTTCTCTCTCATTCAAAGTTCGTTTTTTTACCGATGGCACTGGCAATGAATGGAAATTTGGAGCACCAGGGGAAGCATTTCAAAACAGTACACATATGTACGATGGTTTCTGCACTTAACATGCTGCGAAAGTGCGTTTCATGCCTCCGCGTCAGCTCTCTACTCAGGTAGGCAGTGATTTCCCGTTGACAAACTCTTGTATCTACTTTATTTTTCTGTTTCTAAATGTTAGTGGCCGTTACGGCTGATGCTCATCATGGCATGCGTGTGTGCGTGCGTGTGCATGGGAGCGCGCACATGCGTGCCTATGTGTACACGTACACGTGTGGTAAAGGGTCGATTGCGGGAGTTTGGTTGCTGGAAAAGTAGCTCTTCGGTTAAGAAAGGTTAAGCACCTACGCCAACTCTTTTGCATTGCATTAAATATGTCAAGTTTTGTCTGAGTTCACTCACCATCTTTGACACCAGAAACACAAAAATAATGCATCTTCGACCAAACTCTAACAAACGACTCCTTGGCTTATTACTGGCACCAAAATGTCGGCCAATATTCAGCTGGTGATGTACCGTATGTTGTGGGAGGATGGTATGGTGCCTCATCTTATTTGTTGTCGTCTTTAAAGGAAAAATAAGCACAAATATTGACATACGGTCGAGCTGCGTGCAGCACACTGACTCACTCATCCCAGTTGTCACTCTTGTTGTCCGTCACATGCATACTGATGACATCTTGAAGCTTTTGTGCTCAAACAATTCGGCTTAAGGTTGATGGGATAGAATTAATGTCCAGTCATGCCATGCACACAAATATTGAAGGAACATTTAGCAATGTTAGGCTTTGTTTACACTATGCTCCCGGCGCTCACAGTAGCCCCGTGTGAGCAAGACAGTGATTCCCCCCCCCCCCCTGTTTTCAAGTCTTGCTTATCTCACGGTTTGTCACGATATCTGTAACAGCACACTGGCTGCTGGGTCGCAGGTACTCAAAGGCACAAAGCGGTACGGCAAGTGGTTTACCATGTTTGCCAGTACGCTCCCTTTGTGACCGGTCACATTCTGACTCAGGTAAAATTGACAGAATACCGGAAAGCCCTTTTCTTAAACACAAATGAAAATACATTTCGAAGGTCAATCCTTACATCATTTTGATGTTAAAAATGATTTTGTTCAATCTTTATATCACACTTGAATTTGTTGGAATTGTAAATTTGTTTGGCTGTAAATTATAATCCTCAAAATTAGTAAAAAACAAATACCTTGCCATGTGTACAGTGAATCTATGTTTGTATTACAAATGGCACATCTTGCATATTCCAAGTCATTGTGATGCTATGGTATGGTGCGTAGTCCTGGATCGCGTATCACACGTTTTACGATGTGACCGTGGTTTGAAAGGCCACCTCACCGTTTATCCAACAGTTGTCATTTTTTGCCATGAGCCATGAGGAAAGGTGCGACCCAATGTAATAAAATATAAAAAGTAAGTCAAGCTCTTATGCATTAAAAAAACATTTACAAAGCGATGCATAGACACGTGCAAAATTGAAACAAATATATTCAAGTGTGGACAAGAAAGTAAACATGACAGAGAGAAATCAGCCAGAATGCAATAAAACATCACGGTAACAACGGGGGAGACCTATGCGGATAATGAGTTTTTAAACATTGTTAAAAACAGTCAGAGGATTCAGCAGATCTAACAGATATGGGAAGATGGTTTCATAGATTTGCGGGTAAAAATGCAAATACAAGGTCACTTTATCATTCGCTTTTTATGTTTGTGTATGTAAGCGTGCATGTGTGTGTGTGCGCTTCTGTGTGTGTGTGTGTGTGGAGGGGGGGTGCTTGGGTGGGTGGAGGGGGTGTAAGAGGTCCAATTTTGTGGATCGGAGAGATTGTGTAGCGGAATGAGGAGCAAGGCACTCAGAAGCTGGGGCAAGGTTTGTTGTGCCTGATGAGTAATCCGCAGGATCTTGTACTTTCTTCATAATCGTACTGGAAGCCAATGGAGGGATGCAAGAATGGGGGGGATGCATTAGTTCTCATTAAAAGTCTGTGTTTTGGATTAACTGTAGCCGTTTGAGAAAATTGACTGAGGAAGTTGCACTGGGCTAACCTGGATAAATATGTGGTGTTACGTTTCGGACAAGCCGAATTAAGTTTGGACCCCAAAGTGTAGACGTCAACAAGGTCTCTGTTGCAAAAATATGTTTTTAATACAAAAATCGCCACGACTAAGAGATAACATAAAGCGCTGGTCAAAACAAGGACCAGAGGGCACAAAAAACGATCAACAAAAAGCGCTTGCACAAAAGGCAAGGGAGGAAAATAAGGACCGCGAAGACAAACAAAAACAATATCAAAATACACGCAAGCGAAAGCCAAATCACAAAATAAAATCCAATACTTACAAAACCATTGGTACCGAGAGTTCAAAAGCGAAACACGACGAGATCTATAGCAAGAATAGTCTATGAGCATGGAAACAGCAAGGCATAAACAATACTCCGACAACAGGTGCACGGCAGATGAGTCCTTAAATACAGCGTCTACTAATCACAGATTGGCAGCAGGTGCGTACAGAAGTCCGCTCATGCCACCTGCTGCCCAGACCAAAAACAGAACCGTGACATGTGGATTCATTGTTCGAGAGTCATAGGATGCAAAATAGCTCTTATTCTAAGTTCGCCGATGTGAGAGTCAAATATAATACACTGGTCAAAGATGATAAGGAGATTCTTAGTTGAGAATTTAATGTTCCGGTGAAGTTCTGGTAAACTAAGTAGCAAAAGTGACAAAGATGTCAGGACCGCGAATAAGAACACCAGTTTTGTCAGGCTGAAGGTGGAGAAAATTTGGGATAATCCTCTCTTTGGTAGCAGTTAAACACTCAGCAAGAGAGATCAGATGGTTCAAGTTATCGGATTTGGTAGAGAAATAGATCTGAGTATCATGGGTAGAGTGCTATGACATTTCATGAAAACCACCGAACAATGAGGGAGCGTGATCATTGACAATAGACATGGCGCATGGCATTTGTACTGGAGGGGAGCGAAAGACTTGAAAGGATTATTAACACACTTTTTTTAAGTAAGAATGGAAACAGTTTAACACTGTAGCAGAAATGCTCACTGAGTTCGGCCCTCCATCAAGTAGGATTGGATGGTTGATAGTATCAAATGCAGCAGTCGAGTCAAGTAGAATGAGAATGGAGTCTCCACCTTCGTCGGCATGCATGAGGATGGTATTTATGACTTTTATTGTGCTGTATCATTACAGAGTTTATGACGGAAGCTGAGTTAAAATTTGTCAATGATATTGTCATCCTTAATCAGGTTTAGAAGTTGATGAGAGGATGAGAGTACAGAGTAGCCTTTGAGAATGTGAAAGTGACAAAATACACAATGGACGAGGCCGGAGTGCAGTATGTACTCAAAAAAAAAAAAAGTGTTTATTTTCAAACAATAAAATAAAACAAAGCATGTGGCAGCAAATTAATATACGACCAAACATCAGGACACAAAGTCGCAAACCAAAACTGGGAACAGGCTCACAGGAACACCAACAGAAGCGGATCATTTGACAAAGACAGAAAAGTAGCAGGAAACCCGATACAAATGAGAAAATGAACAACACCAGGATGTGGCACAAGTAGCTGAAGCAGCTGAACAGAAGACCCAAGGGACCGGGCTGATGAGAACAAGTGGACACAAAAAACCGAACAACTTGATGAGAAATGCGCAAGAACTTCAAGAACAGAATGTAACAAAACCAAACATGCACAAAACAAAGCAAAAGTCCACAAATGCAGAGAACATGATACATACCTGTCAACTTTTCGGAGCGCCAACCTGTATAAACTACCAAAAAAATCCTTATAAAGAGCAAAAAATCCTTATAACATACCAAAGCATTTTATATGTCAAAATAACGCCAGAAAAAAACCCACGAAATTTTCAATGATATTTATTGTAGATCTCCATAATACAATGTCTGGTTAATGTCTAATCATCATTCTACTTAGTGGCATTACTGTGTTCAGAGTTGTATTCCTGCGTTACATTTTTTCACCAACTCCAAATCATTTGGAGTTGGTGAAAAAAAAAACCCGGAAATTTTCAGAATCCGTATGATTTGTGCGACACGGCCATAGACGTAAGATTCACCACAAAATCCGTATGAACTACGGCTAAACCGTATGAGTTGACAGGTATGCTGATACAACGCCCCTTACAAAACAAATATGAATATTTGAAGAACATTTCTGAAAAGAAAACAACGTCACTGCATTGAAGGAAATAGTTGTTTGCGAATATTCAACCACTTTCATGAGAAGTCCTGTGTTACATGAGGTGTAATTATCGATCATGTAGTCTTAGTCAACATTTTTGGCTCATGTGCATGTTGCAGTGTTGAAGGAAAAAAAAAAAACTTTTTCAGGCCAGACTTGAGCGTTACTGTTGTTTGTTTTGGGCGAACCACATCAGAGGTTGATGGATATTTGCATTAAAAAATATATTGGCCTGCTCCTAACTGCAGCTATGTCACCCCAGAGCTAATGAACTTACCACTGACTGCAAAAGCAGCATTCTTTTTTTTTTGTGCTGGCGCCTGCGTATTCGCAGCACACCAACATGACAAGTAGGAGGTGGTGGTTAAAATGGAACTGCGGGCAAGGATGGCAAAATGTAAACGAAGGCGTGAGAGCAAGGTCATCCCACTATCATCACATGAAATTAGTGTAGGAGAAGATGATTGTATGAAGTCCAAGTCATTAAAACACTGCTTCAATACTTGTGGCCAGAATTTCACTTTTGCAACAATTCAATTGTCTGTACTGTATTTCTAACACTTGAGATGTATTTATATCCATAACATATTTCACCACGCATTCACACGATTACCCACACATGAGTTGAGATACATCACCCACATTTACAAATATGATTCGTATTGTTGGACAGAGGAAAATAAGGTGGTTGGTTCCTGGAGACTTTCACATCAAAATATGACAACTGGTACCTGTGTGTTGTAGGTGGCGATTTGCTTCCTCGGCGTTCGCGAGGCGCTCAACAGCTCGGCTCAAAATCACCAATTGCCATGCGTCTTTGCCTGAAGACTTTCAGACACGACTACATTTGCCGTCGCCCACAGCATTTTGCTTGTACGTTATTGGCCTTTGCGTGAACCGTGTGCCCATTTGAGGGAATAATGCGTTGCTTCTTGCTCTTTTAGCCCATTCAGTAGTCAGATGGTGGTATCAATCTTCTAGTTCACACTCTGGCAACTGAATTGCCAGGCGACACATTAAACAGGCAATAGAGCCAAGGAGCTAACAAGCATCAGCAGTCACTGGCTGCCTACCAGTAGGGGCTTACTTAACGCATGAGACAGACTCGAAAGAGAGCAATGTAGAGTACAATAATGTGGTTTTCAAGTAATCCTCTCAGGCCTCTTCCTCGTGTGAATCGAAGGAGAGTAGGGCAAAGGGGGACAGCAAACAAAATGAAAGATAATATGAGATGTACGTGGTGAAAATCATGCAGACGGGGCACACATCGGCGCTCGAGGAGAGAGTGAAGAGATTTTGTTGTATTTTTCAGTACATTGCTTCACTTCACTTCATGTCAGAGTCTTATTGTGCTATGAAAGTGAAACATGGCTGAAAGAATTGGAACGGAAACGCTGACTATTTAGTCGTTCTTGAATGTAATTAAAAAGCATACAAATTCATTGCCGGCAATGCTGATTAGCACAAGAAAATGCCCGCAACATATTTCGTTTTTTTTTCTCCTTAAAAAGACCCGCCAAGGTCCATAGTATACATGATATAAACACTGAAATTCTGAAATAAAAATGATCACTCGAATTTTGTCTAATCTAAACTGCTCCTAATCCGAAATAAATTAGCATGAATCAACAGTGATTTTTCACAATTTGTTTCTGTTACTTACTTAGAGTATCCCTCAAGTATTCGAACATATTTTGACTACTGTTAATAGGAGACAAAAAAACAAACAACACCCTGTGCTCAGAGTTTGGATGTGCTTGCACTTGACAGAATCCCCAAATCTGGACATGGGACGCCAGATATCAGGCTCTTCATTTGCCCAAGGTTCAGGACAAAGAGGAGTCACCCTCTCTCTATTAAGGAGCATACTTTAAACTGCATTTCGATGAAACTACAAACGCTGCAAGTAAATCTGTTTCAGTCAGCTGTTCATCAAGGGATTTGGTCAAATTTACCAGAGCAAATATTTCCTATGAATAGATAATCACATTTTAATTGATCAAATGCCGAAGTCACCTATAATTTAAATACCAACCATTTATCTGCCTGTTAGTGAGCACGCGGCTCCTTTGTCGAGAAAGTCCATTCACCTCACACGAACAATATTTAAGAGAAATAGTCCTGTGTGCATAGAAAAAGAACAAACCGTGTTGAGTTTATATTTGTGTGCATTATAAGCATTAACCAGTTCAGTTTTCACCATAGCAGAGTCAAATGGTAGCCACAAGATGTGCACAGCCGGAGCAGGGGTGGAAAAGGATCATGGGATGGTGCATCCCCACCGTAGGGTTGGCGGGTGTGTGCGAGATGTGCACTGCTGCAGAAAAGTCTGGCGGTGGCCGGAGAACATGCTCAACCAGAGCAACAAGTGGCTAGTGTGGCAGTCTGGCCACCCAATCAGCCATCTCATTCCTTCTGCGTCCCGCGTCCTAGACGCATAATTTTCCCGCGGGACGCACAGTTCCAAATAATGTGCGTTTTTGGGACGCAAGGAAATTTCTCAGTCAAAACCAAAAAAAAACCAAACTACGGCAGGCCTGAAGATTTCACTGTAACCATCGTGACTGGTAGCATGTCGTTTCCGTCGCGTCATTTTGACTGTACCGAAAAATCGTTTAACCATAAAAGTCACCGCACACGAGTTGACTGTGTGATCAACGCGATTTCACTGTGCCTGTATGTGTGTTTGTGGTGTGGTGTGTGAGTGTATTTCTTCTAATTTACTTTCGTTTTGTTTTGTGTTCAGTGTTGGGGGGGTTATATCCGCATGCGGGTTGCTATTTTAGTCCGAAAACTGAGGAATCGCGCGGATGAAAGTTTGAGATGGCGGCGAAAAAAAACTCACAAAGGTCTACTAATTACAACATTTAAGAAATGGGAATGCCAGTCTGATTTTCCGTATGAATCATCCAAAGAGCGTATCACGAAACTCCCCTGTGATGTATGCACAGAACACGAGAGCGAGATATGACGGGAGGCACGATTACGAGGAAAGTTGGTCATTAGATGTAAAGGCTAATCGCTATGAAAAATATGATGAAACAGTATTGGTTAATCTATAATTTACTGGTTGTAGTATGGTAAATTTAGGAATAAAACATTAGTCACAAGTTGTAGTAATGCTAATGTTAACTGTTGGTAGAACTAACGATGATGTGTGGTAGATTCTTTCGTCAAATTGACAGTAGATTACACATGCATCGTCTTGGGATCAATACTTACCTGTATTAATGATTACCAGTAAATTAATCTTTGCAGTGTGAGATTGGAAAAAATACTCTGATTTTGTGGTATGCTGTATTCATGTTGCCATATGAGTACAACATATTTTGATCCATTTATTTTATTGAATAAACCTGGAGTACACAGCTGCTGATGTAATGTTCATTGTTAATGCATAGTTTTCAAACATTGACCCTTGAAACATTATACTTTTGAGTTTGAGAATTCTTGATTATGAATATCAGTCAAAATAGAAAAATGGGTTCCCATGATGAACGTTTACGGAACCCAAAATTAGTTACCGTGGTTTCCCATTGGGTAATCCGACCGAATGGTTACCGTGAATTTCCGAAGTCCTCAGGCCTGCTACTGAATTATTTACATTTTTGCAGCATGTGTTTATAATTGTATGTATATGTTGTTGTTTGTGTTATTATCATATGCAATTGACTAATTTGGATTGGATGAACTTTATTGTCAAATGTACTGTATGTGTAACATACAGCACAGAAGAAATTTCTTCCCTCTCAAATAAGTAGACCATTTCAGAATTCAAAATTTGGGACTCTCTAAATGCATAATAGGAGTCATACTTTTCTGATCAGCGAGTCCCTGGGACTCGCTGGGGGCAAACTGTAAAATGATCACTGCCCAATCCGAAAGGTGCACATCTTAATGGCACAGGCAGCTTCAGCATCCACAAAGCCAGAACCGGGATCTCGAGGCACTGCTCAGCTGGAACCTCGAGCCTTGAACTGCTGCAAAGCCAGTACTTGGGGCTGCCCCGGCCTGAATAGCCCACCTTCATGGAGATTCGGGGACACCCGAAACAAAGGAGGAAGAGTGTGCAGGGAATGGAGAAGGGGAGCTAGCTGAAATGGGTGAACAGTTTTGTACCATGGGAGATGAAGTCACAGCCTTGGCACAAGGTGAGGAAGAGGCAAGCGTGGAAAGGCAAAATGCCACGAAGAGAAGGGTGCAGAATAAATTGATGATGAAACAGGTATGGAATGCCTTGAGGAATACAGGTGGGGAACTCTGTGCTGTCGAAAAAAACATAAAACATAAAAAATATAAATATAAAAACAAAAACAAACAAACAACAAAGAGCCATCAATTGACTTTGAGGAGAAAAAAACTGCACTAAAATGCAGCAAAATCAAAATTAGTCTAAATCAGGAAAGAGGTTACATAAATTGAGGCTGTAATGTTGAAAATCTGAATTATCTGAGTCTTGTATAATGTGTGGAGGGTAAGGTAACATGAGAGGAGGAACCAAAAATCTATGCGATGAAACACTGCGCAGACTGGAGGACACCGGTGAGAGTGACAGAGAGGGAGATACAAGAGGCGTTCCTGGTTGAGGGGCGGCTTGGTCGTCAGGCTAATGGCGATGACGAGCAGGCGGATGCCGCAGGCTTGCTGCTGGGACTTCGTGGGCTCTGGGTCAAGCGTAGTGAAGTGCAGGTGGACCCAAGCTCAGGGCAGCAGGAAAAGCAACGCATGTGTCATCTAAAAACAAAAAATATATGTTTATTTCCAAAAACAGAAGTCATACATAGCATGGTAAAAATGGATAATATAATTCCAAAATAAGTCCAAAAAAATGCATTCTTGGCAGATGAAACAACATCGGCGTAAACAAAAGATGAACAAAAACACTTCTTGATGTTGACTGAACTCTCATTTATGATGCTGCTATTAGACGGTCTGAAAGCAAGAATGCTTTCACACGTGACCTTTTGTTTGAGAATGGTAAAGTGGTAAAACCAAATCAGACTGCTCCACGATGAAAAAGACACGTGACACAAAATAATGAGGCAAATGGAAAACCGCCTTACTAACGCTGTTTGTTTGAATAAAGATGCCACAATATGCACAAATAAATCAATAAATGTTTGCCATTAAGGCTTTAATTCTACATTAGCGACACTGTCGACATCACAGCAATTAAAACCTGGGCCACAGAGGAATGTGGGACTGGATATGTGAAATTAGTCCCACCCATAGCATTAAGGGAATAACCTAAAACACAAAACGGAGGAGGGGGGTTCTTTCATAGAACTGAGCAAGTCTGATTCTTGTTCCTGCCTGAAGAAATGTCATTCAACATGTTTCACAGAGTTCATTAGGAGCAGGGAAGAGTGCCGGTCTTTCAAACCCCAACCTTGAAGGCACGAGAACATACATAAAATGTTCATGACACTTCTCTTTGTACGATATTTTATATAAACATGAGGGAAATTTTGGTGGTCAGCTCTTGGGGCAAACTAAAATTTGCTGAGGTTTAGATAGGTTTGGTCTTATTCACTTCATCAGAATTCATTTATTGAGGTGCTTTTGTCACATTTTGCGTGATGGTAGTTGGAGGACTCCAAAAAGCAGGGAAGCAGTGAGGCAGGGAGGAACAGGGTGGTCTGAACAAAATGTATTTCACAAAAGTACAAACAGCAGCATTTTGGAAAAAACTAACTGAAGTACTCAAACAAAGTGGCAAAAAAAAAAACTGTGACAGAAAACACAACATGACAGGAGCACACATACACTCACAATGATCCAACAAAGAATGACAGAACCCAGGGAACTAAATCCAAGCAAAGTGACGAGACAACGAGAAACACCTGGACAAGACACAAAGGGTTAAGGAAGCTGATTGGTTAACATAAGTGACATGGATGACGAGAACAGGTGGAAACAAAAAGGCCACGAGGGAACAAAACCATAGACACATACATAACAGTACCCCTCCCTCCAGGGACGGATTCCAGACATCCCAAAGTCACGGCGAGACGAGAATCAACTGGACGTGGCTTGTTGGAAATGGCAACACTTGCGCCGGACAGAGGGCGGCCGCAACACTTGCGCTGCCGAAGTCGGGGACGGGTGGCAGTGGGACCAGACCTCTGGTCCTGCGGGGTCCAGTCTTCGTTGGATCATTCTGTCACTTTTTGCATGATGGTAGGTGCAGGGAGGCAGGGAGGAGCAGGGTGGACTGACCAAGATGTATTTTACAAAAATACAAACAGGAGCACACTGGACAAAACAAACACCTGGGCAAGACACAAAGGAAGCTGATTGGTTAAAAACAAGCGACATGGATGACGAGAACAGGTGGAGACAAAAAGAGCAAATGTGAGGGAACAAAACCAAATGTAACCTAAACAAAAGCACAACAGATTTAAGTGACATTGTAATGGAATCATAATTTGCTTGAAATAAATCGACGACAAGAATTTGAGTTTCCAAAGTGCTCGCCCCTCCTCTTCTCCCTATTCTCTTATTCTCCAGTGCATCTCCCTCTTAAATGAGACTCAAGCAATTGCGCAATATAGTTTTAGTGCAGGCTTGGCTCCCTACTTTTGTTTGGCACTGAGGAACTCTTTCTATGGGTTCAATCCCTCTGTGTACGACCATTGTTATGTGGTTGCAATAAAAAATGAGAAACATTGCTGCTACTAAAACAAAACAACCCCCCCCAAAAAAAACAATACTGCATGTGCTTTAAGGGTGGTTCGAGGAATGTATGGCTCAGCCGGACGTTCAAATGCTTAACAATGACTCACCAGATTTTAATGCTGACAATATTGGAGACATACCGCAGGGATAAACTAAACAACCTGACACAACTTGACTGAGATTTGTGCTGTCGCTTGTGTGTGAATGTATTTTGAAGGGGTGAAAAACAGCCATCGCGACCACCCAACCGTGGGGTCCTACCTTATCGGTCATGCATATGTTCAACAAAGTAGATCGACAAATTGCACACGCTATTACTTTAATTGATTCATGCGCGGGAGTAAGCAGGATTACTCTTTCTCACGGGGTCTGTATTAGCAGTCAATATAACCTGCCAAGAATCAGCCTTTATTCCTCGCGGCGAAATTAGGTTTACAGATATGCATCATGCTCTAGATAGAACAGAAACAAGTTCACACGAGCATGATCCCACAGAAGTGCCCAATAAATAGCGATGGAATATATTTATTATTGATCTAATAAAGAACATTCAGGTTTATCACAGCGAAATGGATCAGGCATGCCAATGGTAATGATATCGCGCTGCTAATTAGCCACCGCATAAAAAAATATCTGTACAGGCTGGCAGTGTGACGATCGTTCTCTCAAAGAGGGGCCGGCCTCACAAACCAAGTTATGAGAACTGTTTAGCAGCAGGATGTACAGGAGATAAGAAGCTTCCCATTCACATTTTCATTTGGCATAGAAGTCTAGCGTATGTTTTGTTGCTTTTACTTCGAAAAGTCATTTAGGCGCTCTACTGTGAAAGCATTCTATCAATTCAAACAGATTTATATCTGTTATGGGGCGGGGGCACACCGTTTTGACGTTCTATAATTGTTGTTCAAAACTTCACCCAACTTTTGTGCATTGCATGGACAGATTAATACACAGGTTTAAGTCAACAAGGGCCTTCCGGATAAAGCAGAGCCTCCAAATGGTCACGATCAACAATCATTTCAGTGGAACGGGCGTGAGATTAAACCAAATCGGTCACAATGGCTCACAAAATTGTTTAAAACAATCGATGATAGGCCCATAGATGAGTCATGTTCATTACAGCATTTTCAGTGGTTGGGAAAACTTTGGATGGAGGGCGGGGAGGCACAATGCAGTTCAAAGCTGTGAGCCTGTTGAATGGCATTTAAGTGAAATTGCAACCAATTATTGTGATCGAAACAGATTGAAGAGTACAAGAAATTGCTAGCGCAGATAATGTCGTGTCTTCATATTGTTGTGGTTATTGTGTTGCTGGGATAAACGCGAGATGTGAACATACACTGATTATTGACACTGCATCCATGGTTTATCATGTTGTGGCACAGGAAAATACCATCAACTTGCACAAGCTCTGAAATCTGTCACCGTGTAAATGACTCGCAAGCTCGTGCTGTGCTATATTCAACTGCCCTGCAATGAAATCAGCATATCATGCTAATTAAAGGTCATCTGCTTCCCGTAGTCTGCATTATTAGGTGTCGTTTAATACCTTACTGCAATGAAACCACTTTCCCTGTCATTTGAAGGTCACTTGTGATCTCCTAAAGAAAGATACAGCACAATCCTTCCCGTGCCAAAAAGAGAACCGTTAAAATGGCTGACTTAGCTTGAGATAAATGAGTCATAATACGTCTTCTCGCTCGTGGCCTCGTGACACGCTCGTCTAACACAATTCTGCCTTTAAGAGGTTGCTCTTGTGTCTGTGAAAATGATGTCCACTAATGAGCTTGAATACTTAGTCCACAATGTGTAATTCTCATTAGACTCCGAATCTGGGCAGGGAACAGACAAAAGGTTGAGAATGACCAAAATTAATCTTTTCTGCCAAACATTCACTGGCAGAGCTTGTACTCAACACTAACGGCTGCTTGCCAGGCTCCTGGAGTCCTGTGATTACGGGTATTAAAAACTGTTGATTGATTTTTTTTCAAGAAAAAACACTGGCGTGTTTATCAAAGCAATTATGAAGGTGCTGTCAGTTTTATTGCGCTGCCGAGCTCTCAAGACAGCAGTGCCTAAATAACACTGACATTGTGTCATACACAGAGGGATACTCGCTTCGCAACGTTGTGTGATGGCTTTGCATGTCAACACTGTTTAGTCTCCTGAAAATCCCACTCAAAAGTCTCACTAGACTGTGGAGCCGTAGATATTTTTGGTGTTTTCCTACACTGGATATTAAGTCTACACATGCAGAGCCAGATTGAAAGAGACGTGGACAGCGCAGACCTGCTTCTTAGTTGAAAACCAAAAATGGTGGTCAGTCAAAGAGCTGGAAGTGTTGAACATACAAACCTTTCTTTTCATTGTTCTTTTATTTCATCGTGCATTAAAAACTAGCCTGAATGCAAAATGGGAGAAAAAGCATGCAATTGTGTTCTCACACAGGAGGCATCCAAGCACCGCAATGAGTATACTGGATCTGTGTGTACCATACCAAATTGTCGCCTCCGGTTTTCTTACATATACATCAGCGTAGCTGCGCCAAGGCTGAATTGAAGCATACGAATCCTCCAAAGCTAAAATATGAGCATGACCGCGCCAACGATTAAGTTGTTTACCTAACTTTGAAGACATTGAACGGAAATGAAAACAAGCCGGGGTTGACACTATTGCAGGCGCGAGACATGGCTCATTTTTAGCACCCCCCCTGCCCCCCATGTCAACCGCAAGCTGGGTTGAAATACATCATGATTTGACAATGTTTCACGGAGCTGCTCATCACCTGGGGAGATTAAACGGAGGGAGGCAACCGAAGCCATCAAAAACTGACACTGGAGTACAAACGGGACGCTCTCTAGTTTCCAAGTGACTTAAAGGAGCTCGGCTATTTAAAGCATGGTATACGCAACTTGTGTGGTTTAACTGTTATTTGAACTGTCACTAAATCTTTCAAGAGAACAAGTGTGCCATACATGTGGCTGCTTCAGTACAACACGAACATCCTCCCATGAGAGAAAATGATCCCCTTGAAAGTTATAGGATACAGTGAAGCAATTTGTTAAGCATCACAAGCAGCTAAAGCCAGTCGGCTACCTACCTTCCCTTGGATTTTCCCTCGTCCTTTCGTGTGTGATTTGTTATGTTGTATATGATGCGCCATATATATGGATCAACAATAGTATGTAGTATTTTAAATGTTCTGTCAAGTGCTTTGTTACAGCTGCAGCGTTTGTGAAAGCTCGATATAAATAAAGCTGTATTGTATTCCCTTTAACATAGCTTCATCTAGTGGATGCATAATGCAACCACAGCCACTATTGTAGCTTCTATTCTATGCGCCGTATAATGTGGTACGCCCTATATATGAAATCAGTTTTAAAATAGGCCATTCTTTGAAAGTGCGCCTTATAGTGCGGAAAAATACGGTACCCCTGACCTAACGGCGCTCCTATTCATGTTGCCGAGTTTGGTTTAATCTTTTCTATGTATCCCCTTTTGGAAGCGTTTTCTTATTTTAAAAACTTTGTCCTTCACCTTTGGTTTGTTTGTCAGCTTTGGGATCCTTTATCTACTCCACACATGCCATTATCGAGTACAAGGTCAATTGACTTCAGCAAAACGTTGCTTTTCGACTTGTTCCTGTTGTATTCTGAGTGTGTTGGGCAAGGTTCTGTATGTGTGTGCAATTTATCTCATGAAACCTTGACTGTGGATAGCATGATAAACAATGGCTTCCCAACCATCTGAGTAGGGTAGTCGGCCTTGCATTTTCTGACTTGCGCGCACTTACTTGAGTGTGCCATGCATGCGCGTGCTTACATTCATGCGCATGTATGTGTCATCTTATGTTCAGCCCATAGTGAGATGTATAACCCTGACCACCCTACTAGAATAGTTCTGGCTCAGCCCAATCACTTTGGGCCATGTTCTTACATTCATGCCTGGCTTGAGCACCTTTCATCTACGTGGTCTCGTCCATCCACATTTCTAAAATTGACACTGTATCTAACCTGGAATTTTGTGTGCAACCACCACATGTATTTTTTTTGTTGTTGTTTCTGTTAAGGCTGGAACGCATAAACTGCATATTTCAATTCGGAAAGATGATTTGAGATAACAAATGAAAGTACTTCAGCTATAAGTGTGGAGGGATAGTCACGCATTAAAAACGACATCAATCAGCCTGTACTCAGTTTTGCAACATGCATCTAAGTCAGCTGAGCCGTAGGACATGGAACATGCGATGAAATGTCTGCTGACTGCTTTCTCATGAGTCTTGCAGTTAACTGGGCTTGTAGATGCTGCACTTCAGATCAATACCGGTCTTTGATCGAGGCGTGTTTCACATCAAACTCACACCTGATGAGGCCATGGATTTCATGAGGAATATTACACCACAATAATTCTGACCGAAAATAATGGGAAGTCAAATGGTGTGACAGAAAGGAAAACAACTCACACAATCTCTGCGGGGACAACAACTAAGTACATTTGCAGCAACAACCATATGGTTTCTAACCATGGGAATGGTTGTCTCTTTTCCACATGAACATGCATTCCAGCCTCTTTCTCTTAATACCTCTGTGACTATCAATCATGTTCTTCTTTTGGCTTTTCATTGCTGCGTCCTTTATCTTTTGCACCCCATTAGTTCCAATCCTTCCTCCAAACAACAGTTGATCTGACTTATTTATTTCCTTTAGAGGGAAAGGAACTGCACTCTGGGATATGGGATTTCAAAGGCACCTTTTCAGCGCCCTCCGTGGGGCATAAAATGGAAACGAAAAGAAGTTAAATTGAGCTGATGGACAGCAGGCGAGGACTTTGAATCACAAAAAGATGAAACGGGATGATAGAAAAAAGCTGAACGATCAGATTGATGCTGATTATGTCCACCAGCAGGATTCCTTCTCCAGAGAATTTTAGGGGAGCACAGGAAATATATAGTTAGTAGATGAGAGATAGACTGGACCATTTAGAAGGAGGGCGGAGTGTAGCAAGCCTGATAAATGATAATCCAATGTACACTTCAAAACCAGGTCTATGAAATAGCAAAACATACGGGGCGGCCCGGTGGTCCAGTGGTGAGCGCGTCAACCTCACAGTGCAGAGGTACCGGGTTCAGTTCCAGCTCCGGCCTCCCTGTGTGGAGTTTGCATGTTCTCGCCGTGCCTGCGTCGGTTTTCTCCGGGTACTCCGGTTTCCTCCCACATTCCAAAAATGTGGCAGGCTGATTGAACACTCTAAATTGTCCCGAGGTGTGAGTGTGACCGTGGATGCTTGTTCGTCTGTGTGTGCCCTGTGATTGGCTGGCACCCGTTCAGGGTATCCCCCGCCTACTGCCTGAAGACAGCTGGGATAGGCTCCAGCACCCCCCCGCGACCCTTGTGAGGATAAGCCGATCGGAAAATGGATGGATGGATGATACATATGGTCAACTGGTCGTATAGTTCAAGACTGATAATTACAACACAAGAGAAGCACTTTGTATAATCTTTATGGTTAGACATTCAGCACCAAGGAGACCATGACCTCCAAAGCCCAGAGGTATGCACACCACAGTTTGGGAATCCTTGAAAGGTGCACCTCTGTTTCACATGAATATTCACTCACTCACACTCACACACACACACACACACACTTGCATGTTTACATGATCGCTAAAATGTGGATTCATTAAAGGGACAATAATATCCACGTGGCCTCAGTCGTATTTTATCCAACATCACGGAGTTGGATTTATAAATCCAGTATAAACCGGCAATAAAATTATCCAAGGTTCTAACTAATGAAACCGGAGAGCTAGTCTTTCCAGTTCTGGTAATTTACAACTGTAACACCTTACTACTTTGTATGTACGACACCAGTGCAATAAAGCATCGGTCTGTAGAAGGGATACTCTTAGCTGACTCTTCCTGTGAGATAAAACCAGCCAAACCACGGCTTTTAAATTAACAGTCTTGGAGGCCTGAATCTGCCCAATCTGTAAAAAAACTAAACAAACAAAAAAAAAAAAAATAAACCCAACATGGTGTTCTGCTTTCAGGTGCTGAAACGTGACTCATCAGCACAACAAGTATTTTTACCGTCTAATTTCAACAGTTTTGGATTTTTCATTAGCGTTGGCTTCTATTCCGTGTTGACATTTGTGTTTTGAATTCAGTTCATTTTTCCAGCAAGTTTGTTAGTTTTGATTTTATTTTTTTTGAAAATGCTTCATTTGTATTTTAGTTGTTATCTGGTGTATTTGTCGAGTGTACGATAATAAAAGAAGTCACAAAGTTTGGTGTAAGAATTTAACTAATAATGTATACTAATAATTTAAAATAAACTGTTTGACCTTCCTTTTTCTCTATGGATGTAATTCCAAAATAAATACATTTAAAGTAAACCCTGAAAACTGCAGCAAGTATGATCTTAAATGACAAAGAAAAAAATGAATTTTCACTCGAATCACGCAGTCCAAAAAAATTCAGCGATGCAGGCAAACTTTTCTAGATGAATTGTTTTCTTTGCCCTAATTCAGAACCTGTCCTCAGATTTCCTCTAGCTCGTCAGCTTTTCATAACAGTACAATATAAAATACAGTATTTTGTACAACTGTATTTATGAATTAAGGATTTTATTTTGTTCCACCACTTGACAAAATAAAATTCAGCACACCATTTTTTGTGTAGTTTAAGTCACTTTAGATTTTTTTTAAAAGCATTTTAGGTTTTATTTTCTTTCGGTAATTACATTTTTTCTATTTTAGTTCACCTCGTTAGATTTCGAGAATTACAATAACCCCGATTTGAGCAGATCAGCACAAACTGTCTATTAATCACTATGCACTTCAAGTATCAGATTTATTGTTACAAGTAATTTTTTTGGACAAACGGATTGGATTGGATTGGATACAACTTTATTGTCAAATGTACTGTATGTTTAACATACAGCACAGATGACATTTCTTCCCTCTCAACATAAAACAAGAGGAGCCGCTGTGGGTGTCCGCGCCGCGATCAAAAGAAAAGTTAAAAAAAAAAAATCAAACAAAGGAACATACTCACCCCTTACTGTGGCATTTATTGTCCTCCGACCAAACTTTTTCAGACGGCAACAAAAACTCGTATAATGAAGACCTTTTCTGTTACTTGATGATGATGTTACTGTATATGCTGTTGTATCTGCGGATGTCAATAAAAACTAAAACTAAGAAGACTAAGAAAACCTTGAATAGTCTCACAATGGAGAAATTCCCACTTCACAACAGCAAAGTTAGGAGAGGAAGACGTAGAAGAACAAAATAAATCGGAGCTAGACTAAAGGTTTGATATTACTTCCTCCTTGTGCAAGGCTGTCAAATTTCAGGTCAGGACTTGGATTGACAGAGTTTTCAGAGCCGGATGGTTACTTGTTATTTTTGTGGATATCGTAACACAGTTCCAAAACTACAAATATGAATCAAAGATGTTTCCACAGTTTTCGCCCAGTGTTTGAGCCGAGCAGTGTTTGGGGCCTGAAAGCAATTCAACATGACAACGTAGGCAATGTCATAAACGCTCAAGTCATTGAGCTCTTGCCTAGCGATCACTGCTTCATTAGGCCCGAGAGAAAGAGACAATTATGTCTCACATACCTTCAGATGCCCTCTAGACTGACACTTATTCCTAATTTGTTATTAGATGAATACAGAACATCAAATTGGTTTCATTTGCATCAACAATCTATCTTCCTTGCGGCTGCCTTCGACACGTCTGACTGTCTTTTTTGTTCATTTCGGTCTTTCCTTTTCTCTTTTAATCCGTCTGTTCTTCTCCTGCACTGACAGTAGTTTTTTTGTCCAAGATTTCTTTCAATGTCAGCCAACAAGGC
Source organism: Hippocampus guttulatus (assembly GCF_054856545.1). Classification (NCBI taxonomy): domain Eukaryota; kingdom Metazoa; phylum Chordata; class Actinopteri; order Syngnathiformes; family Syngnathidae; genus Hippocampus; species Hippocampus guttulatus. The sequence continues at coordinate 34,222,760 of NC_141262.1, read as the reverse complement.
GAATCGTTTATGCTTATTTCAGGTGGCAGAAAGTTCACCCATCAAAACATTGACACAGCTCTGTCCATCTCTTTCACTCACTGCTTGTCTTTCAGTACCTCACTCTCTATTCGAGAAAATATGCAACATCATGCAAACCGTATGTTTTAAAATAATGGAAGATTGTCCAGAACATGACCTGTTATCTTTATCGCGCATCGGAGCAACTGCTTCAATTCAATTTGTGCAGCCAATTTACTCATGCGAGGAAACTAAAAGAGCTAGAGCAGCAAAATATGAAGGGGATAGACGGTATACACGGGAAATCTCATCGATCAGTTACACAAATGATCATCTAAGGGGAAATGTGCAGGTATGAAGCAGATAAGAAAGGAAAAGTTACAAGAGGGAAGGGGAACAAAAAATGTTTGAGCTTTATTGGAGTTGAATGTACCATTGGGATTTCAATATACGAATAAATGCAGGTGAAAAGAAATACAGCAGATGAATTTGCCATATTTTGTTGGTGGTAATTGGTTTTCTGTCTGTATATTTCATTAGTACATTACAAATTGATACTATAGAATACGTCATGGCTTCCAGGGTCAGAACAGGGGACCATTCTGTGCGCTGTGTGTGAAATATTAAAAAGGGTTTTGAGATTTTCTTCGACCATGAAGCGCGCTGTATGTCCTCTAGCAAATCAGTACAATTCCTGACACGGTTTTCTAAATGAAAGGCTCATGGAAGTTATGAACATAAAATAGTCATGTTAATCAATAAAGTAAACAGATGTGTTCTGTTTGTGGCTATTGGAAATAGGTTTCTGTCAATAAAAATATGTTTTTTTAAATCATTAATGAAATTGAAGGTCCCGTGATGCTCTTGGCTACAGGCACCTGATTCACTTTAGCGGAACGGGTCCAAAAGAACTAATGCTGGCGAGGGTGCAGTGTTTGAGCATCCAGGCGGGCTATTACATTTGATAATTGCATATGCTTATCCTCAGGGGAAATTCATGTGGCTGGTTGGTTCACATCATTTTTTGTCTTTTTATACACAGACAACAGTAGAAGTCGAGTGTGAACAACAAACGGGCAATCTTGTGGCTCCTTTCATTATTTTATTCACCAATTGACCACATATTGATTTTATTTTTGTATGACATACATGTCATGCTATTAAATGCTGCTCCCAGTTCAAATTTACTGTCAAACTAAACATTGTCATGTTTTGGTTTGTGACCAACAGGTGGCACTGTAGGGCTCTTCCTGCAGCTGCACACCTGTTGGTCGTTCAGCAATTCGTTTGTTTGTTTGTTTGTTTAAACAAACTGGCACGACCACTCGGTGTCGGGTTATTGTGTGTGTTGCTGTTTGTTTGCTGCTGTCAGGTTTGTTTCGGTCATGTTTTGGTCACTGTGATGTTTTAGATTCAGTCATGATTTTTGTTTGATACTTTGGACTTTGTTTGTTTTGGATTTAGTTTTCTCGATGTTTTAATACCATTTGTCAAGTACACCGTGCACCTCCCTCTTGCCTGCTTTTTGGTGTCCACCACCAGCTCGCAAACATGACAAACATAAAACAAAGAGAATTAGCCATTGTGCATTTAAAAAAAACACATCACGAACAACTAATGCTGACATACATTGGGAAACACTGTAGGTACATGAGCTGATAAAGTGCACCAAGTGTGGAGGGGTTACGTTTCATGCAATGGATATCTGAACAAAATAAAAAAAGAAACTGAACAAAAACACATACCATACAATACCTATTTATTTATATGGCACTTTCACAAAACAGCTGCGGCTGTAACAAAGCGCTTTACAGAGCATTTAACATAAAATAAGGAAAATAATACAACAGACCATATAATATAAAATATGGACAATAATACAATCCTATGTGGACAGATACAGTATAACAATACTCACAGGCGTACTGTGTATTCATCTCTTAATTATCCTTTGAGAAGAATGACTAATGTCGGAACAAACCTACTGCCGTACTGTGAAGCTGAGTGACGAGCTGACTTTACATCCACAGATTGTAATCCGTTTCCACATACAGCCTCAGTGACTTGATTGGCTGGATGAAGGTAAAATCATCAACTTAAAAAAAAGAATCTGTAAATTCAGTATGTGCAGCTCTAATTGCAGTAGAGAGCTTTGGTTGATTTGTTGTGTTACTGCAGATCCGGATAGTTTGAAAACATGTTGGCTATTTCAGCTGGACAAAGTGGTACAATAATATTTCCTTCATGCCGGGTGCAATATTGTCTCACCATGTGTGGTAAATGACTTCCTTGGGGTGTCATACAGACAAACAAAGTGTAAGTGCATGCAGTAGTGTTATTTTAAAAAGACATTTCAGGATTTTGTTTACATTATTTTTATGCAGTAGAGGATTTCAGCTCTAGCACAGGACCCGCTGCAGTTTGCCTATCAGCCTGGCATCGGCGTGGAAGACGCCATTATCTACCTCCTCCACTCAGTGCTGTCACACTTGGAGAAGGCTGGGAGCACTGTGAGAATCATGTTCTTTGATTTCTCCAGTGCCTTCACCACCATCCAGCCCAACTTACTGGGAGGCAAACTGCAGAACGCCGGAGTGGACCACCATCTCACAGCATGGATCATAGACTACCTCACAAACCGGCCGCAGTACGTGAGGTTGCAGAGCTGTGAGTCGGACAGGCTTCTCTGCAGCACTGGAGCGCCGCAGGGGACTATTCTGGCTCCATTCCTGTACATCCTCGACACCTCGGACTTCAGACACGCCACTCCAAACTGCCACCTTCAGAAGTTCTCCGATGACTGCGATTGTTGGCCTCATTACAGAGGGGGACGATCGGGAGTACAAGGGACTGACGAAGGACTTTGTGGACTGGTGCCAGCAGAATCTCCTCCAGATCAACCCTAGGAAAACTAAGGAGTTGGTTGTGGATTTCTGCAGGAAACAGTCCTCATCAGCACCGATGAACATCCAGGGTATGGACATAGAGAGGGTGACCTCCTACAAGTACCTAGGTGTTCTTCTGAACAACAAACTGGACTGGTCTACAAACACGGACACCCTGATTAGGAAAGGACAGAGCCGACTCTTCCAACTCAGGAAACTGAGGCCTTTTGGGGTTCAGGGGTCACTCCTTAAGACGTTCTATAACTCGGTGGTGGCCTCGGTCATCCATTATGGCATTGTCTGCTGGTCAGGCAGCATCTCGGCCCGGGACAGAAAGAGACTGGAGCGACTGGTAAGGAAGGCCAGTTCTGTCCTGGGCTGCTCCCTCGACACTCTGGAGGAGGTGGGCAACAGAAGGATGCTAACTAAGCTAAAAGCTATGATGGACAGTCCCTCCCACCCCCTCCAGCCCGCCCTTACAGCACTAGGTAGCTCCTTCAGCCAGAGACTGTTACACCCACGCTGCAAGAAGGAGAGATACCGACGCTCGTTCCTACCGACTGCTGTCAGGCTGCTGAATAAAAATAATAACAATAATAATTAAATGATGTGAAAAACAATTGTAAATAGCACTGCGATTTATCGATTTTGTATTTATATTGCACTTAATTGAACAGTGTTTGTTTTTTTCTTCTTTCTTCTTTCTACCCACAATCTTGCTGCTGTAGACTGTAAGTTTCCCCAGTGTGGGACAAATAAAGGATATCTTAATTTGATTTTTTTCACACTATCATGTCAAGTCAAGTCAAGTCAACAGTATTTATAGAGCACTTTCAAACAGCCATCGCTGCATACAAAGTGCTGTACATGGAGCAATTTAACATGCACAATAAACAGTAAGACAAATCGGTAATAAAGGCGGTAGAAAGCACCAAACAGTAAGTTAGTTAGTTAGTTAGTTAGTTCCGCCCGCTCCTATTTGGAACATTGGGCGACGAGCCTCCTCCATTTGTTCCGGTCACTGGCGACCCTTCTTGCTCCATGCCAGCTGACACCCATCTCACTGAGGTCTTCTTTGGCAGTCTGTCTCCACGTCTTCTTTGGCCTACCTCTCTTCCTCTTTCCACCCTCTGGCATCCAGTCCATGGCCACACTTGCCGGTCTCTCTCTTGGCAGCCGGAGTATGTGGCCGATCATTTTCCTTCTCCTTTCAGAGACAATGTCTGACAGTTCAGACACTCCTGCCCTCTTCATCACCTCCTCGTTGGTGATGTGGTCTCTCCATGAGATCCTCAGGATGGATCTCAGGCAACGCCGATGAAAGACATCTAACTTGTTGGTAATGTTGGCTGTCTTCATCCATGTCTGACAGGCGTAAATCGCTGTTGGGATAACCACTGACATATAGAGGCGTAGCTTGGTGGTCGTAGTGATGGCTTTCGATGACCAGATGTTGCGGAGGCGTTGGAACACTCCCGCAGCTTTACCAAGTCTACTGTTGACGTCTTTCTCCACACCACCTGTATTTGAGATGTTACTCCCAGGATATGTGAAGCTGTCAATGTACTCTATGTCATGTTGGTGTAGAGTGAGTGGTTGAAGGTGTTGGTGCTGTCCGACGGCCATGGCCTTGGTCTTTTCCTGGCTAATTCGTAAACCGACCTTAACTCCGTGCTCATGCAGATTGTTGGTCAACTCCTGGAGTGCGGGCTGGGTGTGATTTAACAGAGCCAAATCATCTGCAAATTCCAGGTCAGCTAGTCTGCTCCCTCCCCACTTGATACCAACTTTTTCCCCTGTGATGGACTTCCTCATCACAAAGTCAATTATGATGATGAAGAGTAGGGGTGACAGAATGCAACCCTGTCTTACACCAGTGACAATGTCAAAATCATCAGTTGTGCCACTGTTGGTTTTGACACAACTGTCACGTTCCGTATTTGACAGCAGGGGGCAGGCGTTCTTGCTTGCCGCCTGCACACCTGCCACCCATTAGTTGACGATTGCACCTGCTATATCTAGGCACTCCGACAGTCAACTCACTGCCGGAGTATTCCACGCCGTGCCATTTGCTATCGTCTATTCCTTCTCGCTTAAAACTCTGACTTACATGACTATATTGCGTGCCTTGATATTTCTCTCGTGATTGATTAATATTTTACCTAAGAACTTTCTCCTTGCCGTTTTTGTTTCGCAAGCGTTTTCTGTTATTTTCCTGGTCCTCTTTTTTACCAGCGTTTTCTGTTGCTTCGTTATTATTTCCTGGCCCTCTTTTGACCAGCGTTTTCTGTTGTCCGTTTAGACGGGGATTTTGTGTTATATTAAATCTCATTTTTTGTGACATAATACTTTTCTGTGTCTGCTATTTCGGGGATCCACTTATCTCTAGTAGTTGAGCACGAAGCGATTATTCTGTCGCTTCGGGCCCAACGTGACAGAATACTCCGGCCACCATGGATCCCGCAGACATGGAAAAGATTTTGTCTGCTCTGTCCCGTCAAGAGCAACAGATGAGTCAGCAGGGCCAAGCCATTACGGAACTCCGCGGCGCGGTCTCCACGCTGGCTCATAGGTTCGATCATTTCGAACCCCGTATTGTACGATTGGAGGAACGGAGAGCACCTCCCCCGGTGGTTCGTCATACCACCACTGAGGCACCCGTCTCCTTCCCCACAATGAGAAGGGAACCGTCGCTTCCACACCCCCCACGTTACGGGGGTGAGCACGGTCGGTGTGGGCACTTTCTCCACCAGTGCTCGCTCATCTTCGACCAGCAACCTTCCGTCTATGCTACTGATGACGCGAAGGTTGCATATGTAATGAGCTTATTGACAGGTCAGGCGGCGTCATGGGCTATGGCGATGAGCGACGCAAAGCCGAACCTCCGATCTTCTTTCCCCGGCTTCGTGGCAGCGTTTCGCCGGGTGTTCCACCATCCCATCCGGGGCAGAGAGGCTGAGGGTCGGCTACTCGAACTCCACCAGGGGAGGCGATCCGTAGCGGACTACTCTATTGAGTTCCGGATTTTGGCCGCCCAGAGTGGCTACGAGGACAGGGCGCTGTGTGGATTGTTTCGTCGCGGATTGAACACCCAGCTCAAGGATGAACTAGCGACCCGCGACAATAGTTCCGACCTAGAGGAGTTAATAGATCTCTCCCTACTGTTGGACAACCGCATGAGAGAGAGAAGCCGGGAGCGTGGAGGTGGTTGGTTCCCGTTCCGGCATGCGACGTACCGCGGGGGATCCCGCGGGACGCCTCGGGCAGCTGGGTCCGGAGACCACCCCCGATCCTGGAATGCTGTCACCAGGGAGGAGCCGATGCAGCTGGGTGGCGGAAGTTCCAGATCGGAGGAGAGACGGCGCCGGTTCAACGATCGGGCTTGGTCTGACAGCGGCCCACAAGGACCTCACGCCGCTCCCGGTCCTCCGGAACCTCAGCCAACTACCTTCACCGAGTACTGTGAGTCACGACCCCGCGCCGAGCCTCGGCGAGCCGACTCCCGGCCGGGGCACCCCAAGAGACTGGAACTCGAAGGGGAGATCTATGGGGCGTCCCGGGCGCGGCGGATCAGGGCTCTGATAGACTCAGGGGCTGATGATTGTTTTATCGATACCGACCTCGCCTCAGAGTTAGGCTGTTTTATCGAAGAGTTGGCCGAGAAGAAGCGCGTTCATGATCTCGATGGGCGCCTCCTGGCGGTTGTAACGCAAAGAACCGAACCACTAAAGCTCCAAGTATCCGGAAACCATGTCGAACGCAGACGGTTTTATTTAATGCGGTCTCGAGCCGTTCCAGTTATTCTCGGCTTGCCCTGGCTCAAGACTCACAACCCCGTTATTTCCTGGGAGCGCCCGGCAATAGAGATTTGGAGCCCGTACTGTTATGAGCGTTGTTTACGATCAGCCGTAGGGGGATGCGAACGTGCCGGCGACGACTCCCCTGAAATCATCTGCCTTGACGGAGTGCCAAACTGCTATTATGAGTTACGACAGGTATTCAGTAAGGATCGCGCTCGCTCTTTGCCCCCACACCGTCCATACGACTGCGCCATAGACCTGCAAGTGGGCGCTCCGCTGCCGAGTTCACGGCTTTATCAGGTGTCTCAACCGGAACAAGAGGCGTTAACTGAGTATATAAACAGCTCGCTCGCTGCAGGTCTAATCAGACCATCGCGATCACCGTTAGGTGCGGGATTCTTCTTTGTAGAAAAGAAGGACAAGTCGTTACGACCGTGTGTGGACTATCGTGGGCTCAATGACATCACCATCAAAAATAAGTATCCGCTGCCTTTGTTAGACTCCGCCTTCGCTCCTTTGCAATCGGCCACCATTTTTACAAAATTAGATTTACGTAGTGCTTACCATTTGGTCCGCATCCGAGAAGGAGATGAGTGGAAGACGGCTTTTAAGACCCCACTGGGTCATTTCGAATATTTAGTCATGCCTTTCGGGCTGACTAATGCTCCTGCGGTTTTCCAAAGCCTGATCAACGACGTGTTAAGGGACGTGCTGAATATTTTCTGTTTCGTCTATCTTGATGATATCTTAATTTTCTCCCGGTCGTTGCAGGAGCATAAACAACACGTCAGACTTGTTCTACAGCGGTTATTGGAAAATAGGCTCTTTGTCAAGGCAGAGAAATGTGAGTTTCATGTACCAGCCATCTCTTTTCTGGGGTTTATTATTGAGCGGGGCAAGCTGAGAGCCGACCCCATCAAGACGAAGGCGGTGGTGGACTGGCCGACACCGGCTAGCCGCAAGGAGCTACAGCGTTTTTTGGGGTTTGCTAACTTTTATCGACGGTTCATTCGCAATTACAGCCAAAAGGCACTCCCGTTGACCCGACTAACGTCCATTAAAGTCCCATTCCAATGGGACTTGGATGCGGACTCGGCTTTCGCAAATTTGAAAACAGCATTCACTAATCCCCCCGTGCTGCAACATCCTAACCCTGACCACCCTTTCATTGTAGAAGTGGACGCATCGGATTCAGGAGTGGGGGCGGTCTTGTCCCAGCGTTCCCCGGTCGACCAGAAGTTGCACCCCTGCGCCTTTTTCTCTCGTCGTCTCAGTGTCGCCGAGTCAAACTACGACGTGGGCAATCGAGAACTGCTGGCTGTGGTTGCGGCCTTACAAGAATGGCGACACTGGCTCGAGGGGGCTAAGGAGCCATTCACTGTATACACGGACCACAAGAATTTGGAATATATCCGCTCCGCCAAGAGACTGAACTCCCGTCAGGCCCGATGGGCCCTACTATTAACCCGGTTTAATTTCACCCTCACATACTGTCCGGGATCCAAGAACACCAAACCTGACGCCCTCTCCCGTCTCCACGACCCCGCGGAAAGGGACCGAACGCCGGAGGCCATTCTCCCGGCTCATTGCATCCTGGGGGCGTTGAGGTGGGAGATTGAGCGGAAGATACAGGAAGCTCAAGATGGGGTCCAGGTCCCGGCTGACTGTCCCGCGGGGAAGCTGTTTGTGCCCCCACCGCTGCGTTCGGAAGTATTGCAGTGGGGGCACAGGTCCAAGGTGGCTTGCCATCCTGGGGTGAACCGGACTGTGCATCTCATCGCCCAGCGGTTCTGGTGGCCGGAGCTTCGGAAGGATGTGGTGGAATACATCAATGCCTGCTCCTCCTGCGCCTGCGGCAAGGCCTCGCATCGGCCTCCGGCGGGGTTGCTCCAGCCATTACCCATTCCTCCTCGACCTTGGTCCCACATCGCCCTGGACTTTGTCACGGGCCTTCCGCCATCCCGTGGGCGTTCCGTCGTTCTCACTATCGTGGACCGATTCTCAAAAGCTGCCCACTTTATTCCCCTGTCCAAGTTGCCGTCGGCGTTGGAGACCGCCGACCTCCTCATTAAGCACGTTTTCCGTCTCCATGGCATCCCTTTGGACATAGTGTCGGACCGGGGGCCCCAGTTCGTGTCCCGAGTGTGGAAGCGGTTCTGCCGGTCCCTCGGGGCCACGGCCAGTCTGACCTCGGGGTATCACCCACAGTCCAATGGACAAGCGGAGCGCGCCAACCAGGATCTGGGGGCAGCCCTCCGCTGTGTGTGTGTCTCCACCGTCCCTCTTCCTGGGCCGACCACTTACCTTGGGTGGAGTATGCGCACAACACCCTCGTCTCTTCTGCCACTGGAAGGTCCCCCTTCATGACGGCCTACGGGTATCAACCGCCGCTGTTCCCGTCCCAGGAGGGACAAATAGAGGTCCCTTCTGTGCAGTGCCACCTCAAGCGGGCCCATCACGTGTGGAGGGAGGCCAGAGCCGCACTGTCCCGCACGGCGACCCGGAACCGGCAGATCGCGGACCGTCGTCGGCGCCCGGCGCCAACCTACGAAGTGGGGCAGGAGGTGTGGCTGGCGACGAGGGACCTGCGCCTGGCCGGCACGTCCGCGAAATTGGGGCCCCGATTCACCGGGCCGTTCGTGGTGGAGTCCGTCGTCAGCCCCGTCGCGGTCAAGCTCCGGCTGCCGGCCACCATGAAGGTTCACCCCGTGTTCCACGTCTCCCTGCTCAAACCGGTGGCGACCAGTCCCTTGGCTCCTTCTCCCACTCCGCCCCCTCCTCCGCGGGTCGTCGATGGTGACCCGGTGTACACGGTACGGGCCATCCTGGACTCTCGGCGCAGGGGAAAAGGTTTCCAGTATCTGGTCGACTGGGAGGGCTACGGGCCGGAGGATCGGCAATGGGTCCCCCGCTCCTGGATCCTTGATCCGTCCCTTCTTCGTGACTTCCACGCATCTCACCCATCCAAGCCGGGTGGGCCGCCGGGAGGCGTCCGTTGAGGGGGGGGTACTGTCACGTTCCGTATTTGACAGCAGGGGGCAGGCGTTCTTGCTTGCCGCCTGCACACCTGCCACCCATTAGTTGACGATTGCACCTGCTATATCTAGGCACTCCGACAGTCAACTCACTGCCGGAGTATTCCACGCCGTGCCATTTGCTATCGTCTATTCCTTCTCGCTTAAAACTCTGACTTACATGACTATATTGCGTGCCTTGATATTTCTCTCGTGATTGATTAATATTTTACTTAAGAACTTTCTCCTTGCCGTTTTTGTTTCGCAAGCGTTTTCTGTTATTTTCCTGGTCCTCTTTTTTACCAGCGTTTTCTGTTGCTTCGTTATTATTTCCTGGCCCTCTTTTGACCAGCGTTTTCTGTTGTCCGTTTAGACGGGGATTTTGTGTTATATTAAATCTCATTTTTTGTGACATAATACTTTTCTGTGTCTGCTATTTCGGGGATCCACTTATCTCTAGTAGTTGCGCACGAAGCGATTATTCTGTCGCTTCGGGCCCAACGTGACAACAACAGGTTGTGTCAAGTCATGCTGAGTCGAATGCCAAAGAATACAAGTGAGTTTTGAGGAGGGTTTTGAAGATGGGCAGCGAGGAGGCTTGCCAAATGTTCAGTGGGAGGTCATTCCAGAGGGAGGGACCAGCAACAGAAAATCCTCGATCCCCTCTGAGCCTCAGTTTAGTTCTTGGTACTTCTAATAAAGTCTGGTCCACAGACCTGAGGCGTGTGTAGGTGTGTAGGTGTGTAGGGGCGGATGAGCTCAGAGAGGTAAGGTGGCGCGAGATTATTCAGAGATTTGAAAACAAATAAGAGGATCTTGAAAATAACTCTAAAATGAATGGGGAGCCAGTGAAGAGATGCCAGAGTAGGAGTTATGTGCTCCCTCTTACGAGTACCAGTCAAGAGGCGAGCAGCGGCATTCTGGACCAGCTGAAGGCGCTTAATGGAGGACTGGCTGACTCCAAAGTAAAGGGCATTGCAGTAATCGAGCCGGGATGTGACGAAGGCATGAATTACTGTCTCAAAAAAAAGAAAAGAGGATTTATTTATTTTATTTGGGGGCTGTCATGATTCAGTTTAGGGACCAACAGGTGGCACTGTAGGGCTCCCCCGGCAGCTGCACACCTGTTGGTCATTAGGGCTTTAAAAGGACTCACAGCCCGAACACTCAGCGTCGGGTCATTGTTTGCTCTTGGCTACTGTCATGTTTGTTTGCTGCAATCAGGTTTGTTTCAGTCATGTTTTGGTTGCTGTTATGTTTTATCTTCAGTCATGATTTTTGTTTGCTACTTTGGACTTTGTTTGCTTAGGATTTAGTTTTCTGTGTTTTATCAATACACTTCTTCATATACACCCTGCTCCTCTCTCCTGCCTGCTTTTTGGGGTCCACCACCACCCCGCAAACATGACAGGGGCGGGGGCTCTGTATCCTATAGTTCAGTGGTCGCCAACCCGCGGCTCATTGGCTCGTTCAATGTCGCTCCCGGGCTTTCACACGACAATTGTCGAAAACGCCTCGGCGACGGCTCTGCAATTAAAACAACATGCTTAAGTCATAGAACGTACTCAGTCAGCCTATCACCAATCCCGTTACTTGATTGACATAGAGAGCAACCAATCAGATGACTGAATCACCGCTCATGCGCAAACAGCGGTGCTAAGTGAGTCAGCGAATTACCTCTGTTTTTAAGGCGGGGGTGCCCAATACGTCGATCACAATCGACCAAGAGCCAGCAGACTGGTCCCAAGTCGACCACGAGCGGTGGGAGGAGGAAATGGGAGAAAAAAAAAGAAAAGATTTGTGTATTTGTGTCTTTAGGTTTCATTTATGTTCGGGCGCTCAGGCTGTTGCTCGTCGTGGCGTGCATGCCCATGTGTGCGAGTGCATGGACGTGTGTGTGTGTGAGCGCGTGTGCGTATGTGTGGCTCTTTGCAGTCACACAGTAAAACAATTGACCCTTAGTCTCTGACCGGTTGGCAACCCCTGCTATAGTTTCATATATACAGTATTACCCGTTTAAATGAACCAACCACGTTGAGTAGTTGTTTACTTCAGTTTCTGAGAAAATATCACATTTAATATCTTCATCTGTCATGTACGCCAGTTTAATGCAGTACGTGACTGAATTTTCAATGTGGCGGACAGTGAAATTAAAGTAAAGCTGTTGAAATGTAATTTCATGACTCATTTTACAATCCAACACTAATCTATGATCACAAGTTGTGGGTGGTGACAAAATGAATAAGATCAGAGGCACAAGTGGATGACAAGTTTTCTCAAGGGTGTCCAGCCTGCTCCCTCGCATTGCTTCGGTGACTCTGTCACTGGGCGAAGAGCTACAAAGAGGGAAAGTTAATTACATTCTATTACTCAAGTTCTATGAGCCATAAACGACCTCTTGAACAGTTGTGGATCCTTAACAGTACCTCAACCAGCAGGAGTATGCGGGGGTAGATTGGAGTAGTTTTTCTTACACCATTAGAAACCCACTAAAATTAGTAGGCTTTAGAACTATTAATGTTCAGTTAAGAACCTCCTCATACACTTTTGAGGCCGTTCTCATGGACCTTGCGAAATGAGTGTCGGATTGGCAGAAGGTTAGTTCCACCCTCTCAACGAGGTCAGGGTGGGTCCCGCCAACTGTCTTTCCAAGTGGGCCATCCCAGAGAATCAGGTCCCCTTTTCTCCGGACTGGTTGTGGGACCAGGCGACCTTCCCTGTGACTAATGAGGAGATCGATTTTGGTGGGCCGGACCAAGTCCTCAGCAGCAACACCAGGGAATAAGCCTTGAAGCTGGCGTGGTGTTGCTTTCTGGCTGAACTCTGCGATGCTCTCCAGGCCATAGCAGACGATCTTGTGCATTCCCACTGTTCCCTCAGGAGTCTCTACCCTCAACCGAAAGGTATATCTCCTGGTCATGACCGTTTTCTTCATCCCGCCAACTCCATACACAATCAATTTGATGTTCTCTCCACATAGTCCGAAACGCTTGGCTCCAGTATTCGTGATGTAATTGGTATCTGAAGCAAGGTCAATCAATGTACCAATCAGATGGCCAAAATATGTAGTAACCTTGAGGAGCATCATTAGCACTGGATATTCTTTCGGTACACTTCCAGTACTGGTGCGAATTGGTGCGGTGGGTTTGTTTGAGAAGACTTTCCTACACTCTGTCCTCTGTTATGGGGATAGTGTAGGAAGAAACTCTTCCTGCTGGCTTGTTAGGCCAAGAGGCCTTTTTTACCACCTTCACTGGAACTTTACTGCCACCGTCTTTTTGGGTGGTGAACCTGGGGCAGAGCAGGTAGTGGTGAGCCTCGTCTTGCCGGCAGTCTGCTTTACTGCAAAGGAACCCTGAGTTGCAAAAGCCATTCTTAGAATGAATGCTTAAGCACAGATTGCATATCCCATGGGTCCTTAGGTGAGACTTTCTTCTTGCCAGGTCCATGTCCCTGAATGTTTTGCATGCAAAAAGCCTTCCAGTGTGCGTTTCATCACCACAGGCAGAGCATGCAGTTTCCGGCCTTCCCGGAGAACCTCGTTGACCTGCAGTGACTCTGGAGCAAGCCTTCTAAGCCCTTTTCTCGATTGTTTCTATCGGCGCTTCTCAGATGGAGCCTTTTCTAAAAGGCTTGTTTCCAACTGGTCCAGCTCCTCAAGAATGACCTCCTGTCTCTTTAGGAATTGGAGAAGGCCCTCAAAGTGGTTCTGCTGGGCAAAGCCATTCATTGGCTCATTCTTGTAAGCCACCCATTTCTCCTTTAGAAAGTTTGGTAACTTACTCTACAGTGACTGTGCCACATCCTCTTACCCAGGATAAGAAGGTTGCTGAGGGCCCTTTCCACCATCTGGATCAGCTCTATCGCTTTCCTAGGGTGATTTCCCTTTACAGGGGCTAGGCCTTGCGCCTCATTTGCTGTTGTTTGGACGATCCTTGCTTTGTTCCCGTATCTGTTGTCCAAACGCCTGAACATTTCCTCAGCGGGACAGGACCAGGTTCTTCTTCACCTTATCACCAAGGCTTCCTAGGAGATGGAACCTTGTTATACTTGCCGTCCTAAAATCGTGCTCTCTCGAGAGGAAACTGATTTCTGGACCCGTAACAATTGGCAAGCCTCCTCGCTGCCCATCTTCAAAACCCTCCTCAAAGCTCACTTGTATTCTTTGGCATTCGACTCAGCATGACTTAGATTTGTTCTTGGTTTTACTGTTCGGTGCTTCCTACCGTCTTTATTACCGATTTGTTTTACTGTTTATTGTATATGTTAAATTGCTCCATGTACAGCACTTTGTATGCAGCAATGGCTGTTTGAAAGTGCTCTATAAATACAGTTGAGTTGAGTTGAGTTGAGTTGAGGGTTACCTCGGGGAGCACACTGGTCCATCGGCATGTTCAAGGCACTTGATACTGTTCCAATGCTGCCACCAACTGGTCCACTAGGTGTCTGGATTTTAGCACCTGGATTTGAGATGGTTGTTGGTGTGGGATAAAATAGAGCACCTGGGGTGGTGTTGCCTGAAGGAAATTCATGTTTGAGACTGAGACTGGTGAATGGAGGCTCTGTGGGGTTGACAGGATCAAGCATGTTTTTTGCTTTGTCCGGCTATTTTTCCAGTGGGGCCCTGTCATCCACATCGTCGGACGACTTTTCTGCGTCTCCTGGATTTTGCCAGCTGTCCTCAAAGTCTCTTACTCGGCGCCACAGAGCTCGAACCTTCTCCTTCAACAACTTTGTGTTGGCATATGAGATTAACGCGTCCCAGTTACTGCATTTTTGCTCGAGCTCATCAACCCTCTCCCTCAGGCAATTTCTGGCGAGCTCAAAGTCAGTTTTATGAAATTTATTTATGTTGCAGCTCTCCATCTGGACCATTTTAGTTTCTGTATTGGAGAAACATTCCTTGATGTCATCTGCAGCGAACTTAGTCCAGATTGTTTCCTGGATGAACTCAACAGTTTCGGTGTATTTGCGCAGCCATTCTGCTGTCTTCTCTGCGATGCAGGCCGCTAATTCTTCTGCCTTGCACTCTTCATCCTCGGTTCCCTTTACCGCAGTGAGGGCTTCAGCATAGTTGTATCCTGTATCACTGACCCTTCCATAGTCCACCTCAAGGACCTTCAGCTCATCAATTAGGGCTTTCTCTCCCAACAGGTTGACTCTGGAGGCAAGCTTTTTGGCCCTCTTTGTGAAGGAAGATTGTGCAGCAGAGCGCTTCACTCTGATGGTTTCGAGTTCAAGTGAGTCAATTTTCCTAATCTGACCAGATCCTATTTTACCAGGGTCTTTCCCACTAGATGGCGGTGCTCCTTTGGCCAATCTCAGGATTGAATAGACAAGGTGTTTGCTGAAGAGTGATTCCTCTTCAAGGCTTGAAACTCATCAGGGGATCCTATCCAACCCGATGGTTATTACTGTATTACTTTGTGGTGCATTCTCAAGACATTTTTCTTAAATAGTTGAGCAAGCATTAGGTTTGGACAGAAATGGAGCAATTTAGTCATTCAGAAATGCTCCTCATGAGGTTTGTCTTTTACTGAGCTGGAAAATGTCGGCACCCCCATTGGTCTGGTGGGAAAGGGGGTTTTCCCAACACACTCCAGTGCGGACAGGCCCGCCCCCCCTCCCCCCGTGCAGCACATGCCATGCCCATGTACGCTGGACCGGCATGGTCACACCGGGATCCATGCCGGCGGGCAAACCAAACTGAACACCCTCTGGAGCAGGCTCCGGTGTGCACCGGAGAAGAAAGGTACCGTCACCAAAGTCATGGGAAAAAAGTCCTGGGGCTTTGTTGTGGCAGCAACACCGAGAGATTTCTTCGAACGGGCTTCAGGAACTCTGCTTTTGAAAATGGGGCATTTTTAATTAACGACTTTGTCCGCCCATCTGCACTGCAAGGGCTACTCTCGAAGTAAAGTGGTTTGAGAAAGACAGGACGGGTGCCAATTCGCCACTGAAATCCTGTGCTTTAGGTTATTACTGTTCAGTTAATTCCGTTTTTCATGGCCCTCTGGATAGGGATCGTCGGTCAGTATGGAAGGATCACTCATTCTGTACTTTGATCATTTATTGGAGCACTTCGCAGCAGAAGCAGTAGTTGTAACAGAAGTAGAAGCAGTAGTAGCAGAAGTAGGTGATAACCTAAAGCACACATAAATTCAATAAAAATGAATACATCTATCTTTCTGCATCACAATGTAAACATGTCTATAATTGCCATAAATTAATACCTTTATTTTAACAATAAGTTTAATAAATAATTTAATGAACCATGATTTCACTATGTATTATTATTGTCATCATTATTCATTATTCTAAACGTAAGAAACCATATAACACACACATATCAAGTGGAACCGAACAAAAGAACTACAAGTCCCAATGGTCAAACCCGAAAGTGGAGCGCCGGCATGATTAACCCCAGCTGCAACGTAATTTACTTCGTTTAACATCAAACTGCAGCCGGACAAACATGACAACTATGCAAAAATGAGCTAAATAAAGACACCACTGTTCAAGCAACACTTTAGCCCACGCTGTTTAAATTGCAGATTGCGAACGGTAACTGACTAATTGCATTGCGATGCGGCAAACATAAAGCACAACGGACACAATGCAAAGACAAGCATTGATTCGATCATGATCGAATCTAAAAGGTAACTTTACATATCTGGTAAAGAAAAGCGGACACACACGTAGCTTACCATTGGGCCATGCCGACGACGAAGTGAGTGTTTCATTAATGAAACAAACTGCGACGCCGCTTTTTCTACGTCGCGCGAACGGTCACCTGTCAGTGGCAGCCCCGCCCCTCTTAAAGCTCCAGGTGATTCCAACAATTAATTCAATCTTAAAGTCCCTGTAAAGCAGTGGTTCTCAATTATTTTCTGTCATGCCCCCCCCGCCCCCCCAAGGAAGAGGAAAATATCTGCCCCCCCCCGCACGGCTATAAATAGTATCATTTGTCTATAAAATTGTACACCTCTGCATAACACTGTATCCTTATTAACGTATAAGAGAATAAAAAAAGAGAGAAATATGGACCAACTTACAACAAAGAATAGCTTTAGTAACTGGAACAGAAACGATTTAAAGTGCATCTGAAATTAAAAAATAACATTAAATCCTTAATTTAACAAACATTTTTTGACTGACCATGTCAAACCATACGATGCTGAAAAATAAAATGACATAACTCAATAACTAATAATGCTTTTAAACTAATCACCAACATTATCTCAGGAGCACAAGATAAAAAAAAACTTTAACCAGCAAAACAAAAATATCTAAAAGAATTTGTGCTTTTTTTTTTTTTAAAATCAAAGATGATGTCTGGATTAATGGCTACAATGAGCACGTTTTGCAATGCTCATCAGCATGATTGGGGTGTAATGTCTTTAAGTGACGCCTTAATTTATTTGGCTTCATGCTGTCCGCTACCAAAATTTTTAGACAAAGCACATCGATCTTCCCTCGTCTGCCACTGCAGGCACATTGAAGCCAAGCTCTACATACGCCTCGTCATATTTCCTCTCTGAGAATGCTCCCTGCGCAAACTCTGCTAATGAGAGCGTCACTGCCCCTATCGTAGTGGAGGTGCAACTGCACGTTATTTTAGGACAGTAAAAAAAATAAAAAAGCATGTTCCCCGAGTTCAAACGCGACCCCCCTGATGGAGCCTCGCGCCCCCCCCCCCCACAATTTGAGAAACACTGCCGTAAAGCGAACATAAGTGTTTGACACACCGCAGACGAATATTGTTCACAACCCTGCAGAATTTGAATGTTAAAAATGCCAATGATCCAAAGTAAGGCTTCAAAATTGTAAAAAAATAAATAAATAAATAAAATAAAAATCAGGTTCTCCCCTCAATTGCTGTGAGCGCATCCACTGAATGCGCAGAAACCACAACCCGCTCACTTGTCAATCAAATACGACTACTACAACCTGAGAAGAACGGATGCTACTTCAACTTATGTTTTTCACGTACCTTGTACATACCTACTCCATGTCTTTGCGACGAGAATATAGGGAGGTTGATCAAGGGACTTTTGAACAGAGGGACATCAAGGACCTCTGAAGACCTTTTGAAAAATATGTCATCCATCTCTTCTCTGTACTGCTTATCCTCACTTGAATTGCATGTGTGCAGGATCAACCTATGCCAGCTGATCTTGGGTGAGAGGCGTGTTGCGCGCTGGACTGGTTGCCAGCCAATCCCAGTTGTTTTTACCGCTAGATATGTTGTTTCATTTTATATCAACAACAACAACACAGACATAACAGTTTACACCTGAAAAGGAGTAGGTCGAAGAAAAACAGATTAAATCCCACCCGCATTTCTCATCTACATGTATATCGACACAACACAAAATCTAATGGCAAACTACAATGACTTCCTGGAAATTCTGCTGAAGAAGTTTTATAATGTATAGAATAATATTTCATAAATCAATAACTGGAATGACACAATGTTATTTCATGGAGTCATTACTATAAGCAAAAGATAACTGAAATTATTTTAAAAATTAATTTTAAAAAATTGGAAATTGGCTAATTATGCTCGGTTCCCTTCCAATAACTTTGGGAATAACAGGGTTGTTGTATTTAGAAGCAAATCTCTAAATTTTAATCTCTAACTTTATTGTTTCTGTAAGTGGGTTGCCTGTTTCTACTATCCTTTTTACGTGTTGGCTTCCTGTGTTCGAGTTGTTGAGGGTGGGGAAACAACTGTCAGTCACAGCCTGAAGCGGACATTGATATGTTTAGTCTTGTTTAGCATAAACTGATTGGCTCCCATTGGAGTTGGGCGGTGAGGAGAGGAGAGGTGAAAATGGAAGAGCATGTGAGAGTTCTCGGTACAATGAATAGACAATTTACATTCCAAAAATGCCCTGACGGCACGATTGATAAAGGTAGAGTGTGTTGTGTGAGGACACGACTTACTTTTTCAATGGTCTTTATTCAACTGACGTAACAGGTGTCAGTCGTCACCCAACCAACCAATGCTTTGCGACACTGCTGTAACATCGTGTAGCAGTATGGTAAACGGCCATATGCTACATTTACCCCCTCCCTTGATGGAATCTGGAAAACTTCTCAAATCACAAACAACTAGACAAGGGATAGAACAAAGCCCTTCCTGAGCTGAGCAAACCGGGTAGACTGCCGGTTTACCCGCTTAGCCTTGTGGGTATTCTGCCACGCAACAGGCTAAGCACTAGCTAGAAGGTCACGTAATCGTCTAAATAACGAGGTCGGAGGCGGACCCGAGCTGGACGAGGCCCCGGTCCCTCGGGCACAGCTGGTTCACCATGTTCTTGAAGGCGCCTCACCGGTGTCCCAGGACAAGCAGCAGGAAAATCATAGTCCTTGTCGGAGAGGTCCAGATCTGCTACAGCTCTTTCATTCAAAGGAGTAGGTGATGCCACTCTCCTGAGGCGGCTGGCATGCCAACGTGACCCGTCGGCCAGACGGAAGGTGGCTGGTCCAAGTTGAGCAGTAATCTGGACCGGCGCTGTCCAGAATGAGTCCAGTTTGTGTGAACGGCCGGGCCGGCGAATGCAGACCCAATCTGACACAGTAAGTGCGGGTTGCTTCGCCCGGCGCTTCTCATCAAATCACCGCTTCATACGCTGCTGCTCATTGGTCACCCTGCTGGCTGGAGAGGATGCTGATGCTGGAGTGGCTCTTGTTGGAGGACGGAGGCGATCAAGGGGCAGCTGCAATTCGCGTCCCAACATAAGGAAAGCTGGGGAGGTGCCAGTCGTGGCATGAGGTGTTGCTCTGTAATGCAACAGAGTGCCCTGTAGTGCGGAAGAGAAGGGAAGGCCGTCCGCCAGGTGTGCTCTTAGTTCATTCTTCAGGGTTTGGTTGAACCTCTCTACGCCCCCGTTGGCCTGGGGGTGATACAAGGCGGTCCTGATATGCTTTATCCCCCTCGCTCCCGTGAAAGCTGCGAAGTCAGCTGAGATGAACTGAGGCCCATTATCCATCGTGATAATGTCAGGCACGCCCCATCGTGCAAAAAGAGAGGATAGGAAGTCTGTGACGACCTTGGTTGTGATTGACCCAGCAGCCAGAACCTCGGGCCATTTTGAGTGGAGGTCGTATGCCACCAGGAGGAAACGCTGGTGTTGAGGCATGGCATGGAGTTCACCGCAAATGTCGACCTGGATATGAGTCCATAGGCTGGCCGGCCACGCCACGGGCTGCAGAGGGGGGGAGGGGTGTGGCCAGTCTTGCCGCTTGTGAGGCACGCTGAACAGTCCTTGACCATGGTCTCCACATCGTTGTCAATACCTGGCCACCAGACCAGGCCCCTGCAGCGTTGCTTGACCCTCACGATACCCAGATGTCCCTTGTGAACCATGGTCAGGATGCGGGGCCTCAAGGTGAAAGGAACTACAGTACAGAGCCCCCTAGCCACACAGACATCGTTCCAACAAGAAAGCTCACCCTTCACCCGGTGAAAAGGTGCAAGTTCCTCCGAGACCTTCGCGGGCCAGCCCTCACGGATGAAGGTCCGGAGCTTGGTTAGTTTTGGGTCTACGGCGGACGCTGCCTGAAGGTCTTGCAGTGAGACGGCAGCTTGGAGGGGTGTGTGGAGATGGAGGATCAAACCTTGTTCCAACCTTGTTGTCTGTGTTCGGTGCGGGACTGGGCGTGGCCCGGGAAAGCAAATCTGCCACCACGTTGTCCCTACCTGGTGTGAACTGTGTGGTGAAATTGTAAGCTTGTAAACCTCTCAGTCCACCTATACAACCGCAGCGGCTTGTGACCTGACCCGGTTGTAGCTAATAAGGCTGTTAGAGCCTTGTGGTCGGTGCGGAGTGTAAAGTGTCGGCCATACAGGTACATGTGCCACCTCTCGCATGCCCAAACACAAGCCAGAGCCTCCCTCTCCCCAACAGAGTACTTCTGCTCAGCTGAAGTGAGTGACCTTGATGCAAAGGCTACTGGGCGCTCCGTCCCGTGATGGAGCTGGGATAGCACAGCCCCAACCGCAGTGTTGGATGCGTCACAGGTCACGAACGTTGGGCTTTCCAAGTCAAAATGGGCGAGTACTGGTGGGGAGGTGAGCTGTGTCTTGAGCCGGCGAACAGCTGCTGAGCATGCCGGCGTCCATGACCACAAGGCGTCCTGCTTTAGGAGGGCACGCAGTGGTGCGGTCGTATCAGAGTAGTTTGGGAGGAAGCGCAAGTAAAAAGCCGTCATGCCCAGAAAGGTGGACAGTTCTGCGGGGCACGAGGGCTCTGGCAGGCGCAATACTGGATCAACGTTGGAGTGTAGTGGACTCAGGCCATCAGCGGTCAGGCGAAATCCCACAAACTCAATAGCCGATGCCGAAAAGATGCACTTCTCCCCATTCAGGGTGAGGTTGTGGCTCGCCAGCACATCGAGCACCTTGGAGAGGCGGTCATCATGCAGGTCACACGTCGCACCATGTACTACAATGTCATCCAGGTAAACAATCACCCCCGGGATGCTTGCGAAGATGGTGGCCATGATCTTTTGAAAACGGCTGGGGGCAGAGCTGAGGCCGAAGGGCATGCGGGTGTAGCGGAAAACCCCCATGTGGGTCACAAAGGCTGTAAGGTTACGACTGTCAGGGTGCAGGGGAACCTGTAGATAGCCTTGGCGCAGGTCCAGTTTTGTGAACACGGTGGACCCATAGAACTTGGCAGCCAACTCCTCCGCTGTGGGCAGTGGGTATTTGTCAGGAATCACTGCCTTGTTCCCCATTCTGAGGTCAACGCAGGGTCGCAGACCACCCGTCTTTTTCTTTGCTGCCACCAGGTTGGAGATCCAAGGGGACGCGTCAACCCGCTCAATGATGCCAGCATCAAGGAGTTTCTGTAGCTCGGCCGAGATGTCATCACGCAGGGCGAGGGGCAGTCGGTGAAGAGGCTGGATCACGGGGGGCACAGTAGGATCAATGAGTGGCCGATGGTTGAAGGCAGTGAGACAGCCCAAACCTGTAAAGAGCGATGGCCAACGGTACGGCCAGGATGTAGTCACCGTAAGAATTGCGGCACCCGCGTTGTCCGTGATGAAAAATCAGAGTGCGCAAAACAAGTCGAAGCCCAAGAGGTTGGCGCCATGACGGGAGACTTGGAAGGTGAAAGCAGGGAGAGTTTTACAGCCATAGCGCACGGCGAAGGTGGCGGTGCCCACCATGCCAATTTTAGCGTTGCCATAGCCAAACAAGTCTTCGGCGTTGGCCTTAATCGAGAGCCGGGGAAATGGGCGTCTAACTGTGGACACGTTCAGTAGAGACCTGGAGGCTGCAGTGTCAAGCAGGAGTGGCAAGCTCACGCCGTCCAGTTCCACTGTGCACCACTTGAATGGCTTGGCGCCGGAGCCCACGGAGTGAATGGTGGTCAGGCCCAACCGGTCAGGTGAGCGGGATGAGGGGTTTGTCGGTGTGGGGGCAGAGCGGCACATCCTGGAGAAGTGGTTCGTCTTCCCGCAGCGCTGGCATCTTTGTCCAGTGGCTTTGCAAGATGGCGCACGCGTGGGGTGTGAGGCCGAGCCACAGTTGGCACAAGGTCTGTGTGTGACGGCCCCTTGACGTCCGGCCACATTTACCTTGGCACCGTCATAGGTGGAGGTGGGGTCTGAGGGTTGAGCGGTCGGAGCGACAATCTGAGCCAGCGCAGGAGAGCGTGAAGCGGTGGGTGTGTCTGGATTCGCGAGCCGCGCTGCTAAGTGTGCTGCATTCTCGAGTTGGAACGCCATTTCCACAGCCTTCGACAGCGGGAGGTCGTCCGGCGACAGTAACAGTTTCTCCCGGAGCTTGGGATCAATCGTGTGCTCCGCTAATTGGTCCCGAATCATCTCCTCCTCCAAGCGGCCGAATTTGCAGAGGCCCGCTAAGCATCGCAAATCGGCAATGTAGTGGTGTACCGGCTCGCCCGTGTGTTGCCGTCGTTGGCGAAAGGTAATCCGCCGGACTATCACACTCCGCGGAGCAGCGAAATGTCCAGCCAATAAAGCGACACAATCTGCATAAGTCCGTGCGGGTCCGAGAGTACGAAAAATGCGCTGCCCCTCGACGCCCAAGCTGTGCACTAGCATAGCCGTTAGCCGTGCGTCGCTTGCCTCGTTCAGTCCGATCGCCGTCAGATATGTTGTAAAAGAGTCATACCAGCGGGACCACGGGACTGGTGGCTCACCGGGGAGCGCAAGGAACGAGGGGAGGGGTGCTGCGTTAAATCCCATCCTCGTCGCCAAAATGTTGTGTCCGAAAAACGTGAGGACACGACTTACTTTTTCAATGGTCTTTATTCAACTGACGTAACAGGTGTCAGTCGTCACCCAACCAACCAATGCTTTGCGACACCGCCGTAACATCGTGTAGCAGTATCGTAAACGGCCATATGCTACAGAGTGTTGTGCCTAATTTGTAAGGAGTTTTCTTACCACCGAAGCAGCTCAAGTTTAGCCTCCTACGTCAATGCAGAGCACCTAGTCGCGAGTGCAGCCACGGCTCACGTTAGCACCGAAAGCATTTGCAATAGAGGGAGCCGTAGCAAAGCTCTTCGCCAAACTAAACGAGAGGAGAACTCCCTGCGTACGAGGCATGAAGTCAGCATAGCTGCTGTGTCCTCTGTAGTCTATAAGAAGTTGTTGATGTTTATTTCAGCACTTTATTTTGCCATGATGAACAGTGTTATTATTGAAATGTGCTAATTTACAGCACTTTGCTTTAACGGTCTGTTTTATTTATTATCTGAAGCAAGTTCCGTGTTCAGTACTTGTATTGCTCAAAAAAGTGTTCTTACTGTTTTTGATATGTTAACCTAAGCACTTTTTATGGACCTGGTGTTCTCTTGTATTTTTATTTTGGAATTATTTGGCGATTTACAAAAACAAAACAGTGATATTCCCCCTGGTGGTCGAAACTAAAGGTTGCAGGTAGGATTTGGGATTAGTCTCAAATACAGCAGAAAGTAAATGGCTTGGTCTGCATCTGTTCAAGTCTGTTTAAAAACAATAACACACTTTCTACCCATTTCTGAAACAAAAACAACCAGCCACACAACAAATTTCTCAGTCGATGACAGCTACGGTGGCTGAAGTTTCAGAACTATAAAAACACAGGGGTTGAAGCACTATTACGCCAAACCCAAAAGATAAGCACAGCTGCATTGTTAATACTGCTGAGCTAATAGTGTGACACAAATTACCTTCCGACAATAACATTAAATTCACATGTCGATGTAGATTATGCAATTCTGCATTTTGAGTAATTTCACCAAAAATATATACTTTGTCCTCATCATGGTGGTTTTGTTTGACAAAACATCCATTATTAATATAATCGATGATCAAAACATTAGATTACTGTAAACTGGGTTAGGGTTTGACCATTTACCATTTGGAACAATCAGAATCACCATATCTAATTATTCACCAATAATTTGGAAAAAAAATGCAAATCTACCTAGCTATACAGGTCTCAAAACCAAGCAGTTGCAAATCACAGAGTTGTATTGTGTCATACACCATGTTGATGTTGACATTAGTTTGACAATATAACATTTGCACATGTACCACAGAAGAGGATGGACACACACTCACAAACAGCTTGAGCGCAAGTACCCCGCAACATGATACAGCGGGCATTGTCCCTCTCACAGTCTCAAATTCCCTCATCAAAGGTTTGTTTCTGTGCTTCAACATGATTACTGATGCACTGCCCCTGGCTTAGTAGGAAGCAATTGGATAGCATATGAACACATTCTCACACGCTTCACTCATAGTCCTGTGTAACCAGTGCCCCATAACCTTCGTGTCGAGGGGGTTTAAAAAAAAACATCTACTGCTGAGGGCTGGATATGTGGAATGATCACAGCAGAATTGCCGCAAAGAAAACTGGCTCGACTGCAGTTCATTCTGTTATGGTGGATAGAGAATTATTGTCCTATTTGCCATCATGATGATCATGCAGACGAATGAGAGATATTTTACTGTATGTTGTCTTGGAAAATAAGTGGTGCTCTATGTCAGAGGTTCTCTACATTTTTGTGTCCATGGACCTCTTACAGGGAAGAATTTTTTTAACCAGGACCTCCTCATAATCCTATTAAACATAAATACTGCATCATAAATACTGAAATGCCAAAGGATTTTTTTGACCTGTGTGTGCAACAGGGCTGCCTACTTTCCCATGTCTGTTTGATCTTTTTCAGCTTTGATGGAACAGTGTCAAGCGTCAGAGGTAAAATATGCAATCTCCATTTTGCTGACGACATTGATTTACTTGCTGGAGCTGGAAAAGAACTAAGCTACTTAACGACAAGACTAGAAGATGGAAATCAGCACTGAAGCGAGCAAAACAATGGGTATGGAGAGTGTACCTGACACATCAAGCCAACGAGTCTCACCTAAAGGAGAATGACTTGAGGAGGTTGAAATTTCCAAGTATCTCGGTGCCACCATTTCAGCTGATAGGAAATCTGACAAAGAGATCAGGATAAGAGTGGCCAGGGCACTGGCTCTCATGCAATTAACCAGGATTGACAGGTGCAACAACATTTCTACAAGTTTCAGTCCACCTTAGTTCTGTAGTCTTCTCCACTGGCCTCTATGGATGTGAAAGCTGGACACTCGACAATGTCAAAAAGGAAGATTGAGGCTTTTGAGATGAAATGCTGTTCTCGTCGACTGAGAGTCCTGTACGCAGCACATAGAAACAACAAATCCTTCACAAGTGAGATAACTGCAGCCCTTGGAATCCACAAATACCATGACCAAAAAGCACAAACTTTCCTGGTTACAAGATGAGCACCAAGCCTTGCTCAAACAATCCTTCAAGGATCTGAAGAAGAAAAGTGAGAGCGAGGTTGCCACAGTATGAATTGGAGGGATAACATCAACACATTGGAGAATTATGCCATTCTAGCAACTCCTGGACAGACAGAGGAAGGAATTAGTGTACCGTTATGTCATCTGCAATGCCCCTGCGATCCTATACTAGGTCATGGGAAAACTAGAACTTGACACCTTTAATCAAAAGGAACTTTGCCAAATGAAATGTAGTAACATTTAATGCTTATCCATCAGCTGGCACAACGGTCGACTGGTTAGCACATAGGTGTCAAACTCAGGTCCTGGAGGGCCGATGTCCTGCATGTTTTCCAAGTCTCCCTGTTGCAACACACCTGATTCAAATGATCAGATCATCAGCAAACTGCGGAAGCCTGACATTAAAACCTGTTCATTTGAATCAGGTGTGTTGCAACAGGGAGACTTGGAAAACATGCAGGACAGCGGCCCTCCAGGACATGAGTTTGACACGTATGCCGGTTACCACATGCACCTCACAGTCATGGGTTCGAATCCAGCCACCGCCTTCCCGTGTGGAATTTGCATATTTTCCCCATGTCTAGGTGGGTTTTCTCTGGGTACTCCGGTTTCCTCCAATACATGGTAGGTTAAATTGAACACTCTATTTTGTTCCTGGGTGTGATTGTGAGTGTAAATAGTTTGTCTGTGTGCCCTGCGATTGGCTGGCAACCAGTTCAGCGTGTCCCCCGCTTCCTGCCCGAAGACAGCTGGGATAGGCTATCGCACGCCCGCCACTCTCGTGAGGATAAAGCGGTTCAGATAATGGTAAACGAATGTGATCGGAAGTGGGTTGAATGTGCTAGACCACAACACAATATCCAAACAAGCCTGTGACAGTATCCCATTTCAAAATGTTATCTATTGACTGGGTTGCTAAAATTCCTTTCCATTACTTTTTCTCCATAGTTTACATTAAAGGGAAGCAAGTTGAGAGCGCCACAAAGTGAGAGGCAGCGGACTTGGAAGACGCTGGTTTTTAGTGAAGGGAAACGGAGAAGCAAAGAGAAACGGATGGCAATCTTCAAAGTGAGATACATGCAGAGTGAGAGACACGGACAGATAATCTACAGGTACTCGATGTGCATCCACAAGCACTGCGTCAAAGGCCTGTCATGTTCGGTCATGTCAAGCTTGTCAGTGCCCACTGCTGGAATAGGTTAAGACGATTAAGTGCTTTCGAAAATAGATGGATGGATGTATGGATTGATAGATAAGGACATTGAACTCCACCATGACTGGAATTTTGCATTTTTAAATATACTGTAAATCAAATTACATTTTTTGTGTGTGTTTAATAAAATACTTGATGTGAAAAAGCATTGTGGACTTGTATTCATTTCATCGGCTACCATTCAGAAATTTAACTTGTGTCACCAGAGGTATTCTGAAATGTCGTACAGTTCAAAATGTCACGCAAGAATGTCGACTCATATCAAAGCCTAAAATCCTGCAATCTTTTGGGATGTAACAGTTTGACGGTGGCATTGCTACTTGTAATGGCTGCATCTTACACTTCAAATATGGTGTTAACGCAGGGGAGAAACGTGACAGACTAACGGAGCATTAGTTCCAATATTTAGCGTTTTAATTTAGAATCAACCATATAGTTAACAATGACATGATGTGGAGTAATAACAGACTTCAAAATAAGACTTCAGAGACACTGACACTTGTCGACAGGATAAATCAGGCCTTTATGTTCAACGAACGGGGGA
The DNA here is from genome assembly GCF_054856545.1 of Hippocampus guttulatus. Lineage (NCBI taxonomy): Eukaryota > Metazoa > Chordata > Actinopteri > Syngnathiformes > Syngnathidae > Hippocampus > Hippocampus guttulatus. Next base: position 34,195,488 of record NC_141262.1, on the reverse strand, counting down.
CGGGAACGGACTGAACAGATTTTGTGGAGCGGAGGTTTTCAAAGTTGGATGCGACCTCCCGAGAGGGCTGACACAGAGGAGGCGCCATTCTCAGGCTGTCAGACTAAGAAAGCATCATGATGACTGAAGTTCAAATAGTTCTAAGGTTTCACCTTTGTACATTTCGTAAGTAAAGTCGATAAAAGTAGAAGAAAACATTTCAAGCTTGAGTTGTAGGCTGGGTTGACAGCAGTGAGAGTTACTGTTTTGTAATAAATGCCCCCGCTTTTCCTCTGAATGACTACTGCTCCTTTAAATGATACCAATTTGTATGGAGAATACAAATAACGGAGTAGATGTTCAATAAATGTTGGGAGAACCTTTGCACGAGCAGGGAATGTCTTCTTAATTACTCGACAAATGTCGGCGGGCGGACGGGTGGGGGGGCTTCATTGAGACAACAGTTATTGGAGGAGCCCCCGGTGATCAGCTATGTGTATCCGTGACATACTTGGTGTCACGTTTAAAATAATTATAAATGAATTACAAGTGACAAGTAGAAATGATTCTTTTCACTGCTCAGTACAACTCAATAAAGTGATGATTTTTTGTTAACCGCTGATGCTACTCTGTGCAGATTGTTTCATATTAAAGCAATTAGATTAGGTATTATTTGGAATTTGGAAATTAGTATTGCATTTTGAACAACGCTGACTTACATGTGTGTTACATATATTAAAACACAAATACTTGTGGCCTGTGAATTACTGTTCTTGATGTTTGAAAAGTGGTTGCTCATTTCATACTCAGCAAATTGTCATTGAAAGTAAATTTTAAAGACCCCAAGGTCAAAAGAACCACCCAACTCAATTTTCTCATTTAATAACTTATGCAAATAACTCAACAACGATGATACTGTTTGCAGTTAACACCTTCAATTTGCACCAACAATTAATTTGGACTAAATAAAACAATAACAACAAAGACGCGCACCATTGCACAGAATAGCAGCGGTACACGGCATTGACCAAAGAGATTCATGTTAAAAGATTACCTGCACATTTTCAAAGAACTGATAAAACAGGATAGGACTGACGAGCAGAATCGAATGAAATGTCTGAATCCGTAGATCCAAACTAAATGAACTAATCTCATTCTTTTGACTGATTCAACATTGCATCGTTTCAGTGGTGAATGATACCATCAAACACATTTTGTTGTTGTTTTTTGTTTTTGGTCCCTCAAAGTGATTTGGACAAACGATCCAAAGCCTTGGGAGGGCGGTAAATGTGTACATGTCCCAGAACAGCCGGTCCACACTCAAACCTCTCGGATCTTGCTCCAGTGAAATAATCTCGCCGTGGTCTGTGAAAAGACAGAGGGGACAGGAAACTCCCTCTTTATTTGCTTGGACTGATGCCCCTGCGACACAGGGGAATGGATTGCTGTAGGGACTGATTAATTATGAATTCATATTGATTCGCTCTTGCCTAATTAAACGCTGCTTTCCTACTATGGAGAAATATCTTACTTAATCACAGTTTGAACTTTGGTAGGTCAGGGATTCAAAATGGCGATGTCTGAAATCGCATGGCTGTCTTATTCTTGTCAGGATGTGCTGAGTTCTCCGGACAGAATTGGATTCTAAAAACACAGACTCATATGAGAATTGACAAAAATGTTGACACAAAAATATGCAAGAATGACAAAGTACAACAAATGATACTGGTGACAATAAACCAGGATAGAACCAGACAAAACAAAAATGCATGCAAAAGGCAAGAACAAATTTTAATTGAAATTGCTTGTCACAGGGTGGTCCAGTAGTTAGCGCGTCAACCTCACAGTGCAGAGGTTGTGGGTTCAATTCCAGCTCCGGCCTCCCTGTGTGGAGTTTGCATGTTTTCCCCGGGGCTGCATGGGTTTTCTCCGGGTACTCCGGTTTCCTCTCACATTCCAAAAACATGCATGGCAGGCTAATTGAACACTCTAAATTGTCCTTAGGTTTGAGTGTGAGCGTGGATGGTTGTTCGTCTCTGTGTGCCCTACGAGTGGCTGGCAACCCATTTAGGGTGTCCCCTGATAGGTTCCAGCACCCCCTGCCACCCTTGTGAGGATAAGCGGATCGGAAAACGGATGGATGGATGCTTGTCACAAAAAGACAAGAAAATCCAATATGTCCATAATACAATCGAAGACTAGCTCTTGAAACCAAAGAAAAAGGCAAACACGTGACGAGAGACTACTAGGTATAAACATGGAGCATCAAGAAAAATTGTACTCTGTACGAGTCGTGAGCGAGGTGAATAATCTGATATTGCGTTGTCGGCAGTCCTTAAGTACCGTATTTTCACGACTATAAGGCGCCATTAAAAGTCTAAAATTTTCTCCAAAATGGACAGGACGCCTTATGATGCGGGGCGTCTTGTCTATGCGCTGAGTTCCAAAACCTGACTGACAGCCGACACGCTGTTTATATAGAGAAAAGGCGGAAGTGACTGTGGACAGGCATGCGGCAAAGAAGTCGGCCAATCAGTGAAGGGTGGGCGTGTATATATACATATATGGAGAGAAAGAGAGAGAGAAAAGGCAGACGTGAGTGACAGGCATGCGGGGAAGCAGGCCGCCAATGAGTGAAGGGTGGGCGTGTAAGTGGATGCTAAAGCGACGCTACAAGCAGGTACCAACACCTGTATAGAGTGTGGCTATGTGCATTGTTGCAAAACAACTTCGGTTTTGGTTTCTAAGAACCCCCGAAAATAAATTCTACAAAGAGACACGCCTACGAAGCTCAGTTCAAACTTCAAGCCATCGGTTATGCTTTTGGCATGCGTGCCCATCTCACAGCAGCGGTGAAAAACCAAGTCAAGCAAATGAACTCTGAGCTTGCCGTTATTACCGGAGGCTTGACTAAAGAACTCCAACCGCTGGACATCGGCATCAACCGGGCGTTCAAAGTAAAGTTGCGAGCGGCATGGGAACAATGAATGATCGATGGCAAACACAACTTTACAAAGAGTGAGAGGCAGCGAATTATAATTTGCGAATGGATTGTGGCTGCTTGGACGAACGTGTCTGCTTGCACTGTTGTTCGAGTTTTTGGCAAAGCCGGCATCATTTCTGTGCAATGAGAGTGACTGACAACGAGAGGGAACACGGCGTTTTTGATGGATTACCGGTACTTGCACAATTGTTCAATTCTGATACAGAGGATGAGGACTTTGATGGATTTCTGGGTGATGATTGATCGAAAAACGTGAGTACATTGTACGATGGCTAAATAAAATACAACGGAACTCCGTTTTGCTTCGTTGCCTTTTTAAAAACGTGTTTTTAGCTTGTATCTGTATGTCTTGGCATGCTACCGTATGCTACAAGCTAACGTGTTTTTAGCGTGCGCGCATGCATGCCGTATGTTTAAGCTGCCGTATGTTTTACCACTTTAAAATCGCGCCCAATAATACAGTGCGTTTTGTCTATGTGTAAAATACAGAAATAGCACCCATTAATGAGACTGCGCCCAACCATACGGTGCGTCGAATGGTCGTGAAAATACGGTAGTCTGATGGTTACAATGCGTGACAGGTGCACCGCTGGATGGAACCCCCTCCATTCCAGCGGGAACTGAAACATCAACAAAACGAAACCATGACAATTCTACTGTAAATTCAACCGTTTTTCAAGTGTGTGTGAGTTGCTTACATTCTAAATATAATTCAAGGATGCCGTCAGTTCCATTTTGAAGCTCAACCCCACCCTGATGCTTCACATGTATTCTAAGAAAAACGTTCGGAAATCAATTTCCTATACCGTTTATCCTGTTCTGGGCAAACCACAGGTTCATTGAGAAGTGGCAGTCAATGCCCATGACTCGCAAAAGCATAACTAAGCAATTTTTTTTCTCAGCCCTTTTATTTGGTCACCTTGTCTCAGACCTTCGGGGAAATACTAACAACCATTAAAACACAAGTAAGACATTGTTCAAGTTATTTTATCACGTGTTACCAGTGACTTATAGACGTTATGCTCTAGATTTAATAACATTTGTACATTGCTACAGGAATTTCTTATATCATCTGGTTGAAATGGAGGAAGAATATATCAGAAAATATATTTCAGATAGTTTCCCATCTTGCCAAACCAGCCACGACCACTGTCTGTATGCTTGGATCATGTAGCCTCAGCTGTTGCAGTGTCACCGAAGGCTACAGCATAGCCTGTTGAACTTAACTCAATATCAATACAATAGACATTTCAGAAAGAAAAAAACCACTCTCCCTAACCCACACACCCACACCCATCCACCACACACACACTCACACACACACACCAGCTAATCAGTAATCCCCTCCTCTTCCCAGGGTCACTGTGCATAGTGCTGTCTATCTCCTGTACAAAGAGATTACAGCAGGTCCAATTGTCCTTTCTGATTAATGTCCTTGCACTAGGCTACTTACTGGCTGTACCTTGAATAAACCTTTTGAGGTTGGTGCTGTATTGAGGATGACTGCGACATGTGAGGCTATTAAAAAAAAAATCCAACATCAGTGTGTCATTTGAAAGTGGTAATGAAAAAAAAAAATTACTTTCATAAATGTATAGAGCAGTGGTCCCCAAACCTTTTCCTGTGAGGGCCACATAACTTTTCGCTTCTCTGATGGGGGGGCCGGGGTCAGTTTGTAACAGCAAAAGTGTGACTGCAAGAGTACCTAGACGTAAAAATGTATTGTTTCCCAGAAACCCACACAAAATCAAATAACTTTTTTTGATACACTCGCGGTATTAAAGACGTCTTTCTTCTCGGGACACACCACCTCCGCGACAGCATTCATGCATTTCTTGACAAACTCTCCTTACCGCTGCTTGCTATCAGTTGAGCAAACCGAAAGCTAGCCCGAACAGATGGCTGGTTCAGCTGAGCTTGGCGTAGACATGTATTTTGCTGAGCTAACGTTCCTCTTTTTAGCGTTGACAGTTTGTCTGCTCTCATTTGCCCATGCAAAAAATCGTACTTGTTGTTGTGACGGGATTCATAGTGTCTCCGCAGATTGTATTCTTTGAATACCGCCACCGACAGATGAGACAGACAATCTTTTCTTTGCATTGAAAAAAAAAATCATTTCTCCATTTTGGGTAAAATTCCCTGTATTCTGAATAATTTTTTTTCTCTTACCTCACCTTTTCGCCATGATTACGTTCTCTTTGAGAGGGACGGATTTAGGACTTTTTTTTCTGGGGTTGCCAGATAACGGCACAGACCGCAGAAGGATGGAACAAATGTCACGTTATATGTGTTTATGAAATTGTTACTAGCTAATAGTTAATCATGAAAATAGTTCATAACTAAGGAATATTTTATTGCAAAAGCCAAATTTTATGATAAAATACAAATATACATAGATGAAAAATAAATCAAAAGACTCTCTGGTATTGTTCAGGGGGGCCGGACCAAATGTGGAGGCGGGCCGAATCCGGCCCGCGGGCCGTAGTTTGGTGACCGCTGGTATAGAGGTTGCAGTGAGTGAGTGTGGCCAACAGGCTCAACACTGTGATTAAACTAGGGAACGTGTTCATTTGACACACCTTTAAATTGAAAAAATAAACATTTTATCAGTTCCATCTTCAGGCAGTAGGCGGAGTAAACCCTGAACTGGTTACCAGCCAATCGCAGCAGAGACAGACAAACATCCATTTTCGCTCACACTCACAACTAGGGACAATTTAGAGTGTTCCATCAACCTTTCATGCATGTTTTTGAATGTGGGAAGAAACTGGAGTACGCGGAGAAAACCCACAGAGGCTTTTGTTGAACATGCAAACTCCAAACAGAGGAAGGCCGGAGCGGGAATCAAACCCTGCACCTCTGCACTGTGAAGTCAACGTGCTAACCAGTTGACCACCGTGCTGCGCATCTATTATAGAAATATATAAAACATGAAGAACCTTGACATTTACACATAAAATTCATCCACCGATCGAGTTGCCATACCTGTGCAGGATTGCTGGAAGCCGGAACCATTCTCTGCTGACATCACAGGAGAAGCAGGGGTGGACTAATCATGCCTCTGAATGACAGGTAGCAGACTTAACTGATTGACAAATTTATGCCTCTGGCCCCTTATTGATGCAATGTTGACATTATTATGCACGAGCACATTTCCAGTAATTGGGATTTGTCAGGATGATGATATAACTCACCATTTATCTTTCAGAAAAACATTTTACAGTCGCTTGTGACCATCGGTGAGGGTGGGAATATGGGCCACCTTTTTCCCATTTTCTTGTCTTATTTCTTTTTTCCATCTTTTATTTTCTTTCCTCCAACTTTCCACCTGCCTTCACAACTTGGCCAGCAGATTCGAATCAGGAAGACGTCCTCACAGCTCATCCATTCAGAAGACAATCACCCATCCATCCATTGTCTGAACCACTTATCCTCACGAGGGTCGCAGGCATGCTGGGACCAATCCCAGTTGTCTTCGGGCAGGAGGCGGGGGACACCCTGAACTGGTTGCCAGCCAATCGCAGGGCGCACATCAAAAAGTAACCATTCTCGCTCACAATCACACCTAGGGATAATATCGATAAGATAAGATAAGATAAGAAAACCTTTATTTGTCTCACACTGGAGAAATTCACAATTTACAGCAGCAACATTTTGAAAGAAAGTAGAAAAAACAAAGAATTTGCATGCACACAAATAAACTTAAAAATGGACTGTACACAGTATCAACATGCATGTTTTTGGAATGGGAGGAAACCAGAACACCTGGAGAAAACCCATGAAGACACAGGAAGAACATCCAAACTTCACACAGGAAGTCCAGAGTCCGGAATCCAACCTGAGACCTGTGCATTGTGAGGCAGACGTGTTAATCAGTCATTCACCATGTCGCCCAGACGACAATCACTCAGTGCAAATTAGTAATGTACAAAATTGGTGCTTATAAGCACATTTTAAAAGAAAACAAGAAAATACAATAAAAACCAAATATCCTGGTTTGACGCGTACAAATGCCGATGGTGGATTCCAAAGCAAACACACATGCCTAAGCAGATTGTAAAGCATTTATTGAAACAAAAAGAGAATGCAAGCGTGAGGGAAAAGCAAATAATGAAATGCTATTATGACAAAAAAGTTGAGGTGAAATAAGATGACCATGGAATACAGGATACAAAAGTAGTAAATAAATACTAAAACATAAAACCAAGGCCAAGTATGAGAAAGAGAAAATGGCAGCAGCGCTTATGAGCAAACAGTCAGATGAAAAGTAACTACTGGCAGAATAGGCAGAATGCAAGACAAGCACTAGATTAGCAAAATGCTACAGCAACGGTGACAAGCAAAAGGCAACTCAGAAGCTTCCTGCTGTTTCTGCCGCATCTAAACAGCCATGCTGATGACAATCACCAGCAAGTGAGACACGCAGCACTCGGCCCACCAACACTCACTCCCCATGTCGACTGCATATCGAAAGGAAAAATAAACACCCAAAGTAGAGCGGCAATAAAACCAGATCCCGAGAGAGTCAAATTTTGAGAAATGCCGCTGAAGAAATATTAGCAGCAGACATGTAAGCGCATTAAAAGACCTGACCGCTCACGGTTCCAGTGTTAAAACGCTTCTGACTAAGCAACGGAGGGATGGAGATGGAAATTGTTCTGTAATCTATGGCACAAAAGTTAAGCAAGGCTAATCTTTATTCCATTGTCATCAATATGCAAAGCTCATTTATAAATCCATCAAGACTATTATATGAAATGCATGTGAATGTTGCACGACTCGTCCTCAACAGTTTGCTGCCATGATTGACAGTGCATGATTCAAATCATAAAACGAAATGTACACAATGATCTTGCTTAATCTCAGACGTGTCATATTTGTATTTAAAATCGGTTGCTACGGATTCTTTAGCATCGAGGTACATAAATCAATCAGCCTGTGACTGATATCTTCATTGTGTTTTGTTTTTATGAAGACACACAATCACACTTAGAAAGAGATGTTGCCATACAGACTAACAGCAGCATAACTGATGAAGTCTTCCGTTTACAGTGCCAAGGAAGCGCCACTGAAGAGCAGATGAGTGTAAATCCATGCCTATAGATTATCCATTCTCCTCGCACAAAAACTGCTTGCCTCAATTCCCCATTCACCCTCTTTATGTTTCTTTCTTTCTTATGGATTTCAGCAGTCGAATCGTATTATCGAGTGACATTCCAAGTAGCCTCGTGGTTGTCGCTGTGTGCTGAACACATGATTTTTCTTACTATTGGTTTGTTGCTAGTTAAGATATTTTGGGGGAAGTAGTTCAAGTCAGTGAACTGATATCCAATTGAAATGTAGTGTACATATTTTATTTTGCAGGACATGTCATACACAAATAATCGTCATTGATGTGGAAATGCTACTCTGCTTGCTGGCGGCAAAGTAGCATAAAGCAGGTCTGGTGAGCGCTGTGCATTATTTCTTTATCCCTTTCAGAAGTTTATTTTGCAGTTTCTGTTTCAAACGTAAGATTCAAGTTAAACACAAAACACAACTTTTACCTATATATCCCCACTCATCCATTATCTGGACGGCTAATCCTCACGAGGGTCAAGTGCATGCTGGAGCCCTTCACAGCTGTTTTCGGTTAGTAGGTGGGGTACACCCTGAACCACACTGAACCCGTGTTCGGCTTTCAAACTGCAAGTAGAGGCGATCCTAGGCGATCACAACCCACCTCCAACGGTGTGCTTGTGGACACGTCTTGACACGGATCGACACTGGCCCGTGAGCCTTTCCCACTACCCAAAAAGCATGTTTACCCGTGATTCTGCGGCAGTGGGAAAGGGCTATTAGTGTATTTTGCATTGAGTCGAGGAGGTCAAAAGCACTGAATCTTGAATCACTTCGGACGAGTTGCCAGAAAACACCAAAATCGCAGAATACAGTTGCTGTAATAGTAGGGGCATCTTAAGACTCTTCCACAAGATCGGCACCTTTATGAATATTTTATCAGCACTTAATTCAGTACTACTCTGATTATTATACTGTTTTTCATTGTCACTGTAATGTTATGTCTGCAAAGGTTTAAAAGTTTGATGAAAATAAAAAGTCAAATAAGATTTCAAATTTTTGTCTTTTTTGACCTGGGTTGAATGTGCTCCTCTATCAAAACCCCTGGCCTCAGCCAGGCCCCTTCAGTGAAATTGATCTAGAACCGCCACTGGATGTTTCATGTTAAGTTTAGGATATGTTGTTGCTGTTACATGTTCCTATTGGCAGGTCTTTGCTTTGTTGTGGTCCCTGAAATCTCTGAGAAGGGGATTAATGAATAAATGAATACGTAACAAGCAAGAGCAGGAGCGAGATACATTCTCATTCTGTCCTGGTCTGAATGGAAAACATATGCGCATTACTTCATCCGGTCAGACTTAAACGGTATGATCGCAAACAACACATCCCACAAGACAGCCTTTCAAAGGTAAATGCCATCATTGTAATGCTATGCGGACAGTAGACCAAAGTGGTTCATTTTCAGCAGGCAGGCTTGGTCCTCTCCTAGATTGGATAACGGACAAGAGAGATCCATAAAAAGTCCATTTAGGTTGACAAACAGCAATGCAATAAGACATTGTTTTTAGGCATCGCAGTCATTTATCTAGTCATAATGCCCCTTTAAACTCGACTTACGATGATCATATACACGCTGGTGTCCGCATGGGTGAATTTTTTGGGACCTTTGGAAAATGTTTGGTACAAATTTAGAAAAAAAACAAACAAAAATAAATTGGATTTCATAACATTGTGGCTCACTTGGTTATGTCACTTCTAACGATGCACTGTTTCTGTTTATCAGAAGACAATATTACTGAGTAAATGTTGTTTCTTGGGTTAAATGGGCCAGAGCTGATACTCCCACCACACGAGTGTAGTCTAAAATCAATACATTTGACGCCAGAAGCAGCTCATCTATCCCAGTTGACTTTGGACAAGGGGTGGCATACACCCTAGACTGGTTGCCAACCAAATGTGGAGAGAGAAGATGTCATGGCCAGTATTGTCAATGGGTGTCTGACAAGATTTAGATTTTGTTGCTGCTGCTTACACTACTCTAAATGAAGGATTGTATAGACTTATGGTCCTTGATAAACGAATGAATGAATATGCTTAGTCTGGGTATATGTGTGCCATCATGCATGCATGAACCTTGTTCGCTGCCTTAAGGGAAAAGCTGGCAAACTGACATTTGACTGGAAAAATAATAAATATTTACAGAATATTCTCTCACTCTCTCTCCCCCATGCACGCATGCACCCACGAACACACAGTTACATTGAATGGCTCCCTGCGGTTCTGCTGCCACTGTACCTTATGGACGATTAGTCAAGGCCACAACTATCACCTTGTCAACTGATCAGTGGATTCATTACCATTGCCCTCTCCAAATGTTGTTGTTGTTAGTTTTTTGTTGTTGTTGTTTCACACTTGAATCCTTTTAAAACCACCACATTTCCCCCCTTTGTTACTTTTTACACCCAGTACTAGAAGTGGGGGCGGCCCGGTAGTCCAGTGGTTAGCACGTTGACTTCACAGTGCAGAGGTACCGGGTTCAATTCCAGCTCCGGCCTCCCTGTGTGGAGTTTGCATGTTCTCCCCGGGCCTGCGTGGGTTTTCTCCGGGTACTCCGGTTTCCTCCCACATTCCAAAAACATGCATGGCAGGCTGATTGATCACTCTAAATTGTCCCGAGGTGTGAGTGAGGGTGTGCATGGTTGTTCGTCTCTGTGTGCCCTGCGATTAGCTGGCTACCAATTCGGGGTGTCCCCCGCCTACTGCCCGGAGATGGCTGGGATAGGCTCCAGCACCCCCCGCGACCCTAGTGAGGATCAAGCGGTTCGGAAAATGGATGGATGGATGGATACTAGAAGTGGGAATCCCTCACCACCTCAATTTTTTTTTCCAAGATGGCGCCCGAGTAGACAGCCGTCTGCATTTTTTTGTTGTGTTGTTGTTGTCTTTTGTTTTGTCACATGATGTTGTTGTCATTGGTCAAAAAAGAAGAATCTGTACTTGGTGGTTGCGCCTTCTCGGCAGCTCGTGTGTACCAGCACTGATTTTGATTGGGAGGAATGTCGGCCCCATTTGACTGTCGTTGCTGGACAGCCCCGAGCGCTTGTGTCTTGCGCCTGTAATGGGCAGCATTTTCACAGCCCCCGCTTTGTTCAGTCGAAAGGTCGGTGCTGATGGACAGTCTGCGGCTGGATGGATGCATGGCTTGAGGAGCCGATGATGAGAAGAAAGGAGTGCAAGCGCAGAGTGCCGATGCATATGTGGAACTGGGAGTCGCGGCTTGGAAATGAAGCCTGATTTACATGGGACAGAAGAGAGCCAATCTCTTTTTCATTAATGGATGCTCCAACTTCGTGTTTGCTTTCAAAACTTAGCTTGTAGCAGATGTGTGTACATTTCTGCATGACGTCTTTGATCCACTGGGGAAAAGGACACTTTGATTCGCTCCTCTTTCATCTGTAACTGTTTCAAACAACAAAGTGTATGCAGGAAAGTGGTTCAGATTGCACGCTTGTGTTGTCTTGTATTATTTTGTCGTTTTATGTTAACTCTTCTTTTGATGGCGGCACGGGCACCCGCAGTGGCTCCTCTTGTTGAATGTTGTCTTGAGAGGGACGACATTTCATCTGTGCTGTATTGCACATACAGCACATTTGACAATAAAGTTGTACTTGAACTTGAACTTGATTTGGATTCGGCAATAGTTCAGAGCACTACGAGTCCATCTGATTACAAACCAGCAATACATCTCAAATGACACATCTTAAATGCACTGCCGATGCTTATTTATTCCTCTAAATCTTTAACTGTGTGGTCACATACTACTTTTCAAACTATATTTGTTATGATCATATTTTTCTGTTTATTACTAATACATTTTACAGGATATTAAAAAAAATAGAAATGAATGGTGAATGAAACATTTCAAATCAATGGTGTTTTTTAGTGTATTCAATTGTTGGATAAAAATATTTTAATAATAAGTATGTTAATAATAAGGCTAAATAAGAGTCAGATCACTTACATAAAGAACAAAAGGACTGCACACTCAGTTTAATCGCAGAATGCTGAGACTCATTCTGTGATGTGACAAAACTGATGTGAGGTGCTCACCTGACTCAGACCAAATTTGAGATAAACGTCATCCTGTTGTGGAGTTCAGCTGATTTCGGTTTAGGGGTGCATGATGTAATTTGACTGAAATATGTATCCATTCTGCTTCAAGACGAGCTTTTGGCAGTAGCTCCACGAAGGTCTGGGTGATAAAAGTTTTATGACTCAGTCATTATCAGCATTTTTTTTTTCATGCTATTTTTTTTAATCACCACCGACAGTTCATAAAAGTGACATTCGCATGGCTTGTCATGTTGGCGGCCCTTAAATTGCAGTTGGCGATCTATTTTGCAGATCCGCGTACCTCCAGGAACCCAACATTGCCTCTCCCTTTCAGTACAATCACATATTGTTGCACCGCTTTCAGTCATGTTGTGGCTTGACTGTTGTGCATGCACAAGAACATCCGCACTTGCAATTTTATCGATCTAAAAACAACACGTTTTTGGATCATGTCATACATGTAGCACCACGGATGGTGTGATGGGGCCTTCCTCTCACACGCATTGTAGCATTTTGACGTGCATCACATACTGAGAGTCAAGGAGCGATGCCATTCTAAGTTACATTTTTTTACATTTCTGCGAGCAATACGTTATTTAATAATTGATTGTTATCTAGGAATATATCAGTTCTCCCATCCCTAATCACTAGAGCAGGCTTATTCCTCCCTTAGATCTTTCTCATGCCATAAAACATTCTTCACTTAAAATGTGTGTCTTTCCATGACATGTCTCATCAGTCTTTGAAACAACTTTCTTCCCAGCAAGGGTTGGAAAAGATTTATGTTCGAGCCGGATCATGAAAGAGTCGTCAGACAGCAGTTTTGCAAATTGCAGACATGCATCAAACATTTCACCGTTCCTCTTTAAAATCGCTGCGGCTTCTCCAGTTTAGTGTTTGTTGGGCTCTGTTTATTTCAAACACCCACGCAACTTTGACTCATACACCTGCACATTTCAGCAATTTGGCACCGATTTCGCTTCCACAGAACTACGCATTTTGCACTGCTGGGGCCTGCAGAAATGACCTCACTTGTTTTATGCAAATGATAATGCATCGCATCAACAAAGGGTTTGCTCCATGCTACGAGAAAAGCGTTAGTGCTGGTTTTGTGGTGATCAGGGGTAATCACAGAGCTACAATGTTCTTTTGAGGATGAATAAAGATTTATTAGGGCCTCTACGTGAAATTGGATTTCTGCATTAACCCACTGGACTAAACCCCCATGTGAGCATGGAGACAGCATGCACACTGCTCATGGAAATGCCCTGAGGCGGAATTTCATGCTGTATTCCAGAAAACTCAAATGTAAGAAAATATGGATAGAGAAGAGCGAGACTTTGAGGCAAATTCATCCAAACAGACTTCATCTGCCAATGTTATTGCATGTCAATTATTTGATGCAAGTAATAATCCAAAAATTATTTGTCACCATTTTCCTTCATCCATTTTCTCTTCTTCTGGTAGTCTGCCAGTAGCATAAGGTCTCCACTAATAACGTGGGTACAAACCCTCACACATACACACGATGTTCCTCTGTACTGTTGTTTTGTTTTAGACTGTTATGTACCAGCCTTTGATAGATGGAGTATTTGATCTTCGTTTTCCCAATGGCCATAATTACTTGGTTTCCCCACCAATTCTGAAGTCACTCTCACTGTTTTGCATTTCACAATCATCTTTCTTTTCTTCTTTCGCTAAGCTTCAAGATTTGAATGACTGCATGGCAATCGCGGATGGTGCCCAGGTGACTTTGCTGTGGCCTGTTGCTTTTCCATCTGTTGGCGCATGCAGTCCCTTTACAAGATTTAATCAGGTTTGTTCCAACGGTGACTTTAATAGAACCTAAAAAAAAAATTGATGACTTAAAAAAAACACCTTTGTTGGTCCCATGGCTATCACTAATACTGCTTTCCCTAGACATAATTACTATTCTTTTTCATTTTCAATTTAGCTCATATTATTGCATTGTAGCAATGATTCTTGCTGACCTTTTCTCTCTTGAAAGGACTATAGTAACATTCAGTGTATGGTAGCTTCCACAGAGTGATGGAAAAAAAAAATCTGGATCTATTGTTCAAATGACTTGTAGTGAGTGTTTTTGAGCTCTTTTGGGATTTGTGGGAAAGAACCCCACCCCCACAAAGAAAGATACACGCATTGTTCCTTCTTCCACCCTTTAATCAACAAGACTGCAGTGGTTGTTTCAATTGAAATTCCAAGCATAAGTACGTGGCTATTATATTTTTTTCATTGTCGCTTATTTGAAGTACTGTAATTCATCCATCCTCACTAAGCTTGTGGATGAGATGTAGCCGAGTGACTTTCGGTGAGAGGCGAGTACACCCAAGATCGGGCAAACAATCATGGGGCATATATAGATAAACAACCGTTCGCGCCTAAGAACAATTTCAAGTCTTCAGTGAAGCCAACAGTTTGTGATTTTGGATTGTAGCAGGAAAGCGCAGTCCTCTGAGAAAGCCCACGAAAGCACGGGAGAACATTCAAACTCCCCACATGAAGGTTCTGAGCTGGGATTCAAACGTCACACCTCAGAACTGGAAAGCGGATGTGTGAAACACTTGGTCACCATGCATCCTGCAAGCATCCGTCTGTAGAGTAGACAACACCCTCCGTCTAGCTAATTTTTGGCCACTTACAGTATATTTATGACCTTGTTCTTTCAGTTACAACCCACACCTTGTGGCCATAGTTGAAGGTGGAAATGTATTGTAGATTGACTGGCAAATCAAGATCCTCACTTTTTGGCTCAGGTCCTTCTTCACCACAATAGACTGATGCAGTCAGCATCTCTGCAGGCACTGCACCTATCTGCCTGTCGATCTCCCATTCCAATCTTCCCTCACCTGTGGGCAAGAAAAACACGATTCTTGAGGCAAGATCCCTTCCTTAACCCGGAGAGTGCATTCTACCCTTTTTGAACTGAAGACCACGGCCTCCAATTTGCAGGTGCTAATTATCATTCCGACCGTTTCACACTTGACGACGAGTCTCTCAGACTAGAGTTGAAGGTTATGGCTTGACGAAGCCAGCAGAATCATCCGCAAAAGTCAGAACGTAATACTCAGACCACCAATTCTGTCCATAGGGGTTATGAACAGAATCAGTGATTTATGGAAATCCAACTCTTTGGGGAAATGAATCCGACTGACTGCCAGTAAAGCGGATCAAACTTATAAAGGGACCGGACAGCCCATATCAGCAGATCTGGCATACACCATAGTCCTGGAAGACAGGCCCACCCAAGGAACACTGAGGGATTCCTTTTTCTATAATGACTCTTATGATTGCTTCTGCAGGTTTCATTTGTTTGCCTTCGATTGATGCAACACATCAAGCTTTAGACACCTATGATGCATTTACGTATATCTAAACATGTATGATTTCATTTTATTCGAATTGTCAATTCTGAAACAAAACCGTTTTTATTTGTAAGTGGGCCTAATACTGTTACTCGGAAATTGGTTGTTTGTTGTCTTTAATCAAAGATTCCCCAAACAAACAATTTACCTTAAAGATCTGACAGCCGGACTGTGCAAGAACGGTCTGCTGCTGCTTAAAATGGTATATTGACTTGATCATTGAATAAATAATTTCAAAAACACACACACACGTGTGTGTGTGTGTGTGTGTGTATATATATATATATATATATATATATATATGGACATGTTGAAATAATTGTGAAAGGTAAAGAGGCTCAAGCACATTCCACATTTTTGGCTTCTTTTCTGCCATCCATCCTACTTTAATTAATGAATAAGCCAATTTGGAGCTGTCGGAGTGTGTGTTTGCTCTCATCAAATTTCCTCTCCTCTTCTCCCATTTCAGTGTGTGGTCTACCGCTAGGGAAAAACGAGCCCCATCAATATTTAAAACGCATTCTAATTAATCCCAGGCCGCAGGCTGAGATGAGCAAAAGGTTGAGTTTAAATGAGCTCCATACCCTTCGCTGTGTACATCTCACCTGTTGGCTTCTTATCAATCTAAAAAAAAAAATCAACAATTTATTGCTGCTCATTCAACCGTATCTGCAAATTGGTTCTGACCTCCTTAGGTCACCCTCTACATTATAGCTACACTAATAGATGCCTCGCTTGTCAATGACAAGATATTGGTGGAAGAGATCATGGGATAAAAATAGAGTACGTTGATATTCTGTTGTGGACGGTAAATTCTTTCCTTGCCATTTGCATTTGATTGAAGTGACTCAAATAGACAGAATATGTGTAGACATTTATTGTGATTGCAGTCGATCTCCTTATCCGAGAAGCAATGGGGTGGGCAATGGTAGATGAGCATTTGACGAAAAGACTCATATGTTGTTTCAGAAAATGAAAGTGCAAGCGTGCGTGTGTGTGTGTGTGTGTGCGTGTAAGGGGCGGCGGGTGGAAAGGGGGGTGTCTAACTCACACAAAATAACAAGTATAGCCTAATGCCTGTCGTGTTTGTCTGACCACTGTCATCTTATCATTTGTCTTGAGTACCACATAATGATGAATGACATGAACAAAAGAATCTGTCAGCCTGTCACTTAAAAACACACTGCTTATGAAATTGGACAGCTTAGACATCTGTTAAATTTTAATAGACCAGCACAGAAATCAATGTTACTTTCAAAGTGGAGTCCATTGTGAAGAGAAATCCTTCTTAGATTGGTTTTAAAACATGAAAAACACTTGTTGCTTTTCATTCCACCCCTACCGTCTTGGATTTTCTATTTTTCTAAACAGGTCTAAAGTAATAGTTTTGCAAGAGCATCAATCTATTGGAGTAATCGGAGGCACTGCACCTTTCTTTCAATGTAGGTTTGAAAATAAACGCCGGAGCACTGCTAATTTTTTTTCCACACTGGTGTGCGAAAGGCGAAGCATCATCAGTTCTTGCGGTAATTTTGTCCGTTGCTATTCATATGCGTTTAGTCCGTGCGGCAGAGGTGACCACGTTGCGCTCAGGAGTGGATGACAATATATTTGTGGAGCCAATCATTGCTTTTTTCCCCCACTTTGATTATTTTTATTTTTTTTCCGGCTTGTATTAAGAGTATATTAGGCGAGGTGTGTGCATTTTATTTCATGAAACCCTGACTGTGATTGATAGGATAAACAATGATGACAAATGTTTCAGCCATGTGCTCTGCGCAGCCAGGACAGACCTGACCACATGTGAGTTGTGAGGTGACAGGTTTGTATGGGCGTGCATGCGCACTTGAGCGTGCATGTACGCATGTGCACCTTTCACCCCGTAGTGAGTCATTGTGTCTCCCCACTGAAAAACTTCTGACTTCATACCTTGTCAACGCGCATCCTAAAGTCACGTTGACGAGGAAAGCATTGACAAGCGCCTCTTTTCATACATCCAATACAAGGTTTTCAGACACTTTTAACATGCTCTATATTTTTTCATAGTCAGGCTAAAGTATTTAATATATATTTGTGTATGTGTGCGTGCGTGCATGTGCGTGTGTGTATGTTATGTATTTACAGTATATTAAACTTGATCACCAAAACAGGATCTAATTAATGAAACATTGCTTTAAATGTCGGGTCAGAAAATACCAGTTTACCGGCTTGTATTGTTAGACTGTTAATTTAATGGCAAATATGACCCTCTCTTGTACCTCATAAATTTGTAAATCTGACTCAAACTCCAACACCCTACCAGCCCTGAGCCTAAGAGCACTCAAACACTCATATGAAGACAACCTCATAAGGGAGTGTGCCGTCGTTATTACGAACCCAGTCATGCGCCGAGGAGTATGTTTGTTTGAGTGCATGCATGCACTCACTTGGAAGTTAAATAAGCTCGTCTTCAAAGCTTTGCCAGCTAACAAGATATATGGAGTGCACGAAAGACACTTATTTACACCACATTGCTCTCACAGCTTCTATCTTTCTGTATGCCACATACACACACGCAAATGCAAAGATTTGAGAGGCTTGTCATACTTGTACATGTGCACGCATTCGAGCCTACGCAGTCACTAACAAGGGTCGGATTGAAGCAATGATACTTTGGAAAGGGGTGAGCCTGCCATTTCGGAGTCACGAGGAAGCCAATCCATCAACTGGGGTGACAAGTCCATAACATATGCAAAGATTAGTATGGGTGCGCACCCTCGTGTGTGCATATTTATTCCTTGGTGTCCTGCATCACTTAACCACAGCGATTGTGATGCAAATGCATTTTGTGTGCAAATCACTTGTGGTTACTCTATATCTATACATATATATATATATATATATATATATAAACACTTGGTGTTGTGTGCACTGAGTCCTGAGTTTCACAGCAGTGAAAAAAAAAGTTCAGTCGCTTGAATCACTGCTGCACGAGCCAATTGCTTTCGCAACTGTGAATGATGATATTCTGCGTGAAATCAATGAGCAGCTAAATCAAACCGCTTTGACAAAAAAACAAAAAAAACATCAAATGCATTTATTTATTTGCGATAAGGCTGTTCCTCTGTGAACGCCAAATGTTTCAGTGTTGCCTGCTTCGCACTGGCTTCGTCTCTTCATCTTTTGCCTGCTGGGTGAGTCTCATCACTCGGGCTTTAATTATTCCATATTTTAATCTCACTTCACTTCAGTGTTAAGTAATGATGCATGATTTTATGTAAAAACGGTTATTTTAGACATGGAATGAAGGGTAAATGTGACTAAGCAACAAAATGCACAACTAATGTTAACATTCTTTATGTGTACAGTACTTCAATTTGAGTTGGTTGATGGTTTGTCTTTTCACATAGAATGTACAGAACAACGCAAAAAATAAAATAAAACGGTACTATGGTGAACACGCGTGTTTTCGGTTTTAAGTTGTGAAAGGAATAATGACAATCCTAAAAATACTTCAAATTGATTATATTAGTCGTTTAACCCTCAATACAGCCCGAACATCTCTTAAAGTGAAAATATGAACGTCTTATATTTTGGACACACCACAACATTGCAAAGGAGAGTGTTTTCAACAAGCCTGCCAAATTTGAATGAAGAAAACCATCTGATTGTCGATGAAAATGGCATTGAAAACCAGGCTGTCGGTTTCGTATGTGAAAGTGACTCAAGGTTAATCGTTTCCTGAAATCAAAACAATATGATGCTGATAGGGTTATCTTGGCTGAGGTTGTGGTCCTCTCATTGTAGAAATATCAATGGACAAAAATCTTACACGACACAACATAATAAACTGGATTGATGCATTGCTGCCCATCCTTGACATCAGACACGCAGAGAAAATGTATTGACTCTCTGAATTATATTTGAATCGAATGACTAACTGGCTTTGAGAGTAACAGTAAATGAAT
The DNA here is from genome assembly GCF_054856545.1 of Hippocampus guttulatus. Lineage (NCBI taxonomy): Eukaryota > Metazoa > Chordata > Actinopteri > Syngnathiformes > Syngnathidae > Hippocampus > Hippocampus guttulatus. The sequence continues at coordinate 34,176,004 of NC_141262.1, read as the reverse complement.
AAAGAATGCCAAACTTTTCAACACAATACTTTTTGGCGTGTGGATAAACAAGGGATACTGGAGCTTGTTGGACACAGATATGACTACTGCTGCTCACAGATGCCAATATTTTCAAAAATAAATACTCATTGAGCAGGTTTCAAGGCAATATTCAAGGCATGCATCCTGCGCGTTTAATATCAAATGTCAACGTTACAAAACTAGACCTTATATTAAAATCAAAGCTGCAACTTAATCACAAATTAAAGTCATGCACTTCCTGCTTCCTCAACAGCACACATTCGAAAAGTAAAGTCCAAAAGTAATTGAGAAGGCATCAGCAGCTCAGAAGTTTTTAAATTGGATTCATGACCGTAAAAACTGCTTCTCAGCTAGTGTAAATCCCCCAAATGTGTTCTCAAATCATGTTAAATTGTGGATAGGCATATATCATGTTGATGCAGTCTGGTGAAAGGTATTCATTAAACGTCGAGGGAGGAACAGTGGCATCATTTTTTTTCTCTTTTCCTATGCTAACTCTCTCTCTCTCATATATATATATATATATATCCATCCATCCATTTTCCGAACCGCTTGATCCTCACTAGGGTCGCGGGGGGTGCTGGAGCCTATCCCAGCCGTCTTCGGGCAGTAGGCGGGGGACACCCTGAATCGGTTGCCAGCCAATCGCAGGGCACACAGAGACGAACAACCATCCACGCTCACACTCACACCTAGGGACAATTTTTAGAGCGTTCAATCAGCCTGCCATGCATGTTTTTGGAATGTGGGAGGAAACCGGAGTACCCGGAGAAAACCCACACAGGCCTGGGGAGAACATGCAAACTCCACACAGGGAGGCCGGAGCTGGAATTGAACCCGGTACCTCTGCACTGTGAAGTCGACGTGCTAACCACTGGACTACCGGGCCGCCCTATATATATATGCGGTTATTAACCTATATATATATATATTATATATATATATATATATATATAAATTTAGCGCTTATGTTTATTTAGTGAGTTATTGTTGTTCATTTATATATATATATATATCTGTCTATCTATAAATGAACAACAATAACTCACTAAATAAACATAAGCGCTATAATTTTTCAAGCCAAGGACAACAGCTACTCCATTGTAAGAGTCTCCTTCCAAAATAACAATCTTACTAAGTATTCAATCAAATTGGTGTTTAAAAAAAAAAAACAACCTGGGAACCGTGGGAACTTGTCTTTGTGCTACGTTAATCAGAAATGCAGAAATGTACGTCTGTTGTGAAGAAGCGTGTTGTGAAGCGAACCTTGCGGCTTACAGCCAACAGCAACATTTAGGTAAGATAAAATAAGATAACCTTTATTCGTCCCACACTGGGGAAATTTGCAGTCTCCAGGAGCAAGATTGGGTGGGTGGGGGGTGGGGGATAAAGTGTTTCATTGCACAAAATAAATGTTTCAGTAAAGAACTGTCCACAGTTCAATATAAATGCAATATAAAATAAAGCATTAGCAATATATTTGTCATTCTGAGTTAAACTAATTTAGAGTTAAAAAAAAGAAAAATAAGCAACACAACTGTTGTAATGAGTTACGCAAAGAGCCAATGATGGTTAAGTAGCATGAGAAGCACAGCACTGATCCGTCCGATCCATCCTGAGACAGTTTGCATAACAAAACCCGTACGTAACAATAGGCAGCTTTTCATAAAAAGAGACATTTTGAATTCATGCATTCACTGTACCAGATTAATTAATTGGTGATTTTATAGGTTGGGGGGGGGGGGGGAACTATTACAAGCTACCTGTCAACTGATTTTTTAGTACTTTTTAAAAAATGATTTTAAGTGTCTTATTGGTTTTGCGGCTTCTTAGCTGCTTTTACGCTCTGACGTCCTCCAAGTCAGTCATTGCTCAGGTCTGGACAGAGATGCATCATTTCAGTTTTACAGCCCCTGTCTGTGCACATTCATGTTTATTTGAGACATTGCTTTTTGATGTAACTTTTAACCAAAATTCCTGAATTGGGTTTCCTTATTTTAGCATTCATTTCATTTTTTGTCGCTTTCCTTTGATTTGGTATTTGTAAGTCTGTTGATTGACTTATCGCCAAAAGCTTAGTTGACCCTCATGTGCCTAGTTAACATACTGGAAGCACCACCATTCAAAAAAAAAAACTGCATTAAAGAGCTGGATTTGAGGAGGAGGTATGAAAAAAAGACGGTTGTCACAGGGGGGAAATAGATGGTGTTCCAGTTAAATGACAACATGAGACGCCCACTGATGGCTGGGACCAGTTGTCAACACACTAGGGATCAAAACACAGGAATGAAAGACAGTAGTGACATGAGTTTGACAAGAGGGAATGGCTACAAAGAAAAAATGTGACGGCACAGTTGTAAGTCTTTGCACTCACTAGTTCAACCCGTAAGAATACATCAAATGCAAACGAGAGCGTGGCAGTGTTCAGTTCATTTTTGATATCAGATGACTAGTCGGTGTCGGGTGAATCGAACCTGTCTTTAGTTGTTTATACATGCAAGACATTTTGCAATAGGACTACAGTCTGAACTCATCCACCTATGTCCAAGGAGTCCAATATTCATCAAAAATCTGTCATTCCGATCATTTTGAACAAAATGTGTGCCCGTGAAGACCCTAATGTCCTAGTTCAACCAACCGCTTGTGGTTGGTTGAACTGGAACTTGACATCCAGAACTTGACATCCAGACTTATTGTGCACAATCCACAGCACCCACGACACGGCACCATCTCCAGAAGGTGGAGCAGCTTCAGTGAAAGGCTGAGGAAATCCTCCCGCATGTCATCAGCTCTTCAATTCCACCATGGGAGGAAACCGCTGAAATCAGTGTGTGTGCTGAGTTTCTCCAAATTCTTAGGATGATCAATTTCTGTTTTTAACTTAGCAATGGTTGGGTTTGCCTCTTCCACTAAAACTTCCACCTTCATCTTGAACTTGCTTGCGGCGTTTTCCCCGATGATTCATGGTGAAAACAAAGTGCAATATCAAAAGCGCAAACCTTTGCAATATGGCAGTCTCCACACTGATGAATGAAACATCAGGCCCAAACTTTAAAATAAAAACAAAATCTAAACATTTCCCAACAAACAATTTACAGTTTTTTAAAGAAATAATGTACAGAACATTTCTTTGACATTGTTTGTTTTGATATGGAGAAAATGTGGCAAGCTGTTCAGCGATGAGGCGCATAAACTGTTGACATTAGTCTACAGTCCCTTTGCCAATCAAGATGCTGAACACAATGCACTGCAAACCCCCCCCCCCCCCCCCCAAAAAAAACCCCCAATTCTGCCGATATAATGTGGGGAGTGGCCGACAATGCAACAGAATGACCTTAGCAATGACAATGTAGGACACCAACCCACTATGACTTGTCCTCTCAGTGCGAGCGAGAATGGATGGACCAAGTAGGTAATCCTATCCTGTGCAATTTACAGCACGGTACAGCATTGAATTGAAAACAATAACACTAGGTTAATAACCGCAGCCTCTATAGCAGGGATGGCCAACCTGCGGCTTGCGAGCCGCATGCGGCTCTTTGGCTGGTTCAATGTGATTCCCGGGCTTTCACATGACAATTGTCGAAAACGCCTCGGCGATGGCGCTGCCATTCAAAAAACGGTGCTTAATACACAGAACGTACTACATCAACCTATCATCAATCCCGTTACTTGATTGACATAGAGGGCAACCAATCAGATGACTGAATCACTGCTCATGCGCAGACAACGGCGCTAAGTGCTAAATGCTAAGCTAGTCAGCGAATTACCTCTGTTTTTAAGGCCGGGTGCCCAATAGGCCGATTGCAATGGACCAAGAGCCAGCAGACTGGTCCGAAGTCGACCGCGAGCGGTGGGAGGAGGAAATGGGGGGGGGGGGGGGGGTTGTGTGTTTGTGTCTTTATGTACGAGACTGGACTGTCTAAAACAGGGGTGCCCATTACGTCGATCCTGATCTACCGGTAGATCTAAAACAGGTCCCAAGTAGATCCGAAGAGTGTCGAGGAGAACCCCCCCCCCCCCAACCAATATGTGTGTCTTTGTATATGTTAGTAATATATTTTTTTGTGTTAATGTACGCTGCACCATAATCATCCTATCAGTCTCCTTTTCACAAAATAAATATTTAAAAAATAAAATAAAGCAGGTAAATCTTGAATTTATGGTGGCGCGTGATGACGTCACCGGAAGTTGTTTGCGCTCAGCAGTCTGCAATTGCAGCTTGTGATCAGAGCTGTTGCGATCTATCTTTTATCGACATTATTGTCATTCAGAGTTTGCTTCGTGTACAATTCACCGAGGGCACGGGCAAAGAATAGGAACCTAGGAGGGCCCAGGGAAGCACTTTAAAACGGTACGTGTGAGCTACGACAGTTAACAGGCTGCAAAAGTGCATCGCCTGCCTCAGTTTGAGGCTGTTTCTCATCATGGCGTGCGTGTGTGTGTGTGTGTGTGTGTGTGTGTGTGTGCGTGTGTGTGTGTGCGCGCGTGTGCCGGTAACGGTAGATCCCGTGAGGTTAGTTGATCGAAAAGTAGATCTTCGGTCCAAAAAGTTTGGGCACCCCTGGTCTAAAAAATGTTTGTTATTTATTCCTTACTTGTGTGTTCACGCCCCCCCCATCGAATTAATTTTGTGATTTCTGAGCTTGATTTTCTGTTCTGGTGGATTATTTTTGATTTTTTTTGTGTCAATAAAGTTATTTTAATCTATGTTTTTCGGAGGCGGTCCTTGAAGGTCTCTCGAGTAAAACTCAACTCAAAAAACGTCATGAGAGAAGGCACGGAGACGGAGAAGGACATGACTGTATTGGTTGAGACTGAAAAGCACAAATAAAGTATCAGTTTTAAAAACCACCACCACAGCCCTCCTTTTTCAGAGCTGCAACATTGAGGTTTCATCTGTGTTTGGGTGCTCCGCCTGTTGCTCGTCGTGGCTTGCATGCATATGTGCGCGAGTGCATGGTCGCGTGTGCGTGTGTGCGTTCATATGTTTGCACGTGTGCGATTGACTCGATCGTGGGCTGTTGGTCGCTCCAAAAGTCGATCTTTGGGCAAAAAAGTGTGTGTGTGGCTCTTTGCAGTAACACAGTAAAAGAAGTGGCTCTTAGTCTCTGGTTGGCCACCCCTGCTCTATAGTTTACCATTCTTCCAATCCCGATGGGTATTGTCTCTACTCTACGTCCAGTCGTTCGGGCACAACATTTTCCGCATCCTGAGCGTACATGTACGGTCCAACAAACACCTTGCCAACAACCTCCTCTTCCTCCAACTCTTAAAACAGCTGGATCCCCTCATATAAGTTTGAAACGTCGCTTTCTGAATCGATTTCTGACTGGCTTTGTCGACTTTTCATAGTGAGCCCCACGATTGTTATCTTGAAGTGACGTCACACTTTCGGGTTTGACGCGCATCACGATCTCACCCGGGAAAACGATTCCTTTGTCAAATTTATGAAATAGAAATTATTTTTTTAATGCTCTACATAATGTATTTTGTTTCACCACATTACTTGTGACGTACAGTAAAAATGTTTCAGTTTTCTCCAGGTTCTCCGGTTTCCTTCCACATTCCAAAAACCTGCACGGCAGGCTGATTGAACACTCCAAATTGTCCCTAGATGTGATTGTGAGTGCAGATGGTTGTTCGTCTTTGTGTGCCCTGCGATTGGCTGCCAACCAGGCCAGGATGTCCACTGCCGATTGCCCGAAGACAGCTTGGAAAGGCTTCAGGACGCCCGCAACCCTCGTCAGGATAAGCAGATTAGAAAATGGATGGATGGATTTTCTAAAATTACTTTCCAGTTGACCTTTAACAAACAGGCAAACAGTAAAATTCACGAATGCAATTAGGACTAATGATATTGTGCTTTGTGTAAAACATCACTCATTTCCTCATTCAGTGCATAAGGAAACCAAATGAAAACAGTTTGACCTTTCAGTGTTAATTTGTCAGCAACTAGGCTTTGCTTTATTTGAACATCTTTTAATGCCTCCTGTTAAGGCAGTAGAAGAACCTCTTTAACATTTCAGAATTTTCCACAAATTGTTGATTTGACATTTTTGTTGCTGTGATACAGTGAAAAAAATGTAATAAAATCACCAAGTCAAATCAATTATAGCATCGTTAATATCGCTGCATGGTTGTCACTGTGGTCTCTTTCCGTGGGGGCAAATATCATGCTGTAGCCTACTCTTGCGCACAGCATCATCAGTCTGTGGCTTTCGACATAGGAGACTGCGAGGTGCAGAGTGACGGAAGTATTTTTGGTCGACCAGGTCAAGCATGATTACACATGGAATAAATATGGTTATAAACAACCTTTTTCTGTGTGCTATTTTCCACTATCAATAATAATAATAATCCTGTAATCGATAAAAGCTGTGCATGAGGACATGAGGACCGCATACCCTTGGCTGCAGTGCCGTAAAAAACAAAGTGCTGCAAAAGCAAAAAGGCAATGCAATTTTACTCAGCTAAAACCAATATGAACATGATTGCTTGTTTTTTTTCTCTCTGAAAAAAAGTTATTTTATTTCCCAAGATGATTCTTTCCTGGGAGTCTAAATGAGAAATCAGGGTTTTTTGTTGTTGTTGTTTTTTTTGGGGGGGTTGGGCCAGGTTTGCAGCTTTATAAAAACAGAAATTAGTGACACACTTCCATTGTATCAAAACTTCACTGGCCAATCACGTAAGTGGAGTTTATCTGAAGCTATTGCTTTTCTGTGCATCTAACAGAACTCACTGCAGCTCTGCTTACCTTTTGGCTTTGATACAGCTGTTTTTGGCTTGCTTGGGCCATTGCATGATTGTGTTTCAGACTGTGTACTAAGGCAGCTGGACTGTTGCTTGAAAGTGGCTCTGGATCTTCACCCTAAAGGCTTGGCATGGTCGGTTATTATGTAAATTACTCTCACCGTTATGTAGCAATGCACTGAAAACTCAGTTTCATAATATGGCCCCTTTAAACCTCCACAATCATAATGTCTGTCGATACAACCATTTTCAGCATGTTTTTCCCAACACAATACCATTTATATGTCATCAAAGACATAATCCACAGTCAAAATGAAATCCTCTACAAAAGACCAGATTTTCATCTTCTCCCTCCTTCCCCTTGCATAGTGTGACTTGCATGCAAAATATGGGTTAAGATCAATTACATAATCAAATGTCATTATTGAGCTTCAGTGGTGGCCTTTTCTGTGAAAAAGAGAAAAAGACATAAATGTTGCACATGAGTCTCTTTTTCTGGCCACTTAATTGTTTATATTTCGTTCATCCCAACTCTGCCATGCATGATCTCTAATACACAAAGTGCATGCATTGATTTGACGATGTTTTCCCTGAGTTTGTGCTCACAGGCTTAAACTGTCAACTTGTATTCCACTCTTTAGTGCACGGCCACTGTCAAGTTCAGCCGGTGAAGTTGAAGGCAACATGTTGTATCGGCCCAATGTAACGTGCTCTGACCACATGAGTAAGAAACCGTCCTCATCAGGCTTGGTGAGTAACGCATTAGATGTAACTCATCGGTCATTGTGAGCAAACAACTACCACTGTCAAAAGCGGTTGGTGTCACGGGCTGTGGTGTGTCCTCCAAATGCGGCCAGTTTAAAAGCATCGTGGAGGAAAGGAAAGGAAATGAGGTCGTGGTGATTGATGGTAATGGTATGGACCATGCAAATCTTTCCCCATCTACCGACCTACCTACCTATCTATCTACCAGTGGCGGATGCTGGTCTGTCAAGGAGGGGAAGCTCAATTTATGGCGACATCATAAAATGTGTCCGTTTATTTATACGTGAATTCTACTCTCCGTTCCTTTTAAAGAAAATGATCTGTGACCACCTTGTCATACCAACAAGGCGTCTTTTCCAGGGTCTTAACTGGGGTGATATAAGTCAGTCTGCGAACACAAGCAACGACAATAGAACACACCAGAAATAAAAGCTTAATCTGTCGCTAGTCATTTTTAACAAAGAGAGTGTCGCTAAAATAATTAGAAGAAGTCTCCAGTTGCGGACTTTGTATCGGTCTGTCGTGGTAAAGAAGGAGCTGAGCCAAAGGGCAAAGCTCTCAATTTACCGGTCGATCTACGTCCCAACCCTCATCTATGGTCACGAGCTCTGGGTCGTGACCGAAAGAACGAGATCCCGGATACAAGCGGCCGAAATGAGCTTTTTCCACAGGGTGTCCGGGCTCTCCCTTAGAGATAAAGTGAGAAGCTCGGTCATCCGGGAGGGGCTCAGAGTCCAGCCGCTTCTCCTCCACATCGAGAGGAGCCAGATGAGGTGGCTTGGGCATCTGATTCGGATGCCTCCTGAACGCCTTCCTGGTGAGGTGTTCCGCGCATGTCCCACCGGGAGGAGACCCCGAGGACGACCCAGGACACGCTGGAGAGACTATGTCACCCAGCTGGCCTGGGAACTCCTCGGGATCCCCCGGGAAAGCTGGAAGAATTAGCTAGGGAGAGGGAAATCTGGGCTTCCCTGCTAAAGCTGCTGCCGCCCCGACCCGGCCCCAGATAAGCGGTAGAAGATGGATGGATGGATGGACGTCTCGAGTTAAACTCAGAACAGAATGAGAATTGAAAAATGCTCCCACGGATGCCTACACTAGAAGATCGGTGATTGGCTGTCAATCAAAAAGAGATTCAGCCTCAGACAGATCATGCAATCATCATGCAGAAAAGATGAGCGTCCGGGCCAGCCCATAAACACTCCATAGACTTCCAGAGACGCTGAGCATCCGGTGGGCGGGACAAAACCAGCATTTATCCAATGACTCGTCTCGTTTCAATGCACTGGGACAACCCACACTGAACTCTCTCGACGCCCAGCGTCCGCGCTGTAGACGCTCAGCATCCACACAGTTTAAAGCACATTGAAGCTGCGGGAATGAATGAGAAGAGAGTCGCGTCGTAACCAGTAGTCAGAAGCTGTAATTCGGAACAGAAGTGGAGCGCCTTGTAGCGCATATTTAGTCAATGACATGTACACACAATTGTATGTACACACAAATATTTGATCACTTATTTTTTGATATTTTAGGGGAAGCTGAGCTTCCCTTGCAGTCTTAGAGCAATCGCCTCTGCTACCTACCCTTCCACGGCAACCACCCATCGCTAACTAGATTTATTTTATTCACGGGCTGGCCCGATCCCCATTAACTGCAAATTGTGGGGTTTCTCTGTATACAAATACCATATATATTTTAGCAATATTTACATTTACTTTGTCTTCATTAGCATATTTGGTTTTGGAGTACAGTGAACCCTCTTGCCGTATGAACCTCACTCGCTTTTGTGTCTTTCCTCAAACTAACGTTATTCCTAATCAACATTAACTACTTCCGGCCACTCAATGCAACCCTCAAATATAACAGCAGGGGGCACAATAACCTAATTAAATGCGGAGTCTTTAGCAAATAAAATGTCAATTTATAATCATGAAGAAAGGTTATTATTATTTTAATATTACCATGAACTTAGAATCTTGACAGTTACAGTCGTTTTTTTTTTTCAAGACAAGACTATACTAGAAAATGAAACCAAAGATCAAAACCTGTTTTGTCGCAAACATAAGTTTGGCAAGCTGCACAGAGATGAGGTGCGGAGACTGTGCCAATTAGGGTGCTGAACACAATGCGTGGTTTAAAAAAATGCACGCAAAAAAAAATTAATAAGAATAAATCTGTGAAACAGCAAAGCCGTCAAAGGGGAACTGCTCACTGTCACCCAAAAGTAATTAAAAGTAATCAGGTTACATTACTTTAATATGATGGTACTTGGATTACATTACCAACTACATTTTTTAACAGGAGCTAGCATTACAACTGTGTTCAAATACATTTTGACCAACCTTCCGAGTCCTGATTGTCATGTTACCCTTTTACATCACAACACCGCTATTTGTTTTCATTTCTCTCAAGGAATTGGGATAGCCTCAGATGGCTAGCGTTGTAACAATCGAGAGCGGTCTCAAGCCTACATTTCAGGTATTGGTCCTGGTCTTGTCTCGGACTCAACTCCCGAAAGTCTTCCACCCTATTTTCCATCCTGCGCACTGTTCTGCTGTTCTTTAAATACATTCATGCGATCATGAGTAGAAGAACAGAGAGTAAAACAACAAATACCTTCAATTCAGGTAGTACTAATCGAAGGCTCTTTAATGTGTCTTTGGCCTTGATCTTCACTCCGCCAAGACTCCCAAAAGTAGTCCTTTCTAGGTCTCTGGCCAGTCTCAGTTTTGAATAGTGTGCTTTTCAGCACAACACTGCAGATGGCTGCACAATTGTGCGACGTAATGTTGTTTTCCCGGTATGCACCTTTTTAAAATACGAAAATGACACTGATTCAGAGCACAAGCACACGGAAACCTCTTATTTGACTTTTTCATGAGCTACATCTGTAACTTTGACTCTCCCAGCCGCAGCTCATTTTGAAACAAATGACAAACTCGGAAGCAGACTTTGCTTCCAAAAGAAGCAGGGAAACGGTATGGAACTACATGATGTCACCTGCTTGTACAGTTTCTCTCCAGACATCCCCTCCTTATATTTTCTTGGCCACCTTCCCTCTTCACATAATGAGTCTCTGCAGGAATCTCGGGTGATTCTTATACATTATGGACGATGTTTCACAGCCTCGGGACTGAGCTCTTGCATACTGCTCTGACTGCATCCCAGGCTCCTGCCAGGTTGGGATACTTGAAGTTCAAAAGTGTGGATGTATGAAGGTTTCTGCCGTGTGCCAGATCTTCCTCCTACATGCTGTTTCTGTTATTTTGGCTCTTGTTAAGGTGAACATTTTCCTTTGGCAATGACTCATGCATCTGGGTGGTGAATCATAGCCATCCTTCACGAAGACCATATGCTCATACCAATGGCAGAAATGCAATTCCATCTTGGAGGCAGGCTTAAAAATCTAGTCATGCTCTAAAATGTATCGATTTGCACTGGTCAACACGCATCTGGGTGCCAAGAAAGCTTCAGTGTTTGTCGAGTATTTTGATGTCGCCAAATCCGAAAATGACATTGCGTTTTCCGAATTGGCTCTAGTGTTTGTGTGGTTTTATATTTTTGTCTTTAAAAAACTGCCATCTGTAATGTGCTTAAAACCACACTATTCAAGACCAAAACTGGCCCGAGGCTAAGAAAAAAAACTACCTTTGGGAGTCTAAGCAGCGTGAAAACCAAGGCTTTAAAGAGCTTTTAATTTTTACTACCTGAATTGAAGTTTTTCACTTTATGCTCACACAGCAGCCCCGAATTACACAGAAATCACACTTTTCCATTCTTTTTTTGGGGTGGGGGGGCAGTGTAATCAGGCCTAAAGTGAGTCTGAGTTCCCTTTCGGGCTCAAAATCAGCAATGGTGTTATGTTCTGATGTATTCTGAAAGATTATCCTGAGCAAGCATCCTGTGTTGTCTGCAAGGAAAACACTTTGCATCAACAATCGTAAATGTGAATACTTACCATGGTAAATCCTTGAGTCAACTCCATTGCGGGTCGATCCACAGAATCAGTGATTAGAAGGAGAAATGAAATGCTATCGTAAGCAAGTGACCAGAAGCTTGTTTTGTCAAATGTTTTTTTAAACATGTCTCCCAAGTTAAAAACATACCAAAGTAAAAATGACAAGAGAACAGTCAGCAACTGTCACCTGATAAACTAACATTGTTTTCCACTACTCATTTTTCATTGTAATTTCTGGCATTGTGAATTCACCGTGCTGCCTCTCACAGCTGAGATTCTTCTGTTTGCGGAAGCAGGCCTATCATCTCGGTGGATACATACTGTAGTTTTATCACACATTGCTTTTGAATGGTTACAGCTGACTCACTGATCAACTTTCTCGACTTCTGAATAATTTCAACTTCTGCTTTTCTAATTGTGCAAGATGCCGTTAATGAACAATTGCATTGAGTATACATTGTATCAGCTTCCCTCGCAAATGCTCATGCATGAGGTAATATACCGTGGGCTTTCTGGATGATCGAAAACTCTGGATTTGATGCAAGAAGAGCATCATCATAAATAATTGCTGTGAAATTAAGCACATTGATTATTCGCCATGTACAGGTTATACAGCCTGTGCGCATGTACCCATACATGAACGTGTGTGCCGTGCAAACGTCTTTCAGATGTGCTGGGAAGCAGAAAGTGTACAGTGCTTGAGCAGAACACAGTGTGCTGACACAAGCTAAACAAGCCAGATTTTTTATCTCAGGCGGTCCCAGACACTGAAAGCGTTGCCAATTGTGAATGCACCTGAAGAGTTTTCCAACCCCCTACCCCCCCGGTCAAGCTTTCTGTTTTTGCACACTGTGGGGTGATTATTAGTGCTACTTCTCAAACAGCTCACCAGGTACCAAGTTGCTGTGTTTTTTTCCCAGTACAGCACATCTCAATGTGATTAATCACAAGGATTACAATCTGTATTTTAAACAAACAAAAAACAAACAAACAAAACAATTGGTGCATCTTAAATTTTAAAAAATCCCCACATCATGCACTTTTGTTGGTGGCTATGTAAATATTTGAGGTACTTCTTACTAATACAACATCATCAGTGTTTCTGCTCATGTGGAAACATTGTTGTTGATTAAAGAAGAGAAAAGTGTCGGGGATGATGAAGAAGAATACGTCTAAGGCATCTGAGTGAAACAAATTCAATTCACACATTGCAGTTTGCAGTTATTAAACTGGAAGAGTGGAAATAGTGAAAGAGGATGCAATTAAGAAGTGTCTTGTTAAAAAAAAAAAAAAGTTATGGTGCAGCCTGATAGGCTTACAGGTGGAGGTCATTTTGCAATGTCGCAATTTTAATTTCCACTTGTCCAGCACCCAAACTAAGCATTGCACATAATGCAGGTTTAGGCCACAATCATGAGAGGACTGGAAATGACTGAAACACATGGCTCAAAATGATCATGGCTACAAAACCTGTTTTCAAACTATTGCCCAAGTGTGTTCATGACTTAAGATCAAATCAGTGACAGTCTTACCTTAGCCTTGCAGCTTACGGTTCAAATGGTTCATTTTCACAGAAATGACATAATATACTGTATATATATATATACAGTGTATATATATATATATATATATATATATATATATATACTGTACAGTAATCCCTCGTTTATCGCGGTTAATGGGGACCAAAACCACCCGCGATAAACGAAAATCCGAGAAGTTGCGACCAATTAACTTAAACAGGTAAAAAAAAAAATGTTTTTGGTCCGCGAGAAGCTGCAAAACAACAGCGAGTCACATAGAGCAACATATACAGGACTGTACTCCATGTATATTAAAAAAAAATATATACATATATTTTATTTTTATTTTTTATTTTACATGTTTGAAAAAATCCCCAATGCACTGAACCCGCGATAAACGAACCGTGAAGTAGCGAGGGATCACTGTATATATATTTAAATATAACACCTATAATCATATATACAGTATACATACTGTATATTGTATCCGTCCATCCATTTTCTATTCTGCTTATCCTCACCAGGGTCGCGGGCGTGCCGGAGCCGAGCCTATCCCAGCTGTCTTCAGGCAGTAGACGGTGGGTTTGGTTAACCTGTCATGTATGTTTTGGGAGGATTATTACCCAGAGAAAACCCACACAGGCAAGAAAACCCACATAGGAAGGCCGGTGCCGGAATTGAACCCTGTACCTCTGCACTGTGAGGCCGACGCGCTAACCAGCCGACCACCATGCTGCTGTGTGTGTGTGTGTGTGTGTGTGTCTGTGACTGTGTGCGTACATGCGTGTGTGCGCATTTTGGTCAAATGAGAGAGGCTTAAAAGATCAAAGTCACCTAGTTTCATTAAATAATTCATGTCAACCTGTATTTTTGTTGAACAATAAATGCTTAAAAGAGGAAACCTTGATCTGCTGCTCAAAGCAATAAAACACAAAAGCAAAATAGTCACATGCCATGCCTTGTGTGTGCAGATAAAACCATGAGAGTCCATGAGAATGTTGATATTTGACAGTCTTGGACATGTTGCTGTTCTCTGGCCGTGAGTGGCTGGAGGGAAACAGGCCCACTTGAACAACAAAGCTGTTATATGCATATACAGCACATATACGAGATGAAAAGCTTAATATACAATATGACCCCCCACCCACCCCCAGCCCCATGAAACCAACTGAGGTAGTCTTTCTTGAGCATTTGCTGAGCAGCAGGACCTGGCCCTTTTAGCTCAATTAATCTGTGTCTGTTTTTTATGCGTCTCCCTGGATGAATTTGATAAACTCTGTTCTGAACCCTGACTCACATTGTGGGTCTGTACCCCAAAGAGATACTCCAGACTATTGATACATTCTCCAAAGCGTTAAGCAGCAGGGAACCAGCACTTGGAAGGATTGAGCTGTCATACATACGTTCAGATGTTTATCTGCTGTCTCCATGCACTCTGCAACACAACATTCACGGACACTTACACTCCGCTGTAATAAATAGGCGAGCACCTCACACTGCGGTGCATGCTGTTAAATTAAATGAGCTAAAAAATGAGTTAAAAAATGAGTTAAAAAAAATGAGCTATCAAACAGTGCCAATTTATGTAAAACTACCCAGCAATGCAAGCGTTTATTTTCCTTTCATCACCATTTGAGAGAGTAATGGGCCGCACTCTGCACCAAACAGGTTGTCACTATCAGGGTTAAAGCTGTCATGCCGAGCTGATAACGACAATAATTCAGCCAGGACTAGCACAATCTGAAATTAGGTCATGCTTTCGCTGAAAGTATTTCCACATCATTATCAAAGGTCAGAATGAAAACAGGATTCTGTGGCATATCTTTAGAAACCTGAGAAATTGTGGCTCGTCAAGTGGAAAGAATGGCAGTGTTTGTCGATGATGAGGATATCTGGGCAGGCACGGTGCAAGGTTAATTGCTTGCTCAGATATTCGAAATAAGTGGTTTGCTGTATTTCACACATTGAAATGAGCCAATTTAAGATTTTGACCTCATGCTAACAACTATATTCATGCATGAAGAGCTCAGATCAGGGTTTGCATTTCATGTTCCAGATGATGCCTTACCAAGCGTCCGTTGGCGGGGTCTCCTTGTTTCGCACCTGCGTTCCATTTGCCAATCAGTGTGATCAAGGAGAAAAAAAAAAATCCAAACCTGTTGGCCCCTATGTGGAACTATGTTGGTAAATTATGAGTTCACTGTGATTAATTAGTTTTGGGTTTTTAGTTAAATTTCACTGTCGAGACCTGATTACTGGCAGATTTTTCTGAATAAAAAATCATTTGCATAGTGCCGATTCGACAAAGTGAAGTTGTGTACAGTATCTAAAAAAATGAAATGCATCATGCCACGAGCCAAAGAAATTCAAGGAAACGTCAGAAAATGAATGAAATCTACCACTGTAGCTTATAAAGCCATTTTCAAGGCTTTGGGACTCCAGCAGGTCAAAGTCAAAGGTGTTATCTGCAAAAAAAAAAAGAACACTGGTAACAGTGACAAGATTCTCAGGAGTGATTGGCAACCAAAATTACATTGAGAGTGCAACAATGACTCATACAGGTTGCCACAAAACAACTCGAATGACATGCAAAGAACTGCCGGCAGCAGAGACCTCATTAAGGGCACTGTTCAGGACTCAACCAAAAGAAATGCATTGGGCAAAAATGGCATGCATGTCAGCGATACAAGGTAAAGATTCTTACCGACAAAAAGAACATAAATGGTCATCTCACTTTTGCATCATAAAGCATTTTGATGAATGTCGAGACTTTTGGAGAAATATGTTGTGGACTAAAATGATAAAAGCATTGATCTCTCTGGAAGATGTGTGTTAGGTTGCATCTAGTGTATAAATAATACAGCATTTGAAATGAAAAAAAATCATGCCAGCAGTCAAACATGTTGGTGTGATGTTGAAAGGCTGCTTTGCTTCTTCAGCCCGGAATAACATACTGTGATTAATGGGACATGGATTTCTGCTTGAAAATTTCACAGATGAACAGCGATCGGTTTTTGACCTCAGGATCAAGTGCTTTTGGATTACGCAGCAGAACAACAACCCAAAACACACCAGAAAATCCAGCTCTAATGAGTGAAAAAATAACGAAATGAAGGCCCCCCCCCAACACACACACACACACACACACACACACACACACAAATGAGGTGCTGTGGTGATTCATCATGAATGAATCACCACAAACACTTGATTTTCATTATTATTCCCAATGGTTTTACAACCAGTGAGAATGCAATGACTTTTCCACAATTGACCATATAGGTTTGAGTTTTTTGCATCTGTTCATTATTATTTTTATTTACCAACTGCATTTTGTGTTTTCTTGGGTCTGAGATATCTCAGGGTAGTTCTGAGGAAGCATGGCCTGCCACAGGAGGTGCTAAAACAGTTCTACACAGCAGCCATCAAATCAATCCTATGTTCTTCCATCACGGTTTGGTTTGAGGCCACCACAAAAAAGGAGAAAAATCCATCTGCAACGGACAGGTAGGACTGTGGGAAAAATCATTGGCACCTCCCTACCCACTCTTGAGGACTTACACACCGCAAGAACCAAGACAAGGGCGCGGAAAATCCGACTTGACCACACCCTGCCAGCTAGCTTTTGCAGCTCGTCCCCTCAGGCAAGCGCTACCGATCCATGCGCACAAAAGTCCAGCAGAGATTCAAACAGCTTCATCCCTCTTGCCATTAACTCCCAAAACAGTAATCCAAATCTACCTGTATAGTGGCTCTTTGCAATTTTGCACACCCGTGTGAAACAGCATTACCGCAATAATCATTGTAGCTCCCGCTCTGTAATTACTCGAACCATTGTCACTGATCTATATTCCACAGCACCAGACACTTGAAAGTCCAAGGACATCTGTACAATTGCACACTTAAACTTTTTTTAAAGATGATTCTGATTCTACCAGGCAAAGCACAAACACAATTATAACGTCATTACTAAGTGAATACCTTCTCCTGACAGTGACATGGAAGAAGATGACCCAGGGACCATGTGTTCTGGGTCGGGAATTTTGCCTTGATTCACTCCATTGTATAATATGGGCTGGGTGACAAGGTCGAGTGGAGTCTCCATCTCCAGTCAATACAGCATCATAGAGGAGCTAAAACCCCTTCCCTCATGGGCACTGAGCAAGGCAAAATTAGTTCTGGGCGTAGAAATATATTTAGATTTTTTTTCCTATTGAGTATATCACTGAAAAGGAAGGAAAAAATTAGCACAAAATAATAGCCATTTTCTGACCAAGGCTGTGTTTAGACTTTGGCAGCTTAATTTACTACCGGTACATTTAATGCAGTTTACTGGGAACTGTTATCTACAGTAAATATGGATTGCAGATTACAATGAAATACTGCATGTCTGCTTTGAGTTCACTGAAGTAAATTGGAATTAAACCATACCTTTGTGTAGACTTGTGCAGCAAGATGAGGGCAACATATAGGATCTAAATTTTCTGCAATGGAACATTCCTAATATTTATAGTAACTGGCTACAAAGCAAGTTTCTAGAATTCTTCTAAGTGCTTGTAAAATGCTTTGTTTTATTGCAACAAATGTGATTTAGCCCACAGATGAGATTTTGTCCAATAGTTTGCTCTGTGGTTGCAGCCACATGGCAAGACTATCCAACGACAACTGAGGTTGAAGCAGTCTGCCAAATGCCTGGCTCATTTTCTAGTATGCCTGCTTCCCTCCAGCCACTCACAGCCAGAGAACAGCAACATGCCCAAGACTGTCAAATATCAACATTCTCATGGACTCTCATGTTTTAATCTGCACACACAAGGCATGTGACTATTTTGCTTTTGTGTTTTATTGCTTTGAGCAGCAGTTGATGGGTTGCTTCTTTTAAGCATTTCTTGTTCAGCAAAAATACAGGTTGACATGAATTATTTAATGAAACGAGGTGACTTTGATCTTTTAAGCCTCTCTCATTTGACCAAAGACGCAGTTACTCTATAATTTAATTACCCAAGTTTTCGTAGTCCGTCAGGACTACAAAACTGAAAACGTGCAAACTGCGTGATGAAAATAAATACTGTATGACCTTTGCAATGGATCTTCATATATTTGAGGATTTTATCATTATAAATTAATATTGTAGAGAATCCGCATTCTTTTCACGGCATTTTTCACATTAGTCATTTGGAAATGATCTTATTCAAATTTTGTAAAGTTTTTCATAATTTATTGGCTAAAACAAAACATTTTATGGCAAAAACATGTGAGTGCATTCAATGGCAGATGTGTTTCAGTAAGCTTAGGTGTGAGGTGAATTCCTTTCTGCTTGATTTTAGGACAACTGTATAATGAGCAGTGATGGGAAATTAAAGCTTCATGAACCAGTTGGGCTGTTTATTAAGCCCTCTAGAGGGCAACACAGGGTTCAAAGCACACTGACTTACCATTTGTTAAACCCTTTATTTTAACCAACAGTGCCATCTAGATGAGTAAAAAAACACAACGACTGGGTCATGAGGCATCTTGAAGCATTTTGCCCTTACTAATTATCACTATCATGCACAGGGGATCCTCTCGGTGTACAACAGGGTTCTGTTTTTGTCCCCTGAATTTGTAATGTATATACTGAATGTCGTCGCTGTTACGTTTTGGGTGATGGTAGTTGGAGGACCCCAAAAAGCAGGGGGGCAGGGAGGAGCAGGGTGGACTGATGTATTGAACAAAAATGCAAACAGGAGTACACTGGAAAAAAACTAACTGAAGTACTCGAACAAAGTCCTAAAATTCACAAGAAACCAAAGTAGTAAAAAAACCTATGACAGAAAACAAAATGTGACAGCAGCACACAGACACAGACACTCACGCACACACACACACAGATCCAACAAAGACCGACTTGAACCCAGGGAACTAAATCCAAGCAAAGTGGCGAGACAACGAGACACACCTGGACAAGACACAAAGGGTTGAGGGAGCTGATTGGTTAAAACACAAAGGCCACGGATGACGAGAACAGGTGGAGACAAAAAGGGCACATGAGGGAACAAAACCAAATGTAACCTAAACAAAAACATAATCGTCATGCACGAATGCAGTGTGGTAAAGTCCTAATATTAAATATTGGTATGAAAAAACATTTTGTGGAACTCCCAAATTAAAAAAATAAAATAAAAATAGGGCGTTAACTGAATGTGACTTTGTCCCCCGTGTAACTATGCACCAATCATTGATGTTTATTTGCTGGACTTTGGTGAGTGGGAACCGAACCCGCGCTGCCTGCACACAAGTCAGGTAAGTGAAGCACTACACCATGATTGAAGACTTCCCTGCAAAAAAAGAGCATTTTCAAATAACCTAATAGGTCACTGGATTATTGATTATAATGGTGCTATAACAATGCATAAATTGTCCTGGAGTCACTGATGGGAATCTTGGGTTCAGTTTCCCGTCATAGATGGTTTGAATGCGACTGGTTGAATTGGATGAGTAGTATAGAAAATGGAATAATACCTGCCTGGAATTCGTGTCCCGTGAGATAAATGTAGGCAGCCCGGTACCCAACCGGTTAGTACATCAGCCTCACAGTGCAGATGTCGTGGGTTCAATCCTGGCTCCGGCCTTCCTGTGTGGATTTTGCATGTTCTCCCCGAGCCTGCGTAGGTTTTCTCCGGGTACTCCGGTTTCCTCCCACGTTCCAAAAACATGCATGGCAGCCTGATTGAACACTCTAAATTGTCCCTACGTGTGAGTGTGAGCGCGGATGGTTGTTTGCCTCTGTGTGCCCTGCGATTGGCTGGCAGCCGCTTCAGGGTGTCCCCCGCCTACTGCCCCAAAACAGCTGGGATAGGCTCCAGCAACACCCTGACTCTTGTGAGGATAAAGCGGTTCAGAATATGGATGGATGGATGGATGAGATAAATGTAGCTGGTAATTTTACTGAGAAAAAGCTATCTAGCATCATGATCATTACATGACTAGATTTGCATACTTTGGGGAAATTTAAAGCAATCGTCTTAAAGCTTCAGGCACTCCTTGCACCACTCCATCCATCTCCTCTTCCATCTCTTCCTTCTTGTAATATGCAGCGGGCCTCTGACTGACTGATATCCCACCTCCTCGCTGCCGGTCTGACTGCAGCACTCTTGAACAATAGCTCTCTCTCCTCCTCCCCAACTCTTCCATTTAAAATGCGGCTCACAGGCGCGTTCGTACCCTGTTTTTTAAGCGTGCACACACACGCGCAGTCTCCCCAAGCCCCCCTCCTCCTTTTTCCCGATCGGATGCCAATAATGATACGGCGGGGCCGGGCCGCGCAGCTCGAATCCAAGCGGACAATTTGGCACGTGAATCTTTTCAAATGTCTTCACCTTTTGCTTCGTGACAGGTGAATTCTACTTCATACAGAAGGACAAACATCAAGAAGATTTTTCTTGATGAAAAAAATACTAAAATTATTCTACTGTAGAGGATCTTGTGTGAGCTCATTTTTACTCTCTCTCTCTCTCGCTTGCTCTCTCGCTCCCCCCTCCCTCCACCCTCTCAGTCTCTGCATCCTCCTCCGGTGGTGTCGGAGTCTCAGTGAATGCGGCTGAGAGTGGAGCGAGCACGCGCCTGACACGGATACTGTGCAGTTTTACAGGAGGGAAACTCGAAGCTTCCGTCCTCTCACTCCTTTTTTTCGCTCTCCGGATCAACTGGCTGTATAAATCGTAACTTTCTTGCTCTGAGTTGATTTTTGTTATGAGCTCTTTTTTTTCTAATGGTGGAAAGTGCAGAGCTTGCTGCCGGTCACCTGCACCGCATTGGACTAGCAGTCGAATAACTGCATTATTCATTTTTACGCACCAGTTTGTGCTGTCTCTCTTGTTGCCTACGACTGGTTAAAAAAAAAAAAGATTCTACGCGATGTTGCCGTAATTAGAACTCAACCTTATCGTTTTGTGTGGCTAAAAACCTTTTTTTTCCTGCTGCAACTGACAAATTGACAGTGTTCAAGGATGAATACAAATGGGATTCGTGCAGCGAATGGAAAACTAATATATCATCTGTATATGGGAGAACTACACACTAATAAGAACGGGAGCGCGTTGCCTTTTGATTCGTGAAAAAGAAAAAAAAAACATTCCCCGTGCGCAACTTCAGCACTTCGGATCATGTCAAACATACCACTGTTTATTAAACGGATGATCGGTGGCGGCTGAGCCGGACGCACGGCTTTGACAGTCCTCCTGTTCCCCCCTCCAGTTGTCAATATAGATAATACGATTCCAAGGATGGCTGACTTGTGGCATCGCGTCACGAACCTTGTGGACCTTCCCACGCCTAGGAGTCGCTGGACGAGCTATCAAGATCTCTAGAATCTGCCCCCCCCCTCGCCCCCCCCCCCCCCCCTTGTGTTGCATCTCACAATCCTTATTGCAATCCATTCGGCTCTTTCCTTTTCATCTTATAACCGCGCAAATGTTCTCCCGTTCCCATGGAGGTGGGACAACCTTGGGACTCAAGCAAGCAAGCAGTGGGGATGATTTTCTTTTTTTCAAGCACGCGCAACCCGTGAGCAAGAGACGCATCGGGTGAAATAGGAGCCCGCCCTGCTCGCCCGTCTCCCCAGCACCCTCCCTAACCACCCGGATCCAAGCCAGCGCGCCTGGCTTTCCGTTGATGTGCAGCAGTCTGCATGGAAATGAAGGAGCGGGGAAGCCTTGTTGCTTCCGTGAAATGTGTGTTTCCTCCGCGGCTGGGAGTGCTTCAGCGGCACCTTTCCATCCATGTCTCACGAATGCCGCCCCGAGTCTCCAAAAGGAGTCAGACACATCAGCCTTAGGTAGGTATTCATTTACTTTTATGCGTTTTTGCATGATCTGTTGTGTTTGGTGCAGCTGAAAAAATGTGCATTTCCCAAAACATTTTGAAACTGTTATTAATAGAGACAGTCTCAACTCTCCTATACGTGCTGTCAGATGATTTCCTAATAACCTCAATGTGCTGACATGAAACCAGACCGTTGTGATAAAGAGAAATATAGTGCTTAGTCTTTGATTATGATGAAGAGACGGAACAACGTTTGGGTCTGCATTCCATGTCTTTTACAAATAAACAAACAAGCAAACAGTGATATGTGTGCAACAGCTGGTGTCTTCTCCATTTCCTGAGCATATGTTGCTTTTTTTTTTTTTTAGCCCAAAGCATTTGTGTTGTTCAGAAAACAGGGTGATTTGTGTCACAACCCAAATAATTCCGTTCCAATTTCGTATTAATTAAGGGATTTGGGAACACATGAATAAAGATATAGTTTGATTCAAACTCATTTGATATCTTCAGGCAAGAACATTTATTCAATGCCGTATCAAGATCCAAATGAATTTTGAACCGGGATTTGAATGATGACCATATAGTTTGATAATTGAGTTAATCTGTATATGTGCATGATGTGGTGTGTATGCTTGTGCATGCACCTGACTTTTTTTTTCTTTCCAGAGGCTACTAAATGATTTTCTGGGGGCGGATTTTTAATCGGCGAGATGATGCTCATTCTCCTGCTGGCAACCTTTTCCTCTTCAATCTCAAGCTCCTCCCTCTCATCCCCCTCCATGTCAGATGGACTCCCAATGGCAGACCCTTCTGCTTCGGACTTGATGTCAGAGACTTGCAGTGCCTGCTCCTGCTTGTCGGTGGAAAATGTGCTGTACGTCAACTGTGAAAAGATCACCGTATATCGACCGACGCAACTCATTCCGCCTGTGTCATCATTGTACCACCTCAACTTCCAAAACAACCTCTTAATTATTCTCTACCCAAACTCGTTCCTCAACTTCACCCATGCTGTATCTCTGCAGCTGGGGAACAATCAGCTGCAGAACATTGAAGGTGGCGCATTCGTGGGGATGAGTGCGTTGAAACAGCTGCACCTCAACAACAATGAGTTGAAGGTGCTGCAAGCAGACACGTTTCAAGGAATAGAAAACCTGGAGTACCTTCAAGCAGACTACAACTTGATAAAGTACATCGAAAAGGGAGCATTCAACAAACTGCACAAGTTGAAAGTGCTGATTCTGAATGACAATCTAATACAGGCACTTCCTGACAACATCTTTCGCTTTGCCTCCCTCACACACCTGGATATAAGAGGAAACAGGATCCAGAAGCTTCCGTATTTGGGAGTGCTGGAGCACATCGGCCGCATTGTCGAGCTACAGTTGGATGATAACCCCTGGAATTGTACCTGCGACTTGGCACCTCTCAAGGCATGGCTTGAAAACATGCCTTATAATATTTTTATCGGGGAGGCCATCTGTGAAACGCCGAGCGACTTGTATGGGAGGCTGCTGAAAGAAACTAATAAGCAAGAGCTTTGCCCAATGGGTACAGGAAGTGACTTTGATGTTAGAATGCCACCCGCACTCCCCGACACGGGTCAGACATCGCCACCGACCTCCGCGGCCGCAATGACCACAAAATCGCCGAAAACCACAGACTCGTCCAAGATGTACGGAAATGGCATCGTGGCCGGTTTGCCCCCTTTTAGAAGAAATAGCCAGATTGTTTCCTTTCAGACACGGAGCCCCCCAGTGTTATGCCCGCAGCCTTGCAGCTGTAAAACCCACCCTTCAGATTTTGGCATTAGCGTCAGTTGTCAGGAAAGAAACATCAAAAATCTGGCAGACCTAATTCCGAAACCGCCAAATGCCAAGAAACTTCACTTGAGCGGCAATTACATTCGTGACATCAGCCCGAATGATTTCCATGAATTTGAAGGTCTCGATTTACTTCATCTCGGCAGCAACCAAATTGTCAGCGTCCAGAAAGGTGTGTTTGCTAACCTCACCAATCTAAGAAGACTGTATCTGAATGGAAACCAGCTCGAGCAGTTACACCCCGAGATGTTTTTGGGCCTCACAAACCTACAGTACCTATATTTGGAATACAATGCCATTAAAGAAGTCCTCGCGGGCACGTTTGACTCCATGCCAAACTTGCAACTCCTCTATCTTAATAATAATGTGCTACGGAGTCTTCCTGCCTATGTGTTTGCAGGCGTCTCTTTAGCCAAACTTAATTTGAAAAACAACCACTTCATGACCCTGCCGGTCAGCGGCGTCCTGGACCAGCTGCGCTCTTTGACCCAAATAGACCTCGAGGGCAACCCGTGGGAGTGTTCCTGCGATTTGGTCGCTCTCAAACTATGGCTAGACAAGCTCGGGGACGGAGTGGCGGCCAAAGAGGTGAGGTGCGCCTCCCCTGTGCAATTCTCCAACATTGAACTGCGCCTGCTGAAAAACGAGATCTTGTGCCCAAAACTGATTGCGCGGCCACCGTTCATTTTGACCAGCGCCACCCCGGTGTTGACTTCCCTTTCGCCCGCAGGAGTT
Source organism: Hippocampus guttulatus (assembly GCF_054856545.1). Classification (NCBI taxonomy): domain Eukaryota; kingdom Metazoa; phylum Chordata; class Actinopteri; order Syngnathiformes; family Syngnathidae; genus Hippocampus; species Hippocampus guttulatus. The sequence continues at coordinate 34,151,624 of NC_141262.1, read as the reverse complement.
GGCAAAGCCCAGCCCGGAGGACCCGTGCCCCTTTCAATCATGATCCTGAGTATCCTTGTTGTGCTCATCCTTACGGTGTTCGTGGCCTTCTGCCTTCTAGTCTTTGTCCTCAAACGGAATAGAAAACCAGCCGGTCGGCAGGAACTGGGGAATCAGGAGTGCGGCTCCATGTCACTGCAGCTGCACCGGCACGGCCACAAGTCAGGCAAAAAAGGTTCCGTTCCAGGAGACGAATTAGGAGGCGAAACGTTTATCCCCCAGACCATCGAACACATTGGCAAGAGCCACACTTGTGGCATTGGACGTTCGTCAGACATGGACGCGGGGTTTAAGTTCGCTGACTCGCAAAGGCAGAAAATTATCCTTCGCAGTTGTGGCGATAAGGATAAGGACGCACTTTCCACCTTGGAGCGCAACAAGCGCCTCAGCACAATCGACGAACTTGAGGAATTCCTACCAAATCGAGAGCCCAGCATGTTTATCCAAAACTTCCTGGACGGCAAGAGAGATTTCAGCAGCATAGGAATGGGCGGCTACGAAATCCGCTACCCGGAAAAAACTCTTGATCGAAAGATGAAGAAAGCATCGCTGATAGGTGGGAACCACAGTAAGATTGTGGTGGAGCAAAGAAAAAGTGAGTATTACGAGCTGAAAGCCAAGCTCCAAGGAACACCTGATTACCTTCAGGTGCTTGAGGAGCAGACCGCACTGACTAAAATGTAGAAATTGTTGCGTGCGATTCAGGGCAGTGATGGCATACAAACGCGGCAGCGTCAGACACACGCACAGGTCGAAAGGCGCTCAAACAGATCAGCTTTGGTTTTGGTTTTCTCCCCCTCCAGTTGCACGCATCATGTAACCCCCAAACCTTTTCTTTTCTATCTTCCCTTTTCTCTTTGCAGCCAGCTGTGCGCATACACTCCCTCGCACACACACACATTCAGCAAAAAAGTGCCTTCTGGAAAATCCTTATGACCAGTGCTTAGATGGACAAAATGGCTCCATACTACAACGCTTTTACTTGGATCGACGAGGATACACGTTAAAGTGAAAGACGTTTGGATCATCCGTGCCACATGTTTGAATCGTAATCTCGACACCACAAGACAGCCTACAAACAACCAGACAGTCTTAGTATTTTTGCTGCTATGGAAATGGCGCCTTTTTTTTCCTCCATTGTATATTGCTGGTATTATTTTATTTTCGTTTTTTTTTTAAACCCCCCCACACCCCCTGCCCCAAAAAAAAAATGAAATGGTTGTTGGAACTGCTTGAAAATATACCTCGCCGGCTCCCTCCCTCATTTGATAACAGAAGGGTGGAAACAGAAAAAAAAAAACCCATGAGGGCACCTCAATCGTGTCCTTCTTGGCTGCGAAATGTACAGGTATCTGTTGTTACTGCTTTCTGGGATGAGTTACAAAGAATGACTCAGTGGATTCTACCTTGCTTTTTTTTCACGTTGTAAGGATATTGGTTTGTTCTAGGGGAAACTCTCTGGGGCAGCTTGCAGACTATATGCCTTTTTTTTTCAGGACGAAACACTCGTGGCAGAATACCCACTCTATGCTGAAAGCCTCAATGGCTCCAGTTTTGTGTTCATTGGAAGGCAACAATGCAAAACTCTTTAGACATTGAGTTCATGACTTGTTTTCTTGGTGTAAAAAGCCATGTTAATATATAGTGTATTCCGAATGGAGTTGTGTTTCCTCTTCAAGTTACTATTTCAAAATGTCCGATTTTGGGTGGAAGCGAATCGGCAATTATACTGTCAAGAGATGTTTCTGCACATGAAAACCCAAGGATAAAAGAGTACAAAGCTGCTTGCCATGTAAGCGTAACTTGGAATTTATTTTGTAAGTCTTACATTATTTGTATCGGTGGGACTGGTTTGTAAAATACACTGACAAATATTTGCACGCACACACACATACATGCACACGCACACACACAGACACACACACAAACACAAACACACACACACACGCTGTATGGCGGAACATCATCCCCTCGAGACTGCACCCCAGAGACGTCAAAGGGATCATCAATATGACTCAGTCAGTGATAACTCACCTCTTGTCAGTTCTCACTTCATAGTAAAAGAATTTCAAAACATAGTTAGTTTATTTTTCTATGCAGGGTTATTGAAAGAGATGACGGTCTTATGAGAAAAAAAAGGATAGGATGCCCTGAGATGAACTAACTTTCATCGGAGCTAATACACGTCACGCGGGTAGACGTGACGGATGAATTGTTTCAATGGTTTTTGCTGTTTTCTGTTTGCTTAACAAGTTAACATGATGAACAATGGTGAAATGTGATCTGTGTTGTTTCGCACGACAAACCCGGCGGAGTCTGCGAAGGCTCACTCGGGTTCTTTATTCTTACATCTCCCACGGCATCTTGTAAAAGGTTTCTTATGAACTTATGCAACCAAAATAAATGTGCATTCAACTTGATAAGGTTCCGGGTTGTTGATGTGCGAGCGGTGAAACTGTGGGCTCTTCAAGATAAGGACAGAATCATATCATAGACGATGTGCAATATTAGGGAATACTCAAATAGGAAATGGCTTCAAATCCTGTCTGTTTTATTTAAGTTTGGGGTAGTCGTGTTGCAAGAGAAGATGCAATTCCAAACGGATTTGCTTCACTCCACGCGGTTTTTAACGAAACGGATTGTCAAGTTCAACTGACGATATTAAACCTGTTTTGTTGCTATTGCAAACAAATAGAATGTAACTTGGAAAGTATAAGAAATACAATTTTCTATCAGTCATAAATCTCCTGTATAATGGTTCATTTTCTCTTGTATTATCCTGTTAATATGAAAGTATTAAAAGGAGCATTCATTTGCATTGTGTCCCCACAATTGATTTCATGTTGCACGACTCGTTCGGGTGAAGCAGTCAGGTTGGCTCGCACGCAGTGTTCGAGGTGAATGAAATGAAAAGTTGAATTGTCTGACAGCTCGTGTCGGACAGACGCCATCTGAAAAGTGCCGGAATGTATGCACGTGTTGAGTTGATGAAGCTTTTCTGTTTGATTCATATAAACCGTTTGGTGGAAACAAACGCACGTCTGCTTGTTCGTCTGAGACATTAAAATCGTGATTTCAATTTAACAAAAAAAAAAAAAAAAATGAAGAAGACGTGCAAGAATATACTTACCATATCGAGTGGCAAATAATTGGAGCGCGTTTTGTGGAAGCCGTAGCTGCGATGCCTCTTTGACTCGTGTGCTTTTTGTGCCACAAATCTTTTATCCAACAGGTATAAAGGTTTCTTCTGTTTTAGGCACCAATCAAACATTCATGCTTGTTCCATTTCGGGGAAGAAAAAACGAAAAAAAAAGAATCCGGATTTCCGTCTGTGTTAATCCAACCTATGGGGCTTTTGGGGGAACCAAGCTGAAAGGATGACTCATCCAGACGGCAGAGAATTTTCCCTATTAATTATTAATACTTTGGCAGCTCGGAACTAAAAAAAGGACGTGGGGAAAGGGGAGTGAAGTTAGATGAGTCCTCCCCCACAGAACGCTCACTGTTCTGCACTGCACCCCCATCGCCCGATCTGTCATATTTGTAATCATATCGCTTGGTAATGAAATGCTTGCACTCGGATACTTGATATCGACTGCATTGTGCCGGAAATGTGTCTCTTTTCAGTTGACCGTTTTACTGCAGTGACTTGACTCTGGCGCAGGGTTCTATTTTTGGGTTCTTTAAGGGGCTAATATATTTGGATTACAGCAGGCAGAATGTCTGATAGCTGGGGCCTTTTAGTTGTAATCAGTAATGTGCGGTCGTGAGTTTGATGCAATTCTTTTGCTCTAGCCCCAAATGTAATAATCATCCCCGCTGTGGATGAGCGCATTCTCAACTGGTGGGAATTTCACCCCTATCTCTGGAAGCAAATTTCTTGAGCAAGTACATTTTACAAGGGAAAAATATCACAGTAGATCACCGAGCAAAAAAGGTCCCCAAAAAGTAGGAATATCGACACAAGGATCATCTCAATTTCCTCACAAATGTTTCCGTTCGGCGTGTATATTGGTCCTGTTTTATTGAAGAAGCTGACATACACGCGGCCAGCCATGGTGACTTTTTCTGTTGTACGAAGGGCAACAGGTGCATGCACAGGTTTAGTGTACCTTTTTTTTCCAGTTAATGGAGGAGTGTTTAATGGTTCAGCCTGTCGCTACGTCGCTACAATAAATAGAGGAACAAAGATGGGTGTAGGGCATTGTGTTCACCGAAGGGCACAATGTTGCTCCATGACATTGACCGCAAGAGGAGCAGTGAGCTACAGAATTATATTTGGGCCAAAAGAGAGCATGCTGACTGTGCGTTAGGAACGCCACCGTTTTAAAGAGCTTCTTTGTTCACTTTCGACCGGGGGTCGGCAACACGCGGCTCCAGAGCCGCATGGGGCTCTTTAGCGACATCTAGTGGCTCCCTGGAGCTTTATAAAAAAATGTTTGAAAATGGAAAAAGATTTTGATAGTAGGCTAATATAGCTCAAATAGATATAGATACATGTTGCAGCTCTGAAAAAGGAGAGTTGTGGTGTTGGTTTTTTAAAACGTACACTTTATTTTTGCTTTTAACAGTCTCGACAAAGACAGACACGTCTGCTTCCGACTCCGTGCCTTCTCTCTTCTCATTCGACTTGAGAGGCGTTCAAAGACAGCCTCAGAAAAACGGAAATTAATGATCACTTCATTGACACTAAGAAAAGCGAAAACAATGCACCAAAACAAAAAAATCAAGCGAGGAAATTAAAAGAGAAATTCTTTGGGGGCGTTTGTGAACACACAAAAAAGGAATGACTAACATAAACAATTCCGCGACAGTCCAGTCTCCTACATACATACAGCATGTGCTTTCTTCATTGTAAGTTTTATAGAAGACTTTGATTTTTTTGCGGCTCCAGACATATTTGTTTTTTTGGGGTTTTTTTGTCCTATATGGCTCTTTCAACATTTTGGGTTGCCGACCCCTGCTTTAGACAGCTGGGTTTGAATCTAACCAGCGACTCTTGAAATTCATATTTTATATTTGTGCTTTGGTTTCGAGCGCCTGTGTACGACATTGTTGTTCTCCTGTGGTGTTTGAAATTTCCTCTTAAGCACCTTGCTAAGCTGTGTTGACACAATCGTAACAGCAGTGGTACATTTCTATTGTCGGCCTGCAGTGTGCCAGGGAATGTTACCGTCGTGGTTTTGGCATCCGTTGCGGTCAGATGGGTGTTGGAAGAGAGATAAAAAGGGGAGGCGTCTCCCCAGTTACCACTAATTACTCAGTGCATCCGCAATGAGAGCAAAGCAATACCTCACCTTCTGACCAGCTGCCTCATTAAATGTGGCGTTTGTTCAGTTCAGTAGACACCAGGTTGCCATTTTGACCGCGTATTGTGATGTTCATGAAAATAAATAACCTTGTTTGGTCAGTTGTATTGTGTCTTAAAAAGTCAAGTGAGCTTGTACTATTTCAGTTGAGCCCCACTGTCATTCTAGTTTATTAAGCCCTTGGGGCATGAGGCGACGATATGTAACTTTCACGAGAACACCGTGTGACAAGCCAGAAGCACAATGATGTAAGCTTTGTCTGACTTTTTTGTGCCACTAAAGTTTTAGATTAGAAAGGGGTTGCCGCAGAAGGGAGACTAATGATTAAATTAAGTTCAATTATTATTTTCTTCAGATTCTGTCTTCTGACTCTGTCTTGCAACAACTTGGTCAGGAGAACCAGCTCTTGTCATCTGCCTTTATAAAAAGAGAAAACTTCTTAAATGATATAATGGAGGTGAAAGGAAAGTTTAAAAAAAGCATTCTACTGTCATTGCAGAAAGCAAATGCTTTGCCAATCTCAACCACCAATATTTTATGTATCATTCCTTTCAACTGTGTTACTGATGGTGCAGTGGTGCACTCGCCTGACTTGAGTGCGGGTAGGGTGGGATCGGTTCTCTCTCAGTGACGGTCTGAATGTGGGTGCGAATGGTTGTTTGTCTCTATATTTGGTCCGGTGTAAGCTGTTTTCCGGGGCTACACCGGAGCTACTTTGCACGTGTGAACGCTCTACTGGGGCTGCCCCGGCATAGCACCGGACCAAATCTTATGTGTGTCCTGTGACTGACTGGGGAGCAGTTCAGGGGGTAGTCTGACTTTGCCCCGAAATCAGCTAGGATAGGCTGCACTCACTCTCGGTGAACATAAATACAGAGAGAAAAAAGGCTTTTAGGTAATTTTATTTGAACATACAAAACTTTATATAAGAAGTCAATGCAACTTTGAAAAAGTCAAATAAACGGGCCAATGATAAGATGAAATAAACTCCTCTTTTTAATATAATGTGGCTAGTCAGACTGGGTGATATGGCTGAAAAATGTTTTACAATATAAGTATTTCATATCAGTCCATTTTTACAATTATCCAGCCGTCCATCCATTTTCCAATCCGCTTATCCTCACCAGGGTTGCGGGGGATGCTGGAGCCCATCCCAGCCATGTTCGGGCAGTAAGCGGGGGACACCCTGAACTTGTTGCCAGCCAATCGCAGGACACACAGAGACAAACAACCATCCTGCACGCACACTCACACCAAAGGTTAATTTAGAGTGTTCCATTAACGTGCCACAAATGTTTTTGGAATGTGGAATGAAACCGAAGCACTGGAGAAAACCCACGCGGGCTCGCGGGGAACATGCAAACTCCACATAGGACAGCTGCGGCCGGTATCAAACACACGCGCACACACATGCACAAACACACACACACACACACACACACACACACACACACACACACACACACACACACACACACACACACACACACACACACACTTCTGTTTGATTTTAGGTCACTTTTACTCAACCTCTACTTATCCGTCATGCAATTTCCTCACAGTCGGCTCATTGAGGCATCTCCTGTTTTTGTGGAAAGGCACTTCATGATGCAATGTTTGTATGAAATGTGCTGTTATTTCAGATTGATTGCTATTACTACTATTAAGGATCGTGACTGCAGGTGTAAAGGCATCGTTGGCTGCACCGTCGGTAGCGAGAGGGCATAATGCAGGGGTGAGGAGAAAGAGAGAGTGAGCGAGAGAATAAAGAGAACGTTTTTAGTAACATAATAGAGGGCTGATTTGGGATTGAACCTTTTTTTACTGCGACACAGACGTACGAGCCACATGTTCCACTTTTCATCTGCTCCCCGGAGATGCTTTGCCAGGCTTGCATCAGCAGCCACGTCATCAATTAACACCAGCGATGCCGTCCCATTTACAGCAAGGCAGTACGTACTCATGTCATAACATGAAATCTGTCGATTTCTCACCCCATCATTCTGTTACAATTTGGTTGGTGTTATCTGTCCAAACAATCTGATTCCAGAACATTTACTGTGTACAGTTTCCCACAAAATCCATTTCTGGCTTTCCTATTCTTGAATGGTGCCAGTGGTCCGCACGCTGTTGTGAAACCACTTTATTTACTATGATGGATGTGTCTTGCATGTAGATTTTGGCAAAGCTACACCTGGACCTTTGCTATGGTATTCTTGACTTCTGCTGATGTCATAGAGGGTTTTTCTTCCTAAACCCAATCCAAAACAATTCAGTTTTAGTGGTCTCTTTTCTCCAGACTCTTCGTGGTACATTTCTCTTAACCAACAAGGGAAGAGACCTCACATGTCCAATTGACCTCTTTGAGACAGTCCAAATAATTTTTGAGACCCTGAGAATCAAAGTTGATTTACAGTATGCTGTGTGAATGTAATTCTGTATTAGCAAATGACAAAGCCGGTCATAAAATCCGTCTCATTGTTTACATGCTTCTGGAGATCACTTGATTCTTTCCACCCCGTACAAATACACGCACACAGAATTTCGGAGCCATCAATTAAAAGGATGTATTTTTACAATCTTGTGTCATTGCAAATCGAACATGCGTATGAATGTCAAAGTCAATTAAGCTGGGACACAACGTCGCAATTCAGAAGCCAGAAGTAATTGTGTGAATGCTGGAACCGTTCACGTGTTCTTCCCGTTTTATTTTATTTTTTTGCATTACTCTTTTTGTCAGCATCGAACAACATCCACATTTCAAGACCACTTCAAACCATTCCAACTTCAATATATTCCTAAAATTCATGTAGGCAGATGGTGTTGTTTCTCATTCCAGATGTTTATCCACTTTCACAATGACGCATTGTTCTCCTAAATATAACCCATTCATTCATAAGAAGACATTTGTAAAGTTACTCATTGTTTCCATTTGACATTCACAAAGCTCAGGTTGTGTGATTCGCTTTGGGGACTATATTCAGCAATAAAATAATTCCCACCTGACAAAAACTCCATACTCCATGTTATTTGCTTCAGCATTCACACACATTTTCCCCAGAAATGGTAATGTCGAGTATACAGTATATAGAACCATTTTCTTTCAATTGTGTCTTTGCTTCGGGATAAAATCATCATTGAAATGTGCACCCCCTTTAATGGATATCTCGCTCTCCGTAGCCCCACCATTTTATTAATATTCAAAATTAAATGAAATGCATATTCATATTATGTCACTTGATGATACTGGACATACCACTTTGCAACCGCTTGGTGTGAAAGGTTGAGCTCCTGGCATTTATATGATCAAGTGCCAAAACCTCTTAAAGGAGATAATTGAGTGACTAAAAGTCATTATTCCATCATTACCGTGCAGAGTTTTTCCTCTTCTGTTTCCTCCCAAATTCATTTTTTTTATACAACATGCTTCAGTTTTTTGAAAGACCCAATGTGAATTATATGTTAAAAATACTTTCTTTAAAAATGGCATAATGACAGCATGCTTGCATATTTGAATACAATTTGCACACAAATAGAAAAACCTCAATTATTACTCTTTACCGATGCTTTATGTGCACACAGATCCGTTTACAGTGGTACATTAAAGAGAACCCAATTCATTACTCAAAGCCTATTTGCATTTATGAAGCTTGAATTTAGATTGCTAAAATTCATCACGGTTGACAAAATGGTCCCCGTCCCTGACTGACATGCAGCTGGCATGGGATCAATTTCCAATCAATGCAGTAGCCCTGGGATTGACTTGCAACTCGTCATTTTGACTTGTCTACAGCCTCTGTCATGACTGCCAGCATTGTAAATTTCCCCAGTGTGGGACAAATAAAGGATATCTTATCTTATCTTATTAATGGTATAGCGCACAGGTGTCCAACTCCAATTCTTGAGGTCTGCCATCTTGCATGTTGAGATGCATCTCATCGTCAGGTTCTGCAGGAGCTTGATAACGATCCGAATCATTTTAATCAGGTGCGCTGGGGGAGGGAACCTTCTAATACGTGCTGAATAGCAACCCTCAAGAACTGGAATTTGACACCTGTAGTCTCGAGAATCCGAGGGACAGGTGAATTCACAGTGGAGTAAAATGACAATTTTACAGTGGTGTGCAAATTGTAAAAACTCAAAGAAAGCGACGATTTCTCACATTCACACACCGAGAGAGTGTGTCGTTTATTTTTACCATAAAAGTTCCCGCGCAAACTGAGACCCGCTGAAAGTCAGTTTCCATAGAAACAAGCAAACTCAACATGGCGGTCCTTAAAGGGACTGCAATTACTTCGACCCAGTTACCAAATGACCGTGAACCCTCTGACCAGCATATGGAAAAACATTGCATTCACACATTTGCAGTTGGTGGTGAATTATGTATATAGAAGTCACTACAGTGGTTTATTATTCTACAAAACCACCAATATATAGTATCCACAAACATATCTTCTTGCGTTAACCTGCATGGGTAGCACTTTCTATCTATTTATTTATTTATTTGAAGACATGAAGCATTTACCTTGAGTCCAGTCCAATTCAGGGTGGAGTCAGCAGAGATAGGCTTATCTAAAATAAAATGGTTATTATCACTGCATTTTGTTTCATACTGAATTCCATTTCACTCCGCATTACTAAATGTTTGAACGGGATTAAAATTGTAATTATTTGTCAGGGGGCTTCAAAGTAATTGTGGGAGTTACCCAATTCATCGGAACCAGCTGTTTTAGTATCACCGGCGGCGATTAGTGTGTATCTAATTCCTCTGTGTGCAAACCTACATCCGCTCCTTTTTACAATTTTATTGTATTGATCTCAGAGAGATCAATAAAGGCAGACGAGTAAATGAGACAACCGAAGAGCTCTGTGAGTGCCTTTTGAGGTTATTCGCTTTTGGGTTATGTATTTCTATAGGGGTGTGTGTATCATGCATGCACACATGTTGTATGTGTGAATATCAGAATCAGAATCAGAATCAGAATCATCTTTATTGGCCAAGTATGTAGAACACACAAGGAATTTGTCTCCGGTATAACACGCTGCATTAGTATCATCGTAAACAACAAATCATTGAACCATTTTAGAGTAACCAGTAGCAGTATTTGTAGTACAAGAAGAGTGACTATGTCAGTGACTGTTTAAGGAGTTAATGGCTAGAGGGAAGAAGCTGTTTAAGTGTCTACTGGATTTGGTGCGCATGGATCTGTAGCGTCTGCCTGAGGGGAGTAGCTTGAAAAGGTGGTGGGCAGGGTGCGGGGGATCCAGGAGGATTTTCCGTGCCCTTGTCTTGATTCTTGCAGTGTGCAAGTCCTCAAGAGTGGGTAGGGCGGTGCCAACGATTTTTCCGCCGTCCTAACTGTCCTTTTTTGTGGCGGCCCCAAACCAAACCGTGATGGAAGAACACAGGATTGATTCGATGACTGCCGTGTAGAACTGTCGTAGCGCCTCCTGTGGCAGGCCATGCTTCCTCAGCAGCCTCAGGAAGTACATCCTCTGCCGGGCCCTTTTCAGGATGGAGATGGTGTTGACTTCCCACTTCATGTCCTGGGAGACTGTGATTCCCAGGAACTTGAAGGTCTCGACGGTTGACACAGGGCAGTTGGATAGTGTGAGGGGCAACTGTGGAGAAGAGTGTTTCCTGAAGTCCACGATCATCTCTACAGTCTTGAGCGTGTTCAGCCCGAGGTTGTGTCGGCTGCACCAGAGCTCCAGCTGCTCCACTTGTTGGCGGTACGCAGACTCGTCGCCGTCTTTGATGAGACCGATGACCGAGGTGTCGTCTGCGAACTTTATGAGTTTGACAGCTGGATCTGTTGAGGTGCAATCGTTTGTGTAGAGAGAGAAGAGCAGTGGAGAGAGGACACATCCCTGTGAGGCTCCAGTGCTGGTGGTGCGTATTGATGATGTTGTTGCTCCCAGTCTCACCTGTTGTGTCCGTCCCGTCAGGAAGCTGAGGATCCACTGGCAGATCGTAGGGGACACACCGAGGTGGAGAAGTTTGGGGGTGAGGAGTTCCGGGATGATGGTGTTGAACGCAGAGCTGAAATCCACAAACAGAATCCTTGCGTAGGTCCCTGTGCTGTCGAGGTGCTCGAGGATGTAGTGCAGACCTATGTTGACTGCGTCTTCCACAGACCTGTTTGCCCGGTAGGCAAACTGGAGAGGGTCCAGCAGGGGTCCGCTGACGTTCTTTAGGTGGTTCAGCACAAGGCGCTCAAAGGACTTCATGACCACAGACGTCAGGGCGACAGGCCTATAGTCGTTCAGTTCCGATGTTGCCGATTTCTTGGGAACTGGAATGATGGTAGACTGTTTGAAGCAGGATGGGACCTCACACAGCTCCAGAGATCTGTTGAAGATTTGTGTGAAGACCGGAGCCAGCTGGTCAGCGCAGACTTTCAGGCAGGAGGGGGACACTTTGTCGGGCCCCGCAGCTTTCTTGATCTTCTGCTGCTTGAAAAGCCGTCTCACATCCTGTTCGTGGATCTGTAGTGGAGAAAAAGAGGGTGGTCTCCGATCTCCACTTCTAAATGCGGCCTCTTTCTCTTTCCGGAGTTGCCTGAGTTTGGGAGTAAACCATGGCTTGTTATTGTTGAAGGAGCGGAAGGACTTCGTTGGTACACACATGTCCTCACAGAAACTGATGTATGATGTTACAGTGTCTGTGTATTCATCCAGTGTGCCCGTTGAAGCTTCAAAGACGCCCCAATCAGTGCAGTCTAAGCATTCTTGTAGAGCTAGCTTTGCTTCATCTGTCCATTTTTTCACAGTCTTAACAACCGGTTTAACACATTTGAGTTTCTGTCTGTATGTAGGTATTAAGTGGATTAAATTGTGGTCAGAAAGACCCAATGCTGCACGGGCGACCGATCGGTATGAATTTTTGATTGTTGTATAGCAGTGGTCTAGAATGTTGCCTTCTCTGGTGAAACAGTCGATGTGCTGCTTATATCTGGGATGTTCACGGTTAAGATGTGCTCTATTAAAATCGCCCAAAATTATCAGGGGTGACTCTGGGTATTTTAGTTCGAGTTTGTTTACTTGTTCGGCTAGCGTTTGTATCGCTGTGTTAGCGTTAGCTTGTGGCGCAATGTAAACACCGACTAGTAAAAAGGAGGTGAACTCACGTGGCGAGTAGAATGGCTTGCAGTTTAAAGACAGCGACTCCAGGTCCGGGCTGCAGTGTGCGTCGAGCTTCGTGACATCAGTGCACCATTCTTTGTTGATATAGAAGCAAATCCCGCCACCTTTCGATTTCCCTGATAGCTCCGTGTTGCGGTCGGCTCGGAGAAGGCGGAAGCCGGGTAGATGTAGCGCGGAATCCGGGTGCCGGTCACTGAGCCAGGTTTCAGTGAAGCAGAGCGCAGCAGAACGTGCAAAGGTTTTGTTGGTCTTTGTGAGGAGAAGAAGTTCATCCATCTTGTTTGGCAGAGATCGTAGATTAGCAAAATGGATCGATGGGAGCGGGGTTCAAAATCCGCGCTGCCGGAGCTTGACGAGCACGCCGGCTCTCTTCCCCCTCCTCCGGCGGCGTTTCCATGCTCCGTACAGCGCAGCCGCTCTGCTCGCGATTAGCTCCGAAAAACCTTGTGGGTTTTCGTGTGCTGGTGAAAAAAGACCGAGCGTAGACTCCCCAATGCGCAGCAACTTTTCCCTCGTGTAAGTAAGCCGCTCAGGGTCGCCAAAAACTAACGAAAATGACAAAAACAGGGATAATACTAGGGAGCGTGTGACCGAGGCTGCCATACCTGTCGGCGCCCGATGTGTGTCGTGAGGCAATTCCCATTTGCTCTACTTTCTTGAATCAATAACTTGAATTTCAACATGAACTTTATTCCACAGTATATGTCTTGTGCCTTCAAATCTGGATGACTCCAATGCTTGACTAAGTCCAAAAATTGAAGTAGAATTTGAAATGATTTCCATCTTCTGAGCCAAGAGCATCCAGTTGTGTCCTGCAATCCCCGAAGGTTAAATATGTTGCGATTATTTTCATTAGGTGTACACAATGAATGCTTCGGGCCAATGAATGCCTCAGGCTTATCGTACCGCTGGGATCATCCTGCCTGAAAGCAGCAACACAGAATATACATTGAGTTTCTTAGTCGGGATCATAGGTGGGCGATCATCGGTATGCAGAGGTGGGCGTTTTACAAAATGTTGTCGGTTCGTCATTCATCAACCGTGAGCGGCCTGTGTACCCGTCCATCATTGTCAGTCCGTAATCACGAAATCAAACTGTCAGTCTGTCAGTCGTCATGTTAGTTTAACCGCATTTCCGTCGGTAAACTTCACCAGTCCGCCAGTCCGTCACTCAATCCCACCCCGCCCGCCCCATGCGGTGGCTCCACGCACCCAACTCAGACACATTTCAAATACACTTATTTACCAATCTATTGAACTTGTAGGAGTCCTACTCCTACTCAATTTAGCCCCGCGAAAACCATTTCACCAAGATTTAAAAGAAAAACCACAACAATAAAGGTTTATATGCAAATAAATACCCATACATAAAATATTTGACTCAAACAATGATAACGGGTTTGTGTTATAGCAAACTCACTTTGCCAAGTGAAGTGACGTATTGAGAGTTCTGTTGACCTGGTTAGTGACAATTACACTGACGTACAAAAACCCACATCTGGCAGTGCTTTCCCCCGTCATTCGTCAACAAAACGGGGGTTCGTTAGTGACGAACTGACTGACCTTCCGTCAGAAATTGACGAGATGCCCACCTTTGTCGTTATGATACATTGAACACGTATAATTATGAATTCAATGAAAACACCGTCCACTTTTTACTGAATAGCTTGTGATCTATACATATGAACCACTGAACAACAGAATGCCGAAAATAGTGTGTACTTACCAATAATAATTTTTCTGGCATTCAGCCAAATTTCCAATAATTGATTGCCATCCTCTTTCTGTCTTTCTGCTGTCATTTCTCTTTGGTCCTTGTGAACTGAATTATGAGCTGTGGTCTCCCTTGATGCCTTGTGATTGATTGGATTTTCTTGCTAACTTATGAACTGACCCCTGAAGGACATGGACAAAGCAGCTTTGGTGATCATGTGGATGTTGCTGAATACGGCTTAAAGACTCCTCACACCATAGATTTTGTGCTTACGTGATTATTTGGATTTGGTGGGAGCCATTACAGAAAGCTTCAGGCGTTATCACACGGTAAAATGCTCCAAAGAAATGGTCGTTTGTGTTAAAGTTGTTAATGTTTAGGAAGCACGAGTATGAAACAGTGAGTGTGTTTTCCATTTTTGTTTTTGTTTCCCCCAGACAACTACACATCACTTATATATTATCATACTCATAAGTCAAGCCCGTGCAGAAGAATTTTATAAGGGCAAAAGCATTTTTGTAATACCGTACTTCATTCAGCCTCTGCCCATGCTGTTGACAACAAAATGCATTTTTATGGCGCTCAAGTTATAAGTCACAAGCCAATTATAATGAAAAGTTATTTACACTTAAAGCTGAGGGGGAAAGCCAGGCACAAACCAACAGCAACCGATACTGAAAATACCATTTCACCAGACTGATGCATTCCATCTGAGTAGAAACTGTGTCAGCAATGTGAAGCTTCTATCTTCTAGCTAGAAGATTTCTTCTATCTTCTATCTTCTAGCTAGAAGATAGAAGCTACACACAGGTGGCAAGACTTTTAGCAGACTTTTGGCCGCAATTTGTCTTGTTTCCTCCTTTTCCGCGATGAGTTTCGAGTCATGCGCTCTTCAGCTCTACACTGTTCAGCCCAAGGTAACATGGCATCCATTCGTAATTGTTTGCATCCACCAGAGTCTTTTGTACCCAGTGCAAGTGGCTCACAAAGTGCAGTCTAACTGTATGCGTGGGTGCAGTTTCTTTTTTTTGGTATTTTCGCACAAGTGGGTGTGGGTGTTTTCCGCCATTGCGGACCATTGTGGGATGGAACGCAGCCGACTCCTGGCCAATCAAAGTGACCTCCCCTCATTCCCTTTCAAGTCACACAGTCCTTGACATTGCGGCAGGAGAAATTGATTCACTGGGGTTCGTGCATGACATTGGCACAGGCAAAGTGAGTTTAAATCCACCAGAATCGCGTTACACCACAAGTTAGACCTGTTTTTAGGTCATCTTAATTCTAGTCTACTTTTGGTCTGATAAAATTGCCAGATCCCCCAGGATCGGGGATTGGGGACTACGGGGGCATGCAATATAATACGCCGGAATCGAGGAGTAGCGTAGTTTGCCTGTTTTTACGCCGAGCGCAGTCTACTTTCTGTCACCAATCAGTCAAGTGCACCGGGGGGGCGCCAGCGTTTCCCGCCGGAAGTCCCGTTGAGGCAAAATGTGGTCGCAAACAAGGTGCACTATACTTGCCCTGGCACGAAAATGAAGCTACCTCTTTGCTCTTGATCTCTTATTTCTTCTTTGTCTGTTATGAATGTACTCCTTTTAAATAGTGCCCCCTAGAGTTCAGCCTAAGACACAACATGCATAAAATAACGTTTTACAGGCTACACGTCAGTGCAATGTGTTGCAAGAGTCTTTGAAAACCCTGCAGATAGATGTTAACATTTTATTATTGATGAGATGTTGCCATAAAAAAAAGTAGTTTGTCGTGAAACGTTTCTGACATTTTTATCGCAGTTGCAGGATAGCATTTTTAAATGCTTGGGACTCAAATATAAGCAATTGTACTGGTTGTAAAAAAAAAATATATATATATATATACTGTATATACATTATATATATATGTCCTAAATAAGTGGTATTTGTGCATCCCTACCTTCAAAGTAGCTGTATTATTGATTATGATGGTGGTTCAACAATTCAGATATATTGCCAATGTCACTCATGGTGTCATGGCTCACTCGCATGACTTCTCCGCAACCAAGCAGGGGTTTAGTCCACTGTGTGAGTATAAATACTGGATGTGCCCTGTGATGGACGATACAGTTTATACGCCGCCTTTTGCCGGAAGTAAGCTTGGATAGGCTCCAGCTTTCCGTAACACTGAAGAGGATAAGTCAAGGAAAATGATGGATGGATCATCTGGCTTTAATTCATGTTAAGAGGATTCTCTATAAAACAGCAGTGTAATGTTAGGCATATACTTAGGGTGGATGCTAGAATATGGGGTCTCACAATCAGAGTTTATGGGTTACAAGCTCAGCTCAGTCCTTTCTGTGAGAAGTTACTGTGAGGTACTCTGGCTTACTCCGACATATAGGCTAGGTTAGTTGAAGAGCCTAAATTGTCCATAGATGTGCTTGGTTATTTGTCTGTATAATATGACATTCTAATCCTGAAAGGCCACAGCAAATGTTTTCAATGAGCTAAAGATACCTTTACCAGTCAGGCCATGTGTATACTACTGTAATAATCAAAACAAAGCTACATTTTCATTTTAAAAAGCAAAAATACAAACTGCAATCAAAGGTATTTTACGTTTTGTCCCGTTAAAATACATAGCTGAGTAAAACAAAACATGAGCAGTGTCGTGAATCCATCCCATATCACTTTGAACAACGAACACACAATTAAACCGAAAAGATGTTTTCCCTCACAATCAATGACCATATCTAGTATCGACTGGCACTTTCATCGTGTTGCTATGTGCAAGATGAAGAAAAGCCCTGAAAATGCCCACCCAACCAAAACACAAAGTGAAGCAAAACATGTTTCACCTTGTGGACCTCTAGTTTGCAGGAGGCGCCGGCTTTCGCACAATGAATGGG
This sequence comes from Hippocampus guttulatus, assembly GCF_054856545.1. Lineage (NCBI taxonomy): Eukaryota > Metazoa > Chordata > Actinopteri > Syngnathiformes > Syngnathidae > Hippocampus > Hippocampus guttulatus. Next base: position 34,134,535 of record NC_141262.1, on the reverse strand, counting down.
CTGGCCATCTGCACAGATGTGAAGTGTTGCCTACAGCCACACCATAAGGAGAACACCCGATCTCGCATGATCCCGTAAACACCGTAACAGTATGCTGGCCAAAAAGTGGCAAGCAGTGAGCTGGATGGGATTGGGCCTTCACTTCTATCGAGCTTTTTCATTGACAAGGCACTCAAAGTGCTCCACACTGACTCCTCATCCACCTACAGATGACGCAGCAGCAGGGGTTGAGTATCTTGCTCAAGGACACGTCGACATGGTCGCAGTGGTTGGGGATCGAACCCACAACCTCTGGGTTGGGAATCAACCACTCAACACGAAGCCCTGCGAGCCCACTGATGTGCCCTTTGATTGACTGGTCATTGAAAATGGATGGGTTGATATACTGGCCTCCGGAAATATGAGTGTGCATGAATTCCTTCCTTTGAAGCTGCAACATTTGTTTCATCTCTTTAGAGCATAGGTGTCAAACTCAGGTCCTGGAGGGCCGCTGTCCTGCATGTTTTCCAAGTCTCCCTGTTCCAACACACCTGATTCAAATGATCAGATCATCAGCAAGTTCTGCAGAAGCCTGACATTGAACCTGTTCATTTGAATCAGGTGTGTTGCAACAGGGAGACTTGGAAAACATGCAGGACAGCGGCCCTCCAGGACTTGAGTTTTGTCACCTATGATTTAGAGCAGGGGTCGGGAACCTTTTTGACTAAGAGAGCCATAAAAGCAAAATATTTGGAAATGTATTGCAGTGAGAGCCATATATATATGTGTATTTTAAAATTTTTTCAACAAAATGTCAGTATAATAAGCCTCTGAATGTATTCTTTATAATAATTTTGTGATAATACTCACCATTAATGGTTTTCCATTCCTCACGATTGCTAAAAATCCAGCAAAACTATCGGAATGAAAATCATCTTGCCGGGTCCAGACGCGAAGTTACTGCTGGCTAGCTTGCACACTGCTCAGTAGCTTGCACGCTTCCTTTCAGCCATCTCTCGCACAGTATTTTGATGCAAACGTAGCATGGGGCGCGTCAAAGTGCCGCTCTGCATTCGAGCGTTTCATCTATGGTATTTTGTCATTGCAAATCAGACACACCGCAGAACCTGCTCTCTCGTCAAAGGCGTATCCTTCGGTCCATTCGTCCCGAAGTCAACCAAATTGGTCAACTTTTTTTCTTTTCGCCATCTTGTTCGCTTAGGATTAGCTTTGGGCTAATGGCCGAGCAGGTTGATTCAAAAGGGGGCGTATACCTGTTTCCACAGCAACGGCAACCAGTATCATCCAATCAAAATGGCTCCTGGAGCCAACTGCAGCCCGAACGAGGAAATGAGCAGTGAAAAATCAATCAATGGATGCATTAATAAACAAGCGAGTATATTTTCTTTTTATCTGCGAGCCAGATGCAATCATCAAAAGAGCCATATATGGCTCGTGAGCCATAGGTTCCCAACCCCTGCTTTAGAGAGTTGCACAAACTGATGACACAATGTCAAATGGAAAAAGTAGCTGTGCATTGCAAATCACTGAAACCCATCTTGACACAATATTATTCCTACTTCTGTCACTGTTTGTTTTTCTTCTTTTTCAAATCAACATTCTATTTTCTTTATGTTTTTGAGGGAGCCAATGTTAGAGGTGTTGTGCAACTGTAGATTTTCAGAACATCAGAAGCGACTTCATGAAGTTACAGCATGCTTCAGAAAATGGTGTGCAGTCAATAGATAATTATTAGATGTTATTCTGACATCCTCTTGTTTTTTTCAAGATGAATTCTGATCATTTTTGCTTGAGGATGTTGATAAGTACAAAATGGAAGGGATTATCCTTTCATCAGTCAATGTTTGTTTTTCTCATTAATATCTAACTGCCACTTTGTACTCAATAGTTGGTCTTTTTTTTCTCTTCAAACATTAAACAGTCTCAGCAAGGCATTGTACTCCTTCAAAATTATTTCAGAACACCTTCATGAAGCAGGTCAAATATTTGGATTCATCTCATAGTTTGGCAAAATAAGGCTGCTGTTCGTGAAATCTCATGAATATTACTCTCACTTTTGTCAGCTTAAATACATTACAATAATGCAGTTGTATTAAAAATAAAAGTTGTTGCAGTATTGCGGGCGCTTGTCACCATTCTGTGCAGACGATAGATGGACCCAAATGAATGCAGGAAAACAGGAGTTTAATCTCTGAAAAGAGTTTGTTTTCAGAAACAAAGACAAACAAGGAGCAGAGAAGAAACAAAATACAAAATTAACGTGAAGTCCTAACCCCCCCAAATAAACAGGGTTCAAAGTAACAAAGAAGCACAGATTAACCTCACGCTGAGAGAAGTAATCGCATGACTCAGTTCACGTTACACAGGACAGTTCCAACAATCATGAACCGGAAAAGCCTGCAGGAAACCAGGCAACTGAACACAAGCACACTGATGAGACGACGAGGGACACCTGCGGAGCTGATGGGTTGACACAAAGAACAGGGCCGAGGAGAACAAGTGCCGACAAAAACCTAATGAGTTGACAAAACATGACAAGTGACACGGAAAACGAGTCAACCACTTGCACAGTGAGTGATTCTGCTTGTTTATGTAGCCAAATGTTCTTTATCATGGGTGGTTTTAAAAAGTGAAAAATTTGGAAATTGTTGGGCCACCATTTTTTTATAGCAATAGCTTGTATGAAAATGTTTGTTTTTCAAAATTTTCTTATTCTTCACAGTGAGTCCATAATTTAATTTTTTTTTCCGTTTTTGTATTGTTTTACCAAAACATGTCTATGTTTCTATCGTGTCGTCAATTCTTATTTAATTAATTAATTAAGAAACCTTTATTAGTCTCGCAATGGAGAAATTCCCAATTCACAGCAGCAAAGTTATGAAAAGAAGAAGTAGAACAACAAAATATAGGAGCTGCTGGAAAGGCAGCCACTCTCGCGGCGCCATTTTGAAGTCAAAAATAACAAAAATAACACAACACAACACATAGGACACAGACAGTCGTGCAATCTTCACCAATTTTCTGCATACACTTTGTTGTCTGAAGCAGTTCTAGATGAAAGAGGAGAGGATCAAAGTGTCCTTTCACCAGTGGATCAGAGACGTCATGCTGAAAATGTGCACACGTCTGCTACAAGCTAAGTTTTGAAAGCAAACACGAAGCTGTAGCGTCCATTGACGAAAAGAGATGAGTTCACTTCTCCTGTCCCACGTAGTCCGCTTCAAACCCCAAGCCGCGACTCTCAGTTCCAAATCCGCATCGGCGCTCCGCGCTAACGCTCCTTTCTTCTCATCGTCGGCTCCTCAAGACTTACATCCATCCAGCCGCAGACCGTTTAACAGCACCGATCTCTCCGCTGAACAAAGCGGGGCTGTGAAAAATGCTGCCCATTACAGGCGCAAGACACAAGCGCCCCGGGACTGTCCAGCGACGACAGTCAAATGGCGCCGACATTCCTCCCAGTCAAAAACAGTGCTGGTATACCCATGCTGCCGAGAAGGCGCAACCACCGAGCACAGAGTCTCCTCCTTGATGAATGTCGTGGCCAAAAAATGCTGAAAAAAGTCCACATCAGGTCCACACGACGTAACAACAAACACAAAGTGACAAAACAAACACAAAAACAACAAAAAAAGCAATGCTCATGAGAGCACTTGCTGACGGCTGCCTACTCGGGCGCCATCTTGACTTCCTTTTTATGTCCCATATCTGATTATGCCCCCTAAAGCTCACACAAAAGATGAAGATGTTAAAATGAACATCAACATCCATCCATCTTCCGAACCGCTTGATCCTCACTAGGGTCGCGGGGGGTGCTGGAGCCTATCCCAGCCGTCTCCGGGCAGTAGGCGGGGGACACCCTGAATCAGTTGCCAGCCAATCGCAGGGCACACAGAGACGAACAACCATCCACGCCCACACTCACACCTAGGGACAATTTAGAGCGTCCAATCAGCCTGACATGCATGTTTCTGGAATGTGGGAGGAAACCGGAGCCCCCGGAGAAAACCCACGCAGGCCCGGGGAGAACATGCAAACTCCACACAGGGAGGCCGGAGCTGGAATCGAACCCGGTACCTCTGCACTGTGAAGCCGACGTGCTAACCACTAGACTACCGGGCCGCCTGAACATCAACATGGATCTGTTAAACTTCCTCTGGCAAATAATTGCTTGTCAGAGCGAAGTCTAGTTACAAGCCATAAAGGCTCAATTTTGTCCTAATCAGCTAAATGAAGTCAATCTGAGTTCAGTCAATACTGAGACACCTCACTGGGGAGTGTACCAGCATTTCGTTCTATTTGGTACTACAGTTGGTCTTTCTCTCAAGGCATGAGGCCAAGTGCAGGAGCGGTTCTGCCAGACATTGTGCTTTTTCTCTCACATGATCCGTTTTGCATTTTGGAACGTGTGTGCGCCTCATAAATGTCAACTGTCACTCATCGATCAAGTTCAACGTGTGTGCGGGGCCTGTGCAAACTGCCTCCGAGCGCTGCAGTCTGTGATTCCACTTAGTTCATGACGCAGCTCGAAGACTGACAACGAGACCTCTGTCTACCTGGCAGTAGACGCTTTACTTGGTGATCACACATCCCTTAGTTTGCAGTAAATGACACAAGGTTCACTGTCTATATTTATAATTGCCGGTGAGGCACTGTATTCTACAGTGATAAAATGTTTGCTGAACTATTCGGTATTAGTAACATTTTTTTTTACCACTACAACTACCGCTTAGCAGTGTTATAGGGCAAGTTACATCCAAAATGAAATATATTTCATCATACTAGTTACTTACATTTGAAAGTAATTTACAATACTTCCTCCTGTGTAGAATCAAATGTTACGTAAATTCAAGTTAGGTTAAAGTTACTTTTTTTAAATCTGCAAATTCACTAATCAATAATGAATTGATTAGTTCATGATTCCAACAATTTAAATTGTAAATGCAAAATTTTCAACCATAGCTGGTAACGTTAACTTATAATTAGGATCATAAAGTACATGTATATGGTGTGGGGTGTAATGTTAAATGTGTCCACTCTTTGGTGGGAGATCACTGCCTTTGATTAATATTTGAATCAATAACAAGATAATGTTTTTTTAGTTTTTTTTTTTTTAAACATAAATATTGGAAGGGCGCCATGGTGCCCACTTGGTTAGCACATCAGTCTCACAGTGCTGAGGTCGAGTGTTCAAAATCCGGCTTTGGCCTTCCCGTGTGGCGTTTGCATGTTCTCCCTGTGCCTGCGTCAGTTTTCTACAGGTACTCCTTCCACATGCCAAAAAAACATCTATGGCAGGTTGATTGGGCCCTCCAAATTGTCCTTCCATTGAGGAAGCAGGGACGACAGACTCTGAGGTGGGCTCTCCTACCTCTGGGGTTGAAGGTGGTTAAAAAGGTCATCAGTGGCAGATTCCCATCGGAGGATGAGATCCGCTCTGTGGCGATTGGTCATTGTCAAATCAAATCACATTTATTCATATTACCCTTAATCACAAAAAGTCTCAAAGGGCTTCACATCCCCACAGTTGACGAGTATTCACAACATCCCCTGACCTTAACCCCTAGAGGGCAAGGAAAAACTAAAAAATAAAAAATAAAACATCTGGGGAAAAATGAGAAACCTTGAGAAGGGACTGTAAATGGGAGAATCCCCCTCCTTCCGCGATGACAAGGCAATGGATGTCGAGTGGGCAACATTTCACTCAATATATACAGTGTTAGTTGCAATGATATAAAAGTCCATTTAACAGGATGAAAACGCTGCAGGGAGATGCCTTCGGTAAGGTGGGTCCCCCTCTGAACCCGGCCTGGTTGGTCAATGAAGAAATCTTCATAGCAACGCCTCCGAGTGGTCGACCCAGCTCTTGTTTAGCTCAGTCAGTGCAAATCATGTCCATAATGACCAGAGCAGAATCCATACAGCGACATCCAATTGGGTCATCATCACCTTGCCCCCTCTCCAGATCAGGGAGGAGGGGGCAGTAGGAAAAGCAGAAACAGCAGTACAAACGGGCAACATATAGTTCAACAAAATCCAAGAATATACACATGAATCTTAAATTTGGTTTAAAACATTTCAACTGAGGTAGCTGCTCTAATTTGCATGGGTAGGGCATTCCAGGGCACTGGAATTTTTGCATCACCGGCAGATAAAATGGAATGTATCTTAGCGATATTGCAAAGGTGAAAAATGCAGTTCTAGTTACATTCTTAATGGGCATTTGAAAAGATAGTGTTGAATCAAATATAACACAGAGATTTTTTTGTTGAATCATTTTGGGTAATTTGTCGAGGCTCAGAGTTGTGTCCTTGAATAGATCCCGATCCCGAGCAGGGCCAATAATCATCATCTCAGTTTTATGGGGGTTAAGAAGCAAAAATATTTGAGGTCATCCATTGTTTAATCTTGAGATTACAGCAACTGCGGCATATGTAGTTGGGTATCATCAGCATAACAGTGAAAACTAATGTTATATTTACGTACTATGTCACCGAGCGGAAGCATGTAAATGCTGAACAAGATAGGGCCAAGTACTGATCCCTGTGGGACTTCAAATGTAACATTACAAAACTCAGAAGTCGCATTACCATAAACTACACTCTGAGAAGTAAGAACTAAACCAGGAAAGTGCTGAGCCTGAAATACCAACATCATGGGCATTTCAATAGTATGTTATGATGAATAGTAAGTCAGCGCTAAGATCGAGTAAAAATAATATTCATGAGGTATCGGAATCTATAGCTAGGAGAAGATCATTGATCACTTGAGCATGGGCCGTTTCAGTAGAATGATGGGCCTTAAATCCTGAATTAAATGGTTCAAATCGTTAGCGGCCATGTAGTCATCACTGACGAAGGACTTTGTAGACTGGTGCCAGCAGAATCACCTTCAGATCAACCCGAGCAAAACTAAGGAGTTGGTTGTGGATTTCTGCAGGAAACAGTCCTCACCTGCACTGATGAACGTCCAAGGTATGGACATAGAGAGGGTGACCTCCTACAAGTACCTAGGTGTTCTTCTAAACAATAAACTGGACTGGTCTACGAACACGGACGCCCTGATTAGGAAAGGACAGAGCTGACTCTTCCTACTCAGGAAACGGAGGTCTTTTGGGGTTCAGGGGTCACTCCTGAAGACTTTCTACAACTCGGTGGTGGCTTCGGCCATCCATTATGGCATTGTCTGCTGGTCAGGCAGCATCTCGGCCCGGGACAGAAAGAGACTGGAGCGACTGGTCAGGAGGGCCAGTTCTGTCCTGGGCTGCTTCCTAGACACTCTAGAGGAGGTGGGCAACAGGAAGATGCTAGCTAAGCTAAAAGCTATGATGGACAGTCCCTCCCACAACCCTCCAGCCCGCCCTGACAGCACTGGGTAGCTCCTTCAGCCAGAGACTGTTACACCCGCGCTGCAGGAAGGAGAGATACCCCGCTCGTTCCTACCAACTGCTGTCAGGCTGCTGAATAAAAAATAAAATGTGTTGTCTATATCTATATTTATATTGCACTTAATTAAATGGTGTACATTGAAATCGTAACATTTATTTTGTGAATGCAAACACTTTGTTTTTCTTATTTTTTTTCTTTCTACCCACAATCTTGCTGCTGTAGACTGTAAATTTCCCCAGCGTGGGACAAATAAAGGTTATCTTATCTTATTAAGATGTTCTGCTACAACTTTTTCAGTAATTTTCGCAAACAGGACTATAGTTAGAGAAACTCTCTGGGTCAAGATTTGGTCGATTCAGAAGGGGTCGAATAACAGCAGTCTTCAACGCTGCTGGTACAGTGCCAGAGGATTGTGATAAATTAATAATATTTAAGATGAACAGTCCTAAGATTGTAAACAGAGCTCATGAGTTTCCCAGGACGCGGGTCGAGCGCGCACGTTTTCTGTTTTGCTGCACTAACCAGCTTTGTAAGACTTTCAAGAGAACACATTTTTCTTTGGTACAGATATGTCATCTTTTACTGCATGGTTGATGGAAGACAACGAGTTTAGTCGCACCCCATTTGCACTCAACTCTCTGTTTGCTATAAAAGGTAGCCAGCCACGGTGAAGCAAGAATACTCTTCTAAACCTCTCGTGCAGGCAAGGGGCCAGGGACAATAAGTCAATGCCAACTCATCTTTCTGGCGAGATCACAAGTGCTAGCAATGTTCCTCTTTGTGTTTTCTGATTGTCTCATCCTAGTGTCGTTGGAGCCGATGTGTATCACTACGTCCGAGTGACTAGTGTTGTTTGCCTTTCGCTGGCGTCTAGGGCTATTGTGTGCCAGCTCCCTAAGGTTAGTTTCAATGTAGGGCGCTTTGGCTCGAGGAGGCAGAAGGACATTACTTTAGATGGGTTTGTAAGTTTGATGTTATGGGTGATGGAGTCACCTATAACTAAAGTGCGGGAGCCAGTAGACCAAGGTGGAGTGGAACTGCTGTGTGTCTTAGCGGGCTCAGTGTGATTAGCAGGTTGCATAAGACTAATTTTAACCAGTCTAACAGGCTGACTTCAAGCCACGCTAACTGGAGTGTCCGCCACGTCCACAGTTTGTCATATCATTCTGCTCTAGCTGATGGACACGACCCTCTAGCAGGGTTAGCCACTGAGTGAGAAGGATGCAATTAGTACAAGTGGAGCATGAAGCCATACTTACTTTTACTCATACGGTGAACGAAGCAGGGGATCAGCGAGCTCTCCGCCGCCGATGTCTGTGGAGCAAAAGGAAGCAAAATGGATCCTACCTCGACAGGTAGTGAAGGGTGGAGTCTTTGTGGCTCGCTAACTCTCGCTTGTCCAACAACCTGAACTGGTCATCATTTTCTAACATTAAGCCACGTTCAGCTTTTTCTCTAAAGCAAACTTGTGTATATTGGGACAAAAAAGCTTCAAGCACATAAAATCTGAAGTACTGTAATACATAAACTAATAATATTGTTTTGATATTGTTTGAGGTTGAAGCGGCCATAAGTAGAAATGTGCATGTGAATTTTGGGCAAAAAATTGTTAGAAAATTGTTACAGAATTTTCTGACATTAAGCCATGGTAAGCTTGCGTTGTGCCTTTTAGGCCTTCCCTAATAAACAATTTCATTGTTGGATTGGCAAGGCTCGAAATAAGCGGTTTCGCATCGCTGGTTACATGTCAAAATGTGGACTTTGCACCCTTATTAATACACATTGACTGGCAAAACAGAATCAAATGCTAAGCCGGCACTCTCTGCATCACTTCAAAGAGCCCGCACATGATTGTTAATTAGTCTCACAGACTGCTGCATGTCGCCGATGACTGACAGCTGTAACCCACACAGACAGGGAGCGTGAACAGAGACAACAAGAGGGACAGCAGGAAAAGGAGTTAAATCTGGACACAGTTCAACTTTATTCACAATACAAAGGCCTTTGACTTTGTATTGTACAGTCTACAAGGGGAAAAACAATGACAGTGTCTTCAAAGCAAATGTTGCTGCTTGACGGAGACTCTCAATGTATCAAATATCAGTCCCTCTTGGGAGAATCTTCTCCAAAACAGGGCAGAATTTGCAACAGAAGAAACCGAATCAGCTCCTCAAAACAGAGGTGTTTTTAGTTGAAAGATTTTATTTTATTATTATAGGAACATTTTTTTTAAAAACGGAAACATTACAGTATATTGTAATGAACCGGTTATGGATATTTTATTGTCATGTGTTGCCGTGGGGCGGAGCAATTGTTACAAATACGTCCAGTCCTGTTATTTTGGGTGCTTAAATTTACGAATCTGTCAATGCACCACTGATCATGTGTGCCAATAAGTGTGTGTGTGAGAGAGAGAGAGAGTGTCACAACAACGTCCATACAGTGTGTGCCATCCATCCATCCATTTTCTGAACCGCTTTATTCTCACAAGTGTCGCGGGGGGTGCTGGAGCGTATCCCAGCTGTCTTCGGGCAGTAGAGGGGGGACACCCTGAACCGGTTGCCAGCTAATCGCAGGGCACACACAGACGAACAAGCATCCACGCTCACACTAACACCACAGGACAATTTAGAGTGTTCAATCAACCTGCCATGCCTGTTTTTGGAATGTGGGAGGAAACTGAGTACCCGGAGAAAACCCCTGCGTCAGAGAACATGCAAACTCCACACAGGAAGGCCAGAGCTGGGATGGAACCCAGGACCTCTGCACTGTGAGGTTGACGCGCTAACCACCAGGCCACCCTACAGTGTGTGCTTTATAGTAAATTTGTTGTTTGTTTGTTTATTGCACATAAAACATATATACAGTAATAATTTGACAGAAAATAAGGTAGATAAAAAAAGTAAAAAGAAAGAAATCATCTTCATTCAACACAGTTATTATGTTCAAGGGAGTAGGAAGAAGTAAAAAACTTATCTAGTCCTACCCCGTTATGTGATTGTATCTAATAAATCATTTTTATATCAATCAGAAAAGAAAAAAGTAAGAAGAAAGAAGTCTCCATTAAGGTTCATACTTTACCCTTAACCGTGATATTTTTTACAACTTTTGGTTTGTATCGGGATTATATACTTCCACACCCTGACACTCTTGTGTCAATTTTCTCTTGTATTCATAATGGATATTTATATACCTTTCTCTATTTATCAACTTAGTTCTGATTTATCATTATATTTAATGTTTTGAATTTATCATTTTAACTCTGATTGATGTAGGTTGTTTGTACTATTTTTTTGAATTTGTTTTTGAACTCAGCAAGCGATTTACTCATTTTCAGGTCCGTTTCGAGATTATTCCACAGATTAACACCTTTGATAGATACACTTCTTTGCTTGATGTTTGTTCTTGTTTTGAGTTTTTGGAATAAGTTGGTACCTCTTAAATAAGCATGACTTTAATGTATCCTGTAGACCAGGGGTGGCCAACTGCAAAGAGCCACACACACACACGCGCGCACACACTTTTTTGCCCAAAGATCGACTTTTGGAGCGACCAACCTCCCACGATCGACCCGATCGCGCACGTGCAAGCATATGAACACACACACACACACACACACACACACGCACACGACCATGCACTCGCGCACATATGCATGCACGCCACGACAAGCAACAGCCGGAGCGCCCGAACATAAATAAAACCTAAAGACACAAACAAAGAAATCCCCACCCCCCATTTCCTCGCAGTCGACTTGGGACCAGTCTGCTGGCTCTTGGTCGATTGTGATCGACGTATTGGACAGCTCTGCCTTAAAAACAGGTAATTCGCTAGCTAGCTTAGCACTTAACACTGAGGGTCGTTGTCTGCGCATGAGTGGTGATTCCGTCATCTGATTGGATGCCCTCTATGTCAATCAAGTAACGGGATTAATGATAGGCTGACGTAGTACGTTCTGTGTATTCAGCACCGTTGTTTGAATGGCAGCGCCATCGCCGAGGCGTTTTTGACAATTGTCGTGTGAAAGCCCGGGAGCCGCATTGAACCAGCCAAAGAGCCGCATGCGGCTCGCGAGCCGCGGGCTGGCCACCACTGCCATAGACCTTGGTAGAATTTACAATGTATTGCTTCCAAGATACCGTTGAGTATAGCCAGACAGCATGCCTCAATGTAACTTAGATAGCGCTGTTGCTGAGCCTCAATAAACCCCCAATTACCTAAAATTGCTACTGCTAACTCCTGTTTTGCGTAAGTTGTCACACTTGACAGAGCATTTGACTCTGCACTTGATTTTTTTTTCTCCTCTTAATTGGTGGCGCTGGTTAATACACATTATGTAAACAATATAAGGAATCATTATAATACAATTTTACATTTAGTAGTGATAGATTTATTGCCAGTGGGAGAAGTGTCAACTGAATTGTCAAGGCATTTTGGTGACGTGGCAGCTGCCAGCCTGTAAAACTGCCTCCGACTATCGTGTACAATTGATGCGTTCGTAAGAGAGAGATATTCTCGTCTTTGATGTGTACCATATTGGCAAGTAAGAAATTATGCTCGTCGTGATTGTTTCAGTTAACAACTTATATTGTAAATGATCTAATGGACCGCTTTGCCCTTTATTTTTTATCATATCTTGCGGTCCCAAAATTGTAACATGAGACCCCCAGCACTGATACATAATATTAATAATCATTACTGGTATAATAATAACTGTAAAATCCACAGTAGCTAAAACAAAATCAGCTACATCAAAGCACATCTGCAGCACCAATGCTGGCCTCATCAGAGACAACATGAACTGTGACTAAATGTTTGTGTGTTGGTGAGAGCGTGACAACTGCAGTGTTGTTTTACCTGCAGTGTATTCATGCCTTCATCTCTCTCTCTCTCTCTGCTCCTTTCCAAGTCAGACTGTGTTGAAGATACATTAGCTGGAGAGAACGTGTTTGTGTGTATGCGCTTGCATGTTGACAGAGCAGAGAGATTTAATTGACACCCACAGGGAAAATTATACATGCTTCCAAATGCTCTTCCTCTCTGTACGTGCATATTCGAAAAAAAAAAATGTTCATCTGTGTGTGCGCATAACACGAACACTAAACTGGGTCTCTCGTGAGCATGATGGGGTGTTTTTTTTTTGTGTCTACAGAAAGTACATTTGAGTGTTTTGCCGGCGTTGCCTCCATATGCTTTCTCACACTTTCTTACATCTCGAAGTGTTACTCATTCGTTATTCTCTTTCTCAGGATCATCCTCCATGTGCTGCATAATGAAGACCTTTAATATATTGTCGCTTTACAACATGCTCACGCACACACTCAAGGGAGTCCAATACATCCTACCGGCTCTTATCTGCCTGTGTGTTTATGCATTCATACGCAAGTCTGGATCATTATACTTGCAAGGAGCCAGTAATGACTGCAGTGTGTTTATATTGCCTAGAAGGCATAATGGCGTCACTGAATTTTTTTTTTTAATGGTTGCTTCATATTTGCTGTTGTTGCTCAAGCCAAAAATAATTTCAGTGCCTCAATTTAATTGAGTTGTTGAATATTCTTCATTTTGTGTGACAAATGTAAATGGTCCACACAGATGTCAGAAGCAGTCATAATAACTTTTCATTCTTTCAAATCAGGTGTTTCCAGCCTGGGGTTCGAAGTTTTTCAAGACGGCATGCTGTTACAATTTATTGGTCATCATTTAATAATTCAATAATGGCTGCAATTCCCCGTTCGCATTACGTTTTTTGAACGCACCTGGGCTTATGTGTCACAAAGAATGACACGAGTCGGGAGTGGGAGGAAGAATACCGAGAGCGAGTATCTGAGCGCTGTTTGCATTACTTGTACCAAAAATCACATTTTGCATTCAGCAGCCCTCTATGGTAGAGACAACAATCAACAGTAAATGACAAATTTCCATATAAATTACTGGTAGGGGCTCAGCCTGAAGGTCAATACGAACAGTGCTTTATTGTGATATTACTGAACCTTTGCAAACTGCTAACCTCTCTCAGAATATGGCTGTTGTGGTCTCTCACATATACGAAATAGGATTCAAAAGCGGCGGAACTTTCAAATACTTCACTTGTATTGATAACTGCCCACATGTAAGTAATTATTATTTCTGGAGAAGATACTGTACATAATTCGGTGTTGAGGAAAATAAAGTTCTGCATGGAAAAAAAAAATGATGAGTACCCCATGTGTAAATTTTCATTTTCTGCTCATTGGTCACAGCTATAAAGTACAAAACGTTTAAAACGTATATACATACGGTATTTAATAAATGCCAGCGCTCTTGTGGGCCAGTCAAGTATCGTGACACCGAACTCAACCTATTACGTGTCTGATAATGTTGTTTTGTGAATGTGGACATAGCCGTGCTTCAAGAAAATAGGTTCGTTGTCATCAAAAAGATTCTCCAAAAAAAAAAAAAGAGGAAAAAAAAAAGACATGTCTTGTCTATCCATGAAACATGCAGGCGCAAAATGCATAACTAGAATAATTGAAATGGCCTTTCTAAATGGTGAACAGGAGTCATGAACACCACCACATACAGTGAAACACATAAAAGGAAAAAGCATGGCTTTGCAGTTGTCCTATTAATACAATGGTCAGAGCATTCAGGACTGCGGGATAAATGGAAGAGAGGAGATGCTTTCTGCAGATTTTTTCCATCACAGAAGTAGCAAAATGGGATTATTGTGTCATTAAGGCATCCATCCATTTTCCGAACCGCTTGATCCTCACTAGGGTCGCGGGGGGCGCTGGAGCCTATCCCAGCCATCTCCGGGCAGTAGGCGGGGGACACCCTGAATCGGTTGCCAGCCAATCGCAGGGCACACAGAGACAAACAACCATCCACGCCCACACTCACACCTAGGGACAATTTAGAGCGTCCAATCAGCCTGCCATGCATGTTTTTGGAATGTGGGAGGAAACCGGAGCACCCGGAGAAAACCCACGCAGGCCCGGGGAGAACATGCAAACTCCACACAGGGAGGCCGGAGCTGGAATCGAACCCGGTACCCCTGCACTGTGAAGCCGACGTGCTAACCACTGGACTACCGGGCCGCCTTGTCATTAAGGCATACAGCACAAATCCATTCTTTAAATGCGTAACTGCAGTAAACGATGACATATCTATAGCAAAGAAAAAGAGCCATATTTCATTCCTTTTCAATTCTGTGTCACCGTGATGTGAGCCAACGGATAATGACTCCTTTTTATATTGTACACTCAGCTCTTGTAATTTGTAACTCAAAGCTTTCTTTGGCGGGCAGATATGCTGAATGACTGCGCCGTCGTCCTTTTTCACTTTTTCCCCATTTTAACTGCTCCTTAAATTCACAAAATAATGATGACATTTCTGAATCAGATTTCACAGGATGTATTCCCTTGCTAGATAAAAAAAATAATAATACAAAAAAGCCTTAGCTTTTGGTCAGTGATACCACCTGCACTCCAGATGTTTATTTCACAGAATTGCTTTCAGAAATCTGCCTTGGAAAGAGGCCATAAAAGCTGATTGGGAAAGGGCTGACCGATTAAAAAAAATGGAAGGTGCTTCAGCAAATTCTCATTTCTTTTCATTACTATTATTGCTCAGTCAGACTAAAATATTGAGTAGAAGGATGAACAACATTGTGCTAACTTGGCGTTGCTATGATTAGGGAAGATGCAATGCAGCGTATTTCGAGATGCCCGTTTCATTGATGGAACAAATCGCTGTAGGTTAATATTACCTCAAATCAACATTTACTCATGCTAATGTGCCTCCAAACACCGAACTCAGCCGAAATGAATTTATTTATTTATTTTTTGAAATAAGAAAGCCGATTAATGTTTATCTATTCATCCTTCAGAAAATTAAAAGTGAAGCGATACCTGCCTGGTACTTGATGATGTAGTTAGCCAAATGCGGTGAAGAAGATGATGGATCTTGACGAGAAATAGAAGAGACAAACTGAAACAGAATCAAACTTTCAGACCTTCCGTTTATCAGCACAAGCCTCAAACAGCACAGCAGTTCCCAAAAGCCAATAATCGCATTCACTTTATCTGCCTGGTGGAAAAATCTGGAGGCTCTCAGTTAACACTCAGCATGTTTTTTCCAATCTGTCATAATCCTGACCTTTGAGATTAACTAAATTACCTCTGCATTTTCAACACATGGTAACAAAGATGGATTTGCCACCTGCAACATTTATTCAAAAAGCTATGATGTGAAAATGTGTTCCAAGAATTTCAAAGAAAAAGGCGTAAACTTCTTTCATTAGCAAAGATCAAAATTAGCAAGCAAAGAACACTTGAGAACACTTTACGGTACCTTACAACTACCAAATTTAACCCTTTCAGCGACAGCGGTTACGACTGTGGACAGCTTATTACGTTATCAGGTTACAGAGTGAATGAAAGGGTTAGAAATAGAACAGTGTGCAATGCATCCCACAACAACAACAACAACAAAAATCTTGGATTTTTTTTATAAATGAAATTAATTCCGTACACTCTGAGGTGCACATTTCGTTAGTACTGACTGACAGCTGTTTAACTAAAACTTGACAAATGAAGGGAAAAATTACGGAGTAAGCACTGACGCAAGTGGGTTTTCGTCCGATAGCATAATTGTCTGTATATGAAAATAGTGCACTCAACATACAAACACGTTTCCAGTGCACACCAATCTCAACATTCACAATTCATAGCATGCTTGGATTCAAAATGTGCTTCTTTTGATGAATGTAATCTTCCCTGGGCCCAACATGTTTGGCAATGGTGATAATATGGGCGCTCGACTTGTTTCAGAAGCTAGTCTTTCACACTGCCAACATTTGAGATTGTGGGCCAGCAGAAGATTTTATAGTCTTTATAGAAGAGGTTCTAATCTAGAGGGATCAAGTGGGTAATGCTTCTCCAACGACTGATTTTAATAATAATATGCATTTTATTTAAAAGCGCCTTTCATGCCACCCAAGGACACTGTACAGACAATAAGAAAATACAATGTAAAAATTAGTAAACGAGATATTATATAAAAACAGGACATAAAATCATAAAATCATAAAAACATAGGAAATGGAAGAGCTATGTGTTGTAGGCAATCCTGAACAGGTGTGTTTTTAGACGGGACTTGAAAGTGGAAAGAGGTGTGCAGTTTTGGAGGTCCGGAGGTAGGTTGTTCCAGAGCTTTGGAGCAGCGTGACTGAAGGCTCTGGCTCCCATGGTGCTCAGTCGGGCAGGGGGCACTGACAGGCGGAGGGAGGACGAGGATCTGAGGGAGCGAGAGGGGATATGCACCTGGAGAAGGTCGGATAGGTAAGGAGGGGCCAGGTTGTGGATGGCCATATATGTATATAGAAGCAGTTTGTAATTGATGCGATGTTGAACAGGGAGCCAGTGAAGCTGTTGGAGAACGGGGGTGATGTGCTGCTGGGAAGATGTGTTTGTGATGATGCGAGCAGAGGCGTTTTGGACCAGCTGGATTTTATGAAGGGACTTTTGAGGTAGGCCGAAGAGGAGAGCGTTGCAGTAATCAAGGCGGGATGTGACAAGACTGTGGACAAGAATAGCAGTGGTGCGGGGGGTGAGGGAAGGGCGAAGTCTGGTAATATTGCGGAGGTGGAAATAAGCAGTGCGGGTGATGGTGTTGATATGCGAGTGGAAGGTGAGCATGCTATCCAGGATGACACCCAGACTCTTAACCTGGGGGGAGGGGGACACTAGGGAGCTGTCAATGTTGAAGGAAAAACTGTTTACTTTGGATAAAGTGGATTTGGTGCCAAGAAGGAGGACTTCCGTTTTATTAGTATTTAATTTAAGAAAGTTTGTTGTGAACCATGTTTTGAGTTCGGAGAGGCAAGAGGTGAGGGAGGGGGGTGGGAGTATGGAGTTTGGCTTGCAGGAGAGGTAGAGCTGGGTGTCATCAGCAAAGCAGTGAAAGTGGATATTAAATTTGCGGAGGATATGGCCAAGAGGCAGGAGGTAGATGATGAAGAGAAGGGGACCTAGGACAGATCCCTGTGGTACACCTGTGGTGACTGGGGAGGGCTTTGAGGTTTTTGCCATTTGTGTATTCTTTTTGGTTTAAGATGAATACACACTGCCTATACCGCAAGTTGCTTTCGAGTATGAATGGGTTGAGAACCGGTTCCCAGAGTTCAATTCCTTGGAATTGTTTGCCGTTTTTGTAAACGATTCCCTCATCAAACCCAGTCGGGACGAATGACATCACTACACACATTGTCTCGTCACGTTATTTGATAGTGCAGCCAGCAAGAAACATGGCGCCTCAGGCTCATAAGTTTGTTTGCATTTCAGAAGAAAGGAAAACAACAGGGCAACTTGCAAATGACATTAATATTTTGTCTAAGGGAAGAAACAATGACCAATATACAAAAGCATTTGCACATTCTGCATGCGCTCACTTTTAGATGACGGCCACGCTTTTGATCCGCTCCAGAGTGCTCAACCCATCACCAGTGGCAAAATAACCACGTCCTCTCCTGTCAATACTCCAGGCTACTATGCTCGTGCTATTATTATAGAACCTGCTGTGTGGCGACAGAAGGTCTGACTGTCTTAGAGGCTAGCAGAACTTGCTCTTGTGTACTGCTAGCTTCTCCTTTCACGAAAAGCAGGGACGAGTGAGTTCTCAGAACACAGTTGGACTTGAGTTGAATGGCAGATGGCACTCCGTCAAGGAATCTGAGAACGCTGACCTCTTTAAGCACACACGGTTGGGTTTGGAAGGTTATGTTACTTGCAACTAAGACATTAAACTAAGTCGAAGCTTGTTTGGTCTCCCCATTTCCCCCAAAAAGTATTGAGAACTGAATCGAGAAACTATTGAATCATTAAACGGAATCGAAATTGGAATCAATGCATTCTCATCCCTACTTACAATGCTTTGTGAGTGAGTCACGGCTTCTAGACTCCTCCAATGTCCTATGATAAAGCATCCGCAAATGCAGTCCAAGCCCAATCAGTTCTATTATTCAGTGTAGAAAAAGCTATTGGGAAACCATATGTGTTTTGGACAACATCTGTGGAGTCTATCTCATTGCATCTTAGCACAGCAATTGTTCTCATTATAACAGAGCAACAACTACATAACAACAAGCTCTAGTTTTATTACACAGGTAATTAAAAAAAGCACACTTTGTAGCAGTAAATAGCACAAGCATTTGAGGTCAAACATTTTTAGTGCACAGAATCCAAAAGAAAATAAAAGTAACCAGTGGACATTAGCATAAATGTAGCCCATGTTGAAATCCCAATTTCCCTCTGCTGAGTGCCTCTCAACAGCCCTTGGAGAGGCTTTTGGCTCAAGCATCTGCTGCAGTGCTGCATGTAAAATTATAACCCTCAAAGTTGACCAATGAAATTTAGATTTCACTACGCTGATGTGTAGGTGCCCTGATAATTATTGTGGAAAAGCTGCACGTGCCATCGACTTCCACCTTAGGACAGGAAATGCCGCCTTTCCCTTCCCTTATCTTGCAGATCCATCATAGTTACAAAGTGCTGCATTGCGGTGTCAAAGGAAGTCTATGGTTGCCTTAGAAACATGAATTTCTGCTCTACCTTTTCTTACACTTTACTAGGAACACAGCACAACACTACTGCAGCCCATAATATGACCACAGTAACTCAAAATCTCACTCAATGAGGTTCAGTAAAACATTACACTCCTCATGAAAGATTGGTTCATAGCTGACCTGTTGAAAGAAAAGTGCATCAATATCATCTCAACACAATGAATTGGCTAAAGAATGCATTGTACAGTATATAAAGGCCACGCAGTAACGACAAACGGTGCATCTTTATGTCACCTGCGCTTGGATCCTGGTATGGAATCAGCCACAGTGAAAAGATTTCATTTTCCAAAGTGCTCTCATGGAGCTGACACCCTGCATTAAGAAAGGATGCTGGTGGTTTCCAGTTGCCACTTATGGGCATCAAAATACATTGTTTCACTGGATGAAAACAGTCAACACTTGATCACTCTCTAATTTACACACTTAAGTCATCGACATGGGAAAAAAACAAGGGAATAACAGTCCATTTCTGTGGCCTCTGCTGTTCTCACTGTATCTGCTCCCATTGGGTTCCATCTTAAGGAAACATGGTATTTCCTTCCATTGCTATGCGGATGACTGTCAAGTCTGTGTCCCCCTGACCAAAAAGGATGATTCCACTTTTATCCTGTCTGGAGGAACTCAAGACCTGGACGGCACGAAATGTCTTGAATTTCTATGAAAAGAAGACACAAGTGATGGTGTTTGGTCCCAGTGGCCCTTGTACAACCCATCCTGCGGATTTGGGCTACCTGGCTCCGCTTAAACCAACACTATCGATGAACTCTCGAACTTGGGTCTTAAACTGGACAGTGATTTTAAATTGACCCGGCAATTTGGTGCTGTTGTTAAATCCAGCTTCTTTCATCTTAGGCAGCTGGCTAAAGTCAAACCTCTCCTTTCTCAAGAGCACTTTGAAACAGCAAATCAAATGCCTTCGTCACATCGGTTACTTCACAGTCAGCCAATCCTCCATTGAGCGTTTGCAGTTGGTCCAGAATGCTGCTGCTCGCCTATTGGCTGGCACTCATAATAGGGAGCACAAAAATCCTACTCTGGCATCCCTTCACTGGCTCCCTATACATTTCAAAGTCCTTTTTAAGATCCTATTATTTGTTTTCAAATCTTTAAATGGCCTCGCTCCACCTTACCTCTCTGAGCTCCTACGCACCTGCCTCAGGTCAGCGGACCAGACATTATTAGAGGTACCAAGAACTAAACAGAGGCTCAGAGGGGATCGAGCCTTTTCCGTTGCTGGTCCCTCTTTCGAATGACGTCCTGCTGAACGTTTGGCAAGCCCCCTCGCTGCCCAACTCGCCTTAAAACCCATTTTTATCATTTGTTTTTTGACTTAGCATGAGACGTGATTTTTAGTTTTCCTGTTTTTGTGCTTTCTACTGTCTTTGTTATTTTATGATTTGTTGTTGAATGAATTATTTTTGCTCCATGTACAGCACTTTGCATACAGCCGTGTTTTTTTTAAGTGCACTATAAATACAGTTGAGTTGAGAATAACTTCCAAAGAGCAAATAATAATAAGGATCACTAGAAACGATGACCATTTGGTATTTGTTCCCTGTCTAACTCTTGACTTTTGAGCACACAAATAAATCCCGTTTTTGTGTGCTATTTGTATGCAACAGGGGATTTTGCGGTCTTAAGTTCTTTCACGGTATGTGTCGGACCAAAAATAAATAAATGCCTTAGTAGCTCAATAATAAAATGTTCATAGTGTGCGGAAAAAGTCATTGTACCGTTGAAAATCTTCAATTTATGTCTTGCAAGTACTCTCTGTGCATGCCACCACTGCTTGTCTTTTTTTTTTCCACGTACTGTATTTTGCTTCGAACGGTACACCCTGGTATTAAGTTGACACTTTGCAATGTACAGGATATGACATCAGTGTTTCTGCCTCCAGTATTTACTTACAGTCTTTAGATGATGTGTTACTGTATACGATTTATATAACAAATGACAAAAAGCTGATGTCAGCAATATCTCTTGGGAAATAGAACAGGCAATTTAAGAATCATATTACATCCACCCATCCATTTTCTATCATGTATCCTGTGCAAAAGACTCACGAACTTCAAAGTGCATCTTTGCGACATTTTGTTCTGATTTTCTGTTTTGTTTATGAGCAAGATCATGCACATTTTGCAGAACCAGGGGAAGAAGAAACAAATGAAATTCTAGCGCACAATTAAAGTTAAAATGTAATTGTAATTCAACGCATTATATTGACAATAATCTCTGAAAGTAATCATAACAACAGGGCCAGGCACGTGCACACGTAGCTGCTCAAGCAAAAGTGCCCTTTGTTTCTTCATTGATCAGTACTTTAAAAAGTAAATGACCCACTTTGTTCCCCTGTTTGTTATCCAGTATATATTTATTTCAGTAAGGTTTTCCAAATTATACGTTAACTAACAGCAAGGAAAACATTTTAAAATGATTTGTCCTGGTCTAATTTTTGTATATCAAAAACCTACCATTTGAACAAGGGTGTGTAGACTTTCAATATCCACTGAAGCTTCCCTTCACCTCCTTTGTTGATGTTTATATTTTTAACTGTGTTTATTGTGTTAACAGAAATAAGTACATGAGTAAAACACATACAACTGTTTCCCCCCCTGAATAGTATGAATAAATTGGGAGAATTGCCTTTTTTTTTTTTTGGTGGAGGGGTGAGTTGGGGGAAGGGGGGGCTTGAGCACCTTCCCCCAAAACTGTCGGTGCATGTTTGTTCTTTTTCCAAAAAGGAGCACACAGTGAGAATAAAATAAATGCAAGTCACTCTCTGTGCCCCAAGTGGACCTGTCAATGCACCTGAGAAATCAAAAAGTCAGTTGTTTCACAGACAAGACAGTGTCAGCAAAACACCAAGCTCAGCAAATGGGTTCGTGGCCCCTTTCTCGCCTTCTGGTGTCCTTCCTTTTCTGCTCCCACTCATCCTTGTGTCAGCTCCTCCTTTGACCTCTACTCAAAGCAGCCTCCATTAAACTGCTCTTCTCCTCTACCGTCACGTTTTTGCCTTGTCTCCTCCTCTTTATCCCTTCATCCATCAGTCCTGCATCCCTCTCTCCACGTTCCCTCAGTCCCGTTCAGAGGTGTTTTCATTGCTCTCCTCCAGCATATGCGCTCCGTCAGCCCCACCTCAGCTCCATGCTACACACACACACTGTCGTCCCGTTTTCTATCCACCCAAGCCGCATTTGACCTTAGTAAATGCAGCCACAGAACACCTATTGATTTATGCATACAGATGTAGTCAATGTGTGTATGTGTGTTGTCTTGTTTACCCTTCTCAATGTCACATGCTTGTTAGCTTCCCAAGTCCTTTTCAAAGTCTGTGTGTGTGTTGTGTGTTTGTCAGGGGGGGAAAAAAAGCAAGTGCCGTGCGTACTGTTTGTGTGTATGTATGCACTTGGCAGGTCTGCATGATTGAGATGGAAAGGGTGTTGCAGGGGTGCTCGTCTGCATACACAATCAGATGGACCTCAATTTAATCTGACTGACGGCCTGTCCGCCCAACCAGGTCATAGAGGTACCTTGATGGCAGGGCTTTGATTGGTAGATCAAATGATGCTTTGCTCTGCTCGACTCTGTCATTCCCTTACTGAATAATGCAGCTTTTTGTCTGATGAAGTGAAGCAAGGGACTAAGGCAGTGAGGGAAACGCAAGGAGGAAGTGCGAGATCATAGAATTGAGGAAGTCAAGTGAGAAAATCAGGAGCAATATGAGCAAAGGGAATTTAATCGATGTGCAACCCTAAGGAAGCAAATGAGGAGAGAGCAGTGAGATGTTACGACTTGTGATACAAGAGGGAAGGAAGAGGAAAAACATACCCAAACAAAATAGATTATGGAAAAAGAAGACAAACGGTACAGGTTGAAAGGAATAACGACAGGTCAGCACTGAAAATAACATTCAGTAGGGATGAGTTACACAAGTGATGAATGTGTTTGAAAATTGAGACCATGACGATTTTAAAAATGATACCGTTTTACATGATAGCGTATCTGACTTCAAATTGAATATTCACTTATGTTACAGTCACTTATTTTAGGGATGGGAAACTTTTTTGAAAAAAAAAAAACAATATAAATGGGGAAATTATGCTCGCGGATTCACTCATTTGCATATTTAAAAAAAATCAATTTTGTTGTTGTGTTTTGGCTTTATTTATTTTTTTGTTTGGGGGGCAAACTTCTATTTCTGTGGAAAATGTATGCCACCGTTTTTAGAATTTCAATGAGAGTCAATTATACGCAGATTTTTTCCCTTATCACCTGTGAAAAGCAGGGTTCCTTTCACCACTAGATGGTATATAGGGTGAGTTGCACTTCCAGCGCATCTTATACAGTACAACGTGAGAAGGCCCAATATTTTTGTGGATTTGGAAAGATATATGCATGACAAAAAAAAAGTACTTCGATACACGGTAAGGTTTTGAGCAAGTTGATTTTCTTCTTTTTTTTTTCCAGAATTCTTGGACTTGATGATTTGCTGTTCATCAATTTTTTTTTTTGCGTCCTTTTATCATGGAACTGTACATCACAACATCTTACTTGTTTTTTGTTTTTTTAATGCAAGAGACCCTTTTTGGGATTGCTCAAATCCTTTGTCATGAAAGGCCTGATATTTTATACATGCATTGAGAATTGTATCATGAAAAATGAAAGATATTAAGATGTTGTGATGTACAGTTCCATGATAAAAAAAAAAAATTGATGTATACATAGTCTCTTTTGTCACAGCTCAGGTGAGGAATTGTGTGGTCTGACGTGGCTCCCCGTGGCACTGATGAAATATTGTGGCCCCTTCCATCATTTAGGTTACTTATTTGTATTTAATACCAGTAGCGTGGACTGGTATTTATTTTAACTTCAACCCAACATCTTTTGTTTTTGTTTTTTGAAGCCTCGACCCAAATAATCTTTTTATGTATTGAAACCATATGCAGTAAATGCGTGAATGAGTGAGACTGCGTTATCCCAAAATGTTGGTGTGTTTTTTTTTCTCTATCATGCAAGTAGTGGATGCCAAGGGAAGCATAGTTCCGTCTGTAAACAATTACAAAGATTTAGTAGGTAAGTCTTTATAGTTACATTTTTTCAAATAACACGATGCAACGGTCACTATCCATCTTTTTTTAAGAGCCTTCTTTTTTCATGGACGTTAATTAAAGCATAAATTCCCTCGTGCTCCTTACTAAGGAGAGATGTGCTATTTTTAACGTCTTTGTTTCTTGTGTGAAGCCCGTGAGGTTACAGCATTTTTTCAATGATTCCGGATAAACGTAATGTGTAAAATCCAGATTTGGGTTTTATTTCAAATCCTGTCCACAGCTCAACATTTCATACTATAGTTTGTGGTGCCAAGGCTCATGCCTTTGAGGACTGTTTTTCCAATTGAATCTATCAGCCATATTGAAAGAAAACTTCTGACCGCGATGTAAATAAGGAAGTGTGAACACTATCGGCCAGGGGTGCTTATTACGTCGATCGCGATTGACCGGTAGCTCGCGGACTGGTCCAAAGTCGATCGGGAGGGGTGTTGTAGAGGAGAAAAAACAACCAACCATTCGTGTGTCTTTGTGCATGTTAGTAATATATTTTTATGTTAATGCACACTGCACCCTAATCATTCTATCAGTCTCATTTTCACAAAAAGTATTTAAAAAAAAAAACAAATAAAGCAGGTAAATCTTGAACCTACAGTGGCGCGTGACCTGCCTCACCGGAAGTTGTTAGCGCTCAGCAGTCTGCAATCGCAGCTTGTGATCAGAGTTGTTGCGCTATATCTTTTATCATTATCATTCTTCTCATTCAGAGTTTGTTTCGTATACAATTCACCGAGGGCACGGGCAAAGAATAGGAATCTGGAGGGCCGAGAGAAGCAGTTTAAAATGGTACGCGTGAGCTACGATATTTAACAGGCTGCCAAAGTGCGTGGCATGCCTCCGTGTCAGGCTGTTCCTCATCATGGCGTGCGTGTGTATGTGTGTGGGTGTGCGCAGTAACGGGTCGATCGCGGGAAGTTGGTTAATCGAAAAGTAGATCTATGGTCAAAAAAGTTTGGGCACCCTTGCTATAGGTAATATGGTCGTTTTTCTTTTCCCTATTTGACTCACTGGTAGTGCCATAGCTTGTAGATAAAGTCAACTAACCACCACACAACCTGCCAAATATAAATGTTTAAAATTCTGGAGCACACAATCTGATTTTCTACAAATGTGGGGATGAAAGGTAAATGGCAATGGAGAACATAATCTCTTCATGTAGTGGCTCAACTGTAAAATGAATGTTACATATACCGTAATAGAGTCACTGGAGCAGTTCTTTAGTTCCCAGGGTGTCTTTTGGGTCCCGTTTATATTCATGTGGATTGTGGGTTAATCCTGTTACAGGATCCAAGCCTCACATGGGAACCTGCTGATAGCTTTAACCAAATCTGGCTTTGCGGGGAATGTGACTGGATCATCGCATCAGCACAACCAGCTCGGGACCAACGTGAGAGATAACAACTGGAAGCCAGCCAGCATGGCCTGGCTAAATAGGTCACAACCCAAGTGCTAGAAGGAAGAATGGGGATATGGTGGCAGAGTATGTTCTGGATTGACACTCAATATTTAGCACAAAAATAATCCTTAACTGAAAACTGGATCACTGACATTGAAAATATGCTTTGCAAATGTGGGAACGACTGCTGGTGGTACTGTTGACCATATTGATGGATAGGTTTCTGTGACATAGTCTGCAACATAGCTGCCTTTCTTTACGGAGGTAAACTCCATCAAGCTCGTTAAAAAGTCTGCTGTCTGCCTGGAGCATCGAGTGGTGAGTATGCGCTGGTGTACGAGCATGAGTGTGCATGTGCCACAATGCCCTGCGGATGTTGTTGGAGCACCATTTGAGATAGCTCGAAATATGTCAGGGGAGATGAGAGGAGTCAGAAAGAGCTGAAAAGAGGAAGCAAGTATTTTTGGGTCATGTGGGCTGCCCTATTTAATGTTATTTGGAAGCATCTTGAGGCGCAGTGCACACAAAAAAAGCAAACCCAAGCATTGATACACTGGCACCTTGTCAGAAAATTTTGTTGAGATCAAAAGGACTGTTTGCTTTAGAAGCTCTTCAGAAATACTTGTTCATAAATGAAAAACAAAATGTTGATGTGACGTTACTTTTACGTATCATCCTCTGTAGACAGGAATCCTCAATTCATGGGTTGTGTTATTGAGTCATGGCTTGGGCCGAACGAGATACCAAATGGGTACACTGTAGCACAAGCCCTTTTATCATTTCTTGATTTGTAAACATTTTGCATTTCATTTAAATCCATTCAGTGATAGAATCTCTGCTAAACTTACTTCAAAAAGTTTGCAGTAAACTTAGGTCGGACAAGTTTCTGGTTGGATGTCAAGCTGCATTGACTGATCACCTCGTGTTGAAAATAAATGCTTAAACACTCACGATCAAGGTTAGGCTTTGAAGGTGAGTCGGTAGTTATGTGTGTGTTTTCCACAGTTTTTAAATTCACACTGCAGCAACTCTTAAAACAGTTACGGGAGCCTGGCCAGGGCGCCTGGGAGCACAAGGCAATTGTCGCAACTCTATCTTCAGGATTTGTTTTCATGATGACTTCAACCAGAACAAAGAAATCAGAATTGTATTACTTGAGCCCTAACTTTTGCTACTCGTCGATAATTCTGAATGGTTCACGTTGTGATTACCTGAAAGAAATGCTGAAGAACTATAAACTCAGTTGGGCTACGAGGTCTGCAGACTTGGGTGAATTAGTGGAGCCCAGAGTTCAAACCTAACACGGTGAAGCAGCATTTTTATGTTATGCTATGCTGCACACAAATAGAATAAGTGTCAAACAGACCCGTGGTCAGGCCACGGTGTAAATATTTTATAAATCCAACTTCAAAACTGTGCTCTTTTCTCTGAAAGTCTTTGAAAGCATTTTAAAAAATCATGTTCTGCAAAATCATGTACTCTACGCTCTGTTCATATTTGTCTGCTATTTTAACTGTTTTACTTTGCTTTTCAAGGGCGGCCCGGTAGTCCAGTGGTTAGCACGTCGGCTTCACAGTGCAGAGGTACCGGGTTCGATTCCAGCTCCGGCCTCCCTGTGTGGAGTTTGCATGTTCTCCCCGGGCCTGCGTGGGTTTTCTCCGGGTGCTCCGGTTTCCTCCCACATTCCAAAAACATGCATGGCAGGCTGATTGGATGCTCTAAATTGTCCCTAGGTGTGAGTGTGGGCGTGGATGGTTGTTCGTCTCTGTGTGCCCTGCGATTGGCTGGCAACTGATTCAGGGTGTCCCCCGCCTACTGCCCGGAGACGGCTGGGATAGGCTCCAGCACCCCCCGCGACCCTAGTGAGGATCAAGCGGTTCGGAAAATGGATGGATGGATACTTTGCTTTTCAATGCAGTTTCTTAGTAAATGCATTTATAAATGTTGTTCTATTAAATATGTGAAGCACATTCAGTTACCTTGTGTATGAAATGTGTTGTAGGGATGATACCGACGTGTCTTGTCTCGCCACGTTTGGTACGGCTGTTGCGAACATGAGTACAGATACGGCTACGGCTATGACTTCTTCGACAACGCACACCCTGGGGTGGTCGCCAGCCAACCATTTGCAATGACATCTAAGGATAATTTTAGAATCTTCAATAAACTTGCAGAACATGCAAACCCCTACACTGGAAGGCTGTACTCCGGATTCAAGCCCCATTTCCTCAGGACTGCGAGGCGGATGTCCTAACGACTGGTACTCATTCACGGTGCCGCCCATGCACTGTTGTGGAAATTATTTTAATTATGTACAGCATGTTGTAAGCTCAGAAAGGATACTGACAAAATGTACCTCCTTTTGTAGAAGGAACTGTGCTATGAATTGAAATAGTAAAATAACACACCTAAAATTCAGTATGACGACAGGTGTGTCATTGTTCGATAACAATTAATCTTGTACGCCAAATGCCTTTTCATTTTGAAGCGCAATGTTTTGTTTTAGTCGGGTGGTGACAAAAACAAAATCTCGTCTTTGAACTGTCATCATACTACCTGTACATTATTTTATTGACCTTAATCGGCATAATGAGGGCATTATCGGTTTTAATCCAAAGGGACAGCATTTGCTGGGATTATTAGGTTAAAATTCCAAGTAATGGCAACTAAGATCTTGTGTTCAGTGTCCTATAAACAAGATTGAGAATTCCCCCACCCTTCGATGTCATAGGCCCCGTGTAATGATTCCAGAAGTGATTTGCTTAAATGCACATTAGTATTCCTGTCCACAGAGTAAGCACAGCAAGGGGCCATCTGTGTGTGGGAGCCACGTCTGGATCATACTGCTTACCTGTGTGCACGGCGAATGGCGTCCACGCTTAACTGCTGCGATTTGCTCGACCGTGCATGTACACAAATAGTGTGTGGCTGAGCAGCACTATGGCTTGTATCCACACTAAGTGTGCCTTTCTTAATAGCTGCTAATAATAATATGGGATTGTTTTCGGAGCCGTGAAAGTGATTTACAATGAACGGAGGTATAGATCTACCGTGTTCAGTGACAGAACATAACTGCCCTGTGTAATATTGTAATTTTAATCAGTCAGAGACACACATTCAAAAGCAAAAGGCAGGCTACACTCTGAATGTGATCACACAACCAGACAAAACGTTTCCTGAAATGGTTTTCGATTGGCCTCACGACATATGTTAAATCATTGACATTTGTATGAGGACCTCACAGTGCAGAGGTACCGGGTTCAATTCCAGCTCCGGCCTTTCTGTGTGGTCTTTGCATGTTCTCCCCGAGCCTGCGTGGGTTCTATCCGGGCAGGGGCGGTTCTGGATCAATTTCACTGAGGGGGCCGGGCTGGGGCCAGGGGTTTTGATAGGGGGGCACATTCAACCCAGGGCTAAAAAGACAGATTTGAAATCTTATTTGACTTTTTATTTCTTCATACTTTGAAATTGTAGTCATAACATTACAGTGATGAGAAAAAAAACAGTATTAGGAGGGCTAAAATGTCTGCAAGCGTAACAATACGCCGTGTCCATCTGTTGAGAATATTCAAGCCAGGGGATGATATGGTACCAGCCTGTTGGGGACAAAAGTTGCAAATACACTGAAGCTAGATGTTTTACATGCATATAATTATCCAAATTTAAAAAGGCAATGGCTTATATATAGATCCTGTTAAATAAAAATTAAAATAAAAATGGAGACTAAATAAGTTACACACACACACACACGTACGCACACACAAACACGCGCACACACACGCACACACACACGCAAATAGCACTCGTGTCGTGGTAATTTCCTTCTCTGCGGACTGCTTCTCATTTTCCCGCTCATTTTTAAGTGGCGCAGCGCACTAAAGGGTCCGACTAGAATGTTAAATCACGCACTTTGGTTCCACCTTTCGCGTCGGCGACTCGGCACGACTGCGTAATCTGCGCTCGGAGGGGGGGGGGCCAAAATCGGTGCTACAGGGGCACTGGCCCCCGTTGCCCCCCCCCAGAACCGCCACTGTATCCGGGTCCTCCGTTTTCCTGCCACATTCCAAAAACGTGCATGGCAGGCTGACTGAACACTCAAAATTGGCCCAAGGTGTGAGTGTGAGCGCAGATGGTTGTTCGTCTCTGTGCTCTGCGATTGGCTGGCAACCGGTCCAGGGTGTCCCCTGCCTACTGCCCGAAGGCAGCTGGGATTGGCTCCAGCACCCCCCGCGACCCTTTGAGGATAAGCGGATCGGAAAATGAATGAATGAATTTGTATGAGGAATTTGCACCCCCTTGTGGAGTCATTACAAGGGGTCTTCAAGAATTTGGTTTGCTAATGCCGACGTGAGAGGTTATTCATGTCAAGGAAGGATGACGTCCTCAGCATTTTTTTTATGTTTTCACTCCATTCATTGGTTTTTGTCATTCGTTCAATACATCACAAACATAATTTAAGCCCTTACCTCACTGAGTGGTGAATGCTTGCGACCGTAGCAATTTTTTGTTTTTTTCGCAGTTCGTCAAAGGTTGCAAACAGGTTCGCAAATAATTTTACCTGCCGCACACGATTTTTCTCGCCGAATCCATTGCTTTGCTAAAGGCAGCAATGTTTTTGCAAAACGCCCACGACAATTTGGAAACAGTCCTTTTTTTTTATTGGCCACTGCTCGAGACCAAGTGACCATAGTTTCAATTCATTTCCATATTTTTGAAATCCATCATCCACAGTGAAAGTTGATAAATGTCGCCAATGACAGAGCCCCCTGATTTTCATCAACATTTTTCAGAAAAGTTGACAAATCCAACATCCGTTACCTGAGCAAGCATTCACCGCTCATTGAGATATCACTGTCGCCATACCTCGATTTGATTAGGCTCCGACTACATCAAAATTGAGAGATTGCGACAGTTACACCACAGCAACGTCAAGACTAGTTTCATGAGCCTCTCTGTAGTGTATTGTATTGTGTGTTAGCATTGGACGTTTGTGTTAGGCAAAATGATCTTGTCTAACACATACAATACTAAATGTATGATCCTCTTCTTTTTATGTTTACTTTGACAAACAATGTAAACTGGGTGACAACAAACAGCTTGAAGCATGGACTTGGCTTCTTTTTGAAGGAGTGTTCATCCACCTATCCGTTCATTTTCTGTACTGACTTTGAGAAGAGGCGGAGGATAACCAGGACTGCTCAGTACCATATTTCCAATTCATGTTATTCATTTCCAAGATATCAGATTCCATCCTTTTTTTCTGCTTTTAATCCTATGAGCCATATACTCATATCTGAACTTGGCCTTGTGTATAAACAACAATGTAATTATGTTGCCTGACCCATGTCGTGTGTCTAGCAACATACTGTATATGACAGAGTCCATCCTTGAAGCACAGTTTTGATGGAAGGAGTGTGTGTTCCAATCTTGCAGTCCCTGCCAAACCAGACTTTTTTTTTCCTTCAAGGAATATAAAAGCTGATAATATATAGTAAATTCAGTGACTCAATAAGAATTATTCTTGCAGTATCAGAAGCATAGGGATTAAGCTTGAGGAACGACATTAAATATTTGTTTATCTTTGGCAATGTGATATCCTATTTATGACCAAGTCTTGGATTGCTCCAAGTAATGTATGCGTGATGTAATTTTTATTACTGGGACGCCACTTTGAGGCAGATATTAAGCTTTGTGGAGCTTCACAGTTCTAATTAATGTAGTATGTGTAATTTTCTACCAGCTCTGCTGTGCTGAAGTATCACTTCCAACTAAGGCTACTTTCTGGAAGTACCATATAGCTTACCATAAGAGAGTAGTTTAATTCTTTTCTGTTTCTTAATGGGTCCAGATTGTGGTCGGTTACAAAGACCACTAACCGCCACAGAAACTCTTCTACGTCTGTAGCAAGGTTATTATAGTTAACAAAAACTGACAAAATAAGTAAAATTGTAAACATATTGCTGTTAACGAAGTACAATACAAATGAAAATGTAAAAAAATAAAACAACTGCAAATACATCGTTTGTTTATGGAATTAACTAAAACGGTCACGTTACGAGGTGGTGGACCCCAAAAGCAAGCAAGAGGGAGGAGCAGGATGAACTTGACAAATTGTATTAAAACACAGAAAACTAAATCCAAAAAAAACATAGTCCTAAGTAGCAAACAAAAATCACAACTGAAGCTAAAACAGAACCGTGACCAAAACATGACCGAAACAAACCTGACAGCAGCAAACAAATGGTAACAAACAAACGACAGTAGCCAAGAGCAAACAATGACCTGGCACTGAGTGTTCGGGCAGGAGTCCTTTTATACACTAATTACCTAATGACCAACAGGTGTGCAGCTGCAGGGGGAGCCCTACAGTGCCACCTGTTGGTCCCAAACTGAATCATGACAAAAACTAACAAGAATTACAGCAAAAAAAAAAAAAAATGGTTTCACTCCTTTTTCAATGAATACTAACGTATGCGTGAGCTTCTCGGGTTCATTTTAAATTGTATTTATTTAGAAAATAAAATTAAAAACAAATAAATACAAACAAAAAAAAAAACGGAACAACCTGAAAGTTAAAATATAAAAATAACTATAATTACAAATAAATAAAATAGCCGAATTGACTTTGAGCAAGAGGAGGGGTCTAGTTTGACAGCCAGCCAATCATAGAGCACACATATAGAAAAACAAACCTTCACACTCACCACCACACTAAAGGACAACTTGGAGTCTTCATTGAACTAAAGAAGTACATTTTTGGAATGTGGGAGGAAGTCCAGATTCAAACCCCACATTGGAATAATCTGCTGTTACAAGCAAAAATGAGAAGTGTCCATTTGAGACATTCCTTTTGTACCTATTTTTCTGAAATACCTGAGATATCCACTGAGGTTTCCATACCGTGTCATACTTTAAACATACCGGACCTCTTGGTTAAAGTTGCGATCGCGACTGTCATTTTTGTACTTTCCTGGCCTTCGCATAAAGCCTGCTTTTGCGACCCCTGCAGTCCGATGGAGGAAAACCGAATACGTGCCATTGCAGAAGACTGTCACCCAACATTAGAACAGACAGTTTACAGAGCGGAGTCCTGTCACACAGCTGATGACAGTGATAGTAATAATGACTGCCATGTTACCCATGACAACATCGAACTCTCATCTGCCTGAAGAGAGTGCCTCGGGTCACAAACAATAGCCTAATATGGGCTGAAGGACAAAGTCGTTCGACAATCCGATGCATTATCGTGAGTCAGTAAGCCTTGAACAACGCTTATCCAATTGCACGTTAGTGTTCCGTCTCTTGTGCTGACAGCCCTTCTTAATTTATGGATTCACCAGGAAGACACGCGACATGCGAATGCAACAAATAGGTTTATTCGTTTCTCCTTGCTAGAATAATAGGAGTGTTTTGAGAGGCTTAAAGGATTTGCGATACCGAGATGTGTTAGTATCCCAGTGCACCGTCACGTCGGACCTGTCATGATGGCCTTCAAATTGCAGCGCAAAGTGTATCAAGAAAAAGGAACAAGGACAGCTTCCACCGGTCATCATGTTTTTGCCACAGGAAATAAGTCTCTGTCTCTCTGAATTTTGTCAATGCAATAGTACATTACACGGTTGTGTCAGTTGTATCAGGAGCATTGAATTTTGCGCAGGTCTCCATATTACTAATTCAGGGAGTACAATAACATCACTGTCAGAAAGATGATGTATCCATTTCAATATTGCTTCCTCACGGTGAAACTATTCAAAGGCGTGATGACTGTGTACACAAAGATTATCAATAGTACATTTGCACAAGTGCAGCCCGAGATCCCCCTCAGGCTACTTGCTGCTGTCACGTTGCTGTCAAATGAAAACGGTCGGTCTCCTGTGTTTCTGTGGCTGACTCTGTCATTGGATAGAAGCACTGCCTTCACTCCGTGCATAAACTGCAGTTGGTGAGCATGTCTGATTCTTGGCTGCCGTGTCTTTCGGCCTCGGTTAAAATGCTAAAATGTTAAATGTTAAAAATCCATTAATTGTGAGGGTAATGTTGTACACGCAGATGGACATGTGTGTGTTTGTCGTGGACATTGCTGTGAGCATAACTAAAATCAATCGAACTACCAATGTCCCCCCAACCATTTTCAAAAACTTTTTGTCATTCTTTACTTTCATACATGTGTGAAAAAAGCAATTGAAAACATGAATTATGAAAATACGCAGCTCACCAAAATATGATATTGACCTGATATCCTGTAAACTTTGTGAATTTTTGCTCAGACTAATGTCTCATGGAGGGGTTTTTTTCCATTCAAATTTTTGGAATATATTTTCCTGAGGCAATTTCTTTGAACTCCAAATAGTAATGGCATGTAAAAAAATAATAATAAATAAAATAAAACATTGGATTTTGGAGGTCCCACTGCTTTTAAATACCTATGAACTGTGTCTTAAAAGGTAGTTAGTTCATATGTTTGCCTTCTTCTACCACAAATGCTTCCTTTGTCTGTTTAAATTTCCACACTGAGATTCGCAGGCCTTATCAATCATGAGACAGCAAGGCTGAAGATCCCGCAAACGTGCAGGATGAGTGTGGCGGCTTATGTCACCGCTCAACTTACCCGCGATGGTAAACAGTGGGACCAACTGCAGTCACGCTTGGCTGAAATTAAAACAAACAACATAAAGCACTCTCAACCTCATTGGGGCGTGCTGCAATGATGTTCAGTATTCAGGAAGTTGCGGCCAGGATACGAGTCCTTTGAGTAGAAACAGGGGCCCATTAGTTCTTGTTGAAGACAACAACAGACGAGTAATTGCATTCCCCAACCACTAATAGTTGTGGCTAATATAGTCCCAAAGGAACGTTGAATGGTTGCAAATAAACGCCAGCCATCTGTGTGCCTTTCAGCCACACCTGCCTCTGGAACGATTCTGATTTGGCATGTATGTACTGTACACGTAGCTGGGATATAGCTGGATGAATTGCATGGTGAGTAATTTGATTCGATGAGTCAGAGGTTCGGGGGGGGGGGGCTCTTACAGGACAGATAGAAATGGAGAAACGAGCTCCTCCAATTTCGAAGGACCCCATTTCCCATTAAGTAAGATTGCAAGGCAAGGCAGAGGCAGCTTTATTTATATAATCACATTTCATATTCAATATGCTCTACTGTACATAATAAAAAGGACATCATTAACAAGCGTTTAAAACAAAAGAAATAATGACATTCAAAAACACAGTACAGAACATTTTTAAAAGAGTTTCGAGAATAACACTGTCTAATGTCCTTTTACTTATCAATGCGTATTTGTCTGTTACTTCACTGACGATACTGTGGCGACAAGTGGTGTTTCTCACTCAGTCTCAAGACCATACTGAGATTCCGTACGAAAATCCCAGTGGCTGAAAATATGTCCATCAGAATGATGTCTTGCGCTTCAACACATGCACACTCACACACACACACACACACACACACACACACACACACACGCACATCGTCACAGAGGACCAGCTCTCAACAATCCCCGCTGCATGTTGTGCACAAACAAGTCATGTCACATTTCCGGTCACAGGTTTTCTCCGTCACCAAGCATTCGAATGGATGTTGATCCATAAATATGTAATTGCCCCTCTCATGTCCCCAAGAGGAGACTCCCAACTTTTAATGTCTGACAAGAGGGAAAAGCAAATACAAATATGTGTTTGGTGGGAGCGTTAAAAGGAAATGGCAGAACTGAACATGATGTTTGTCAGCATGCTCCACCACAGAAAATGGAGAGTGCACCCCTACTAATGACTGCATGTATCACAGCACAGCACGACAGTGATGTTCTCTTGACGTTCATGGAAGGAATAGAGAAAGCATGAGGGGAGAGCGATGCAAATAAGGGTGAAGGATGATGAAATGTGCCAACCAGTGACCCTTGTATAATAATCGTGCATCAGCCAATCTTAAGAAAGGATACATATGGTTGGACCATCCAGGAAAGCAGAGAGGAAGAAACAAAACATGTGGATGAAGAGGCGATAAGCGCTATAGGTATGTATGAAAATTAGATTCATTTGGATTTATTGCTGTGGCTGATTAATGGTCTGAAAAAAGAACGGTTTGGGCTGAAAAGATTTCTCCCTGGCTGAAATGTCGTGGCTTGTATCGAAGTAACTCATGAGCACTATGCCGCTTTGGGAATTTCTTCTGTTCTCTTTCAGAAAAAAAAATCACAATACAGTAATGTGTTTCATTGGGTCTCACCCCCCCCCCCCCCCCCCATATTGTCCATGGTTTCTTCCCATGTCCCTAAACATTCATGTGAAGTTAACAGCTCTAAATAATCCATCGGTGTGAATATGATTGTGGATGGTTGTTTTACTGTATGTGTCCTGCAAGCGGTTGGCAAATTTTGGAGGTCCTGTTTGTAAGGGCTGACTTGGAGCCAGTCACAAGAAGGAATCATTCTTCATTTCCTTGCAGCTGGGTCATATTTCAGCACACTGTGGCCTCTTGGAGAGCATTTTTTCGGGAGTGCCGTCCCCCGATTTTAAATACAGTGTGATGCAGAATGGTAAAATCCCACAACCTCCAATCTAAAAATCGCCTTGATTGAGTCATTGGAGCGACAGACTGCACTCATGCACAACTTGATCTGGCATCAAACAGGGATTTTAAATATGGCAGACTCAAGAAGAAGCATGACAAAACATGGTGGAAACTACAGACGAAAGACAGCACAATTGTCTTTTTTTTCTGGGTCAGTCATTTCCAGTGTACTTTGACATTGAGTATGCACGTTTCGCTGTCTGAAAATAAAACTGTACCTGGCAGAAAAATTTTAAAATAAACCTGTTCATTTAGGAACTTATTGTTTTATTTAGTTTTTGTTTCTTTAATAGTGTAGCAATATGGCGTTTGCACTCCTGTCTATAATTAGATCCTTACTTAAAATTAAACGGTGCTCTTCCTCAACTCAAATTCTCCAAAGGCAACAATAGTAGCTGATTCATTACATTCATTTACCCATCCATTTTCTACCACTTATTCCACCATCCTGTTAGCATGGCCAGATATTTTTTTAATATTATTATACATCCTGGCTTAGACAGCTGACTCAGTGATTCAAGGCAAATACCATTCATAACTTGTTAAATGGTGTAACAATGTTCAACATGATATTGTTTTCCCAGCCAACTGTCAGGACACTTTTGGAGTGTGTGTGTGTAGGGGAGGGGTGAGGGTGGGGAAGTGTACCAGGGGTGTTGAATGGTGTTCCAGTGCCCCAAGCACAGGGTTTTGAAGATAATTTATTTTAAAAAACGAATGTCATAAATTCAATAACAAGGTTGATTTAATCCACTTAAAATGGTCTGAGACTTACCAACTGTCATGTTCTCTCGGTTTGACAATTCGTGTGGGTATTCTCTGTGTTTTTCCTTGTACCTTGACTTTTGCAAGTGAGATGCAAAATATTTTTCGGTTCCTTTCTTGAACCTGACATTAACAAAACTTGCAAAAATGCTCAATGTTTCAATGTTTCACTCCACCTGCAAATGTTATGCGATATGTTATGTTATACATTTGAAGCTACT
This sequence comes from Hippocampus guttulatus, assembly GCF_054856545.1. Classification (NCBI taxonomy): domain Eukaryota; kingdom Metazoa; phylum Chordata; class Actinopteri; order Syngnathiformes; family Syngnathidae; genus Hippocampus; species Hippocampus guttulatus. Next base: position 34,097,461 of record NC_141262.1, on the reverse strand, counting down.
CAGTCTAAGAGGTACCCTGGGTAGCCAATAAGATAAGATATCCTTTATTTGTCCCACACTGGGGAAATTTACAATAGAATACAATAGAGAAAGGAGAGGGAAATAAAACTAAAAGTAAGTAGCCAAATGATTCTGTTTTTTTTTTTAAACGACAGGCACAGCAAGACTTGCACTGACATGAAAATCAGGAGCTGCCGGCATTTGCGCCCCACTACATGTTTCACAAACATGGTGGTGGAGGACCCCAAAAAAGCAAGCAGGAAGGAGGAGCAGGGTGAATTTGACAAACTGTATAAACAAAACACTGAGAAAACTTTATCCAGAACAAACAAAGTCCTGAAAACAAAAAGAAACCAAAGTAACAAACAAACAAAAAAAAACAATGGCAGTAGGGCACAAACACAAACCAACAGAAGCAGTGACAGCAACAATGACCCGACACCGAGTGGTCGGGCCTGGAGTCCTTTTAACAGAAAACCTATTGACATGATGACCAACAGGCGTGACGCTGTAGGAGGAGCCCGACACAGCTACCTGTTGGTCCCAAACAACTCCACCGTGACAATATGTGCTGTCTACAAAAATGAATCCCCATATATTATGTGTTACATTGGTCTCAGTGTGTCATACGTGAATTTTTATCATGTATATGTCATCACAATCTTTTTATACAAAGCTCACAAAAATCCAGATAACCATTTTTGCATGCTATAAAATACAATTTGTAGGTCTGGGATAGAAGATGTAAACTAAGACTGCACTGCTGTATTTATTGTGGTGTGATTCTTAGATTAAGAAGAGATTAAAAAGTTTTATATATTTTAGTCATAGTATCTGACCACTTAGATGATGAGTTTGGGCTTGCTCCATCTTTTACACGTTGTGTAATGCTATCTCAAAGGCAATTGTTCCTCAAGCCTGTCCCTTGTTGTGACTTAATTTTGAGTGCTACAATATGAAGTGCCAGAGGGTCTGCAAAAGAGAGTCTTAAGTAAGACATATGCCGTGACAGATGAGAGGAGGGGAAAAAAAAGATAAATATGAATTTGAAGAGCAAGGAGGTGATTGCCCGTGACGTATGGTTGTTTAAAATATCATTGCGCCAGCAAATTTGTCATTCTTTTGCATTTTTCTCTGTTGAAGCGCTTGTCAGCGCCGCTTTAGGATCTTAATTCTTTCATGGACTCTATTGACAACCTCTTTGTCTCACCGTTCAGAGAATATACTCAGGTATTTTTTTTTATTATTATTATTTTTTTTTAGCAGACAACCAATTGCCTCGTATTTTTCTTGCTTGTACACAGCAAGTAAGCATCTGTCAGCTTTTCTGTTATCCAGAATGCTGTAGTGCAAGGGGTGGCCAACACACGTCTCCCGACTATTGTGACCAGAAGTTTTATCAAGCTGCTGCAGTGTCCACAAAAATGAGGCTTTGTATGGCAGTTAACACAAGTAACTTGTTTAGAAATACAACAATACAAATGGGTCATACCTGGCTGTTGGTGCCTTTTCCATCCCCATGGAGACTTGCTATATTTTACTTACAATAAATAAGATGCGGAATATGTGCAGAACAAACACACCTGCCTTGAATGCAGGTCTGATGGGTTCATTTTCCCCTATGTCACAGTGTGAACGTACGTGTGAGCATTTGTCTGTCTATATAAGCCGTGTGATTGACTGGCAACCAATCAAGGGTGTGCTCTGCCTCCTCCCCTGTGATCCCAAAAAGGATAAGCAGTACAAAAAATGGATGGGTGTATCAATAATTAAATGTGCTGCGTTTCAGTCAGTCACAAGAGACAACGACATGATGGTTGTATATTATTTTACGAAGTAGCCTGTCACTGATCTCGATCTAAAAGACGTGACTGCGACAAGTGACATGATCCAGCATTCTCATGCAAGGGACACAATCTATTCATCTGAAAGGAATGGACATACCACAACATAGCAGTCCTGAGGCTCTCAATAACTCCTACAAAGAGCATGCACACAAAGAAAGATGGAAATCCTCTACACATAGAGCCAGTTTTGAGTTTGGTTTGCAAATCATTATGCAATGTCCTACCCTCTTCACATATAATACTCTATGTTTAGCACATTTCTCAATTCCCACAGGCGCTTGACATTGGTGCACACAAACAAAGACAAAAGCAGAAAAAAACCTGCAGTGCGGCGCGCAGCAGCACAATCTCGGCTAACTCGCCATCCCAAACCAGATGGAGTGGAACGACAGAGGTTCCATCTTCAGCGGCGGTACGAGGGCTTGCTGGTGATCGATAGTGTTCGCACTACATCCCACAAAGTGGCTGTAGTGGTATCAGTGGAAAATGTAAAGTCCCTATACTGTGTGTAATCACACAGTGGGATGCCACGTTAACATGCAATCAAAGGAAGGGGATTTATTTGAACCAGAAACTGTCTTTTCTTGAAAAGAAACACTGGGAAGACCGGTTAGCGTATTACCTTGGCAAAGTGGCTGCTTAATATCCTAGTTCAATGGTTCTTAACCTGGGTTCGATCGAACCCCAGGGGTTCGGTGAGTCGGTCTCAGGGGTTCGACGGAGCCTCTGCCATGGAGGGTAAGACACACGCGACTCAACATGTTCAATTAGTTATGACATGCCCACTTGGCCATCACTGGCTGCAGATGATCACATGACATTGCTTGTCCAATCAGTGCTGTGGGAAATTTACGTGTGACTTTGTGATAGAACGTCGTAAATAATCATTTTTAAAAAAGTATACTTATCTCTTGAAATGTTATATACTTTTTTCTGTTTTTAATACATGCGTTTTTTTAATATCTCGAATTTGTAAAAAAAAAAAAAATATATATATATATATATATATATATATATATATATATATATATATATATTTTTTTTTTTTTCACTCATGAAGGGTTCGGTGAATGTGCATATTAACTGGTTGGATTCGGTACCTCTAAAAAGGTTACGAACCACTGTCCTCGTTGAACTAAGGTCTGCGTGCCTGTCTTTTGTTGACAAAGCTAAACAGAATAAAGGGGCGAGTGCTATTATTGACAGTTTTGTATCATTTGAGCACAGTATTATTGTGTGCGTGAGTGCGCCGGTGTATGCTTTGATTTTGTAGAACTGTGCACAGTATGTTTATTATACTGATAAATCTGGATTTACTTGATCTTATTATGGCCTTTTCCCTGTTTATTATTTAAACAATAAATTATTGGATTATTTTAATAAAGGCCTATTACCAACTGTTCAATAGCCACCGTTCCTTGGGGCTGACTGTAATTGTAGCAATTCTGCTTCATGAAACACTGAAAATTCAATATAAGAATCAATATAAAAGCTGCCGCCTTCATTCATTGAATCCCTTCTTGAAGAGCCTATTTCTCGTATCAATGTAGCATCAATACCTTGACGTTTTGTCAGTGACTCCATTTTTAATGTTCCTGTTAGGACACATAAAGACAGACACAGACAACTTGTTTCGGGTGAACCGCCATATTCACAACATGTCAGCGCAAACCATGCAGAAACCACACCTTACAATCTTCTCCCTTGTTACAATCAGTCTATTAGTAGTAGCCCAGAAGAAGCTTTTTCTTTCACATCCCTGTCTTAAAAGAGTTTGGGAACCGCTAGTCATTTGCTTGGAAGCCATTTTGACTTTTCCTGCAATGCAACAGTGCAGTCGCTATGGGAACTGGTACATGAATTACCGGCTGTATAATCTCCACCCCGCCCACACACTACACTGCCTTACTGATAGACCGACAGAGAGAACAAGCAACATTAAAGGAAGCAATGCAGACAATATGATGGGTATGGAGGAAAGAGGCATGGGCTTGTTGCCGCAACTGATGCCTTCTCTTTGTGTCCAACTGAGAAGAAGAAAAGATGAAGAGGAAGGTTTCTTTGGCTAAAGAAATCTGGAAGAAGGCAGAGAGGAGGTGTGAAGAAATGCAATGTGTTTCCCGAGTATGGATATTGATAAGTGTGTGCATGTGAAAGACAGTGGAGAAAGTGCAGGATGGGGGGAAAAAATCTGCCCAAGAATTGAATAACAAATGTCGGCAGAAATATAAATGGGCGGAAGTGTGCCAAAACGTCCTCATGAAAGGGTCTGATCAAAAAGAAAAGAGTTACACAAGACAAATGTTTTTGAACGTTTTGAAATACCTTTTGGCGGTTTAGAAAAATGGATACCATAGTTGGATGTGCTTGCCATGTTGGTGTAAAGTTGATCACTTTCTTCTATGACTCGCTGATTCACTCACCGCACGAGAAAAGCTCAGCCGTGCCCCTCCCAGCCTCTTGCGAACGGGAGTGAATTGCTGTTCTGTGTGTGGGATTCTGCAATATCATTTCATGAGTTGCCAACCATCTGCAACTAGTTATCGTGTGGTCTAAAATTTGAATCACAGGTAAATGGAATTGCATCAACAAAGATGTAAGGCAGGGATGGGAAATGTAAATAATGGAGGGGCCAGAAACTTTTCATTAATACAACTGGAGGCTACATACAAGCAAGCACTTCCTCACCAGATGTATGGCAAAAAGGCAAATTTAAATATGGAAGCAAAAAAATATATATGCAGATGTGCAAATTATATGCTTATAATACATTTCTTTTTTGATAAAAATATTTTTCAATTCACGTATAAAATATCCACTATCCTAACCCAACAACACAGGGTTTGAAGCAAACCACAAAATGCAGCAACAGTTTTGGTCTTTTCAGTCTTTTCTCCCCATCCAAAATCCACAAAACGTAATTGTTAATATGTGTCATTTGGCATTAGGACATACGGTCATCATTTTTCCCAGTTTAAAGGGCTTTCTTGCATAAGAATTACATTCAAAATGACTGAACAAGAAACCAACATTAGATTCATTCATTCATTTTCCAAACCACTTTATCCTCACTACGGTCACGGGGGGTGCTGGAGCCTATTCCAGCCGTCTTCAGGCAGTAGGCAGGGGACACCCTGAACCGGTTGCCAGCCAATCCCAGGGCACACAGAAACGAACAACCATCCGCGCTCACACGCGCACCTCGGGAAAATTTAGAGTGTTCAATCAGCCTGCCATGCATGTTTTTGGAATGTGGGAGGAAACGGGAGGACCCGGAGAAAATCCACACAGGCCCGGGGAGAACATGCAAACTCGACGCAGGGAGGCCGCAGCTGGAACTGACTTTCACTGTGAAGTCGACGTGCTAACCACTCGACTACCGGGCCACTACCAACATCAGATGCAAGAGATAATTTTGTAATTTTTCTTCACCAAAATTCGCTCACTCATACGGGCAGTATGAGCATATCTACAATACAATTCATAGTAAAGTATTTGGTCAGTTGAGGTTCCAGTTGGTTGAACCAATGCAGTATGCGCACCACTGCTTGTCACGGTAAATCATTGGCACTGTCACGTTGCAAGGTGGTGGTGGACCCCAAAAAGCAGGCAGGAGGGAGGAGTAGGGTGTATTTGAAGAAGTGTATTGATAAAACTAAATCCAAAAACAAACAGTCCAAAGTAGCAAACAAAAATAACAAGTGAAGCTAAAACAGAACCGTGACCAAAACAAACCTGATAGCAGTAAAGGAACAGCAAACATGACAGGAGCAAACAGCAACAATGACCCGACACCGAGTGTTCGGGCTGTGAGTCCTTTTAAAGCCCTAATTACCTATGACCAACAGGTGTGCAGCTGCCGGGGGAGCCCTACAGTGCCACCTGTTGGTCCCTAAACCGAATCATGACAGTACCCCTCCCTCAAGGGACGGATCCCAGACGTCCCAAAGTTGTCCAAAAGGCTTGCCTCGCCGAGGAACAGGAACCAAAAGCGATGGCAACCCTTGCCTCGCCGGAGAACAGGAACAAAAGCGACGGCGACCTTCACCTCGCCGAAATACAGGAACAAGAAGCGACGGCAACCCTTGCCTCGCCGGAGAACAGGAACAAAATCAACGGTGACCTTCACCTCGCCAGGGAACAGGAACAAAAGCGACGGCAATCCTTTGGCTGGGCGTGGCCTGACGTGGACGGAGCTCGACGTAACTGGGGACATGGAACAGCCGGACGTGAACAGGGGCTTGGCCTGACGTGGGCGTGGACGTGGCACGGCTCGTCGTCGACGTGAATGTGACTCAGCTCGAACAGACGCGTGACGAGCCTCGGCTCCACATGGACGTGGACGGGGCTCGGCCCACCGTAGATGCGGCTTGACGAGACGAAAACAGGACAGCCGCCTCCCCAGCGCTGCCTGAAAGGGAAAAGGGGTGTCGGCCGCAGACGCGCTCCGCCAGGCACATGGTGGAATAGGGACCAGTCCTTAGTACCTGCAGGGTCCAGGTGGTCGGGTCATTCTGTCATGTTGCAAGGTGGTGGTGGACCCCAAAAAGCAGGCAGGAGGGAGGAGTAGGGTGTATTTGAAGAAGTGTATTGATAAAACAGAGACTAACGAGACTATATGATAATGAGAGGCGGGGAGTTACGCCTCCTTGCAAATCCCAGAAACAAAGAAATGAACATGTCATCTGACCCGGTGTGGCTGGAAAAAGTTGGGAGTGGTGAGGTGAGACCAGACCACCACTACCCCCTATTGTCTTCGGTCTGAGCTTTGATGTGATGGCAAGAACACAGATACAGTACTTGAGATGACAGTTCATCTTTTGATGTTAAACATGTCCTCTGGAGGGGGCCCAAAAAGTGGTGGGGGTCGAGGGGCACTAAAGGTGATTGTAATCACAGTGAGCAGTAAATACCTTCAACAGCATTCTACATTCTTTGTTTCAAGTGTTTGAACAGAACCAACAACAGAGTGGGGCTAAATCAAATCACAGTGAGGGATTGATTCCTTATATATACAAAACCATTTGCTACCACTAAACTTCTCCCAAATAAAATGTTTCTCATCACTGTAGCCATCCGACCTGTGCAGAGATTCCAATTTTACGATACTCATTTAAAAACAAATGTAAATACATTGAACGCATAGGTTCAGTGAGAGGCATCTTTGAGGAGCAACTGAAATATAACATCTCTAGCGCATGTGACATCTAAACTCAAAAGCATGTGATTAAGTGTTTTTGTAGCCGGCAGCTTCCACTGAAGCTACGGTTTTACATATTATTGGAGCTAACATATTCATAATTCTTGCCTGGTGACCAGTCCAGAGTATAATCTACCACCCACGCAAAGACAGCCAGTATAGGCTCCAGATCACACATGACCGTTGGCAGCCACAGCTTCAATGGGCCCCTGTGTGAGAACCCCCCCAATGGCACCTCCTTGGGCCTAATATTTTCTTTAAAATCATATTTAGCCTACAATATGTCACTCTTGAAAACTAACTCTACGACTGACATCATCACATGAAAAGCTAAAAGAATGCTGTCAGGAAATTCATTCAAATTGAATGCAGTACTCAAAAGGTTGAGTCTGCCTTGAAACACTGAAGAATAGGAAAGCAACGATATTGGTGTGAGGTTGCAAATCCAAGAAAAAAAATATTCTTCTGCCCTTTATGGTACAGTATAATAATCAGAATAATATCAACATGCTTGATTTCCATGCAAATGCATTGGGACTACAGTGTGTAGAAGGCAATATAAGGCTGTTGAAAATATAGCTGTCTGTTATCCAAGAACCAAAGTTTACTCTGTCAACTGAAAAATGCTTGATTCATTCACACATACGTTTACAATGTTGAAAAATTAAAGAATTTAATGAACCTAACTTGCATGTTTTTGAAATTCAGGAGAAAAAAATGGAGTACCTGGAGAAAACTGCTGCAAGTTCTGGGAGAACATGCAACGTGCACAGTTTGAAACTGATTTCAATTGTATGTATTTAGCCAATGACTTTAAGATTTTATGGTAACCCTGGCCGTTAGTGTGTTTTCGCTGTATTTATTTATGATGTCGATGTCTGCACAAACACACGTGGTGAGTCACTTATGACTGCTGTCGTGTTTTCATGATGCAGCCTCGCTTCCTGTTGAGCCGGGAGGAGGGTGACTGTCACTGATGGAAGCTGAACAGATTTAGAGGCCAATTACTTCACTGAAGTATGAAGTTGAGTGTGAGCCAAGTAATATGAGGTCATTGTCTGAGAGAGACAGCTTCCAGTGGGCTGATCACCCAAAAATCTGTTTTACTCCTTAAAAGAAAAGGCATGGTTGCAAGTTCACTTCAGGTCAATTAATGAAGTCCACAATGGAATCCATCCATCCAGGCAGCCAGCCATCGATTTTACAAACCACTTATCCTCAAAAGGGTCGCACGGTGGTCCACTGGTTAGCCTAAACAGTGCAGAGCTGCAGGGGTTGATTCCAGCTCCGGCCTTCCTGTGTGGAGTTTGCATGTTGTCCCCTTGGCTGCGTGGCTTTTCTCTGGGTATTCTGGTGGAAAGCCCATGCAAAAACATTTCCAAAAACATGCAAGGCAGGCAAATGTAACACTTGAAATTACTCTCAGGTGTGAGTGTGAGCACGGATGGTTGTTTGTCAATGTGTGCCCTGCGATTAGCTGGCAACCGGTTCAGTGTGTCCCTCGCCTACTGCCTGAACACAGCTGGGATAGGCTTCACGCACGCCCACAACCCTCGGGAGAATAAGCTGATCAGATAATGGATGGATGGATGGATGGACAGGTGGATGGATGGACTACTCTACTAAGTGGCGAAATGGCAAACGCCAAAATGGGCAGCAAAATGTGCATTCAAGGAGAAAGTATGACAAAAACAGTTGAATTCCCTTTAATTCTGTTTGTTGTGTTATTCACTTAAAAATATTGTAACCAAAGACACACACAAACAAATGTTGGTTTATTGCTGGTTGCTGTTGGTTTAGGACTGCTTGTTCACTTGTTCTCATTTTATTGTCCTAAAGCCATTCTGTATATAAATGTGTTTTTTTTATGTCTTGAATTCATGAAAAAAACCCTCATGTTTTTATTTTTCACTAATGAAGGGTTAGGTGAATGTGCATATGAAATCGGTGCCCCTAACAAGGTTAAGAACCAGTGTTTTAAAGTGCCTGTATGAATTGTATGATTTTTTTTTAAAATAAGTCACTGAGCCCCATACACCGTTGAAAGGTTTGCGGTCACCCAAACAATTGTGTGTTTGTTCGATGAAAAGTCATTTTTTATTTCTCAAATGAGTTGTAAAATGAACAGAAAATATAGTCAAGACATTGACAAGTTTAGAAATAAGAAGATATTCTCTTTCCTTCAAACTTTACTTTCGTCCAAGAGTCCTCCCTTTGAAGGCCATGACAACATTGTAGACCTTTGGCAGTACAGCTGTTAGGTTGTGAAGGAAATCTGGAGAAATTTCACCACAAGCTTTAAAAAGCCCTTCCCACGAGCTGGATTGGCCGGATGGACACTTCTTGCATACCATACGCTCAAGCTGCTCCCGCAACAGCTCAATGGGGTTGAGATCTGGTGACTGCGCTGGCAACTTCTTCACTCAAAAGTTGTTGGACAATTTGGAAGTGCGCTGGGTCATTGTTCTGTTGTGGCTCCAATCAAGCTCTGTCCACAGGGTACGGCATGGTGTCGTAAAATGGATTGATGGCCTTACTTCTTCAAAATCAGTTTTAACTGGAACAAATCTCCCACCTTACCAACACTCAAGCAACCTCAGACCACCACATTACCCCCACCTTACTCCAGCATCTTTTCAGCTGTTCTATGTCTCACAAATGTTCTTGTATATTCAAGTCAAGTCAAGTCAACTTTATTGTCAAATGTGCTACATCTGCAACATAAAGCACAGATGAAATTATATTCTCTAACACCTTCAATTTTGAATTGTCCAGCCACAACACCCCCCCCCCCCCCATCTTCCTCTGTCCAATGTCTGTTTATTTATTTATTTATTTATTTATGCCAATTTTAATCTTCTTTTTTTTTTTATTGGACAGTCTGCCTTGAAGGCCAGCATCCCGGAGTTATCTCTTCACTGTAGATGTTGACACTTCCGTTTTGCAGGTACAATATAATGAAGCTGCCAATTGAGGATCTGTGAGGCATCTTTTTCTCAAACGAGAAACTCGAACTTATCCTCTTACTGGGTTGTGCAATGGGGCCCTCCATTTTGGCCAAGCCTGCTTTTGTTGTTCTCTAAAGTGAGTTGTACACACCGTTGTAAATCTTCAGTTTCTTGGTAATGTCTCGCATGAAATAGCCTGCATTTGTAAGAACAAGAATAGGCTGTCAAGTTTCACATGAAAGTTCTTGTTTTCCGGCCATTTTGAGCTTTTAATCAACGACACAAATGTGATACTCCACAAATAGTCAACGTGCTCAAAGGCCAGGTCAGTTTTACACCTTCTCTAACCATATATACACAGTATACACTTTGCTGATATTCGCGCCTCCATAATTATGATGAGTGTATTCTAAGAGGGCGGCCCGGTGGTCCAGTGGTTAGCACGTCGACCTCACGGTGCAGACGTACCGGGTTCAATTCCAGCTGCGGCCTCCCTGTGTGGAGTTTGCATGTTCTCCCCGTGCCTGCGTGGGTTTTCTCCGGGTACTCCGGTTTCCTCCCACATTCCAAAAACATGCATGGCGGGCTGATTGAACACTCTAAATTGTCCCGATGTGTGAGTTTGAGCACGGATGGTTGTTCGTCTCTGTGTGCCCTGCGATTGCCTGGCAACCAGTTCAGTGTGTCCCCCGCCGAATGCCCGAAGACGCCTGGGATAGGCTCCAGCACCCCCCGCGACCCTTGCGAGGATAAACGGATTGGAAAATGGAGGGATGGATGGACCATGCAAGCTAAACAAATGCTTCTCTTTTTGCTAATTTTAGGGAATACATGGTAAATATGAACATTTTCAAGTGTCGTTAGCGTCATTAACATTTACAGTGACATACAGAATGGTACAGCATACTGTAGCTCTATACCTTTCAAGATGGTGTCAGCTTTCGTATGCATGCAAAACTGTTCAATAGGCCGGCAAAAGGGTCAACAACATCAGTCTGACCTGGAGTGCAATCAATAAATTATCATCTCAGTGGACGTGTGCCGTAAAACAAGCGCAAAGGTCTGGCTGAAGGAAACACAGAAGGAAGTGAAACTCTTGATGCGAATAATAGTAATGAAGATCGATGCTTCTGCAATCACTTGAAAGCGTTACACCAATCCAACCACGGTGATAAATATAATAGCCAGGCCGCACTCTCACTCACCTTTGCTGAGAGCAAAGGATGTGATCTCTAAGACTGACTTACCACTCAGTTCAATTTGGCGAGTCGGTGATTAACATTTGACTTTTAGAGTCACATTTCACCCTCCGGAGTTATCGCGGCCAACTGTTTCAAGGTTTGTTGCGAAAAGCCACAGATGCATCAGTTCATGTTTATCTACAGTAGTTATGGCTCGTTGACCTGAGATTTAATATTCTACTCATTGGCGACACAAATAAATACTGCAAAGGAGCAATTTACAATTCAAGACACTTTGGTTGGTTAAGTCCATCTTTCACATCATTATGTGCAGTTTCCACACAGGGCGATGTATTGTAGTCTTTGATTATAGATGTAAACCTGCAACAGAGAGCATGCGTTCTAATTTTAGATACATGTCATTCCTACAGCAGGCAAATTATAGAACAAGGTTTGCAAAACATTTGGGGGCCGCTGATTCCTTAAATGGGGTCGAAATTTTGCGACTTAATCCAATCACCAATAAACATCATGTACCCGTATTGTCAATTGCCACTCGAGTACTTAGGTGGCCCTAAACGTCATTACATATGATCTTGCTTCAATAGTTCATGCTTAAAGACTAAATGTGGTTGCTCTTGTCCAGTGGTCTTAACCTAGTTAGAGGTACCAAACCCAACCAGTTTATATGCACGTTCACTGAACCCTTCATTTGTGAAAAATGGAAAATTGATTTTTTTTTTTACAAATTAGAGAAATTTAAAAAACACATTTATTAAAAATAGAAAAAAGTAAATAAAATTACATGGTCTAAGTATAGTTTTTAAAAATTGTATAATGTACGATCACGCCAGTCACAATGTGACTACTGAGCGAACTAAATTCCCCGCAGCACTGATTGGACAAGCAATGTCACGTGATCATCTGCAGCCAGCGATGGCCAAGCGGGCGTGTCATAACTAATTTACATCTTGAGTCGGGTGTGTCTTAATCTCCATGGCAGAGGCTCCCATCGAACCCCTGAGACCGATTCACCGAACCCCGAGGGTTCGATCGAACCCAGGGTAAGAACCACTGTTCTAGTCTGAGGTTATGGCACAGTGTCCTTGAAAGCAGTGTTTTGCAGGGGGTATGTGGAAACATTTAGTAATTAACACTCACTCGTCCCATGAGCCTGTGAATAAAATGATACATGTGTGCTGCGACTGTTTTCCTCAGGAGACGATAACTGTGGACTTGCCAAAATACCACAAAAGCCGCGTGTCAGCTCAAATTTCTCATTAAAGCTCAGATGACTGATAAAAAAAGGACAAAAACTGCTTAAGTGGGTCTGAATATTATTCTTGTTAAACATGTGTGCTTGATATTTAAAATGCCTGTCAAACTGTTTAAAAGCCTGCTTACAGGGGACTTATTCAAAGGTGCTCCGTTTTATTTTATTTTTTTGTGTGTGTGATTTTAATAAATGTATATTACTTATTTATTTTCAAGGCAACATTGTTTATTTTTATGTGTGATGTGAGTTAAAAAGAACACAATGACTGAGAATTAAATCTTACATTAAGGAGACGAAATAAAGTGATTTTCATTTCATACAATAATCTCTTGTGTAACCGATTTTTGGAGAACCGCCAACACATAGCAGTGAGGAGATACTCAAATTGAATATTGATCTATATTTAAATATTTACATATTGTCACTAGAAATACTGCATGCATGAAGGCATGTCAAATTTCCATCCATCCATCCAATTTCCGAACCGCTTTATCCTCACTAGGATGGCGGGAGTGCTGAAGCCTATCGCAACTGTCATTGGACAGTAGCCAGGGTCCACCTTGAACTTGAACCAGCCAATCGCAGGGCACACATCGACAAACAGCCATTCACACTCATACTTGCGGCCAATTTAGAGTGATCAATTCACCCACCCTGCATGTTTTATGAATGTGGGAGGAAATCGGAGGAACTGGAGAGAAACCACGCAGGCACAGCGGGAACATGCAAACTCCACGCAGGAAGTCCGGAACTCACAATCTGTGCACTGTGAGGTGGATGTGCTAACCTGTCAACCACCGTGCCGTCCTGATGTCAAATGTATGTGATAAATCAGAGCTTTTAAATGGCTCGAAGCTAAGATCGGAAGATGTACCGTATTTCCGCACTAAAAGGCACACCTAAAAGCCTTCCATTTTCTTAAAAGCTCACAGTGCGCCTTAAAATCCAATGTGCCTTGTGTATACTAATTCCGGTAATATGTCAACCCCAAAATGGCTCCTTGCTAGAGACATGCTTACAACGCAGAGTTCAAACTTAAGGCTATCGGTTTCGCAGTTGAACACGGAACTGGAGCAGCGGCAAAAGATCTCAATGTTAACGAGTCAATGTTCTAACTTGCTTTTGGTTAAGTGAACTGTGTCGCTGCTTTATTAAATAAGTTTTACTGAAATCTGAGCGTTCTGTGAACGCGGTGCGTCCAATATATGAAAAGAATTACAAAATAGGCCATTCATTGAAGGTGCGCCTCATAATCCAGTGCACCTTTTTGTGTGGAAAATACGGTATTTCATTTTTTAAATATATTAAAGATGCCGAAAATAATAACAACAATAATGCACTTAATAGACTCCGACAATAATTCAGAGGGTTCGACGCACTATTTTGTTATTTGTTTTAATAAAATAAATACGAAAATATCTGCAACATGTGTACAGAGCTTGATGAAATACACCAAAATTGCATTATGAGAAGCTGCACACGCATAGAAGACAGATTATTTGGTCTCCACTTTGGCTTGCTTATGTACATCAGGACAACAGCATTGTTACAGGAGCATAGCAACATAAATTACCATAACCTTTTCGTAACACTTGCCTTTAAAAGTTATGCATTCTCTGCCCTCCTCTGTTTTGTATTTAGAAGGAAGGAGACCGAGCTAATGTATTGAGCACCACATCAGGGTCTATGCTGTTTGTGTTAGAAACTCACTTGTAGTTGGCCTACTTGTGACACTTGTATGAGGAGTGTATCTTCAATTATGTGTATGGAAGGTGTATTCAAACGATGGACCAAAATATCACTTAATTTACAATGACGTTTCACACTCAGTTTCACACTGTTGGACAAATTGGAGCCTAACCTAATAAGTACCCGAAGAGAATGTACACATGCTCAAGATGCTGAAGCCAGCACTAATTCATACCTAAGATTATTGACCACTGCTGAATTGCCAATTTATGAAAACTAAACTGGCATTCATCATCATCAACTTAATAGTTGTATGACAATTTCTATTGGATGTTCTCTCATTCTTTATTTCACCGGTTGGTACTTGTTCAAAATGTTTCTTTTTGTCGGTGTTTTCTCCTTACTTACCCTACCCAACCCCTAAATGGAAAACGTCAATAAAAATATTTGATCCCCGCACCCCCCCCCCCCCCCCAAAAAAAGTAAAATGGGCCAGGGATTCGATGCAAACCATTACGCGTACTTGAATCATTGCCTTTTTATATTATTAAATAAAAAAGCTGATTAGATAATGACCACATTCCATTTAACCATTATTTTACTCTGATTGAAACAACCAACCGACCACGGTGCTTGACTGGTTAGCACGTCTGCCTCACAAGTACAGTGGTGCGGGTTTCGATTCCGGCTTCGGCCTTCCCTTGTGGAGTTTGTCTGTTCTCCCCATGTTTGCGTGGGTTTTCTCCGGGTACTCTGGTTTCCTCCCACGTTCCAAAAATATGCATGGTAAGTTAAAAACCCTCGTGCCCTCGTGTGATTGTCTATGTGTGCCCTGCTACTGGCCGGCAATCAATTCAGGGTGTATCAGGCAGTAGGCCCGATGACAGCTGGGATAGGTTCCAGCGTGCCCGCAACCCTTGTGATGATAAAGCGGATCAGAAAATGGATGGATAGATGGATGGATGAAAAAACTAAAAACACTACTAATACTACTCCTATTAATGATAAAAATAATAATCCTAACAGATCCACCAGGGAGCAGATTAACATAACATTAAAATGTCAGATAAGAGAATGGTAATTATTTGAGTGATTTCAAACAAAAAACAGCCAAGCCAAACCGACGTTGAAAGTTACACAAACAGGTGTGTCGTGGAGATCAACATTGTGAAAGCTGACCCTGCAAAGTGAACACAACACCAGGGAGCCAAAATCGCTGGCTCATCAGTGTTAAAATCCCCAATGTCCATCCTGTACATGTTTTTGTTTGTGTATTATCCATGTCTTCTTTTCTTTTTTTCATCACACACAAAGCAACAGGAGTTGATGTTCACTGCCCATTTGAATCCATTATTTATTGCAGCTCTCACAACACAATTGTACACGTAGACAATTGTATTCCAAGTGTGAAACTGAATCTACAAATCAAACAGCCCATCCAATTTCACAGAGGAAGCATTTCCTATTATTTATCTGTTTAAAGAAACAGATACCTCTCACTACAAATGGATATAGTGATAGGCCAGAACGCAAGCAACACCTGTTCAATCTAACGTTATCCAATACAAGACTTGCATGTGGAATTTTCAAGTCACAAACCTGATCACTCCCAGACTCGGTGGGGGCAAAAACACTGCAGTTTTACACTTCTGCAATAGCAGACACGATAATGAATATAAAGATTTGAAATGACTCATAAGTCACGCACATACTGGAGCTGTCTCGAGAAAATGAGGGTAGGACGTAGTGCTGTGGGTGTGTATACAGTCTTACAATGACTCACCTTTGGAAAAGTGTATGCATATACTCAGCTTCTACAGGATGCACAGGTGGGCACACAAACAAGGTCATCATGGTCAGCCACTGCTCTTTTTATGTAACAAAGACAATGTATATGTTTACACCTTTTTGAACTACGTATACCTGGCTGGACACCAGAACTCACAATGTTGATTTCTTCCTCGCAACTGTGTTTGACCTTTAAGAATACAGAATGTACAGTACAGACAGCTCCAATTTTGTCAACGTGTGTGCCTGTGTGTTTGTTATACTGTACAACGCTCAGTTCTGGATTCCACTATGATTATCCAGTCGTACCTCGACTTTCGGATGACCTAACAGGTGAGGTTTTTGGGAACAAGAGCCACCGCTTTGCTGTTTTTTGGGGGGTTTTTTTGCTTTTTGTTGCGTGCAATCATTTGAGGTACAGGTGTGTTTCTGACCCCCCACCTCTTGATAGGGCAGCAAACGTCACAACATCAAGCAGCAATTTTAAAGTTCTAAAACAAAAAAGAGCCAAAGCATCCTCGCTTAAAGCTGATTACGGCTACTCCCAGTTGGGATTTACTGTAAGACTAAATATAAAACAAATACTGTACAATTAGAAATATATTTCACGAAAGAACAAAATGCCAAAAGTCAGCTCGCTCAGTGATGACAGACAATGCAAAATGTCATACAGACTAAAGAAACTCACATCAATGTTTAGGTAATTGAAAAAGCTGTAACCAACAGATATTTGAATACAATTAATGCAGCAACACCTGCAGCCAGAGGGTACAAAATTGTCCATTATCGTTTCACAATATCAGCCGAAAGCCCAACTTTTGTTGCACAGAAATGCCACGACCTAACAGACTGCACCCACAGAGGTTCCTCAAAACTCTGCCGTTTGTCAAATCAACTGAGAGAAGACAGACAACAACACGTGTTACACACAAAAAAAGGTGAGAAAGTCAAACCAACACTCCAGAAAAAGGGGCCATCCAAAGACACAATCCTGACATACAAGACCAGCAGAAGACCCCCCCCCCCACCCCACACACATGGGTCATTTGTGGTGTACTGTGGGACTGCAGTAATGGGCAGTAAGTATGTAGCAATTTTGAGTCAGTGAAACGGAATTCACGGACTTGACTGGAAATCAACCAAAAAGACACCATTTGGGACCGTGTGGTAAACCATAGTTGTGTGGAAAACGGAGGCAGTGTTGTTTCTGTAGCACCTCACATACACAAGGCAACGTAATGTGCTTCACAAAAGACACAACACCTAAAAGCATTTATACACACACAAGAGCAAATGACATTCAGAAGCAAAGCAGAGGAAATAAAAGCATTGACAATAATTAAACACAAAAGAAGACATTTCAAGCATTTCAAAGTCAAGAAATAAGAGGGAGTTTTCTAAAATCACCTATACTGGGGTGGAGTGTCTCACTTTTCTTTGACCATCAAATATCCCCAAGTGAAAACTTCATTTTTGCTCCTCTAAAACCCAATCAAATGCTGTGAAATTATTCGATATCAATTAAATAGTGGAAGGAGTGATCAAATAAAGATTTGGAATCTAACCAAGTATCTTGAAATTGTATTCCCAGATGTATGGGTTTCTGTGTCAAACTATGAAATCTAATGAATCCTGTGCAAGAAAATCCCCACACTAATTTATCTAATCTTTAATTTGACACGCGACTTCAGTGGCAACCGCTGTTTTACAATCACACTCTAATTTCCCCCCAAAGCCAAATCTGAACAGTCTCATGATAACGGAGGTACCAATGATTACTTGTGAGCAATTACCATCTCAATGGGGGGCCTTGTCTTCAGTCGGCACCCATTAGAAGACAGCCAGCCTGTAAATACCGGAGAGTGATGTACCTTTTGTGCTACCCGTCACTTTTATTGGGAGTCGCCATTTCAAAAGACAGTGAGACGAAGGACCATCAAAACATCGACATTTTACTTGGGTGCTATGATGTTTTTATTCTTCTCCAAAAGTTTTGCACACTAGTAAAATCTTGTGAGAATTCCACTAAATCTTCTGGGTCCACATTAAACTTGACCCATGGGCAGAAATCACTCTTCGGTGAATTCCCGTGTGTTTGTAGTAGTATTTATAATGTCCCCCGCCTACTGCCCGAAGACAGCTGGGATAGGAGGCTCCAGCACCCCCCGCGACCCTAGTGAAGATAAAATTATTGTGAAGATTATGAATGAATAGAAGATATTCTGTTCCACTTTTATATATAAAATCCCTTAATGAACCCACTCGATATTCTCCAGCTATGCTGATTTTATGGGTGAACATAAGTTTTGGTGGATAAAAGAAATATCAGGCCACTCAAAATTCTGATGTTTTCACATTTATGAGGCGTTTGATGTATCCTAACGGTCATGTGTCACTTTTTGCAGTTTGCGTTGAATATAATTATTATTTTCAGGAATCACACAAAATTGTGTTTAAGTATGCGTGTATTTATTTATTTATTGTGGATAAGCTAATACACTAGTGCACACTTTATTGGATGGTTCACCGTAAGTCTCTCTTCGCAGGCTGCCGAAGTAAACCTCTAAAAACTCACCAGGCGAAGAGATCATATTTCTCCCGTGCGACCTTCATTGCACCGGCTCACTGTAAAATTCTGAATTTAAAATCCTTCTCTCACTTCACCTATTAAGCACTAAATGATCACGTACCGTTATATTTTAATGAGTGCGTGGTGCATTCTCAACTTACTATGCTCCCACATGTACATTTACTTGTGGATCCCCGAATCTATACAAGCACAATGAGATGCAGATCGTCCACCTATCAGTCTTCTGGAACCATCTGCCAGATTCGGTATATGAGGGAACATTCACTGCATATTTCAGAGCAGACTTATCACCTTCCTCTTTGATTAAGCTCATCAACACGGCTGACTCAGGAAAACGCTAAGATATCTTGGGCTAAGACCAGGAGTAGGCAATTAATTTTCCTGGATCCATGTAAGAAACTGGAATGGTTGTGAAGGGGCACATCAACATGCTGACCTAAATTGTGCTTGAAATTTATTTATGTAAAGCGGCGAACTCCATAGTTTGGATAAGCTGACACTTGCGGTGATATGGTGTTGTGACAAAAGAAGAATCACTCATTTGGAAATTGCATTTCTGCAAAATAGTATTGATATTATGGGCTCTATATTCGTGAGCTGCATAGGTCTGGCGGTCTAAAGCCGCGCAGGGGCGGTTGAGACTTTGGTATTTTTACAGATGCGCGTCAATTGGGACAGTTTAATACAGACAGTTTGCGATGTTGTGGATGTGAACACAGCTGACTTGATTCGCCGCCAATAGAAGCAGCTCATCTCATTCCCTATAAAATCAGCACACGATGGGCACAGTTCCTGACATGGAAGAAGGAGAAACTCATTTGCTGGAGTCATTACAAGAGGTCGAAGCCCACAAAGTATGTTTAAAAGGAAATGAAAGGAATGTTACAAGAGGGTTCAAAAAAGTTGCTCAATGCAGTGACAAAATTGCTCATTGCTCCACTAAATACACAAGTCATTGCTCTTGCTTACTTGCACTAGATATTATTATTTTTTTAAAAACAAGAAGGCTGCCTTTCGTAAGACCCTTCAAAATATATATTTTTTAACATGACTTCACAACTTGCTAAGAGTGACCAGACAGAAATTCTGGTAAGTAGCTACATGAAAGGTCAAAATAAGAAAAAAAAGAACTCAAACGAGATGCAAGCGATATTTCTGTTCTCACAGGACAACACCTATTTTACGACAAAAGACTGGATTAAAATTCAAAGGATGAAAGTGATTCAATCATTGTTCAAATAATTTTATGAGACTGTTTCCTGCTCCCTTCATGGCTGTGTTGTAGATGCAGTGAGATTTGTATTTTTTATTTTTTGCTGTGATAGTTAATGCTTTCCTGTAATGCATGTTTAGCTACGTTTCATTGTTAGTTTCAGCTACGATTGCCATCCGATATCTGCCTTGCCCCTCCTGTCACTGAGCCATCTTATTTTCCTCTCGTGTCTTGGTCAACTGTACGTATGTCATTCGTCTGTAGCTGAGTCCCAATTCAGGGTCTGCCTCGTTTGTAGGCTGCACTTTCCTGGTGGTGATGTTGTGTGCTGAGTCAAGGTTGTCTCAAAGCGTGAAGGCAAAAAAGAAGCTCAAACAAAATAACACTTATTCGTCTTAAGACACGACACATAGCCGTTAACTATTCCATGAAACAAAACTGTTTGCATAACACTTAGAAGAGAATTAACAGCTTCAAGACAGGTAAAACCTGACTTGGCCCAGATAGACGATGATAACGGCGATTATAATGAACCTCCTCCAGGGCAGACAAACTAGAACATATTTTTCTTATCCTGTAACTTTTCTTCCTTGTGCTTTCTCTGCTTTATTGTTTCATCAAGTTAAGGTTATGAATGTGAACAAAAAGGTTTGACATGCAATTGGTCTGGCAACCAGTTGAGGGTGTTCCTCGCCTGCTGCCCGAAGACTGCTGGGATAGGTTCCGGCACGCCTGCAACCACCGTGTGGAGAAGCGGCTTGTATAATGGATGTATGGATGTTTGTCACTCAGTTTTGTAACGATGGCACCTGCGGTGGCCAATCACGTATCAACCCGAGCCATCGCCCTAAACCTAAAACATAACTACCAGTGCATCACATCACAGGGTACATTGTAATCCAAACAAACACTGTCCCAAAGAGGAGAACAAATGTGGTGTCTGTGTCTACACGAGAGACATCGTGCCTGGAGACATCAGAGCAACTGTAGCCCTGACACGCCACCTCATGCGCTATCCACTCGCTGAAACCAAGCGTGTACATGGTAGAAAACCATGATTACTGTCCATTTCATTTGGCCCTACCCTGGTCCCTGATCACCTCACGCAAAGCCCTGGTTACACAAACAAACACACGTCACGTACTGGTTGGGATTTTTGTTGCTGCGTTTGTGGGTATACAAGGGCCTCTTCCACTGTACCCCCCTGCTTAAATTTGACGCTCTATTCTGGGAAAATTCCCCATTCATCAAATCAAGAGCAAGTGTGCAGCTGTTCTCTTGCTGTTGTAGGTTCCTCACCTTTTGTCCAAGTTATCCAGCACTCCTGCGTTGGCTTTGTAGTGGAGGATCATGCGGGTGAGTCACAATAAATTAGACAGCCAGCCAGCAGCCAGAACAACTAGACAGACAGACAGATCATCCCCATTATAAAAAAAAAATATATATATATTATTTCTTGTGTGTGTGTGTGTGTGTGCGCGTGTGTGTGTGCGTGTGCGTGTGTGTGTGTGTGTGGGTGGGTGTACATGCGCGCGAGGGAGGTAAAATATGGTGGGAGTCTACAACATTTAAAAAGAATGGAATTGCAGGATTAACATGTCTATTCCCGTTCCATATTTTTCTTGTCTGATCTCGAGCAGTTGGTGTAAATTACTGTCACACAGTAGATTCAAAGTGTCTTGTCCATCATTCAAAATTCACAGATTCCAAAACGTAATTCAAAGTTAGTTAATTTTCAGCTAGACGATCGCATTCAATATTTTCACTGAAGAATGATCGTGGACTGATTTTGACCTTCTTAATTAATCAAATATATAATGATTTTCGCAAGCTAATCGTGTTCTATTAATCTGACTTAAAAATCTCATTTATTATATATGCATTTGCATATATAATAAACCTATTCAATGATTTCCACAAATATGTATTTTTTTTGTATGTGTGAGCAAAAGAGGTGCTAATAGACAGATAGCAAAGAAACTGTGACACTTTGTTTCCATAGTTTATTTATGTTGTCTACAAAGTAAAAATTAATAGATTTATCAACATATGCATGTTCCTGACCAAAATGTATTCAACGAAAGTTGTTCGTCTACTTGGGATTTGTGAACCCTGAATTTCATTACAAGCTAGCCAGTGGCAAACTCGGACTAGGATCGATGTCACTGTCCTCCTATGACAGCTCTTGTAGTGAGAAAGGTTTAGAAAAGCGAGGACGAAAAAAAGGAAGTCACAGGAACAGAAAGGGGGATTGCGAGTCCCAGTGTGACTGGGCCTAATTGAAATAAATTCTGACTAAAGCAATGTCGTTAATGACATTTTGAATCCAGGGCTCGAATAATGACATTGAGAGACCCAGGAGGAGAGAATCACTTAAAAACCTAGAGTCAAGGGAAGGAGGGAGGTCGAGTGAAGGCAGGAATAGTCAGAGAGACTGAAAGGACTTTGGATTGGAGGTCTGGGAGGTTCACTCTGGAGAGAGTTTTTATTAAAGGAGCCACGGGGAAAGAGGAGGCAGCATCGACGCAAAAGGGAAGAGGCAAGCATTGAACATATGACACAGGCGGACACGCGATCCAGGGACTGACATTTTATGTCTGGTTTTCCACTTTCAGGGACACTGGTAGGTAGGTCTCATGGTCCAGTACACCATTTGGGACAAGCGTCCTGGGACATGCCTCCTCTGTTGAAGCTTTATCAGGCTGATCATCTTCAGTGACACAGATGTCACAACAGGCCTGACTTCCATCATTTACGAATCAGTGCCAGGAAAGAACAATTATGTAGTCAATATACAAAAACTGAACTGCCATAAGTTGTTCATTGTTTTTTTTAAATTATGGTTGATGTTGTTGTTGTTGTTTTTAATGTAGGTTACAACAGCACATCATCAAACTGACAGTGTTGAAAAATGTCGCTTCCCCTGTGAGAAAGTCAAAATACCACTGCTAACAGTGGAGATAAATCTGAATTTGTTTCATCAGTTCATAACTTCAACTTATTTTTTTCAGTAAAACAGTTATGTGCGTGAGCAGAGAAACAATGAGGAAAGAATTTCAGTGGACCAGATACTCTACGTAATACACCAAATGAACTCTTGAGTTGGTTGTTTGAGTCTTGGATACTGGCATTACACAGTGGAGTTAGCGACTATGAGTCTACTGCGTTTATCTGCTGGTTGTAGTCATGTCTGTGCCCATCTAAACTGCACTCTAAGCCACTGAAGCCAAGATGATAATGATTTTCTGGGGCCATGAGTGACCCATTCATCCATCCATTTTCTAATGTGCTTATCCTCACAAGGGTCGCGTGCCTGCTGGAGCCTATCCCAGCTGTCTCGGGGCAGTAGGCAGGGTACACCCTGAACCGATTGCTAGCCAATCGCAGGGCACACAGAGACAAACAACCATCCACGCTCACACTCACACTTCGGAACAATTTCGAGTGTTGCATTATAATGCCTTGCATGTTTTGGGAATGTGGGAGGAAACCGGAGTACCCAGAGAAAACTTACGTAGGGACACGGAGAACATGCAAACTCCACACAGGAAGGCCGGAGCTGGAATCGAACCCAGCCCCTCTGCCTGTGAGGCCGGCTTGCTAAGCAGTCGAACACCGTGCCACGCCACCCCCATGACTGACCCAAAATATTTTTTTTTACAATTTGGGGCATTGAACGGGTGGGGCGTAAAATGTTATTTATTTCATGGGTCCCGCATACCTGGAAATGCCACTCGTCACATGCACGACAACAAAATATTGATGCTGATGATGATGATTTGCCTTTTTGTATGTGCTTCATTAATCAAGTGGAAATCTGGTTGCGTTTGCAGGAATTGTCCACTACAGATGTGATACATTTTAATATATTGAACCTACTTTATTTATTATTGTTAATGTGAGCTATGTGTATATTAATTCAACAGCCCAGCTTTTCAGGCAATATTAGAGTTCGCAAGGTATGAATTATGTGAGTAGTCATTCGATGGCAGCGATCCCAGAACTGTTGAATATTAAAGCTTTGACTGTGACCACCTCCTTCGAGCATCTATAAATTCTGTTTATGATCACTGAGGCTTTTGGAAGAACATGCACTGTCTAATAGCTGAACAAATGGGAAAGGAGCCCAAATGCTCAACACAAAGGAGAGAAAATTGGACACTAGATAGAACAAGCAAACCAGATAAGGACGATGTACATAAACACTTGAAAAGCATTAACTTGACCAGTGTTTCAAGTACCAGCATCAGACAGTGGGTCTAAAACTTGAAAGGAAATTTGATATGGAACAGGAGCTGAGGATGGTCTCAGAGAAAAGCACTTCCAAATCAAAGCAGAAAAATGCTCCGAACAAAATGAAGCCAAAAAGAAGAACTGATGCTTATAATAATTTCCACTTGCACAAAATACACAAACAAACACACACTAAGCACCAAGTGCCTACCTTCATAGACAGACAATTCAAAAAAAAAGTGCACTCAATGCAGATGGATACAAACAGTAAAATCTTGCGCACAAGCCATATGGCCCAAAAGCAAAACAACGGAGTGTTATTTTGTCATTGGAATGAAAACAAATAACATCTGATTTGCAAAATACAAGCAAAGTGGTATTCTGTTTTCAAAACCTGGATACCGTCTTGCTGTGTGGAGTTGACATGTTCGACTCTTGCTTGTCTAGGCAAACCTCCCCTCCACATTCTCTAAATTGAGTGAATGGTCGTTTGTCTTTTTGTACACTGCGGTTGAGAAGGGGACCTTTCCATGGTGCGGCCCGGACAGGTCCCACAGTCACTTGGGATAGGCTCCAGCTCGTGAACCATGTTAGGACGAGTGGTATACAGTAAAAAATGGATGGTTTATACATTGTAATCTATCCAATTTCTGATCCACTTATCCTAACAAGGGTCGCGAGGCGTGCTGGAGCCTATCCCAGCTGTCTTGGGGTAGTAGGCGGGGTACACCCTGAACCGGTTGCCAGCCAATCGTAGGGCACACATAGACGAACAACCATCCGCACTCACAATCACACCTAGGGACAATTTACAGTGTTCCATTAACCTGCCACGCATGCTTTTAGAGTGTGGGAGGAAACCGGAGAACCCAGAGAAAACCCACCTAGGCACGGGAAGAATATACAAACTCCACACAGGAAGGCCAGACCCGGAATCGAACCCTGTACCTCTGAACTGTGTGGCAGACGGACTAACACATTCTAATCCTCGAAACTTTAAAATATCTCAATTCTCGTTGTCTTTGATTTCAAAAAGCTGTACAGAAGGAAACAAACTTCCAAAGGTGAAATACTGTATGTACACATGTTGCCAGTGAGTTGAGCACAGCAGTAGCTACCGAGCATGACAAGGCTGCAATGACTGCCGTGTGGGTGACATTTATCAAACAGGATGGCGCAATACAATGTTATTTAAAACAGCATGACAGCCCATTCACCAAAATTCAGCGCTGCAGGTAGACTCGATGCAGAATCCTCCAAAGGAAGGCTACTCGGTATGTGGTCGACCTGATTTTATCCCAGTCGGTCAATAAAGGATCCAAACAGCAACCTGATTCAGATTTGGTCATCACCACTTAGCGCCCCTCTCCCAGCAGGAGAATAGGAGGAAGGAGAGAAAATCTGCCGACTTTTTTTTTAGCTCTCGCAATCACCAAAAGACCAGCATGAGACGAGCATCGGTCTCATAATGGAACATACAATACCACTAAGCCACCGAGATAGGAAGACACTCAGCTATGCAATATTTTATGAGTAATAATAAAACCTTAAAATCACAAGTGTCCAGGGAGCTGGTGCAAGTCAGTAACCGGTTGTGTTGTGTCCAAGGACCGGCAACCCGAGGCCAAGGCCAAGGCCAAGGACTTGACTCCGAGGCCAAGGCGAAGGCCAAGGACTTGAGAAATCTTCGGAGGCCAAGGCCAAGGACCAAGGACTTGCCTCAGAGGCCAAGGCCAAGGACCAAGGACTGATTTTGAAGCTGAGGCCTAGCCGAGGACATGTATAAAACAATGCTATCATACCACTTGGCAGGTCTTCATGATTTGCAACACCCCTCCATCATAACCCCTTGCACTCCCTAACGCTTGAATGAAGTGTTTTTATTCAAAGAGTAGAACAGTCAGGGTACGTGTTATTTATACTGAGAAAAATAAAAATAAAAGCATATGATATACATTTGTGAATTTATGTTTTAGTGCAGTAGTTTCTTAATATGAAGTAAATCAACACTCAACAGGCATGACGTGGCACGGAAGACAAGTTGAGAAATGACTTTGCATAGAAGTCAATCACTGAGTGCAGAAAAAGCGGTAATCTCTGCAGTGATAATTTTACAGTTTACCGGCAGCGAGTCCCAGGGACTCGCTGATCAGAAAAGTATGAGTGCCATTATGCATTGAGAGAGTCCCAAATTTCGAATTCTGAAATGGTCTACTTATTCAATTGCATATGATAATAATACAAACAACAACATATACTGTACATACAATTATAAACAAATGCTGCAAAAATTTAAATAATTCAGTAGCAGGCCTGAGGATTTCGGAAATTCATGGTAACCGTTTTTCGGTTCGGTCGGATTACCCAATAGGAAACCACTGGAACTAATGTTGGGTTCCGTGAACGTTCATCATGGGAACCCATTTTTCTATTTTGACTGATATTCATAATCAAGAATTCTGATATTCTGTTATAATGTTTCAAGGGTAAATGTTTGAAAACGATGCATTAACAATGAACATTACATCAGTAGCTGTGTACTCCAGGTTTATTCCAAAAAATAAATGGATCAAAACTGGTGTACTCATGTGGCATCATCAGAGTATTTTTTCCAATCTCACACTGCAAAGATTAATTTACTGGTAATCATTAATACAGGTAAGTATTGATGTGGCTTGACATCCTCTTCCCAAGACGATGCATGTGTAATCTACGATCAATTTGACGAAAGAATTTAACACACATCATCATTAGTTCTACCAACAGTTAACATTAGCATTACTACACCTTGTGACGAATGTTTTATTCATAAAGTTACCATGCTACAACCAGTAAATAATAGAATAACCAATACTGTTTCATAATATTTTTCACAGCGATTAGCCTACAAACCTAATGACCAACTTGCCTCGTAATCGTGCCTCTCGTCGTATCTCGCTCTCGTGTTCTGTGCATACCTGTACATTCCAGGTGAGTTGAGTGATACGCCCTTTGGACGATTCATACAAAAAATCAGACTGGCATTCCGATTTCTTAAATGTTGTAATTAGTAGACCTTTGTGAGGTTTTTTTCGCCGCCATCTCAAACTTTCATCCGCGCGATTCCTCAGTTTGCAGACTGAAATAGCAACCCGCATGCGCAAATAACGTTATCTGTTGCACCCCCCACCCCAACACTGAAAACAAAACAAAACAAAAGTAAATTAGAAGAAAGACACTCACACACCGCACCACACCACACCACAAACACACATACAGGCACAGTGAAATCGCGTTGATCACAGTCAACTCGTGTGCGGTGACTTTTATGGTTAAACTATTTTTCGGTACCGTTAAAATGACGCCACGGAAACGACACGCTTCCGGTAACGATTGTTACCGTGAAATCCTCAGGCTTGCCGTAGTTTTTTTTTTTTGTTTGTTTATTTGTTTTGACTGAGAAATTTCCTTGCGTCCCAAAAACGCACATTGTTTGGAACTGTGCGTCCCGTGGGAAAATTATGCGTCTCGGACACGGGACGCAGAGGTAACGAGATGGCTGAATCTCTAAACATTCTCTGAGTACAACTATTATTACCACTACCACTAATCCTACATTAATTAATACCTTCAACTTCACAATAATAATGATAAATAATTAAATCAACCATGATTTTAAACTATGTATTATCAATATTCATTATTCCAAACATGAGAAAGCATTCAGCAAACATAACTGGAATCGAGCAAAAGGACTCCAAATCCCAACGGGCAAACCCGAAAGTGAACTGCCGACATTATTGACTCCAGCTGTAACGCAAATTACTTGGTTCAAACAAACATTCTAGTGCGACCGCACAAACGTGACGACTGTGCAAAAATAACTAAATAAAAGACACCACTGTTAGAGAAAGGCTTTACACGCTATGTAAACTGCCGATCGCGAACGCAACAAACCGTGATTGAAACTAACTGTGATGCCGCTCTTTACACGTTGTACTGACTGTCGGTGGCAGCCCCGCCCCTCTTAAAGCGCCAGGGAAAGTCATCAACGTGGGTTTCCCTGGATGGATTTGGTTAGATTTTTTTATGATTTTTGCGGTCCTCTGGCCCACTTTATACCTGTGGACGAAGGATTAGAGGCTTTAATCCCTCCTTGTGTCCGAGGACCGGCAACCCAAGGCTGAGGACTTAACTCCGAGGCCAAGGACCAAGGACCGCCCTTCGGTCCTCGAGCCAGTCCTCGAGGCCAAGGACCGGCTCGAGGAACACATCACTGGTATCCGGGTAATACTACACTTTGTGTTCCTAGAGTGGGTGCAGTATTTTGGACCAACTGAGACACTTTAGGCCTTGGTCGTACTCTGGTCATGCCTGTTGAAGGATGCGAGCCAATCACACTATTCTCAGTAGAAAGATCTGACCTAAATCCAGACTAAGAATAGATTAAAAAATGCATGATCATTAATCTGTTTCACTACTATATCTTCTAAAATATTAGAAAATAAAAAGGGGAGGATTCCAACTTGTACAGTTAGACCTTAACCATGAGGTTTTGGACCATATTTGATGGTCTGAAACCTTGAGAACCTTATTTTTATCCATCCATCCATCCATCCATTTTCTGAGCCTTTTGATCCTCACTAGGGTCGCGGGGGGTGCTGGAGCCTAATCCAGCTGTCTTGGGGCAGTAGGCGGGGGACACCCTGAACCGGTTGCCAGCCAATCGCAGGGCACACAGAGATGAACAATCATCCGCGCACACACTCACACCGAGGGACAATTAAGAGTGTTCAATCAGCCAGCCATGTATGTTTTTGGAATGTGGGAGGAAACCGGAGGACCCGGAGAAAACCCACTCAGGCACGGGGAGGACATGCAAACTCCACACAGGAAAGCCGGAGCTGGAATCGAACCTGGTGCCGCTGCACTGTGAAGTCGATGCGCTAACCACTGGACTGTCGGGCCGGCCCTTATTTTTATTTACTTTCCTAATTTGTAATGTAAAAAAAAAAACAAACCTGTGCACATTTCATTAAATCATGCACATATGCATACCATGATCCTTTGTGTCCAGTATATTGAAGTTTATAACAGCGGGGAGACATAAAACAATTGTAATGTTGAACTAATAAAAAAAAGCAAATAAAAATGCAAATTAAATTGTGAAAGCCAACATTCATGAACAATATTCAAGTGCTTGTTGAAAGGGTTTGTGATTCTGATTATGATGGTCGTGGTGAAGAAATAGAAGGTAAATAATATCATACAAGCAACTTGTTTTTTTACGCATATTTCAGGAGGAGGTTAAACTGTAGTTACACATGGGCTATTAAAATGTCCACGGTCTGAGAAACTGATAGCATGTTGCATGGTAAGCAGATTTCCAGATTCGTCTCAATGTTTGATTACGAGAATATCTGCACTCCCTTCTTCAGAGGAGACGAGAGGCCGTTAGACCGCGCACAATCAATCTGCTCTTCATTTTGCACATATTGAACATTTTCTCCAAGGACAATAATTCAAGCCAACCAGTGCGGTGCTCCAGCTCTGGCCAATTTAGCTTGGGAGACAACAGGCATACTGTCGTGTGGGTAGATTCTGATTTGCATGTATTTGTTCTCCATCTTTCTGCCTTCCACTCAACGCAACTTTCTGGATAAAGCACGATATAAAACAACCACAACTGGAAACGAAATGCTGCACACTGATAGAAATCAAACAAAACCAATGGGGGGGAAAACAATTCAACATAAAAATTTCAACAATGGAACACGTTAAAAAAAAAAAAAAAACACTAAAAGCAATTACAACACAAAAACGCAAGCATAGTCTGAGATGAGGTATACAATGTTCAAAATGCAAGCAAGATTAGATTCTACTCTCACGTCACTCCTCCCTTCTCCCCTCCCTCGTGTCCCTGGCCAAGGCAACCTCCAACGGCTACGTTGACAGTATTACTTATTCATGTTGGAAAGTTGGCCAACATGAAATGTTACCGGTTTGAGCTAAAGTAATTTAGAATGGATTAAAGACAGAAGAGAGAGATGATCAATTTACCTAACGAAACAGAGAATGATGACTTTGGCAGCGGTTTCCCAGGCCCAGTGGTGCAGCCGCATCGCCAATACATACGTTTACATTTCATTTGTCTCCCATCCAATTCTTTCTTAACTCTTGTTGCTGACTGGAGTGTAAAAATCCAGAGCCAAACAAATATCAGTGGGAAGGGCCTGTGTGCTGCTGTAGCAGTCAGACTGCGAGTTGTGAGCATGCAAGTATACGGGAAAACGATTGCGAGATTATTAGGTCATGCCTTCCCTCTCTCGAGCCTCTGATTAGCTAGCTTTGTCTCACAGTGACAAGTTGAGAAAAAAAAAAGAATACATATCGAGTATAAATAAATTACAGGGATGTCAGGTCAACAGGCAGTGTTAACATGTATGACACCAAAATGTGTTTTTTTTGCAAAGCAGATAATAAAAATGGATTTCAAGATAACTTTTAAAAATGGACAGTGAGAGGGATTTTCGAGCGTGGGACCAGGAATAGAAAAAGGCTCTCTCCCCTCTCAGTTTCTGTAACTCCAGAAGCAGCTGATAAATTGACTTGAGGCACCAGGCAGGGGCATAGGTAGAAAGAGGCAAGGCAGGGAAAAATCATTTAGATATAATCCAAAAATTTATTCTAAAATGCAGCGTTCCCTCTGACACAGTCTCGGCGCCAGAGCGCATCCAGTGGATGGGTATTCGGTCGGCACTCCAAAAAATGCAGTGGCAGGCATGCGCGAGGACTGTCAAACACAAAATTGAGTCTAAAAAAACCAGGCGCCACGGTGGCCACACACAGCCTCAATTTCCACTGTGAAATTCTTGATTTATAATTGTCAATGTCGTGCGCGTTTGCGTGCATGTGGAAGGAACTCAGCAGTGATCTGTTTTGTCTTGATATCAACATAATCTTAGATTAGCCATTTCTATTGCCAGGCTCCAGTCGAGGGATGCTGTTCGAGAGGCCAAGCGAGAGAGAGCGATAAGAATGGATACGATAGCAGAATGTGTTGGAAGAATAACGTGGTGGGAGGTAGAGAGATGGGAGAGATACGGCAGGTTGACAGACACGGCAAACAAACACTGGCGTGATGAGACAGCGGAAGCGGGCACAGAGACAGGAAGAGGCAAAGCAAGAGACAGTAGCTGAAATGCTGGTCGACATGAATAAAAGACAAGGGACTCCGCTGTCTCACAGTGGAAACACATAAAGAGCATTGCTCATTTTCTCCCTCAATCTTGATTTTTTTTTTTCTGTGCGGAATTGACCCTTCTTACGACGTTAATAACTCATCCCATTTGCTTTCTCAATAGCCCTCAGGTTTTATTACTTGCTCTTACTCTACTACTGTCTTCCTGCTTTATTGTGTGTGTAAATGGAGAGCCAAGTTCTAAAGTCACATTATGTTTTCATCACTGCTCTAATATCAAATATTGTGGTTGATTATGCACCAAACAATGTCAGCGGCTGCACCAACACTTCCATTAACGACCTGTCTGTTTGATTTTGGCGGTCAGAGAAGACCTGCAGGCTGCGGTGGTTTGCCCGGTCAGGTGGCCCTGTGCACTGCATGATCAGCAGAGGAGGCGGGATGGGGAAGCGCTTGTCTGGGGGACAATTCACACAAGACCACAAAGAGTTGCACGTCAGATACCAAAACACCTTGGAGGGAACTGATCGCAGGAAAATTAAATCTTCATTAAACTTTTTTTTTTTTTTTTTAATGGGGGCCAACATAAAGAACAGTTTTCTTCTCCGGGGCAAAAGTTCAGCTGATCGTGCACCCCTAGGGTTCATTCTGTCTATGCATGTGCCTGTACAACGTTGCAGTGAGGCTTTTGATATGATTGCAAGGCCACCATTGCTTGAAACCTTGGCGTCATGCTTGAAATTAGAACTTAACTTGTAACTGTTACCTTTCATAAATACTTCCACAGTTTTTCAGCAATCCGGATGGTTTTGTGATTTGACAGTTTTACTGGTACAAAAGTAAATGAATAATCTTTGACAAGGTTTAGAATGGAGCCATTATTTACATAAACCAGAACACCATACAACATTCTGCCACATCAAACTTTTACTAGACCTCAATGTCAAAGGACAATTACTCATGATTGCACTTTTAAGCTGTTATAGTCTGACCCATCATTAGCTATTTAACAGCTTTGCTTTACAAGTAGACATGAGTTTAATAAAAGGGATTAAGAAAAATGCTGTGCGCAAAAGCTGTACAAAATGGTAATCTGGCCACCTGAGATAATACAGAACAAGTGATAAGGCATGTTGTGTGTCCACAGTAATTGCGTTGTGAAATGTTTGGGGAGTGATTAACAAAAGAGGCGTTGCTGTGATTCATCAGTTGACTTCAATGTTGAGTAATATGCAAGAATATATTTCCTTCCATTTTTTATACGGATAATCTCTTCACAGTCTGGAACCGGTGACGACTGATTTGGGATGAAAGATGGACTACAGTATACAAAGCATTGGTCAAAGGAGCATTGCAAGGGAGTTGATACCACAGAACTCCATACAAAAGCATTTATTTATTTATTTAAGATAAGATAAGATAAGATAAGATATCCTTTATTTGTCCCACACTGGGGAAATTTACAGCCTCCAGCAGCAAGAATGTAGGCAGAAAGAAGAAAGAAGAAAAAACAAACAAACACCGTTCAATTAAGTGCAATATAAATACAAAATGGATAAATCACAGTGCTATTTACAGTTGTTTTCCACATCATTTAATTATTATTAATATTATTGTTGCTATTTTTATTCAGCAGCCTGACAGCAGTTGGTAGGAACGAGCGTCGGTATCTCTCCTTCTTGCAGCGCGGGTGTAACAGTCTCTGGCTGAAGGAGCTACCTAGTGCTGTCAGGGCGGGCTGGAGAGGGTGGGAGGGACTGTCCATCATAGCTTTTAGCTTAGTTAGCATCCTTCTGTTGCCCACCTCCTCCAGAGTGTCAAGGGAGCAGCCCAGGACAGAACTGGCCTTCCTGACCAGTCGCTCCAGTCTCTTTCTGTCCCGGGCTGAGATGCTGCCTGACCAGCAGACAATGCCATAATGGATGGCCGAGGCCACCACCGAGTTATAGAAAGTCTTAAGGAGCGACCCCCGAACCCCAAAAGACCTCAGTTTCCTGAGTAGGAAGAGTCGGCTCTGTCCTTTCCTAATCAGGGTGTCCGTGTTTGTAGACCAGTCCAGTTTGTTGTTCAGAAGAACACCTAGGTACTTGTAGGAGGTCACCCTCTCTACGTCCATACCATGGATGTTCATCGGTGCTGGTGAGGACTGTTTCCTGCAGAAATCCACAACCAACTCCTTAGTTTTCCTAGGGTTGATCTGGAGGAGATTCTGCTGGCACCAGTCCACAAAGTCCTTCGTCATTCCCCTGTACTCCCGATCGATCCATGCTGTGAGATGGTGGTCCACTCCGGCGTTCTGCAGTTTGCCTCCCAGCAAGTTGGGCTGGATGGTGTTGAAGGCACTGGAGAAATCAAAGAACATGATTCTCACAGTGCTCCCAGCCTTCTCCAAGTGTGACAGCACTGAGTGGAGGAGGTAGATAATGGCGTCTTCCACGCCGATGCCAGGCTGATAGGCAAACTGCAGCGGGTCCAGTGCCGGGCTCACCAGCGGTCGAAGGTGGGCGAGGACGAGTCTCTCCAGCGTCTTCATCAGGTGAGACGTCAGCGCCACCGGCCTGTAGCTGTTCAGCTCCTTAGGGTGGGGGGTCTTGGGCACTGGGACCAGGCACAAAGTTTTCCACAGACAGACACAGACACAATTTGTTTGTTTCGTTGGGACATTGCACATAAATCAACACAACAGTGTAAATGCGCCGGACTTATCATAAATGCTAGTTTTCAGCCGTAGTCCCAAGGCAAGTTTATTAACATAAACATAACATAAACAGTTAACATAAAATAACAAAATAATACAACACACAGACAGTCATGCAATCTGAGCCACTTTTCCTGCATAACGCTTTGTTGTTTGAAGCCCTTCTAGATGAAAGAGGAGAGAACCAAAGTGTCCTTAATTAAACCAGTGGATCAGGGTTGTCATGCTCAAAATGTACATACGTCTGCTCCAAGCTAAGTTTGAAAGTCAACAAGACGCTGTCGCGTCCATTGACGAAAAAAAAGAGATTGGTTCACTTCTCCTGTCCCATGTAAAGCTGTTTCAATTCGAAACGGCGACTCTCAATTCCAAATACGCATCCACGCTTAGTGCCGACCCTCCTTTCTCCTCATCCTCGGCTCCAAAAGCCAGCCATCCAACCGCACCAGCGCAGACTGTCCAACAGCGCCGTCATCTCCGCTAAACAAAATGGGGCTGTGAAAAATGCTGCCCATTACAGGCGCTAAAAACAAGCGCCCCGGGGCTGTCCAGCGGCGACAGTCAAATTGCGCCGACATTCCTCCCAATAAAAATCAGTGATGCGACACGCGTGCTGCCAAGAAGGCGCACCCACCAAGCACAGATTCTTCTCTTTTGACGAATGTCGTGGCCAAAAACGCTGAAAATAAATCAAAACCTGCATATAAAGGAACATGCGGGTGCCGACCTGACAATATGCAGGGGTCCAATGTCGTTTTAATGAGTAATATTACCAATTCAAAATCCTGCACATCCATCAACACACACACACACGCACACACACACACGCACACACACACACACACCCTCCTATGATTGCTGGTCTGAGAAGAGCATGTACTTCTCTAATCCGGTACATGCTGTAAAAAGGTTGGGCAGCACTGCTGTTCTAGATTATAGCTATTATAAATTTCGATCTTGACCAACAAAGCAACAAAGTGGCTTTTACTGACACCAAACCATGACTACCACTACACATTCTGAAACAATAAAATTAGGCTGATGAATTCTGGTGCTGTCATGATATAGAAATTGTAAATGAATGGCTCATTAATTTAAAAAACAAACAGAAAAGGAGGGTGAAAAAGCCAGATTGCAGCCACCCATGCACCAGTCTGACACACAAAAACAAACATTTTAAAATCACCACAGACCTAATTAGTGCTGTATCCAAATAAATGTGCAAAAAAAGAGAAACCAAGTGGCATATAAATATGGATAGGTACACACAAACATCTACATTCTCAAATGGCACACAAACACACACACAACATAAATCAGTTTCCTCGCTGGCATCTCGTCCGCAACAACCTCTGAACTGTGGAATCACTTTTCATCTCCTCTAATGCAACTCTTCAACTTTCTCATTTCTTTGCCACTCTCCTCTTATCTGTTTGTTTCAATGCTGCTCTATCACCCTGAAATCTTCTTCATGTGCTCTCAGCCTCTTTGCCCTTATCTGCTTCAAACTTTCAAAGTGACTCCGCAGCCAGGTCACTCGCCTGTGTTGAATTATCAAACAGCAATAGCTGGCCAGCAGGAATGAAGTTAGAAATGCGAGCATAATGATAGAACCAATATAAGTATAGAACCAACTCTATGCCGATCATTGAACGGATTATTATTTATTTATTATTTGTACAAATGATATTGGAATAGAAGGACGGAAGGCCATTACTATGGAATAGATTTAATCTGGTACTGTAACTGCGTAACGTTTTGGAAAAATTGCAACTCATACCTGTCAACTCATACGGTTTAGCCATTGTTCATACGGATTTTGTGGTGAATCTTACGTATATGGCCGTATCGCACAAATCATACGGATTCTGAAATTTTCCGTTTTTTTTTTTTTTGTCTGGAAGAGTCTTCAGTGTTGTGAGAAAGGTTCACACAGATTTCCGAAAATTGCTTGCACCAGAAACACTGACAGCATTATTGCAGTGCAAAGTAAATATGAATGGATGCTATAACTTCGAGGTGATGGGTCAGCATTTGGAGTTGGTGAAAAAAGTAACGCAGGAATTACAACTCTGAACACAGTAATGCCACTAAGTAGAATGATGATTAGACATTAACCAGACATTGTATTATGGAGATCTACAATAAATATCATTGAAAGTTTCGTGGGGGTTTTTCTGCCGTTATTTTGACATAAAATGCTTTGGTATGTTATAAGGATTTTTTGCTCTTTATAAGGATTTTTTTGGTAGTTTATACAGGTTGGCGCTCCGAAAAGTTGACGGGTATGGCAACTGGAAGAATAGTT
Source organism: Hippocampus guttulatus (assembly GCF_054856545.1). Taxonomy (NCBI): domain Eukaryota; kingdom Metazoa; phylum Chordata; class Actinopteri; order Syngnathiformes; family Syngnathidae; genus Hippocampus; species Hippocampus guttulatus. Next base: position 34,061,310 of record NC_141262.1, on the reverse strand, counting down.
GTAATGCAACATACTTTGACGCATGGCAAGGCAACTTTACTTGTGTCGACTCTTTCACACACAGGATAACTCAATGTGCTTCGCACAAGGCATTACCAAACAGTACAATTTAAGACATTTGCAAAGCAAAGAGAATAAAGGTAGCTTTATAAAATTTCTAAAAGAGCATCAAACATCAACATTTTAGCACATTTACAACAGATTAAAATGCATTTAAAAGCCAAGGAGAGAGATAAAAAGTAGCATTCCGATGTTACTGAAAGACCGCAGCGTGAAACTGAGACTGTGACTTTAAATTCGACTTCAAAAATGTATCCAAATCCAGATGATTCAATTGCATTCAGTCACTTGACAAAAATAAAATGGGGTAAATTCACCATGGGGAGACACAGCGCTCGAATGGTGAGCACGTCTGCTTCACAGTGCAGAGGTGCAGGGTTCGATTCCGTTTCCAGCCTTCCTGTGTGGAGTTTGTATGTTCTTTCCGTGCCTGCGTGGGTTTTCTCCGGGTACTCCAGTTTTGTCCGAAAACATACGTGGCGGGTTAATGGAAAACTCGAAATTGTTACGAGGTGTGAGTGTGAGTGCAGGATGGTTGTTCGTCTATGTGTGCCCTGCAATTGTCTGGCAACCAGTTCAGGATGTCCCCCGCCTACTGCCCGAAGACAGCTGGGCTAGGCTCCAGCACGGCCCGCGACCCTGGTGATGATAAAGCGGATCGGAAAATGGATGGATACATCCAAGACATGATTTTTATTCAGTGCATGTTTGGTTTTATATTTACAATAAAATCCTTCCTCAACTGTGTTTTTTTTTCCCGCACTCAAAATGACGCAGAACATAATCCATGTTATTATTTTTGATAACCAAAATTCTTTTTTCAATCCAAATCTCTCTGAAATACTATAAATACATCTATTTCCAACTTTAGGTCAATCAGTGACAATGTTATTAGGTGTTCTGAAGTATTTGCTTCTCTTATTACGTATTCGACATGAAAAGTATCTAACACATAAACTTAAGCAACAATTCAAATTAGGATTGACTGAAGGTATAAATTGCTGGGGGTCGCAAAGACCCAGAGGATATTAGAGGTTAGCAAATGTGAAGATAACAAGCGGGTTAAATTAAATGGACAAGGAAAAAGAAAGCTGCAGTCAAGGATTGTCTTGTAAACGCTTGCCGTGATGACAGGCAGCGAACGTGAAAATCTTTTGAGTTCCTCTGAAAAGTCACGTCTTTCTTTGAGCCCACCTCACTGTCTGCATGCACCACAACAGTTTTCTCTTCGAGTGATGTTATTTGAGCAGCTATATCCTTGACATTAGATCGGCCTAAGGACTTGACTGGCCATTAAACATTTGGATCTCCCATCGTCTGATTTCATCTGTTGAATAAATGACAATGAGGGCGCATTCTATTCAAAAGCTTTGCCTTACTATGATTGGCTCTTACAATTCAAATACAATATGTTCCCGGAACGCTTTCTGAGGTTTTTTTGTTTTGTTTTGTTTTAGACTTCATAAATTGAAGAGTAAGCTGTTCAATCTGATGCGCCGTACAGCTTTGAATGGGAATCAATTCAACCCTTTCTTCGACGTATTTTCGCTCTCTTCACATCAACACAGACACAGGCGAGCTCTTCTTTGGAAGGGGCATTCATTGCTTGGACAAGGCTTCATCCTTGCATAGCTTGTTTACGCTCGCAGAACTTGTTGGCCGCTTTCCGTGAAAGTCTGGTAATATCTTGAGAAACTTCCTTTGAAGCTTATTTCTTGTCCCTTTGGCTTCAGATGTCAGCGTTCACATTTTGCCAAGTTCATGCACGGTTCAACCAACTCATATAGAAATAAATGGATAAATGAGGCTCATTTCAGCAAAACCCTGCTGTTTATATGGAAGGTCTTGACTAGGACACACACACACACACACTCCGCCAATGGTAATTAAATTGCTACAATTAGAAAGTCATCCAATTCGATATTTTCAATTAAAACTAAAAATGGCAGGAATGAAAAGAAAATATGCAGCAACTGGGGCACATGCGTTCGGGCTATGTCAAAGCTCAATTAACTCGACTAATTCAAAGAATCAAGCATGTGCTTCAGTTTGTAACGCAAAATTGTCCAATGTTAAGACCAGCCCTTGTGAGCCAATGCGCAAAATAAAATTAAATAAAGTCCTGAATCGCCAGTGTTGCTGTCATTTAAGATTTCTGTATCTTCCAGGTGAATGTAGCGCGGAAAAACAAACCCAATAATTACTTTTTCTGCGAGAGGTTCCCATTTGGCAAAGAACACATTGCCTGGCCTTAAGAGATATGGCGCAACATTGTATAAAGTGATGGATACAAGATGATGTGCTTCTTCATAAAGCCCCCCGCATCACTAGACTCAAGCACCGGCATACAGTGAGGCACAAAAATTATAATATACAGTATGCATGCTCTCTGCTTTCGCCATTTGGGATAATGATCAGGCCAGCAGCAGAGGATCAGGCAGAGGTGAAGGGATGGAGGAGGTCGCTAATAAACGGCACATTACCGGTTAAGGTGCTTTCCCGTCAGGCTCTGTGCAATCTTTATCTGAATTACTTTCAAGCCTCCTCTGCCATGTGTTGCATGTGAAAGGTTGAGAAAAAGCATATCCCCTTAGTTACAAAGTTTAGTGGTTTTGGTTTTATAATCATTGTAACGCTTTAGCACTTCCCCAAATGGAAAAGCTTGACTCATAAAAGAATAATCCCATCAGCCATCGACTGTGTTGAAATGTCAGCGTTAATTGGATCGCTTTGGTGACCATGATCTCACCAAATGACCGGGGCCTGAACGCAAAGGCAGGCGGCGACAATATGGAAGAAATTAATTGAACAGGACAAAGCAAGCAACAGAAGCAGGCACTGACTCACAAGTGCTTGCACTTCTATAGATGCCGTCATTGACATTTGTACCGGAACAGATGGGTGTTGCATATTTAAGATGTGTCGTACAGATGGTATGTCAACGTATTCCGTGTCATATGCAGAAAGAAATGCAAGCAGATTACAGTTACAGAGAGTTAAAAAGTGGGAATATTTTTCAGATTTACAACTCTAATGCGGAGAGGGGGTAGTTATTTACTTGAGTCCTCTGTGCTTTTCAAGCAAATGAGCAAAACAAAGTTGTCCAGTGTTAGATGAATGCTGAGATTTAAATCTATGTTGACGAGAGAAGACCAACGGGATAAAGTTGCTCAAGTTAAGGATTAGAATAAGTGTCGAGTGTTTGCACGGTGGAGGCTTTTTTTTTCATTTTAAATAAGATCGACTAAAGTGTGGCCTGTTTCCCTGATTATACAGGGTGTATGATCATGTCACGTGGATAGGTTTTGAAAACATCGGTGTGAAACTAGGTCGTGTTCGGGATGCATGCATCAACTTTCACAAGACAGAAAAGAACAACTAAACACATTTAAGGAACTTTCATGACTCTGGCAATGAGCATGCGCCTTTTTATTTACTCGCTTTATCTTTGGTTTCTTTTTAGTGCATCTTTTGTTTGAAAGCAGTTTCTCTGAGGTCTCCTCATTCACTCACCTTCCCTGTCAGGAGTAATGTCTGTTTCTCCAAACCCTACCCTGCCTCTTCTATTTTAGCCAATCGCCTGCTGCCCTGCCCAGTTGTTCTCCCCATCTCATCTATTTAACGAGTTTGTGTCTTGTATCTAGTTATTCTGTCTATTACTCCTATCACATTTGTTTTATATTTATTTCTTGTGTGTCCTTTGCTGCCGATCTCCTTTCGGTTTCTTAGTAAATAAAAGTTTGCTTCACATCACAGTACCTAGTTATGCTTTGCTGCATGCCTTTGGTATGGTAGAAGCTGCTGGTGCTGCAGGAGAATTTAAAAGGTACGTGAGAAAATAACAGATATTGTCAGTTTTGAGTCACTGAAAGGTAGAAATGCTCGGAACGAAAATATAGACGATTCCAATGCCCCAGGTTACAGCACTGTGATGTTCATGGGCATTGAATGTCTGTAAAGATGGACTGAAATGTTCCAAGAATTGTATTGTGGAGTGCTAAGTGGACCGAATGTTAAGATGCTGAGCATATACAAAAGTGCCTTACGATGATGAGAGGTGAGCAGATGAATTCTACTCAATGGTTTTTCTGTCCACTTCTGCTCCATTTTGCCTCCTCTTGTGTTTTTATTTTTATTTTTCTGGCCAGTGCATTCACTTTCAGACTTCCATTGGGGTGCCAGGAGATTTCCTGACAGGTTTGCAGGTCTGCCTTTGTTTGATGTGAAAACAACTATGACAAGGTGTGGCTCACCCCAGGCTAATGTCAAATTGTCACTTTGTCCAAAAGTCAAACTTCCTGAATCAGACCATCTCAGAAGTGACTATGCAAAACAAGAGTTTCCGCTCTTTTTTTCCCCACTCAACCTCAAAGGTATCTTTTAGTGCATTTGCCTCTTTCCAGGCTTCCACCTCATTTATCTCACCCTTGTTTCCTGTTTCTGCCAGTTGTGTTCTTTTCCATCATTTGCACCCAAGATTTTGTTTCACTGTTATATTCATAGAAGTTATTTTATGCCATTGTTTTGGCCCTGTGGTCTTCATTACTGGCTTTTCCCTATGTTTCTTGACTCCCGTGGAGTTTGCTTAGCCAGAGGAAGTGAGAGTGTCAGCTTGTGGTAGAGAAACATGAAAACTGCTTCCTGACTGCTCCTCCTGGCTGCAAGCTGGAGGAAAAAAAACAAAAAAAGCCAACAACAGTGCATCATCCTGTTTTTTAAGCAACACTGTCCACCGGTACAAAAAGAGAAGATGAATGTAAATGGCCGATTAATTTTCATTCTGCTTAATATTTGCCTCTAAGAAAGACTACATAACATTGAGTAACCAGACATCATTTGTTACCATGAACATGTTATATTATTATTACTATGAATCCTTGATTAATTATCAACAATAAACAATTATATTTTATATTTATTGATATACTTTTCATCTTCTACTTTCTCCCTTTCATGATTTTGCTGCTGTAACTTGGGAATTTCTCCATTGTGAGACAAATAAAGGTTTTCTTATCTTATTAAACAACAATAACAATAATTAAAAAAAAAAAGTCCCTTCTTCCACATCAATGCCAAAACTATCAATTTCAAATGCTAATAACCTGTACCTGTGTCTTTTTTCAAGGCCCTATGGCAACCAGTCCAGCCAAAATGGATCCATTTTTGGGGCTAGTGGGGGAATCTTGCTTGTATCTCTCTTTTTTTTCTCCCTGTAAGCACTTGCAGATTTCCCACTGCCATCCATAGCTTGCAATTTAAAGCACTGATGAAAAGGAAAAGGTGAGAGGTGCAAGTTACAGAAACGGCGACCTGGCAAGACACAATACTGTATGTCAGAATACTTGCCTAATAGGTCAGTGCAATCTTGAGAAGTAGGTCTGGCCATTGCAAGCTATTTACAGTCCGAGTGTTATTGCACATTTTTAATAGGCTCAATTGGGGCTCTACTCATTAATCAGGCCAAGAAAAGAAACCAGAAATAGAGAAAGAGATGAGAACAGGAAAGAGGAGGAGCAAAGTGAACCCAGGAAAATTGGCTTTGTGGTTCCTACGCTCTTTGTCATTGAAGTATAAATCATTTTACGTATTTGCAGAAGATTTTGTTTGTTTACATTTGATGGGGAAAATAACATGCCACTTCGGAGAAAGGTCGGACCAAAAATTTCCCAAACATCAAGGCAGCAATGATAGAACAACATACAGCTTTTCCTGGGGGGGAAAAAAAATTGTGTATATATATATATATATATATATATATATATACATATATTACCTGTATATGTATACCCGGTATATATAATAATAATAATAATAATACATTTTATTTGTGGGCGCCTTTCTAGAAACTCAAGGACACCTTACAACAAGCAGTTAAAATCACAAACACAATGTTAAAAACAGCATCAAATAAAATAAGAAAAAAATACAACAAAAAATAAATAAATAAAAATAATGGCTTTATGGTCCGAGTGAGTAGGCTTGTCTAAACAGATGTGTTTTGAGGCTGGATTTGAAATGTGTTAATGAGTCCGTATTACGAAGGTCAGCGGGGAGTGTGTTCCAGAGTTGGGGAGCAGAGCGACTGAAGGCTCTGTTTCCCGTGGTGACGAGGCGAGCAGGGGGGACAGAGAGGAGGAGAGAGGAGGAAGAACGAAGAGAGCGGACAGGTGTAGGAATATGGATGAGGTCAGATAGGTATGGAGGGGCTAGGTTATGGATGGATTTGAATGTGAGGAGCAGGATTTTATATTGAATGCGGTGTAAAATGGGGAGCCAGTGGAGATGTTGGAGGACAGGTGTAATATGGTTTATGTATGGTGTGAGTGTGATAATGCGGGCGGCTGAATTTTGGACCAGCTGAAGCTTATGGAGGGTTTTTTGAGGGAGACCGAGCAGGAGGGAATTACAGTAATCGAGTCGCGAGGTGACGAGGGTATGAACAAGTATAGCAGTGGACTGAGGAGTGAGAGAAGAGCGGAGCCGGTGAATGTTTCTAAGATGATAATATGCAGAACGAGTGATGTGGTTGATATGTGAGGTGAAGGAGAGGGTGCTATCAAGGATGACACCCAGACTCTTGACCTGAGGAGAGGGGGAGATGGAAGAGCTGTCAAAGGGAATGGAGAAATTGTTTATTTTGTTTAGGGTGGATTTGGTGCCAATGAAGAGGAGTTCAGTTTTATTGCTATTCAATTTGAGGAAGTTTGAGGTGAACCAAGATTTTAATTCCTGCAGGCAGTTGGTTAGGGAGGATGGTGGGAGTATGGTATTAGGTTTGGTAGAGATGTAGAGCTGGGTGTCATCCGCGTAGCAGTGAAAGTGAATGTGATGTTTCCTGAAGATATTACCAAGGGGGAGAAGATAGATTAGAAACAGCAAGGGACCAAGGACAGAACCCTGAGGAACACCTGAGGTGAGGGGAAAGGGGTGAGATCTAAAACATTTGAGCTGGATAAACTGGGTGCGGTCAGAAAGATAGGAGCGGAACCAGGAGAGGGGGATGCTGGTGATGCCAATGGAGGAGAGTCTGTCGAGGAGGATGGAGTGAGAGATGGTGTCAAAGGCTGCACTGAGGTCAAGCAGGAGGAGGATGGCGAGTGAACCGGAGTCGACAGAGAGAAGAAGGTCATTGCATATTTTGAGGAGGGCAGTTTCGGTACTATGGAGGGGACGGAAGCCAGATTGAAATTGTTCGTAGAGGTTATTGGAGGAAAGATGGGTGTGAAGTTGAGCAGCTACTGTTTTTTCTAGAAGTTTGGAGATGAACGGGAGGTTTGATATGGGACGAAAGTTATTCAAGTCGGAGGGATCAGAGCCAGGTTTCTTCAGTATGGGAGTGACAGCAGCAGTTTTGAGATGGGAGGGTACAATGCCAGTAGAGAGGGAAGTTTGAATAATGTTAGTGATGAGAGGGGAGAGGGCCGGGATAGAAGCTTTGACTAGAACAGTAGGGAGAGGGTCAAGTTGACAAGTAGAGGATTTGGACTTCTGGATTAAGATGGAGATTTGATGGACAGATGGGGAGGTGAATGCAGAGAACAGGTGTGTAGGAACCGGGGAGAATGGAGAAGGAGGGTTGGGAGCAGATGAAGGGGTGAGCTGCTGGTGGATAAATTGGATTTTGGATGTAAAAAATGAGGCCAGAGTATTACAAAAATCAGTGGAATAGAGATGTGAGGGAAGAGTGTCAGCAGGTTTGGTGAGTTTAGAAATGAGTGAAAAGAGTGATCTGGGGTTACCTTCATTGGAACTGATTAAACCAGAGTAGAAGATTGATTTGGCTTTGGATATTGAGTCCTTGTAATGGAGGAAGTGGGTAGTGTACATTTCTTTATGAATAGTGAGACCAGTTTTTCTGTATAATCTTTCAAGTTGACGGCCTTTTGATTTAAGTTGTCTGAGGGTAGGGGTAAACCAGGGTGCTGTTTGGTTGAAGGAGACAGTTCGGGTTTTGAGTGGGGCCAGGGTATTGAGAATGTTATGGAGGTTTGTATTGTAGTGTGTCAAAAACTCATCTGTTGTAAAAAGACAATCAGTACTGGGGAGGTTGTTGATAAGTGATTCTAAATTGTCCTGGTTAATGTCCTTGATTTTACGGAAATGTATAATGCGTTGTGGGTTGGATTTGACAAAGGACAGGTTAACATTGAATGAAAGCAATAGATGATCTGTGTATGGGAGGAGATCGGTTTTACAGTTTGTTGGTGATAATCCTATACAGCAGATCAAGTCCAGAATATGTCCTTTACTGTGTGTGGGAAAGTTGACAAACTGTTGAAAACCAAAACTGTCCAGACAGGAGGTAAGGTCTTTGGTGAGTGAGTTATTGATATTGTCCATGTGTATATTAAAATCTCCTAAGAGAATCACATTTGGTGATAGTGTATACAGATGAGTGAGGAGTGTAGTAATGTCAGTGATAAAATGCTTGTTTGGTTTTGGTGGACGGTAAATAGTGGCAATCAGTGTGGGAGTTGATCCAGAGAACTGTATAACTGTAGCTTCAAAAGATAAAAAAGCAGGCACATTGAAAATTTCCAATCCTCGCGCAGAATCATCGCGAGGCCACCTCCCCTCCCAGTCGTGCGAGGCACAGCGTGATAAACAAAGCCCGGTGGAGTAGCTTCATTAAGAGTATCATAATCATTTGGTTGCTGCCAGGTCTCAGTCAGACACAGAATGTCAAACTCACGGTCTGTCAGGAGGTCGTGGACGAACTGGCCCTTGCTCGTAAGGGAACGGATGTTCAGTAGGCCGACGTTGACAGCAGTGCAGCTGCGAGCGACCGCGATGCTATCCGACCTCGGGACGCGTGTTAACACAGAGGCATCCGCACGGCGTCCGGTGTTCTTCCGTGGGCGGCGCGCGGTGGACCAGAACGACCTGATGGAGCTGGAGTTGTCGTATTGATAGTTTCGACGTGAGCCCCGGTGAGTGCACCTTCGCCGGGGCACGTAAAGGATGTCCGGGTGTTGGAGCAGAGCAGGCGGTGGTGGACCGTGTGGATTAAAATAGGGTTTGAGCTCAGTGGCAGCATACTGGTGAAGCGCTTCCAATGGGTGGTGGAGAACAGACAGGACGAACCAGCAGAAAGCAAGCCACTCACAGCTGATCGACATAGCTGGACTGGAGTAATAAAGTCGGGAAGCAGCGACAGGTAGCAGGTAAGTTAGCCGCTAGCCGCAACTCGACGGCAACTCAACACTCGATGACAGGCAATGACAGTTCGACCGATCGAGTGTGGATTGATCGTTGTTCACTCAGTGACCATAAAAGCAGGTCGACAAAAATATGTCGACTTTAAAAGATCAAAAAATTGACTTAAAAATTGACTTAAAAATCAAAAAAAATCACGGGGAGTAGCGGCGTCCAAAAATTCGCCAGCGTTCACTCCGGAAGTGAACGTGTATATATTTAAACCTCACTGATAATTTGTAGTTAACATTGATATTTTTTTCTGTTTGGAGAATCTATATAGGGACAGAGCATCACTCACACGCACATTTAAGTGTGTACTAAAATATAGTGGGTGCATAATTAAAGCAGGGTAAGCACATTAGAAAATGGATGGATGGAAAATCCATCCATGATCTGATCCGCTTCTCCTAACGAGGGTCGCGGGGCATGCTGGAGCCTCTCCCTGAACTGGTCACCAACCAATCGCAGGGCACACACAGACGAACAAGCATCCACGCTCACACTCACACCTCGGGACAATTTGGAGTGTTCCATTAACCTGCCATGCATGCTTTTGAAATGTGGGAAGAAACCGGACTACCCGGAGAAAATCCACGCATACATGAGGAGAACATGCAAACTCCACACAGGAAGGCTGGAACCAGAACCGAACCCTGCACCACTGCACTTGTGCTAACCATTCAATACCTTGCCAGCCACGGATGGATAATTAAAAGATATTAGTCCAAGTAGGCGGCCCGGTAGTCCAGTGGTTAGCACATCGGCTTCACAGTGCAGAGGTACCGGGTTCGATTCCAGCTCCGGCCTCCCTGTGTGGAGTTTGCATGTTCTCCCCGGGCCTGCGTGGGTTTTCTCCGGGTGCTCCGGTTTCCTCCCACATTCCAAAAACATGCATGGCAGGCTGATTGGACGCTCTAAATTGTCCCTAGGTGTGAGTGTGGGCGTGGATGGTTGTTCGTCTCTGTGTGCCCTGCGATTGGTTGGCAACTGATTCAGGGTGTCCCCCGCCTACTGCCCGGAGATGGCTGGGATAGGCTCCAGCACCCCCCGCGACCCTAGTGAGGATCAAGCGGTTCGGAAAATGGATGGAATGGATGGATAGTCCAAGTAATGATCTGAATACTGGTCACAGATGATTTAGTGATTGGTTGAGCTAACTTTGATTCACACAGGCTTTCAATTGCCAGTTCCATTGTGATTGTGTGACAAGTAAATGATTAAGCGACCAATCCAGGGTGAAGTTTACCTTTGCACCGGAAGCCAGTTGAGATAGGCTTCCTGTGAGCCACAACAGCACGAGTATTTCCAGAAAATAGCTGGATGAATGGACGGACAGCGAAATCGAGCGTGTATACTCTTGACAAATGGCTTTTATCATTTAGCATATTTGATGGAGATTCACTCTGCCGAGTCCATTTGCCCTTGTTACACGCTGCTCTCTACACAGTATTATGCCAACACTCGCTCAGGGTTTGAGGAACGCACAAAGTGTCATTTCAATCTCCCATTTTCTCCCTTCATTTTCACTCTTAAAAAAGAAACGATGATCTGCTGCTTGTATCTACCTTTGGGCCAAATAGCAACAGGCCTTGGTTTCCTAACTGAAACGCTTTTGTCTTGTAAACAAGACAGAACCTGGACGTTTGATATGACCAACGACAGACTGTTGTCTATAGTTGTTAGGAAGTCTTTCAGTCATCCCTAATATCTGGATAATTACGTGTCGGAGGATTTCTCACAACCGAGACTGAGCTCAAATATCCAAGTTAATCTTTCATTTTCTCGCACCGTGAGTAACAATTGAGGACAAGCAGTACATGAAATGGGTCGAGATCCAGGTGTTGAGCATTCAGCAGGATAAGAATGTTGAATTAATCTGATTTGGAGTTCTTCAAAACCCATATACATTTTTGTGGATCAAAGTTATTATATTGAACATTAAATTGTGTTTTACATTCACAATAGAGGAACTGTAAAATGACATCATGACACAACCAAGTGATGTCGTGTTCTTCAGATAACACTCATTGCTGAATGCCAAATTCGTCTCTTAAAACGTGTAAATTGGATAACCATAATTCCTGGTTGAAGGTACTTCTATCCAAGGTGTGATTTTCAGTGCAATGTGTGTCTGGATTGAGTATTAAGATGGCAAAGAGGCTGTTTGCGGTTCAAAGGGTTAACTGCATCTGATTGCCTATTATCGGATGTCCCCGTTGCGAGCGCGTGACTGGTGCCACGTCGCAGCTCTCTTGTGTGCCACCCACGCAGAAAGCATTACTGCCGCAGCGCTGCTTAGCCCTACCTTCTTTTTTTTTTTTTTGCACTCGAGTTGTCGCTCAGTCAAATGAACAGCCACAGCAAAATGTGATTAACAAGGAACAAAGAACACTGAAAATATACATCCCATTTTCTTACGCCCTTATTCTTAGCTTCGCTTCAATTACTCCTCATAACCGATTTAATGTTTTTCATAACTGGAAAGATTTATGTTTGAGTGTGGGTTCTTATCGTGAAATAATTGTACCGGTCCCCAAAATACAAATTACTTTATATTTAATCTGGAGGAGCCGTAACTCGTGGGTGATGGGGTTTGCTGGGACTCCCGTGGCATGAATACACACACACACCCACATCTCTCAGTCAACACACGCACACACACACACACACAAATGTACACATCACAATCGCAGTCAGAAGCACGCCGTTTACCTGCAGTCATTTTAATTTGCCTCCCACTAGCCAGTCACCACTGGGGGCAGCAATATATTTTCATTCCTCATCCCCATCATTCAAACATAAGGGCAAACTCGTTTTTTTTCCCTCCCCCTTAGCTGCATGTGTCTTTGAAGCAACAATCTGCATATTATACCATTTTTCTTCTTTAACAAAACATAAAGCATTTATTTTTCCCGTCTCACTTTGCCATTGTGTCACGTCACAATAATGATCTACAGTATTGCAGATTTGGTGTTGATCTCATTCTCGATGGTTTGTCAACATAGAGATGTGTAATATTTACAATTGTCGATTGTTGACTGTGTTGTGAGCAAATGAACTCAAGTAGGGAGCGGACTGACATGTGAAGGTGAGAAACAAACAAACAAAATAAGAATGCTGGATTTCCCTTTGTGGTAAAATTATACCAGCAACTGGAAACAACCTCACATTACAGAGATTGCGTCATAACCTGTAAATGAGATATGAACACTCACTGGCTCACTGCATATCTCAACTCTGCTGTGAGCTAGATGCCGCCCATGGTATGGCCCTATTCTCATAAATATCTACCTTGAAGTGCATCAAGAAACGCTTCAATGGTTAATTGAAACGCAAATCGTTGTATCGTGTCGCTCCCCCCACTTTGGCAAGTGAACTCCATAGTGTGAGACTAAAACCACATAAGTGAAAGACACAGTTTTTTTTTTTAGGGGGGGGGGCGGGGGAGGGGGTTGTTTGTTTGTTTTATGTGTGTGGTGATCCCAGCATACATCATATTTTGAGCAATGGACAACTGTAATTTTATTGGTAGACCACCAGTTCCATTTTCTGTATGCATGTGTGCATCTATCTATCCATTCGTCATCTGGGGCACATATCCTCACAAAGGTTGCGGACATGCTGGAGTTTATCCCAGCACATCTTTGGAGAGTAGGCAGGGTACAACCTGAACAGGTTGTCAGACAATCGCAGTTCATGTGTGTGTATGAAGAATGTACATGCACGTTTACAAAGTATACAATTAAAAGGGTTTTTTGTTTTTGTTTTTTTTAAAAATAGGATTCATCTGCTTTCATTTAAATCGGTTATTCCAGCAAAAAAGGAGACCCATTTATCAATGTTTCATGGACAAAGATACATCGCTCCTCTCAGTCACACTTATGCCCACCCATCCAAATTTCATGTCAAAGGCTTGAGAAGATTAAATAGGCCTTCACTTTGCAGCTTCAATCAGTCTCCTCTGATAAAGATCGTTCGCAGGAGCTCTTGGAAGTGAGAGGGGGTGGGATGAGGGGTTATGGATGGAGACGAAGGCGAGAAAGAGACGGGGAACATATTGTTCAAACATACTCTTCTCTCATGATCCCCAGCTCCGCACGACTTACCACAGACATGAGGACCCGCAGCTCGCCCCCTGGGCAGATTTTTCATGTTCAGACTAGAACTGGCAAAATAAAAAAATAAAAAAAGAACAACCACCCCATTTTTTATGAATTGAATGTTACAACTAACTAATTAGAAATAAATGCATTTTAGCAAGGACAAAAATAACTTATCGAAGCTTCGTAATGGCATGGCGAAAATATCAAACATATCTTTCATTTGATATGTCATCATTTACTCTTTAAAAAAAATGGCACGTTAATTTACCTATGTCCACATTTTCCATCTTAACATCCCAACTCCAAAATGTCCTTGCACACATTTGACTGCATGTTCCAAGCAGTTTTGGGCACAGAATACAGGACATTAATTCACTCAATTATTGAAATTAATCTCTTAGGCTATTCCTATTAAATATGTTTCAATCCTATGGCTATTTTTACAATGTCAATGAATTATGTGGCTGGAGACCAGTAGGTCACTTTTAAGCCTTTTTTTAAAGAGTGACAGATGTTGGTCACAACACATTCTCAATGTTTCTTCAACATTCTGATATCCTGTAAATAGAGACTAAAAGATACACCGTCTTCTAGTTTGAGAGGCTATCTTTTACCAGGGTTTAGAGAGTCAAAATGACACCTAACAAATATGAAATTGCAACAATAAGGGGAAAAAAATGGGTGACGCCTCTGAAAAGTGACTATTTTCGTGTTCCTCCTAATGTAACCGCTGTTTGCCCATTTCAGCATCTCTTGCGGCACACAGAATACGCATTATATTGTTCAGGCACATTTTAATTTTACATTGAATTGTAAATAGCCCCTTGAGGCGGTGACACAAAAGCAGAATGAAATAAATATAAATGAACCATGTTTAATTCTGCCTTTGACTCTCTGCAAAGGTTGTTTTCAATTCCGATGAAACAATGGAATAAATCCTCACATAAAACAGTGTCTACAGAAAATGGCATATACAGTGTCCTGCAATCGTGTACATGACCCCTGAGTCTTTCCTTTCCACGGTATCTTGGGAATATTGCTGAAAAGCAGACAGCATTAAAGGGTCAGTGCAAGTTGCAGTGCCTAATAAAGTCAACATAGATGAAAATGTGTGAGAATTTCATAACCCCACCCCACCCCTCATGAAGATGAATTACAATTAACATTGATTTGAAAAATCAATTCCAGGGTCAAACTGTCACCATCATGAACACGACCAGCAGAGCAACTTCTCGGAACTCGCGGAATAAATAACTCAGTGTTTTTTTTTCTTTGGATAAGACAACATAGAAAAGGAAAAATTAAAATCAGAAGCTCAGTCGGCATGACTCGACTTTTGAGGAATGCTTTACAATGTGCAAAATGTCGGCAAATGGATGGGGCACTTTGCTAGACGTTTAACAGAAGACAACAACATAAAATTCAATCGGGATTAGATTAGACAACAAGGGGAAAGTGCCCATATACAATGGTAATGGCAGGCATTTATGTTGTTTTTTTTCCCCCTGTGTAGTTGAGGCCGCAAGAGAATAATTTTTTTATATCCTGTATCCTCAACATGACAACCAACAATGGGATAGACTGCCAAGGTCAAAGCTGCTGTGTTCCCGTTTAAATCTTCAACTGTTCCATTCCACACAAAGATCAGATTTGAAAAGGAACTCAACATGGGCGAGCGAGACACACGGCGAGAGCAACACACGATACACAAAAGGAAATCGAAAGGATGATTTTAAATGGCAAGGCTTGATGATTCATTCACATGCTTAAACCTATTTTACACCAGCACCCCCGTTCATTCCTAAAAAACAATAGCCGGTAATTTCCCATGTGTTGATAAATTACATGGCTCTCGCTCCAAGCAGAACACTCGGCTGCTCACTGATGAGAAAAAAGGAAAAAAAAAATGGAATATTGGGCGCAGGAGGGTTAGCAAATGGAGAAGACAGAAGTACAATGCCAGTAATAGAGATCGACCTTGCCATGGTTAAGCATGGTTTTATAATTCTACCTTTGAATAACTGCTTTAAAATGATGGGGTTCGCAACGATAATTGAAGCACAAACAAAACATGTGACAGCAAAGTTGGGAAATGTATATGTCAAGTACCAACGTGTTCTATTAATTTGGAGGAATATAGTTTCAGTACATACAAAGTACAAACAAAAAGCCGAATCATCATTCTACTGACAAGTTTGCGAAAAAATAGCAATCAACAAAGTACAAACAACCACTCAAGGATGAAGGAGTATAGCAAGGAACTGTGAGGTAAACAAGGAGCACAAAAAAACATCGGACCAGGAACAGTTTCCAACGGCGAAGAGTGAAGACGAAGGAACAATCAGTCATCCTGCACTTTAAGACGAGGAGCTGATTAGCGACAACTCACAGATTTGCGCCTCCTTGCTCAACTCCTCCCGGCACCACCTATGGGAAACAAACACGAGGGAGAGCCAACTGACAACAAAACACACACACACACACGCGCGCACACAAAACTCTGTAATGCAATGAAGAGTAGCATCACTGTCATTATTGTTTAAAACTTTGTGCAAAAATAAATCCAAAAACATGCCCGTTTTTCCCATTTTGACTCTTGAGATGTGCTAACAATGATTTGCACATACTGTGCTCATTTTTTAAAAATGTTTTTTAGCTTCTTTTTCTGGATGACAAATACAAATTTACTCTTGTCAATTTTTTTTCTGATAGGGGCTTCTGTGTAAACATTTCAAATTTGTTCAGAGAGCCCAGGAGCGCGCACGCACGCACACACACACACACATTATATACATCAGAGGTGGGCAAATACGGCCCGTGGGCCAGATCCGGCCCGTTAGTCTTTTTCATCCGGCCCGCCGAAGGTTCGATGTAGAGTCTTTTCATTTGGACTTGTAATGACAGGCATTTCAACGCAAGGTTACTTGAAGTTGCAGAGCACAGGGAGGGGGAGGGAGATGATACAGAAGCCCGCAGTAGCGCCAACTCAAGCAACTCTTGCTCGAGTTGACGGAATAACTGTGTCTGCGCCGCTATTTTCTATCATTGGATCCAAAACGGCGACATGCAAGTGACTCTTTATTGCAGTGAGTTTTACTGGAATTGCAAACATTTTTATGTCTTGTAGATCATGGCATCCAAACCATGAGGAAGAGTAATGGCCGCAGAAGAGAAAGTCAAGTCAAGTGTATATCTTGATTAAACGAAGCGGGTTACAAAGTACGAAACATTCAAGAGACGCTTGGAGTCGGAAAGACTCAAATCTACGAGACTTTGAAAAACGAGGAAGCGATTCTTGCTCAGTCCGATTCTGGCTATTTCCATGCTCAGAGTGAATTGCTTGCGGCTCGACGGACAGTCGAGTAAATAAACGTTTCCTGGAATGGTTTGACTGTTATCGTGCTAAAAACTTTCCGCAAACTTGACCGCTAATAAGAGGGGAAGCGAGTTCCATAGCGATATGGGCATCGAAGACTTCGAAGCGTCCCGTGGCTGGCTTCAAAAGTTCGATGCACGACATCAGCTGAGCAACGCTGTCTTGTGTGGTGATCAGTAAGTGAGTGGAAAGAAAGCCATCGGGTCTTTTACTTGTCTCATTTTGTAGCAAATAGTCCTAACTTGGTTATATTTTATCATATACCTGTCCTGTATGCTGCAGTTTTGGGGCAATATCTTGTTGCACTTTGTTGCTTGTGTTGTCACACATGTATGTTGTTCACATACTTGGACGTTCATACAGGACATATCCCATAGTTGTTTCACTGTTCTCATTAAAAAAACGTATGGTAATACATTTACTTGAATGCTTTTGTTCTGTTGATGTTTGGTATGGACTGTCAACATATACAGTTTTTTTTAATATGTACCGTATCTTGGGCTGACCCAGCCCACCTGTAAAATTTAGAAATCAATGTGGCCCTCGAGCCAAAATGTTTGCCCACCCCTGATATATATATATATACTGTATACACACACACACATTTTTCTTTGTTTTTTTTTTTACAAATGTAATAAAACGTTGAACACAAAGGCAGAGATGGGTACCTCGAGGCTGCAAAGAGGACAAAAATAGAAGGTGCTGCAAAGTGTGGCCATTCTAATTACTAACTATTCACTTGTGAAGTGTGAGAGGCAAAAAAAAAAAGACAACAGGGACAATTTGAAATCCAACAGTGATCCTGAATCCCCGCAATGTTCCATCAATTCCCCCAACAAGCTCACATGCACAAACACACAATGATACAATAGCTGTGAGCATAATTAAAAGGCCCTGCGGCAGAATCAGTCAGGCAGGTGTTTCTGTCAGGGCGTGTTGAGCATCGCAGCGGCTCACGGAGAAAACTGCGTGTCCCATCGACACAGTGGGATTATTTTAAAATTTTCCCTGAGCCGCATGTTACCCACTGAGTGACTTGCTCTGAACCAATGAACCGAGAAGAAAAATGAGAACAATGTCACTCCCCCATTTGAAATGTTCCAAGATAAGAGCTTTCACACCCCTTTATCCGAATCCTCTAGGGCAGTGGTCTCCAATCACCGGTCCGCGGACCACGGCCCATTTGGCACAGAGATAGGCCTGCGAGCTGTGAGCAAATTTGCTTCATCAGACATGGCGGAAATGTGCATGACACAAGCCAATCAGAGTCCTCCTCCTAACATTGGTTTGAAAGTTGTAAATGAACAGAATCTACGGATTAATGAAAGGAGAAACAGGAAACAGAAAGTAAAAGTAACAAATTGACCAAACGTACAGCTAAACGTGCACCCGATGGCAGCAATGACCTCAGTAGATGAAGCCATTTTGACCAGAGAAGTTCCTCCACTAGCAGAAGCTCCAGAGCGACCTAGAGGACAAAGCTGCTGTGCTATGGTATTTCGTCAAAGACAAGACAAGCCGACAAACCTGTTAAATCATTTGAAAAAGTAGCACCCAAGTGATCAAGTGGAAAGGATGAAAATGCGAGCAGTGTTTGCACAGCCCGAGCACGTAAACATTAGCAGTTTAGTTGCTGATAACTAGCCGGCAGCCACCGGATGAAGCAGCAATCAATCATGTCCGTTTTACAAGTAGCAATGATGCTAACGCTGTATGTAGGATCGGAATTTCAAAAAAAAGGATAACATTTCCATTATAAGGCATATTTATTGTTCCTAATTGGTCCATTTCTTCATAGTTCACGGTGTTATTTTATTTTGATCTACTTTTGTTGTGCAGTAGATTAATTTGAAAGGAACGAATGTTAATAAAATGTTGAATTACTCTCTGATTACCTTTGTTTTCAGTAGCAGTGCTTTAAAACTGGCAATTTATAAGTAATGAAAAAAAAAATGTTGTCGGTCTGCGAACAAATTGTACTTGTCTCAACTGGTCCGTGACACAAAAAAAATAGGTCAGCACTACTGCTCTAAGGAACCACGATTGTTGCTTTTTAGGGATATTAGGAAACAGTTTACACACAGTTTGATGTGCTTAAATTTTGTCTCTCTCTCTCTCTCTCTCTCCCCATATATTGTGCAGGGTTACAAAAAACCCCACACAAATCCTGGCCAACCCTTGTTTGTCCATTTTTATCTTTTGTTGCTAAAAAATACTGTGGCCAAACATCGCAAGCTTCATGTCTTTTGCTACTCTTCAGGCAGAAATAATGTGATGTGCTGGTGTTACTAAATATCGGTCCAACAAAACCAATAAAGGAGTCAGAGGCATTTTCAGAACTATTGAAATATCAAGACCACTTGTCCACTGTAACAAAGTTGCATATTGTGCAGTGTTTTAAGATGCTTGTCACCCATGTCAACACAGACAGACTCACTATTATGTTTGATACAACGATCACTTTTTGTTTCTATCAATGCTTAAATTTGATTAAAGTGACCCTTCAGTGGGTCTTAAACATGTTTAACTTGGCTTCTTGTCAGTTTGATCATGTAGGCCTACTCCATGGATGGATGAAAGTATTATATTTATATGAGCTGAGGCACCTGTCATCTCCCTCATAACCGAAACCAGAATGACGTTTTGAAAAAATATAGATCAGCGGCACACAGATGAATATCATCTTTTTGAGCTAACATCCTCGTGCTGTGAAGTGAAATTGAAAAGTAGAGCCCGTCTTCCATTTCTGAAGGGAGTATGAAGCTACACAGTTGGAATATGCCTCGGGGGACATTCAAATTCATCAAATAGTACAAAGGCGATGTGGAAAATCTTCAAGTACTTTTATGAGATGGTAAGGGCTCTCATAAAAGCTGTCAGGATACCATTACAGTGTTGTTTTGGGCTGCATTTCAGCATGTTTTCTTTTGAATATTTTGTCTGGTGATTTGTGATAGCAATCTTTTCTGTTTTGTTCAGTGTATATGGGCTATGATTTCTTTTGTGTACAGTTTGATTACACCACATTTTGCTCTGCTGTATGTATATACATCAGTGGCGGGCCGTGCATTTCAACCTTAGGCCTTCAGTGACGTCACATACATGAACACAATACAGTATAGGCTCGTCAAGCAGCACCTAATTTCAGGAGCATTTAAAACCATCAGGTATGCATTCACAATTAAGAGCAGGAAACTAAATTTATAGATATTGTCAAAAATAAAAAGATGATTTAAAAATACTAAATAAAATGCCACCCAAATTACGCTGTGTGATCTTAAACAAGTCTGTCCAATAAATTGCGCAATGTCGCAGTTTCATATAAGACACCAACCAAACAATAACAAAGCAAACTATTCTTTGAAAATAAAGTAAACAGATCATTTGCATTTTGAGAATCGGCTATACAACAGCATATAACTGACGATGTTGAGCAGCTGAGATTGAACAAACTTTAGTGCACGAAGGTGACTACAATGCGCCATTATAAATTGCAGGTGAGCAGATTTATTTGATACATTTTTGTATCTTTGTCATTTTATTTCGTTACCATTAATTTAATACTAATGAAATAAAATGACAAGAAGAAATGTAAAATAAAATTCATTTACTCACCAATGTAGTGCCTGTTCACTGAGCTGCACATCTACGCGAGTGTCCCCAAACGTTTGTAAACGCACCGTAGCCCAGCCGTGCTCTGATGTTTCCTTACTGCCTTGGTAAAACAACTTAAATGGGTAAATCCAATGTGGCTCCAAACACCAAATCGGTCCGTTGCAAGCAATCGGCATTCCCAGCAGTACAATTTGCAGCGTTTCTCAGAGGCTGTGAGCCACGGGTACCATTCATAATTGCTCGTCTGAAAATGACAGACAAAACCTTTTCCTTGCTGGGACAGGCTAGCTCGCGCGGGAGTTGGGCGACCTCTTCGCACAATATCCAGCTTTTCGTGGAAGGTCCGTGTTGAAAATTGTGTGCAAAGTAGTTCTGCAACCAGATCAACGTCTTCTTCTTCTGTCATTTTGGGTTAAAATGCAGTGATAGCTCCCTCTAGCAGGCACTAATCCAATCACCAAACGCGCACGTCCAGTCTCGACGTAAGGCATTCTAGCTGGCCCCGGTGCGCAGACTCGTGATCTGATTGGCTATTGCAAACTGACTGTGCCCGTTCATTTACAGCGCACAGGGGCCTGCTCTGTTTAATCTGAAGGCCCCGAGCAAGTTTAATTTACCTGGCAACACAAGCTAGCTGAAATATGATTACCGGTAGTTAAAATCTCTACCATAATAAAAAAGTTATTTATTGAGTGGCACTCGACTAAGTGGAAATAATATGACATAAAGAATACAGAGAATAATTTTGTTTACATATTTATGAAAATAAAATTACATGAATCACATTTATGTTATTGTATGAATGTTTAGGCCAGCAGAGAAGGCGTTGCTGGCCCTGAGGGTCCGCCACTGATATATATATATATATATATATAAAAGCTGCTCACTTTGAACACAAGTCACCTGTCTTTGTTTGGCCTCATAGTTTCTCAAGGATAGTCATAATGGATCTACCTCGACCTCCTCATGGTTATTATCTCGTATGACATGTACATTATCATTATGAACTCCATACTGACACTTTTCTCATACAGGAGCTAAGAGGACAGCAGAATTTGTGCCCCGTGAAGCACGTTGTTACCTTGCTAGCCCGAAGAAGGCTATGCTCATGTGGTGCTTTGGGAACTGGAGATTTCTGTGAGCACGTGCTTGGCTTGCAATTGATTGGAATGTATTGTCACTGTATTGCATGAACACTAAGATTAAGTCGCCCTTGGGTCACTTCCTCCCAACATTCAGCATGACCCGAATACTTCAAATCAGTTTTGTGGGTATTTCGATCTTTCCTGGCATAAACTCTCCGTGATTATGATAACCTCCATTCCATTTACAGTACCATTAGAAATGATTGACCTTATTTCTTTTTCACCTGCCACGCATGATAAAGAAAGAAATTTTCTGAACATGTCCTCAGAGATCTGCCTCTGATGGCTTGAATATCATGTTTAATATGTAACATATACCAAGTTAGGTTGAGTTTGTGTGTGCAGTTCAGTGGTATGTAAATGTACTTGTGTTTGAATGTGCATTACGTGCTTGCTTTTGTACTGACAAAATGCTTAAAATGTGTGTGTGCTTGTTGAATATCACGTGAAGATTAGAGGCTTGCTTTAGGTGACAGATTTAAGGTTTAAAACCTGTTCTAAAGAGTCACAACAGTCTGGCTATGAATTTAGGAGTATGTAGAAAAATGAATGAGAAAAAAAAAACGCATCCTCCTTAAAGAGGTAGAACCACCACATGGCACTATAGATGGGTCTCTTTGGCTGGAAACATGTAAATGTGCAAGTTAAAATACACGGCCTGCCACAAAATATTTCGGTTGTTTTCCCATTGTCCAAGAAAGCAATTCAGTTACAACAGAAACGGGAATTCACAAAAATTCTTTGGGGATATGCTTGGGGAAATTAATGTTTCAGACTGATTTTGATTTATAATACATACTAAATAAAACATGCTTTCGCTCAAAAAAGTAATTCGATTTTGCACAATGAAATTCTATCCAAGAAGGAATTATCGCCTTCTAAACAATCTAGCATTCATTGCCTTGTTTAAGCAATAAACCCCTCTTTTATTCAGTGATATGGCGCAACATAGTGGTGTCACAAACTCATAACTTCATCTCGCTACTTTAAAATACACAAGCCAACTACAGCTAAAATGATGAAAAGCCCAGTCTACAGATTCATGTTGACAAATAAAAATATGCGAGTACAGCATATGAATGCAGCTGAGTGATAGCTAACCTCACCCAATATGCCTTTCAGTTTTTGTTGTCGATTTAAAACGGTTAAATACAAATTTACACTTGACCAACCAGTGTTTTGGTTAAAACTGAAACTGGTGTCAATTTTTTGCCATTCATTTAATCGGGTGTGAACGTGATCATCTCAAAGAAGTATTCACTCCGCACACACCAACGCCATCTCCCCAGTGAGAAAAAAGAAAGTCAACCTACAATTGTTGGAATTGCATCGTGTGGAATTTCTGCCACTCTTTTGGCCCTTTCTTAGGTTTTAGAAAAAAAACAATCTCAAAGTAAGTCCTCTTCAACACTTACACATTGTAAACCTTGCTTGGCATTCACGTGATGGGATTTCTATGTAGATACACTGCCCTAGCCATGCAGAGCTTCATGTGTTATCCAGCAAATTAGTGCTTTCTTTTTTTTTTTTTACATACTCTAAGATTCCTAGTCGTATGCAAGGACAACTTCCCTCGCAACATTTAAAACCCAAATCAAAACTCATTTGTTCAAACTTGCATACCCACTGTAGTCAGACATTGGATTGCACCTGTTTGTTTTAGTTCACTTTTTTTTCCATGCAGTTTTTCTGTTTCCATTGTTCTATTAATGTCTTATTGACGCTTTCATTGCCTTAAATAAAATTGATTATTGTGGCTATGATATCAAATTATTACCGAATTCTTGGATTTGACCTGGAGTTTGAGAAAAGTGACTCAGTAAAATGGTGATCTTCTTCCTCCTTCACTGCTGTATCTCTTAATTGCCATCCACGATTCTGTTATACGCGGATGATAACTGTCTTTTCAGGATCACTCATATTCAGCCAAGGTTGCATGACACTGCTGCTTCAAACTGCTAATGAAAAACTACAATGACAATTTCTGTGCCATTTCCATTCGTGACCGATAACATCCAGCCTGTTCCACCTCACTTTGGGAAAGAGGCAAGCTCCACTTTGGATTGGTTTCCAGTCACTCGCAGGGCACAAACCATTGCCACTCACAGTTGTTAACCTTAACATGCATGTTCTTGAAATGTGAGAGTAACCCTGAGTACCTATCTAAGAACGAAAGCTAAGATTCAAACCCAAAACTTTTGACTCTAAGGCAGACATACTGAACATATGATGCACCATTCCCTTGTTTTATGTTTCACATGTGGATGTTTATGTGATATGAATTGGATTGGATAAACTTTATTGTCAAATGTACTGTATGTGTACATTGTGTATGTGTAATGGAGTAATGAAGTACTGGTGTTTTGGAATGAAGCCCTCTGGACTGCTGATAACCATTTGTCAATAGAAACAGCCTTGCTCCCCAGAGCATGTACCCAATTCATCTGTGATGTTTGACCTGTACAGGGTCACAGGTAGCCTGGAACTTCCCCAGCTGACACTGAGTGAGGTGACAGCTAAAGAAAATCTATAACATTTGTAATCCTCTGCCCTTTCCTCTTGTGACCAGAGGACATGGACAGATATCTGTGCCGTTAGCACTATAACTTGTTAAACATGTCCTTTCCTTCCCTCAGATGCCATATTATACATACAGAGGTCAAACCACCTTCATACTTTGAAGTGACCTAAGCTCATCTCACAAGGTTTAAGTCTTTTGGTTTTCTTTGGCTATGCGTCACATGGACCATACTAGTGATGGTAGGAAGGAAATATATATCTGTACTAAAACACAACTCGTCTCTGTTTTGGCTTTTTCAGTAAGTGAAAATGATAAAAAGAACAGCTGAACGTTTGTTGAACGTTCGTTACAAGGTGTGTGTGTGGGGGGGGGGGGGGGGGGTAGACAATTTGCGTTATTTAATTTTTTAATGTACTGTGGGTGACTTCTTTTGACACGTGTCTGAAGGCTAAGAAGCACAACATCCTTATTCAATTCCCTCAGACATCAACAACGCTAAGGGCTGGTACACAATTTTTTATTTGATTTCTTTTTTATTATACAGGGGCTAACAATAGCATATTTTAACTGAAAAAATGTCAGCACTGCAGTGCCTTGAGAGGCTAGTTTAATCAGTTCAATGACTGAGATCGTACATCAAAACAACGTTCCCCACTAAAATGTATTGAAATGCAATTAATCCGTTCCAGCCTCCGAAAAAACAGCCAATTTTTATTCCTGAAATGTTTGTACTATGTAGAATGATATTAACAAAAGGCATTTGTGAAAGTATTACGCTTCCGGACCAGTCAGGAACAGGAGTGGATCCCACAAACGCAGACAAGGATAAGATCGAGTATAAAAGGTATATTTACACAATAAGGTCGCAAGACTGACAAAGTACAACAGAAATCACTTGGAGCAACCCAGAGTAAAATAACATTACGAACAAAACGAGCTTACAAAAAGCAAGAGAACTAAATCATACAAAATCATTTGTCCAAAAACGACAAGGCAATAAAACTAAAAACACACCGAGGACACCAATAACACAAACAAATCAGAATACAACAGGACCAGGAATGAGATTGAGAGCGACACCAGTCTATAAATAAGCACTTGGATGTGAGACAAAGAGCATGGCGAATTATCTGAAAACTGGTGACCGCTTGACAGCCTCTTAGAACAGGTGACAGCTAATGACATGATGAGGAACATGTGTGGAATGGGCGGAAGAGCCCTCCACTGCCACCTGCTGGAGACAAAACAAAACAGAACCATGACAGAAAGTAGTGTTAGAAAAAAAATGCTGCACTAATCAGCCTGGGATTCGATTCACACAAATTGGAATGTTTAGTACGAATTGTATGTGATAAAGGTAGAAAGGTGCTGCAAAAGTGACATCTCGTTGAACATGTACCATGTTTGCCCCATATTTGAGGATGCACCTGAAATATTATTTTTCCCTTTGAATGGGGTCCAGCCATTGAAATTGAGTCGCCGTGTAACTGTTGCCAAGGCATTCATTTTAGAATCCTCAGTGTGTCTGAAATCACAAGCCATCGCACAGTATCTCTTTAGATGGTAAATGAATACATACACAACAATAAGTCTTTATTAAGCAGCAAAAAATAAAGTGCTGTCAGGGCAGCATTTCCATCAAAAGCATAAATGCCGTAGGGAATGTTATGAATCAGAGAACAGCAGTATCTATCATTTATTTTTGTACAACAGCAGCCCTACTGCAAGCTTGAATGCAAGTGAGCAGGCATCGAGCAGCATGTCAGTATCATTATCCATTACATGAGAATACAGAGGAGTGCGAAATGCCGAGGTTTGCGAGGTAGTCATTATTCAAATGCAACAACTTTAAATCATTAAGCTCCCTTCATGTCAGGGCATATCCATCACTGGTTGAAGTGAACAGTGGCTTCTTGAGCACAACAGTCGCTCACTGGAATATTATGAACCAAAAGATTTACCAACAGTGATACGGGATATAAATACTTCTGAAATGATAGAAACTACTGCTCCATATTGTCCCTGGACACTCTGGAGGAAGTGGGCAACAGGAGGATGCTAGCTAAGCTAAAAGCTATGATGGACAGTCCCTCCCACCCCCTCCAGCCCACCCTGACAGCAATGGGTAGCTCCTTCAGCCAGAGACTGTTACACCCGCGCTGCAAGAAGGAGAGATACCGCCGCTCGTTCCTACCGACTGCTGTCAGGCTGCTGAATAAAAATAAAATTATGTGAAAGACAATTGTAAATAACACAGCCACCTTATCTATATCTATATTTATATTGCACTTAATTGAACCGTGTACATTGAACCTGAAACATTCATTTTTGTGAATGCAAACACTTTGTTTTTCTTCTTTCTACCCCCCAATTTTGCTGCTGTAGACTGTAAATTTCCCCAGTGTGGTACAAATAAAGGAGATCTTATCTTATCTTATAATTTGATGCTTTTAGCGAAACATGTTCTTCACCTTGGGAAGCCCACAAACTGACAGATATTAGAACAAGCAGCTATTTACATTTTCACTTGATGTTCCGATGACTGCCTACTAAAATGCAATTATGTATAGCAGATTCTCAAACAAACTGGGTCCCTCAGTAGAGTGTACGGACGAGCGCATTCATTTTATTCAAGAGTTTGCTGAAATATGGTCTCTGAAATAAACCGGACGGGTAAGTGGAGGGATTACTAATTTTGAGTTAAATTTTTAGCTTAGAGTGGTGGCAGCATAGATGACAGATGATCTATAAATGTGGAAAAAAGAAGCCCGCATTAGAGGGCTGTTGGAGCAGCAAAAAAAGAGTTGTGGCAACTTGACTGAACTGTCTGCTGAGATGAAGGAGGGCAAACGTTGATCGATAAGACGTAGGCAGGGAAGCCATTAACAATAAATGAACAGATGGGTAGTGTTGGAGTCATTGTGGGGACCGTGGATTAGGATGGTGCAAGCATATGTTGGATGCATTTGGGGGGGGCACCGTCGTTCACTTCAATGCAAGCCAGCCACAGGTGTACAGTTAACACAGGAGTGGTTTTCTTTCAGGTACAATCATGTGATGATTTTTCTGTTTGCTTTAGCAGATGTTAGAGATAAACACTCCTACATTGTACAGAAGTCGAAATAGTCGTACGGACAAAGTAGTCAAAAGTTTATATCGTAAGAGACAGTCGTCAACAGGGGACCCCTGGTAATGTTAACGTGGAAACTATCGGTTCAGTGTGCGGAATCTCTACTACTCTACCAGTGGAAAATACAACTGAAGTCTTTTACAAGCACAATGAGTTTAATTTTGTCCCAAGTCATGAAAATGCTCTGCTTCTACGAGACTAATGTTTCAAGGAAGCTATTTTAGGCTTAATGTGATTCAACTTGATCACAAACTCTGCTGCTATTGCCCTTGGCTATAAAGGCATAAAATGATTTAATCTGAATATTTAGTTTGCTGCGTTTGACTTCTTTAAACGTTTAAATCAAGCATTTTTCGATGAACATATTAAGATAAAACAATGATGTTTTTGTAAATTACATGGCGGGATAATTTCATCAGATTGTATTCAAGGCCGACAGCCACGGGCAGTCGAGGCCAATTCATTTTTTACAAGCGCACACAATTACAGCTCTACTTGTAGGAAACCAGGATTTGAATTTGGAGAGATCCAACCCATTTCCCCGCAAGGCAGTTTTTGGCACAAATAAACAAATACATTTCTTAAAAACACTCACAATTGTTTGCAGCTTATTGGGATAGGGACTACAGTATAACGCCGTACCTCCAAAATTCAGTTTTACACAGTTCACAGTCTTAGCACGTTTTCAGCAATCATCTTCAAACAACATAATTCGAAAAACATGTCAAATGAATTTTAAGGGGCCTTTAAAATATACGAGAGATGAGTGCGTGTTGTTGAGTAGTCTGAGAGTAGAACTTCTGCAATATGAACTGTACTGACACAGAATGAGTCGATAAAGACTGACGGAAGACAAGGGTGTTAAAATAATTTCTAACCTGTGGACAGGTCCATGAAAAAGCAGAGAATCAGCTCGCAGGAGCTACGGTGACATAGAGTGTAATCAGCGAGAAGGCACGAGTCATTTACGCTGATTTGCTGCAGCAGACCCCAGCCAAGGTACCATTCGAGTTATTTAAAGGCAGGTGTGAGATTTTTAAGAGGAGGACTGGAATTTAGTCAGTCACCAGGTAGGGTGAGGTGACAAGCTCAGCTACTGGATAAAATCAGCGGAGGATGACATCAAAACTTGATCCATTATCCGATCCGCTTATCCTTACGAGGGTCGTGGCCATGCTGCAGCCTATCCCTGAGCCAATCGCAGGGCACATGCAGACAAACAACCATTCGCTTTCACAATCGCACTTGGGGACAATTTCGAGCATTGGTGTCCAACCTTTTTTGACCCAAGATCTACCTGTCAAGCAACCAACCTCCCGCAATCAACCCATTATCGCACGTGCATGCATGTGAGCGCACACACATGCCCACGAGCACATTCAAATAAAATGTATTATTATTATTATTATTATTAATCTTAAACTAATTCAGAAAAAAATTGTAAGTCTTCATTTTTTAAGGAATTATATATTAGTATATTAATATTCTGTAATTTTATAGAGCGCAATACTGTTGAGTGCATCAAATAAAACAAAACATCTTTTTGGAGGGTGCTGGAAGTGATGCATTGCATTTCCATTCAATTCGGTGGTGAGACAGCATTTGCGATACCAGTGTGGTCACGGGACGGATTAATGTCAAGGCGCCACTATATATTTACTTTATAATGTGACAGGTTTATCATCCTAGAAAGATCCCCATTTATTTACAGTGGAAGTGTGTCAGGGGGGATGGGGGAGGAATGCGGCAAGGTTGTTGGAAATAATAGGGAAGGTAATGGGTAACATAATAACATAGGCTGTCAATGTGAAGGGAGACAGAATAACTCATTGATGCAGGAAATGAATAGTCACAATGAAACAGTGAGTGATTCCATCATTAATCAATTTCACCAGTTGCACGTGTGATGTATCGAGACACTGTGCAAAAAGGCGAGTCATTCCCCCGCCTGTCCTGAACTCAAGCTGAGTGAGATATCGGCAGCTCTCTGTTAACTTCAGACGTGGTCAAAATGAAGATAGCATCTGCCCTTTCCTTGAAACTGGCAATAATCAAAGTCAGAGGGTGTATCTGCCATTCATGGTGATTGAATGGTGCTGTCTCGACCAAGCCAATACTGCCATGTGTTTAGTAATGAATGCGCGAGGTGAGATAGTGGGGTCATTTATTCTTATTTCCAAGGCAAGAGCAATGGGATCTCAATGTATTATCATTACATTGATTACCTAAGTTGAAAAATCATTACTGGACCTTTCACTTGTAGCCTATTGAAGAAGAAGACAGACAAGATGCAAAAGAAGAAGAAGAAGAAAAAGACAACGAAGAATTGAAAAGCAATGTTACCTTTTTCACTTTCAAATGGGAACTAATGATTGCATCGGGTTCCTTTTGTAACTCTTCCAATACGAGTAAATTGGGTTGCAAGAAAGAAAAACGATATCGTGCTCATCTGGTTTGTGACGAAAATATAGACAGTGATATGTTATCAATGGCCGTATATCATTTTGACTTTTTATATAGGAAGGAATTATTGTATTGAACTTTTTTTTTGTAACTTATGGAAAGACGCAAAAATATATTTT
Organism: Hippocampus guttulatus; assembly: GCF_054856545.1. Lineage (NCBI taxonomy): Eukaryota > Metazoa > Chordata > Actinopteri > Syngnathiformes > Syngnathidae > Hippocampus > Hippocampus guttulatus. The sequence goes on along the minus strand of NC_141262.1, from coordinate 34,031,580 downwards.
TGAATGTAGTGTAGTCTACAATACAATGCTGATTTATATAGCGCTTTCACAACAGCTGAAGCTTTAACAGTCTACTCCGGGACATTAAAAAAAAGAAGAGAAGAACTTGGTGTTCACTGAGATACAGTAATAACTGATTAGCCACATAGGTGGTGCGCATGCATGCTCAAAATAGAAAATTGTACACCGGATTCAAGTACTTTTTTTTTTTCTTTTGTGGTACGAAGTCTGAGTGAAACCGAGAAAAGAGACACGCTTCATTTATTTCCAACCGCTCCCGTTCCAGACACGAATACAATACTGTTTCCCCGTCACTCCGCCCTCATCGAGCTGTGCTGTATTAAACAGCTAGCGGTACTGTGATGGAGAACAAATAACCCAACCAAAACACAGTATGTCTCCAAGTTGACTTCATAATAAATGTTAGGTTGTGAAGTTAATGAAATGTGCCAACTACAACGTAGCAACCCATGAAGGGTTTCCTGCATTCATATTTATGTACCATGTACTATCTATGGTGGGGTTTTCATGACTCATTTAAGAAATCAGCAGGAATCCAGGACTTGCTGGATCCCGCTCCATCTAACACAACATGTGGATTGAAAAGAACATCCAGTAGTTCTGCAGATGCCAAAGAGCCCAGCAAATTTCGAGTTAAAATGCACTACTTGACTCCTTGGATTTATTGGTACCTGGCCTCTGCGGTCAATGCCAAGGCACATATAGATAAACAATAAACCAGTCACAGCACAATGTCAAGGCGCATCTGGAGCAACAACAGACTCTCCCTCTTGCCCAAAGTCAGCTGGGATAGGCGCAGTGACCCTGAACAGGCTGAGGTGTAGAAAATGCAGACATGTATAGTCATTAATTGATGGATGCTATTGTTTTACCCAACATGAGACCATTGGCAATTGTTGAATCAAATGGAAAGTTTTTCAGAATGATCAGTTATGGTTCAAATATTGTTGCCGACATAATTATTACGGCAAAATATGAGCATTGATTTTTGGCTGTCATGGTCACTATCATTATGAACAATATTCTCTATAGTCTATGCATTTGTATTTCACAAATTGATGATGTGTGGTTGAATTGTGATCAAAAGTACAATTTGTTAGTTTGTTTGTTTAAACCTTGGAGTTAAAACCAGCACATCAAAAAATATATATATATTTTTAAGTAAGGAGCAAGTTAATGCACTGTCAACAAGGAAGAGGAAGCCCTGTACTTTGCAGAAGTGCCCTTTGTAAAATATAGCACACAAAGAAAACATACCGCTTTGTTGAGTGCGGACTATTCCGTGACAATGCTGATGGCATAAACAAATGCAGCACACCAAAAAAAGTAGAGTGGAGAGTAAATCCACATACATGAAAACAGGATGATGAATGTGTTTGACAGCGGGGGAGAGGGTATGTGTGCACCTGTTGGAAATGTGAGGATCTTCTATGGGCACGGGGCTTGCAGATATTTTTCCCCGCTTTCACTTCAAGCTAAAGACACACACACAGAAGCCGTGATGCTCCAGAAGTAGTTTAATCCAGCAGACCTCGACAAACAAGACACACTAAAGAGGGGCCAGAGGAAATTGCGAGAGAGGATCTTAACATAAGGGTGAGATGGAAAGTCAACTCTAATAGTGAGAGGAAGAATTATGCAAGAAAGGCAAGTGAGAGACAAAGCAGATTAGAGAAGACATCTGAACAGAGCACAATGTTATCGAAAGTAGAATTCCCTGATTTGACCGCTGTCATGGCAGTTGTAACATAACTGGTGCTGGGCTTTACATTCAGCCTTTGTATTTCTTTCACGATAGTCCCAGCCATCTCGGTCGCTTAGTTTCGAATGATACCCGGCCGGCTACACTGTCCATGAATCAAAGCGTGGTTTTCACAGTGTCCTGCCACATTTAAGTTGTGTTTGAATGTGTAGAACCAACCACCCTCGGTCCAGGCACGTAGAAGTGGGAGTTAAACAGAAAAGGATTCAGAGGCCATTGATCTTATTCAACCTCAAATTGTTTTCCTCACACACAGACGACAAACATATAGTGATAGCACAGCGAGCTTCACAGAGACATGTCCAAACCTCAAATGCATCTCTTATGGTTGACATCTTGCATTATGGAGATGGGAAAATGGTAAGCGAATGTGATTGTCATTGCACATGTCACAAGTCCAGAGCTGCACATTTAAATGTTCAGTTACCACTCACCCAAGGAACATAAGAGAGTGTGGCACCCAACAGGGAGGAGGACATGAACGGCTCAGCTCCTGACCCATTGTCTCCCCAGGTCAAATGACCGATGATGTTAACACGCTGTTGTGAAGACGACCCTGGATAGTTCTGATCCGGAAAAAAAAGTGCTGGGGAGGAGAGTCTTTTTGGACTCCATGCAAGTGATCAGTGCATGCAGTTCATTTATAATAAAAAGCTAGCAAGAAGATTTTCAAGTGAAGATGATGTAAAGTTGGCTGCTGCAGATGGGCACTTAGAGACCCCGTTTGAGCCTACAGTCGGGCTGCGTGGTCAGGGTGCTATTCAATATACTGTATTTTCAAAATGATAATAGGGGTGTTCACACGGCACACATTTGCATCGGTGCTGCACCCACGTATTTTGTTGTGATATATCTTACACCAGTGTAAATTTTGTGGAGCGTTCACACGTAAAAAGCTGCTGACGAAAGAGAAGTGTGTTAACCCCGGTGCAGCCCCACTTGTGTTCACATGGCAGTTTCTGCGGCCGTGCAATACGATAGCAATAATACGAAAATATAACACGTGCATGCTTAAAAACCCTCGTGGCCTGCAGGTACACATCATGTACACCTGACATGCGTTGTGTTGCAAAAACAAATGCATGCCACGAGGGGTATTACCCATGCATGGCATGCATTTTTTTTTGCAACACAACGCATGTCAGGTGTACATGATGTGAACCTGCAGGCCACGAGGGTTTAAAGTGTACTTCCTTTTCCCTACCTTGTTTGTGACATATCAAAAAAACCATGCTTTATACTTCTCCGGACAAATAAACGCTGTGGTCTGTCAGACACCGTAAAAGGATGAGAGAAGAGAGAAAGGAAAGATGACGGAAGCACAACAGAGCACGAAAGCAACGCATTCAATACCCATATGTAATCAACTCTTCTCATGCATAGCGAGTCTACCCCTGTAGATTTCACATGTACCATTTTATGTCGGTGCTGCCTCGCAAATTAGCATTTACACCGGAGTAAATTTTTAAACCACCTCCTGAGCAGGGTTAAATTTGTTTTCAGGGGCTACACCGGTATAACTTTGTATGTGTGAACGCTCCACGGGGGTAGCCCCGGTGCTACACCGGAGTAAAAGTTGCCGTGTGAACACCCCTAATATTCCATCCATCCATTTTCCGATCCGCCTTATCCTCACGAGGGTCGCGGGGGAGCCTATCCCAGTCGTCTTCGGGCAGTAGGCGGGGGGCACCTTGAACCAGTTGCCAGACAATCGCAGGGCACACAGAGACGAACAACCATCCACGCTCACACTCACACTGAGGGACAATTTAGAGTGTTTTATCAGCCTGCCATGCATGTTTTTAGAATGTGGGAGGAAACCGGAATAGCCGGAGAAAACCCACGCTGGCCCGGGGAGAACATGCAAATTCCATATAGGGAGGTCGGAGCTTGAATTGAACCTCTGCACTGTGAGGTCGACGCGCTAACCACTGGACCACCGGGCCGCAACGTTCTATTAGATAGTTCATAATCTAGTGTACTTTGATCAGCAAATTGTTAGACGCGCAAGGGACATGCAATCAAGTATGACAGAACACCTCTCGAGGCAAAGCGCGGTCTTCCAAATTCAGAAACGTGCTAAACAAGACTTCCCCCGGCACGAAATTGAAGATGCGCATGCCAGCTTGATCCAGCCAGAACACCCAGCGAGGTGCATCTTCAACATCATGAACAGAAAGAATCCCCAGGCAGACAATCCTCCACTCCTACCAGAAATCCATCGTGTATCCGGCCAGAAATGTTCCTTCAGGCAAACGGGTTCACCTTCTCGATCTTCTTGATGACAACATTTGGTACATCGCATTGAGAGATCATCTGATCAATTCCAGGATTTGTAGATTTCAGAAGGAAATGCAGCGAGAGGCTTCGTTTGATAGTTTTAGTCAAAAGACCACACAAGACAGAAGTAAGCAAGCCAGGGGAGATAAGGCAGAGAAGTAGCAGAGGAAAAAAGCACGCCTCTGTTGAGAGCCAGAGGAAGAAGAGATTATGTACTGTAGCTACCCTTCTGCTGAAACCAACCTCCAATGGTGCCAGCGAATTGTGTGAATGGAGTTTAGGTAATCCATCCATCCATTATCTGAACTGCTTACCCACACGAGGTTCGTGGATGCGTTGGAGCCTATCCCAGCTGACTTCGGTACACCCTGAATTGGTTGCCAGCCAATCGTAGGGCACACATGGACGAACAACCATTTGCGGTCATACTCACACCTAGTGACAATTTAGAGCGTTCGCTCAACCTACCATGCATGTTTTTGGAATGTGGGAGGAAGCCGGAGTACTCAGAGAAAACCTAAGGCAGGCACGGAGAGAACATGTAAACTTCACACAAAGAAGGCCAGAGCTCGGATTCAGAATCAGAATCAGAATCATCTTTATTGGCCAAGTATGTAGAACACACAAGGAATTTGTCTCCGGTATAACACGCTGCATTAGTATCATGGTAAACAACAAATCATTGAACCATTTTAGAGTAACCAGTAGCAGTATTTGTAGTACAAGAAGAGTGACTACGTCAGTGACTGTTTAAGGAGTTAATGGCTAGAGGGAAGAAGCTGTTTAAGTGTCTACTGGATTTGGTGCGCATGGATCTGTAGCGTCTGCCTGAGGGGAGTAGCTGGAAAAGGTGGTGGGCAGGGTGCGGGGGATCCAGGAGGATTTTCCGTGCCCTTGTCTTGATTCTTGCAGTGTGCAAGTCCTCAAGAGTGGGTAGGGCGGTGCCAACGATTTTTCCGCCGTCCTAACTGTCCTTTTTTGTGGCGGCCCCAAACCAAACCGTGCTGGAAGAACACAGGATTGATTCGATGACTGCCGTGTAGAACTGTCGTAGCGCCTCCTGTGGCAGGCCATGCTTCCTCAGCAGCCTCAGGAAGTACATCCTCTGCCGGGCCCTTTTCAGGATGGAGATGGTGTTGACTTCCCACTTCATGTCCTGGGAGACTGTGATTCCCAGGAACTTGAAGGTCTCGACGGTTGACACGGGGCAGTTGGATAGTGTGAGGGGCAACTGTGGAGAAGAATGTTTCCTGAAGTCCACGATCATCTCTACAGTCTTGAGCGTGTTCAGCCCGAGGTTGTGTCGGCTGCACCAGAGCTCCAGCTGCTCCACTTGTTGGCGGTACGCAGACTCGTCGCCGACTCGTTCAAACCTTCGACCTCAGCACTGTGACGTTGATGTCCTAGCTAGTTGTCCACCGTGCTGACAAGCTAGGTTATGGCAGTAATCACAAATGTCAAAGGTGGGCATTCCGCCAGTATTGACGAAGGTCCGTCAGTCCGTCACTGACAGTCACCCATTTTGCTGATGAATGACGACAATCTTGGGGGGGAAATGCACTGTAGGCACTGACAGAAGTGAGTTTTCAACCATCACTAACTGGGTCAAGTACCCCCCGACAGTTCGGTCACGCATGCTCGTTTTGCTGATGACTGATGGAAACATACACAGCGTGTCTCCTGCATGGTTGTTGGCAGTGTGAATAAACAGGATCCAAAATAACAATAATAAGTTAAATCCATAAAGTGGCTATACTGTAAATTTCGGACTTCTTTTCTGGTTTATGGTGCTATAAAAATGTCGTTTGGCATCTGTAAGTATTCCCAGGGGTTTGCAGCGCACTGGCTGACAATGCAGCCAGCCTACGAGCTTCAGAATTGTCATAGAAGCTGCTAAATTCCAAAACCTTAATCAATTGTCACCAAAATATTTGTGGATAAAAATAAATTTTGCAATAATCATAGTCTGAAAATATAAACATTTGCAATATTTTTTTATTCACAGGTTGCCTCGTAGAGTGGAAACATTCTGTCACCTTTTCGGAAAAACAAAAACAAAAAACAAACTGACCGATTGTCACTGATTTTATTTTGCTTATTTGTTTTATGTGCTGTTAACATCACGATTTTGATGTTAACCTCACGTAAGAAAGTGGAAGTTTTGTTCTATTACTTCCAGACTATAATTATTGTATTTTTTTAATTGCATTTTGGTGAGAATCAGTCATGAACATTAAAAACTCTTGCAGACTCGCAATGTCAAGTCTCCTGTCTCAGCACCCTGAATGAATTTGCCACTTGATGAGTGGGCATGGCTCTCCAGATATCCATCTGTTTGTATACAAGCCTTTAAAAAGTAATTTCCCCATAATATCACCCTTTGTCTCAAACATAGGGGTGACATTAAAAAAAAAAAAAAACCCACTTCATCACAATATAAAATATGTGTCAGTGGCTGGTGTTAAGATGAACCTGGCAACAAACGTAACGTATTTGAACAGCATCGAATGATGCAGTATATTAATATCTCAAGTATCTATACAGTGAAAAGTAAATGTCCAATAATGATCCAAACTTTCTACCAGAGCCAAAATAGAGATGTTGGAAGTGTGCAGAATATTTTGGAACCGTGTCACGAACATGTTGGATGCATTGCTTTTTAAAGTCAGACATGTCCCATGAATTTCTCGGTCTCTCTCTGTCTCTCTCTCGGTTGCTCACTCTGCCTCCAGCTACTTTTTCTCACATCACTCAGCACACTTCTCTCTCCAGTCGCTCAACCGCTCTCCCTCTCTCTCTCGTCTTCTCTCTCGCCACAGTGGTTGGTAATTATAGTGGTCAGGGCCATTCTTCTTCCCCCCCGGGGAGGGAGACGTATTCAAAGGCTGCCTAAGATCAAAATGAAAACCAATTAGCACCGGGGCTCTGTCCTTTCATAATACAGGGAGAGTGAGCAAGTGCTTCTTGGCTGGCCTGTCTTCTTCTCAGTGTGGAAAGTGATTGCAAGCTGAGTAGGGTTGGACTAGGGTTAATGGAGAAAATCTGGAAAGGCATGTGGGAGCTTTATCGGGGATCATAGGAGAGGTGTTTGGAGAGCAATGTGTATACTACGGAAAATTCACAAATTAAAGGATAATAGTGTTGTTTTGAAACCTCTCTTGCTTACCTGTATTGGCAAACAGCAGTTTAATACTGCACATTATGTCAGTTTGCTGAAACTGTCACAGTTCGGAACTAACCGAATAGCAATCGGATCCCACAAACATAGACACCAAACGAATTTCCGTAACAAAAACATATACAGTCAAACCTCGGCTTTCGAACGTCACGGTTCTCGAACATTTTTGACTAGAAAACTCGAGATTTTTACGCCTCAGATTCCAACCGAAAACCGGTTTCCGACCAACTGAGCAAACCCGAATACGCCACTTGACTCCTCTGTGGCGAATGACAAGGAAAGACAAGGCCGCTTGTCATTCCTTAAATACTTGGCTAATGAACATTGGCAGCAGGTGTGCACACTGAAGGGAAGGCCCTCATCTGCCACAGGCGGGAGACACACAAGAACAGGATCATGACAGCAACAAGGTCATCTCATATTTTGTGGTGAGATGACACTCAAAATTAAATGAATCTGCAACTTTCCACAATTTCAACAAATACATTGAATGACAACTAAAATACATTCAAGGTTATGATCGCAGGCATGATCGAGGGGCAGCGTTTTTTTTTGTTTTGTTTGTTTTGTTTTTTCAAATAGATGTAAAATGAAAAGCGTTGAGGTTGTCACTCCCTAACAAACTTATGTTTCTCAATGTGCAAGAAATTTTCATAGCTATTGAACGGTTATGAGCACTTTTTCAGCTATTCCAAATCACTCAATGTCTTTTTTGTTTGTTTGTGTGTTTGTTTGTTTTTTTTTTCATATATATACCAGTCTATTGAATGTAGCAGTTTACAAAGGAGTTACTTTGTTCCCACAACACAATGTAACCCAAGTTGATATGCGCCAAACAAACCTTTTGGAATATGGCCAAAAGGTTCAACGTTGCTTTCATTGCACCCAAACAAAATCTGTTCATCACAATGGTAAATTTATGCTTAATATTTGTTCTTCCAACACAGACGTCACAAGACAAGTATTTATTACCAAATACATCTGGGTTGGGTCATAACCAAAGTCGAGCTGTAAAACGTGGATGCACTGTACCACTTAATACTGCTCTTTGAGAGCAAAATGAGAGCAGGTAAAATATGTATTTACCTCATGATATTAATTAAATACTGTGTTGGCCTATGGCTTCCTGTTCTCTTTGACCCATCAGAGATAGCTGAGAGAAAGACATGATATATTTGGAGGTCTTTTATTACAGTCTACTCTGTTCCCTGGGCTTTAGAAAAATCAATAGTTCAGAGGTTTGAAAAGCCACAGTTGTGATCAGCCAGTTTGCTCTGCCCCACTTAACCTCTGTAGTGTGACTCAAGACCTAAAGTCAGGGCTCTTTCCAGCTCCAAATGAGAAATGGGAATGCCTGCTCTTCTGTTTTGGGTTCAGTAGTGCAGCCCTGAAGGTCATTGTGATCGATGCAGGTAATTTGCTGCACGCTGACGGCGTCCTTCAGTCAATATTCAAATCCGCCTGGTGCAAAGTGAATGTAGGGAGAAGGGCCCCTAATATTCATCAATCCAATAATTCGGTGTGCAATTGTACTTTCCCTTTCTTTATTTTAATCAATGAATTTAAGGAAATACTTCCGCTTGTATTACTCAACGTCTGTACCAGCTGGTTGTATATCTACTTGTGTGTGCTCCACCAATGTTCAGGTGGTGAAAATGGTTTCAATTCTGGTGGACGAAGACAAAATGGGTCAATGACACGCATTATCACCCAGGTCAAACCAGGAGAAAGCGATTTAAAAGTAATCAGCTTTTTAAAGTACTTACTCTATTGCAGCAAAACCTTTGCCCTCCTTTTCTTTGCTGGCATGATATTTTGCCGTTGTGCTGAAGTACACGATTCTTCATGTTTGATTTCAATGTCTCGCATTCTTTTGGGGATGATCTTTGTAATTGTCGACTTTGTTTTGATTAGGTTTCGCTTTGTTTCATCTTTTGTCATATTTTCCTTCTGCTCCTTTTTGCGTCATTTTACACCTTTTTTCTCATCAGCCCTGTTACTTGTTTCTACCAATCAACTGGCTCCAGGAACTTTTGTCACGCTCATAAGCATTAGTTAAGCATTAGCAAATACTGAATTCATCATTTATAAACCATGTTTGTAACATGGACAATCACTAGTCTGAAGTTAATAGACAGGTGCAAATATTTTACTCGTCATGCATAAGCTCATCCAAAACATGCTTAACCATTGCATGTTTATTCTTTTTATACTAAATGACAGATTCAACCCTTCTAGATTATGTATTGCATCATTTACCAATCAGTTATTTTGGAATTGTAAGTGGTCATTTACAAAACGGACGCAAATGATGAACAAACTATTTCGATATGCACTTACACATTAACTATTCAGACATGCACTAATGGTTAGCGAGTGTGTCAGCAGATGTTTTATAAAAACGCACACATTTGTTTTCTGATAAATGTCTTATTCAAACTTAATAAGACACAAATCCATTATTTCAGGTAGTTACAAAGCACTTACCAATCATTATGTATTCTGTGTGAGCTCATCCAAAGTGAGCACTATTTATACCTTATTAAGCATTTATAGATGAGATTTAAAGACCGACAAAGACTTGAGACTCACACAAGTCTGCCAAAATAGTAGACAAAAGAAAGACGCAACACAAAAGGAAACGGAGCAGTGCTTCATTAATATTTATTTGATTTATCTTGAAATTAACACCTTCATGCACCAATGATGATAATGTGTAAACTGATAACATAAGCTGTCTACTGTAGTGGTCGCTGTCCCTGAAAGGGTTAACTAGGGGAAACGTGGCCACATAATAACTCGCCAAAACCAACAGTGGAACACAAATAGAACACATAAATGTTTGATCAAGAATATGTAAAAACTTTCAAGATCAAAAAATTGAAAATTTCAGTCATTATTTAACGTAAAGAAAACTCACAATTATTTGTGACAAATAAAATAAATATACCATATGTACAGGCACGAACATATCTACATGACTGGCTTTGTGACCATGACTTCTTTGCCTATGTATTTATTTCATAAATGATATTTATTTTATGTTCAATTAATGAAACAAAGAAGTGACTTTCAGCTTTTCCCTGTTGACGGTCATCACAACAAAGTCCCTGCTTTACATCAAGAAATATACAGTGGGGCTTTAAAATACAAGTTGAATTCAATAAACGACCACGTTCCTAACCCAAAACACTCGTACCTCCATTCCACACATTGAAATGAAAGTTGCAGACTCCAGAAAAAAAAAGTCTTTCTATTGTGTTTTTTGATACAGTAAAGAGCATATCATAATTAAATCGAACGAATCCATTTTCGTTCTGACACGTGGGCCTCGGCCACCCAGAGAGAACACAAGACAGACACACAATGCTGTATTGGAGACTCAGCTTCTCTCTCGGTTTCTCGGGATGGCTCAGTATTAGTGTTTCTTTGCAGAGGATAAAGAACAAATGCCTGTGAGTATTTTTACATGTCTGTCTACATGTGCTGCTGTTTGTGTTCGAATAGTCTCTGCTTAAAGGGCAACACTGCACCATAAATACTAGTTGTCAGCCCACATGCCTGGAGCGTTTCCCATTGAATCTTAGCATTAAGATAGCGGAGGATATCCGTTTGCTGTACAGCAGTGTTTCTCAAATAGTGGGGGCCCCCCAGGGGGGCGCGAGGCTTCGTCAAGGGGGGCGCGTTTGACCTCGGGGAACATGCTTTTTTATTTGGATATATTTTTTACTGTCCTAGAATAAAGTGCAATTGCACCTCCACTACATTAGGGGGCAGTGGCACTCTCATTGGCATTCACTCTGTGTTTTGTTTGCAATGAGCATGCACGCTTTGCACACAGCACAGAGTATGAGTAGACACGAAGTCGACAGGCAGAGAGAGATGGAGATAAGAGACAAGCGAAAGTCTCTCGAAAGCTAAGACGAGGAAATATGACGAAGCATATGCAACGCTTGGCTTCACTGTGACTACGATGGGAGATGAGGAAAGACCGGTGTCTAATTACTGTGTCTAAAAATATTGGCAGCGGATAGCATGAAGCCAACTAAATTAAGGCGTCACTTAAAGACATTACACCCCAATCACGCTGATGAGCCGCTTGAGTTTTGAGTTTTTTTTTCAGCGAAAACGTGCTGAATATTGCCATCAATCATCCCACTTTGTGACTGCTACTCGTAGCCATTAATCCAGACATCATCTTTGATTAAAAAAAAAAAAATCTGCACAAATTATTTTATATATTTTTGTTTTGCTGGTTGAAGTTGTTTTTTTTTTAAATATTGTGCTCTGAGATAATGTTGGTGATTAGTTTGAATGTATTATTAGTTACTGATTATATGTAATTTAATTTTTCAGTATCGTATGGTTTGACATGGTCAGTCAAAAAATATTTATCGTTGAATTAAGGATTGAGTTTTATTTTTGAATTTCAGATTTCAGATGCAATTTAAATCTTTTCTGTTACAGTTACTAAAGCTATTCTTTGTTGTAAGTTGGTCCATATTTCTTTCTTTTTTATTCCCTTCTACGTTAATAAGGATACAGTGTTATGCAAAGGTGTACTCATAACAATTTTATAGACAAATGATACTATTTATAGCCCTGCGGGGGGTGGAGGGGCGAGATGTTTTCTTCTTCCTAGGGGATGGGGGGGGGGGGGGGGCATGACAGAAAATAATTGAGAACCACTGCTGTACAGCAACCTTCACCTGAGCAATAGCACAAAAAAAAACAGAAAAATGTATCTCGGATAAGTCATGAGTTGTATCACTCTTGATTTTTTTTTCAATTTTGAAAAGCCAATGAAGAATGATTACTTGATTTGGCTTTGAAATGTTCTTTCTTTTAGTGCAGCATTCATTCATCGTTACCAAATAATTGATTTGTATGTGACAACCTCCTCAGCCGTAAAGGTGTTTTGGATTTTTAAAGAAAAGACATTGACACTGAAATGTACAACTTGATTGAACTGAGACCAAATTAAACTCAGCCTGGCCATTAGGGAGATTGAGTCATCTGTCTTCTGTTGCCTTTACTGTTCCACAGGCGTACTGCAATCAGTCTACAATTGAAGTGGTCAGTATTGCGTTCAGAGGCAATAAGGATTGGTTTAGAAAAGACAAGACAAACAAACAAACAAAAAAAAACATGTGATTGGCTGCCAGATGAAAACAATCAAGGCGTAATGATTCATGATCGACACAAAAGCTATTCAGTCAAAGACCATTTGGGGAAATGACTTTTGGGAAATACTTTATCTCTATAAAACAAGATGGCAAAAAGTCGAATGGCTTGTACCTTGAAAGCACATTTGTTTTTGAAAGGTGTAGAATATGGGAATTAAAATATTTGCTGAAATATTTCCTCCCAACTCCAAAACCAAATCCTCTCCACTATTTAATATGAATACGGTAGTTTCAAAAGGACGCTATGAGATGATGAACCAAAATCCAGTGTGCTGTCCACACTAACTTTATGAGTGTTCTTAATTCACATATAAAGCATGAACTTGTGCTCTTACTGAGATCGAAAGGAAGTAGAAAGGGGCTTCACAGTCAATTTCATCCCCGATGAGTCACACACACAGTAGCTTGGAGAATGTCAAGAAAATAGGACAATAAAACAAAAGCTTCCCACAACCTATAATGAGGACAAGTATCGAAAATGGAAGGCAGCTGCAACAGCAATTCCTCATTGAAGCAAAGAGAACACCCCTCGGTACTCAATTCTTAAAAAATAAAAATCTAGACTTCGCCCATCACGAGACCCCCCCCCCCCCCCCCCCCCCCAATGCCTCGATAACTTCTCGTCTGAACTACTGCAACGGAGAACTGGGAGTACATGCTGGATCTCTAGCAAGCTCCTGGCAAGGCTTCAGTCCGTCCAGAACTTCACTGCAAGAGTTCCCAAAAGCCTGGCAGAATATCACCACCACCCTCATTCCCATTCACAGGCTCCTCCCCATCAAGATGTGGACAGTCTTCACAACTTATGAATCCTCCATGCATTGCTGACCCCAAAACACAGACATGTAACTTTGGATCCTTTGGGGACAAAGCCTGCGGTGAGGTGCAGCACCCCCTTGTTTCTGGAATTCTGTCCTTGCTATTATTTCTGGGTCCCATCCATCCATCCATTTTCTGATCGGTTTTATCCTCACAAGGGTCGCGGGGCGTGCTGGAGCCTAGCCCGGCTGTCTTCGGGTAGTAGGCAGGGTACACCCTGAACCGGTTGCCAGCCAATCGCAGGGCACACAGAGACGAACAGCCATCCACGCTCACACTCACACCTAGGGACAATTTGGAGCGTCCAATCAACCTGCCATGCATGTTTTTGGAATGTGGGAGGTAACCGGAGCACCCGGAGAAACCCCACGTGGGCACGGAGAGAACATGCTTACTCCACACAGGAAGGCAGGAGCTGGAATCGAACCCAGTACCTCTGCACTGTGAGGTCGGCGCGCCAACCACTCGTCCACTGTGCCGCTATTTCTGGGTCCTTATTATTATTATTGATGCATAATTAAAAGTGTCTGTTGTTTGAATCAGATGATGTCATTTGTGCCTTGTCCCTGTGTTGGTGTTCTGTGTCAGTTTGTCAAGGGTTAAGGTTTTTCAAAAATAACTACAGTCAATGTTCCATTTGCTTTTGTTGTTGTGTTTTCTGCAAAACACATTTCCGAGGCTTCCTGTAGATGGGAATTCACGGCCATTGAAAATCCAAGCCAGTTCAGGTTATTTTGTATTTAACTACATCTTCATACTTGAATTGTTACTGCATAACAGACTAAATAACATTTAATGCGTGTGTCTCTTTACATAAATAAAATAACTCAGATGTGAAATGATGGATGCGCAAAGCAGGAAATCTATTGCAGCTTTGCCTGTAAAGCACAGCAGTAAAGGTTGCTGGGCAACAGGATTGCTTTGGAAGGCCAAGGATAAGCAAACCTGAATAAGGTGAAGAGTACATTCTGCAAAGGCTAATGCTTCTTCAGTCTTTCATATCAAATAGTACTTCTGCAAATATATTGTCAATCAACCAAAATGGTAATCAACTTCTACTTGCTCAATTAATGTAGAATATCTTTTGAGTAGGACTTGTCAAATGTATTATTATGGGAAAAAGATAAACATGATTACAGATATTGGATCAGTGGCTGAGGTGAAAGTCTAGCTCTGGTGGCCCATTTCTCGCTATCGATGTGAAAATGAGCAATATTAATAAATATCAGTCGTTCTCATTTTTGTGTCTAGTCTTCTTTTTGCTCAAATAACCCCCCCCCCCCCCCCGGTTAATTTTAATGCAAGGCCCCCGTGGTAGGAACGGACGTGATGTGAAGTCGTTGACTGGGTTGTCCCTTGCGCCCACCGGTTGCTCTTGAGTTACACGACAGATTGCTTGCCTATAGATGTGAATCTGTAGTCTTTTCTTGTTTTTTTTTTTTCTTCTCTCACTTGGTGACCCAAATGAGGCTTTATAGAAAAGGTCTTCCGAAACTGAAAAAAAAAAAAAAAAAAAGTCCAGCCCGGTAGTTGGCTGGTTAAATGTATATATTTATTTAATTAAACGGAGAGGATGTCACATGACCCAGCTCCATCCTTTGCACGCGCCAGCTGATTATTTATGTGCAGCACCAACCTCATCTGAAACAGAGTTAGCAAAACAGCTGTCGTCAGTAACAGATTGATGGACCTTCCGTCAGTATTAACTCTGGAGAATTACGAGTATGACTCCGATTCGTCAGAATCTGACTGAGAAAGCACCGCCTTGAATTTGGGAGACAGCCGTGCCAAGACGGCTTTCAACGCAGTCACTGCCATAGTGTCTCGAAAAATAGGTTTGGCGAGCTATTATTAGCTTGCTTTAATTCAACCAGTGTAGCCAAAAAAACACATTTTGATGCAGTTTTTTCTTGAGGACCCACATGTAGTTTTCCTTCTGACCACCACAGGTACACTTCTTATTGCAGACAACCGAGTCAGACACAGGACAGAAGTATTGGACCTGTTTTCTGTAACTGTAAAACATGACCTGAAAATTAAAATGTATCCGACACGCTAAACAAACAAACAAATAAATGATAGCTAGTTTTGTTATGGCATCTAATGTGAAGTTTTTCAACAAGGCGTATCACTCCATAGGGTTTTGAAATCATTTTGCAACCCCCCCCCCCCTGAATTAGACAAGTCAAAATGGTCACAACATGCCAAACCAATAGATACAAATGCTGCTGCAGATGAAACATATCAGACCAGTGCCACAGATAATTAGCATAGACATCAGAAATTGGTAGTTACTATGCGGTGGAAATTGCCTTTTGCCTTGAATGAGTGTATCAAGTCCCAAAGTGGCTCTTGTGGACCGTCACACAGCTGGATCAGAGATCGTTAGCATTCATGTATTGTATGTCATTGAGCAATACTGCACGTAGGTGTACTGGATATGTGAACAAGTATTTCTCGTGCCTCCACTTGCATAATAGTAAACACTGTTTTGATTTGATATGCATTTACAGTTTTATGCGTTTTGCTGCTGCGGACACCACGATGGTTTTTGGTCAATGCATATTTTGCTTTCTGTGGGCATTTTGATTTACATTTAATACAGATATTGCTTGTGCAGCACTGTCCCTTCCTTTCTTTCTCCTTGGATTCCATGTTTTCCCCTCCATCTTACTATGTGGGGAAGGAATGTATCATTTATCCCATTGAGTAAATTCTCATCTTTCTGTCTGTTCATAAACCGAGAACAGAAGTGGACTCAAAAATTAACAAATGTTTTGTGGTCAAACCGTATGCTCTGAAAATGGAACAGACTTGTGTGCCTCTGTATATCGTTATTTTGCTATTTGGCTGAAATCCTTGAATATTGAGTTGCAATCCTTTACTTGCAGTGATACGGTATAATAATCTCTGCTGTGCTTTCACCCGATGAGCTTGTTTGTTCGGGAGCAGATACTTGTTTTCTGGAAGCTTTAGCCTTGCCATCACTTTGGCAAAGGCTCATCTTTCTGCATGAATCCATCAAATTGTTTTCCAGATTTGTCAAAGTCGCTAAAACCAGGGGCATACAGAGGCTCGGGGGAAAGAGGGTCGGGTTTGAGGTGGGGGTGTCAATGGCATCCCCGCGCGCCCACAACGCTTCCCTCCTATTCATTCGCAAATATGACAGAACCACTATGGGACAACCCCCCCTGAATCATTGTAGATTTTCAACAATCTTCATCGTATCTCATCTTCAAAATTTATCAACCCCCTCAGACCATGTCACACACAGATGCACATTTGGGAGTGGAAGGCGGTCTCCGATTGCCCTCGTCACATGTGCGGCTAACTACATCACCATCATCTTCTTGCGGTTCCTTTTGCTGGACACGCGCTTTGTGCACAGCGATCTTCTGCATGGACTCCAGCTAGTCCTTCCGCTATGGAGACCGCGTGCCTTTCTCTGCAATGAATTTTAATGGATTAATGAGGGGAGAAGCTTTGATTGGCCAAAAGTCGGCTGCGTTACCACCCACAATGGTGCACATGCCTTCTTTATTGGTGCTAGTCCAGCAAAATACCAAAAGAAAGACAACTCCACCTATGCACATAGACTACATTTTTGTTTGACTGGGCATGAAAATAGTGCCCTTGATGTAGGTTTTTACAGGCCGTTCCTGTACTTTGTGTATAAAAAGCTCACCTCCCTCAGCCCCCAGCCCGCCAGACTTGCTAAATACTCACACAAAGACTCCCTAATTTAGTTTTCATGCTGGCAAAGATGCAACCACAAACATTGGTAATCATTTATTTATTTTCCTGTGTTGAGTATGTTAGTTTTTTGGCTCAGCCTTGGTAAAATCAATAGTTCCCCTCCTCCATTCACTGCTCACTGATCTTCAGGGCACATTTGCTAATTGGCTCGTGCTACTAATTACCATGAGCCAAAAGCATTTTCAGGTGTTACACACGCACACACCATCCATACATTTTCTCCACTGCACACCCCCAACAAACACATGCAGTAAAATCATTATCTGGCAAGAATGAATTAGAGGATAACTGCTGAAAATAATTCAACCACATCACATCTGTTAGTACATTAGCATTGGCTGACTAAAAGGACAATGAACGTGTGTGTGTGTGTGTGCGTGCGTGTGTGTGAGTGAGTGTGAGAGAGAGAGAGAGAGAGAGAAAAATAGAGAGAGAGAGAGATCACAAGGGAAAAGGGTGGCACAAAAGAGTGGGAGGGGTACTGATGCAATTGAAAGGCAACACTGCTGAGTGGGCCTCACAAGTGCAACGATGAAAACAGAAATTCCAATCTTCTGGAAGCTTTTGACTGCTGTCATCATTACACCGCCTGCAATACACTGTGCAAAATTTGACCACAACAACGTAATCATTTCTTTGACTGTAAACGTTTCACCTACACAGATCGGTCAGTAAATCTACAGGCATTTACTGAAACATGTGCGTTTGTTACCTTTTTTGGGGGGGGGGGGGGGGGGCATGCTGTTGCCTGTGAAAGTTGATCATCCTTCAAACCACAGACCAGACAGCCATGCAATTTAATGGAACTATAATTTCAGAAGAGTGGTTCATTCAAGTAGAAACAAGACTGTATGTGGAAATAGCCCACAATGAATATTACTTTTACTTTGACAAAATAATGTTTATCAGCAAACACACACACACGCATGCGCACACACACATGTACACTCAATTTAGAAAATGCAGCAGCCTATTTCTTTTCTTTCTAAAATGTGTTTTCATAGAAGCAGCCGATTTGCATTATGCCAACAGTTTCGAGAATAGAACATCGAAAGTCTTTTTCCTGGCTTTTTAATTGCAAGGCTGATTATTACTTGTCAACATTTTTTTCTTCTTCTCAGAAATGTGAAAAAGGGGAAGATAATCACAAGGGTTCACATAATTGAAGGAAAGCACTGCTTTGTCATTATTTGTCAACCTTTTCCACAAAGTGATTTGACCTGTGTTTCCATCAATATTATGCGGCTGAGACAAAGAGTAGAATAAAAGAAACCGTATCCCTGTGGAACAAAATGAAACTCTTCGTTAAACGCAAGTCCTTTTGGGAATAAAGTCATTAACCAATCCAATCAACAGAAATGTTTTTTTTTTAAAACGCTGCAGCTGTGCTATTGAGCCTTAGCGCATACCCCGACCCGTTTTGTTTTGAACAAATTGAACTTTGCGCCACATTTAAAGTGAAAATTGTTAAGGACCTGTTTATGAAGAATAGGCTACAAGGAATGAAATAATTCTCGATGGCTGAGGACATCGAGGGCATTACAAAGTCACGAGCGGAGGACATCACTGCTGTCAGGCCGGAGCAGAAGGGGATCCTGGAGGAGGTGCTCACGGAGGTGAAAATGCTCTGCATCCAGGTATTTGGCAATACGTTCGAGCGAGTTTGTCAGTAAAAAATGTTGACTCTACATTGGCACTTTCTTGCTTCCGTACCACCGTGCCAACATGCGGTGCAAAACATTATTTGCAGGTCATCTTTGCTTTTCGAGTTTGTGACCGTTCGAAAATCGCTTCCGTCCGCACTTAGTTTTTCCAAGGTTCCGTCAGTCATCAGGTCACCGGCGGAACGGGATTGCTTCAGTTACGGACTGACACACCTTCCAAACGGTACTGACAGGCTGCCCACCACTGGAAATAGTTTGTTTGCTGTGACTACAGTTTTGAACAGTTCCACGAGACATCAAAGAGCAATCCGTCCATTTGAACAGTAGGAGCGACAATGCCAACTTTAATTGCATTGCATTGTACTTACATTGCATTGTACTTACAGTACTCATTATTTTAAATAAATGGATCAGTACTGACAAAGGGATTAGCTGACCTGGAAGTTTGTGAACTGTGTATAAAGATACAATATTTAAAAAAAAAAAGAAACACCACCCATAAATACACGAAAAGTATCAGTTGCATTTTCACTCTTTGGTCAGCCGCTAAATTAGACGTGTCACTGAGTGTGGCGATCTGTTCGTGTGGTGCATGCAATGGACACATTGCATGCACCACACAACACAACACAACACACAACACAACACCATTTCACAATTAGCGTGAGATGCATTCATGTGAGAAACAACTTGTATGCAAGCAATTACTATTTCATTTGTGGAATTATTCATTTGTAGAAAACATACAGTACATCGTCATTTCACCCCAATGAAAATGTCAATTTGTGTATGTCTCATTTCATTTCTATTGTTTACAAAGAACATTCCTGTTTTCCATCTGACTTTGTCTCTTGACTTGGTTTTATTTGTCATAAAGTTTCAATTAAAAAAATTATGTCATCTCTTTTTCTGGAGTGGCACGTCATTTCATCAAAGTGTGCGGCACTCAGGCTGACAAATCCAATCCTCATTTGTGTCTTGTGGTAAACATTTCCACATGCACTGTTTCCATACCTAATACCATATACTACCAGCTATGATTGAGATGTCACCAATTCGTGGGATGAAATATGGCCACCTCTACTCTGTACACTTTGGGATTTATAATGGCAGCAGGAGAACCGGCTCAATCCCATTATTCACGAGCCTTGAAGCCAATTTTCGTAAAAACCTCGAAAGAAAAGTCTGTGCGGAAATTCAAAGTGGTGATTCATTTTGTTGGGTGGGCAAATTCTTTTTTTCTCGCTCTCCGCGCTGCCTTTGCAACTCATCTATCTCATATTACCCCCGTGACTCCAATCTGCATGTGAATTGCATATCAGTAGCTAACAGAGACAGTAAAGTGTGAGGCCCAGAGCATATTGAGATAGCCTGTCGGAAGTCATTTTGAATTACATATTTATTATTACTGGCTTTAGTGTACACGGGAACAGCGTGAAAGAGAGTTTCAAGTGCGGAGAAAGGAGAAGAAAAGAAAAACAGCGTGAAAGAGAGTTTCAAGTGCGGAGAAAAGAGAAGAAAAGAAAATACGTTGATGAGAAAGCGAGCAGGAGTGACCCCGTGAGACAGCACGCAACTAAAATGTGAGCGGGTTTTAGACCAATCAGTTCAAAGTTAAGCGTTTGTGAATGCAACTATTTCGGACGAATGCCTATAAGCATAATAGGAATGCTAAAAAAACATTATACATACATACATACAGTATATATATATATATATATATATATATATATATATATATACTGTATATTACATGGAAAAAAACTATTAAAAATTGTCTTTTTTTTATACCTCTGAATTCTTTCACCTCAACATGCTTATCAGCTGGCCACTGCCTACAAATGTGCTGCACAATAAAACCATCATATCAGATCATCATGACATCACCTCAAGACGTGTTGGCGCTGATTGACCGCAAAGTCATCGAATATTGAGGTAAAGTGACAGAATTTTACGTCACGGAATATGCCAAAGGGCCGCAAATCATGCAAAAGGACAAATGCAACATTTTACACTGTCTTCCTTGATCTCGTATGGAAGAGCAGTGACTATTGCGAATGGTATGGAATACAATGAAGTTGACGAGTAAAACTCATTTCAAAAGCAGTCCGCTTAAAGCCATGTTCCCTTTGTTCTGCGGGGTTTCTTTTTGATCCATGGGGAGTGGTGAGAGAAATTTTATGGATGGAGCATGTGTGTGTGAGAGAGATTGAGAAGAAAAGCGCCAAAAGAAAGGGAAACGTAAAACAAATAATGAAGGAGAATATCAGAATGAAGGTATGGAAATGGAGAGTGGTGACAACCTGAGAACCGCATGAGACGAAGAATCCCATCAAGTAAATCCAATTCATCTTGGATCTGACAAGACTCGACATTCATAGACTATTTTAAGAAAATCACCGGGGATAGGCTATGGCATACAAATGGAGGTTGATATGAGACCAAGAGCCATTTTTCTTTTTCTGTAGGTGTGCACCAATTTTGATATGTCCAGAAAAAAGAGAAAAGTAAAAAAAAAAAAAAAAAAAAATGCAGAATCGAGCTTTATGCAAAAGGGGAACTACATCGCAAATTTGAATTTAGAATCCCGAGGTTGCATGTCACACTTTATGTCAGTGGAAGGGGATAAGCCATAGCTTTTCTGGGGTTCTTCAGAAACCCCCCCCCCCACAATTTTTCAAAGGATGGGGGCTCTGACCTTGAAACGCATGGATTGGATCGCAGCGATAATATGAGTTTGTCCGCGGTGGGCACCTTGTGGGACTTTAAAAGCACAGGTGCGTGTTGTTGCTGAGGTGGTGGGGCTTGTCATGTATTACTGCAGCGAAAGACTGCACCAGTTACAACCGGCTGATCCAAGTGATGACAGCTTCATTACAAAGTCCACAGAAACAAATGGGCCGTGATTTGGCCTTAGGTAGGACAATTCCGCTATGCTCCATGACAGCCAAAGAAAAATATGTGGGAAAGTGATATCCTCAGATCAGGATCAGGCCTCTTCCGAACCTTTATAAGAAACACATAATATGTTGAGAGAGAGAGAGAGAGCAAAAGCAGCAGATAACACACAAAAAGTGGTACTAACTGTGTAATGGTGTACCGATCTGTTGTCTTCAAAGTAAATAAATCCTACTTTCCCCTAAGAAACCTACCCTACCTCACAATACGTATCAATAATCATTCCCAACCATCCATCCATCCAACCATTTTCTAATCCGTTTATCCTCACAATGGTTGCGGGCGTGCTGGAGTGTGATGATCACCCAAAAATTTGTGTTACTCCTTTAAAGAAAAGGCACGGTGGCAAGATCAGTTCCCATCAATTATTGAAGTCCTCAGTGGAATTCATCCATCCATCCATCCATCCATTTTCTAAGCTGCTTTATTCTCATAAGGGTCACGGGGCACGCTGGAGCCTAACCCAGATGTCTTCGGGCAGTAGGCGGGGGACACCCTGAACCAGCTGCCAGCCAATTGTAGGGCACACGTAGGCAAATATTTTTGGAATATGTGATGAAAACTGTGTACCCGGAGAAAACCCACGCAGGCACGGGCAGAACATGAACACACCACACAGGAAGGCCGGAGGCGGAATCGAACACCTGCATCTCTCCACTGTGAGGCAGACGTGCTAACCAGTTGACCACCATGCCCAAGCCCAAAGATGTACATTATAAAATAAACCTAAATCCGATGCTTTCTGTAGACAGGCAAAGCAGGTTTACAGCGGAAGACATTCAATAATTTTCAACAAAAGCTGCGCCAAAATACTTCCTATGTAGTTTTTCTTCTTTCAAAATTTACACTTTTTTCAAAAGTAGGTCGCTATTTAGTGGTGGACAGTTAACCTATACTCAATGTGAACAACAGTTACACCATAATGGATACACAGCAATAACTGTAAAAAACAAACAAACAAACAAACTTGAAACTGGAACTTGCACTGGGTTCACTGTACCCATCAACGTAAACTTGCCGTCATCGAAATCCATCAGTTGCTTAGACATGAGTAGACCACAGGTATTCAAAAGGAAAAAGACCCCAACTTTCCCACCTCACTAGACAGTCAGTCTAGTAATGATACTTTTTGACAGCCATACTTTTGTAACAGTGTGGTACTCAAGTCAGATTCTGTTTAAAGAATAAAAATATTTCATCTTCATTTTGAAAAAGTAATTATTAGGGAGGCAGCTCGGTGGCACAGTGGCTTACAATTTCGCACGTCTACCTCACAATATCGGTTTAGACCCTCCTGTGCGAGTCTGCATCTTCCCTGTGCTTGTTTTTGTTTTTTGGTTTTTTTTCCCCCCCTCGGCACTTCAGCTTCCTTACACATTCCATAAACATGCCTGGTAGGTTCTTCAAAGACTCTAAATTGCCCATAGACATCAATGTGAGTGTGAATGTCCGTTTATGTGTGCCCTGTGTGCGGCTGCCAAGTAGTCTTGGGTTAACTCCTCCACCTCTCCCCCCTTAGTCATCCTGGGGTAGACTGCAGCTTACCTCGGAGCCAAATGACGACAAGTGTTGACACTTGTCGTCATTGAGCTGGGAGACATTAAAAAAAAAAATCTTCTGTCACAATATAGGCCATTTTATTTCAAGATAAGAATATACCACAATATATTTTCAGTCATTCTATAAAAACAAATGAAAATAAAACACACTGTTACTTTTTCTGACTGTATTTGCTCTGCTTTTATGTAATTTTGAGAAGATTTCATATACAGATCTCTAAAGTCAAAATAAAAATTCATTGCTATAATGGAATCAAATCACATTAGTGACATTATATATCCATCAATCCGTCCATCCATCCATTTTCAGAACTGCTTATCTGCAATATTACCATCCATTTAATCTTCTCGGTCACTTCTCCCGGCAGGCAAACAAACACATATTTAACATTTCACAAGCAGAATTGAATATTTACAAAAGTTAACTCATCCTACATGCGCCCCCCCCCCAAAAAAAAAACCCCAACAACAGCAACAACAAAAAGCATGAAAATCACAGATATATTTGTGTGAATCATTTTGAGACAAAACTCTCCTCAACAAACTGCACCGTATTTAGCCGGAATAGTAGACTGCTATGGCACATTGTTAGCTAGGTGCTGTGGCGTAAGTAGCACTGATCTCGCCTCGACCTGCTGACAACCCACATGTAAGCAAGTCCAGCCCAGGCAAAGCTTTTTGGGATGATCAGAAAAACATAAAAATCTGTGTTCTCAGTTTCGCTATTCATGGTGTTTTGATGAGGCACAAAATGCTAATTTAGACTCGCAAACTACAAATACGCTCATTTCGAGCCTTGTGTAGTTTGAAGTGTTTGAAATACCCAGTGTGCATTTAGGTGCCCTTTTTCGAAAATAGCGAGTAACAATTACTGGTTTGTCGTTGTCATGTCATTCTTCTTTGGGAAACAGAGTACCGGTAGTTGTGTTTGACATATGGATTTACCCACTTAGTTATTTATGACATTTTCACTGACTGTTGTTGTTGTTGTTGTTTGTTGTTTGTTTGTTTATTGAACATAAAACATATATACAGTAATAATTTGACAGAAAATAAGGTAGATAAAAAAAGTAAAAAGAAAGAAATCAATCTTCATTCAACACAGTTATTATGTTCAAGGGAGTAGGAAGAAGTAAAAAACTTATCTAGTCCTACCCCGTTATGTGATTGTATCTAATAAATCATTTTTATATCAATCAGAAAAGAAAAAAGTAAGTAACTGTAGGTTTGTAATGTATGCTGACTACCGGTATGTATCAAGATTCCCTTCCCCGGCTTGTTCTGTCGGCTAATTGGTGGCAGCTGTGTGGAACAAGCATAGTGGGTGAAAGCTTTTTCAAGCTTACTCCGATGTTCTGCAAATGTAAAATATACATAAAGATGACATATGGCGATAGACACGATAGCAGAGAAGAGGCATGATAGAAACTTGTCCTCGATCTTCACGATGTGTCGTCATATCGCCCAGCTCGAGACAGGTGCGATATTAAGTGAATGGATGGATGGATATTTTAATAGAAATAGAATGCTAAGAGAAAATGTTCATAATGATGCAGTGTTTTATTTCACAACTAAGTCGTACACGTGCTCTTACATTTCTCATTAGCTTGTTCGGAAATGTCAATGCACGTGATCCTGTGATGGTCCTAGGACATTTTTAAAGTAATATCTGGCCCTATCAAACACCTCTTCACAAGTCTGCTTCATTTTTTTTCCCAACGGAGCAGTGTTTCTGTCCAGCTTAATATTGAACCTCAAAAATTGGAATGAATTTCTTACGTAAAGTCCCTACTGTCAGTGATCTATAATTAGAACAATACACATTTTTTCCGTCTCATTAAAGGGTTCATTTTATCCAAGGAGGATACACAGGTAAGGCATCTTTGCCATGATCACATTATCCACATTGAATGCTGGAAATGAAGCAAAAATCATAAAATCACGATCATTACAGTTACTATGAATCCACTTTCTAACCTGCTTGTTCTCGTTTGGCTCACACGCAAACGGAGTACATTCGAGCTGAATTTGAACATGGGGAATCGAGAGTGCTATGGATGCTCACAATCCATAGAGCGACAACGTATCAGCCAAGACATTGCCTTCTGATGTACTGGACCTCAACGCTTGAAAGTAAATCAATTCGGAAACTGAGTTGCAAAGCACAAAACGGAATTATTTAAGGCCTCTGTTTGCTGGAAGTGTCCCCACTCAGTCGACACTGACTCGTTCATATGGATGCTCCACAGCTGGAGATTGGGTAACAAGGATATGGAGGGGGAATTCAATTCCGTTGCAATAACTTAGCACATCTTACAGGCACTTTGGGATCCCCCTTCTGACAGGGACACAAGGCCTTTCTTTTTTTTTTTATTCTCTCTGTTATATACTGTATATATATTTTTAAAATGACACGGGTTGGAAGACTTTACCAAAGGAAAACAGTTGTTGATTTTGTGTTGGCGCTTTGCGAAAAAAAGAAGCGGATTTAGCTTTCACATCAGTGTCTTTACCGTTGGGCATCACATCAGTGCTTGGTTTGACTGGGCAGTTAATACCTCTGATAGCTAGAAAGTTGTGCCCAAAGGAAGAAGGATAGTTACCAAAGGTTTCCTTCAGTAAAAGGAACAACAACTGTGCTGGACAATGTATTGCAATTCAATTTGAGAAACAGCTTTTAAATTCTTCAAAAATTATCAAAATGGGTGAGTTGTGAAACTGTTCAGCATTTTAGATCAACACCAGTGATCAAAAAAGATTTGGTTTTCGGGGCCAAAGTCACATTACAAGTTTGATTTAGTCACAAAACCAATGTGCCTCAGGCCATAACTAACATGGCAGTCACAACTTAATCAAAATTCATACTTCGATCAAGTGGCATGGATGCAAAAGCGATCTGGCCTTCACCTGTACAGAGATGGGTAAAAGCAAAGGACAGATATTTTATGATAGTTTTGTAGTGACCACAATATGATCAAACAACATAAACTGTCGTTTCATTTGGTGAAGGGAGGTGTCAGTCAAATGCATTTATTAATATTACAAGCATACATACAATTGACTGAATACAAGAAACATCTGATGACAAAGGTGCATTAATTTATTTATTTCCTTTTAATCCAAAATTTGTTTGAACAGATTTAAAACTCACCAGGCCAAATCTCAGTTCTCACCCTCACTCAGCTGTTTACATGTTAGATCATCCTACCAAACATCACGTGGAGGAGGAGATGAGAAGAACAACAGGGGAGGGGGGGAATGTTTTAAAATGAGACAATCGTGACTCGATGATGTCACGTCATTGACGCATGTCACTATCAATTCTCTCAAATGGCTGAATTATTACTATCACCCAGGGGGGTCAATAGGCTTTATGCACGGATGGGGGGAGTGAGATGCACAAGGTGTGAGAGAACACTAATGGCCTCAATGCACATTTAAGAGAACTGAGATGCATTTTCATATGGCGATGTGAGAACCACGAAGTGGTCACAGTCAAAGCACTAAGGAGCAAAGTAACCAGGAATGCTGCAATTAGGAGGAATAAGATCCACTCCAAATCTTCTCCACCACCTGAGGGCAATTATCATAAGCAACAAGTAGGTAGGACACACAGAGAGTGGGCGTAGCAACTGACCGAGAGTTATCATGGTCACGTGTAGCATAAGGGGTGTTCACACGGCAAGATTTGGTCCGGTGCTACGCCGGGGCTGCCCCAGTAGAGCGTTCACACGTGCAAATTAGCTCCGGCGTAGCCCCGGAAAACAGCTTACGCCGGACCAAATTTGATCCACCTCGGGGAGGTGGTTTAAAAATTTGCTCCAGAGCAAATGCTCGTTTGCAAAGCAGCACCGGTGTAAATTTGCACGTGTGAACGCAACTGGGTTAAATTTGCTCCAGAGCAAATGCTTGTGAAGAGTTTACGTCCGGCGAGAATGCGTTGCTTTCGCGCTCTGTCGGACTTCCGTCATGTGTTTGTTTGATAACGACACAAACATGGCTGGTAACATCTTTCCTTTTGTAGGAGACTGGACTGTCTCGGAGTTGTTTGTGTAGTTTGTTCATTTGTTGTGTGTTCACAACCCCCCGCCCCCCCATATAATTTATTTTGTGATTTCCTCTCTTGATTTTCTGTTTGGCGCATTACATGTTTGCTTTTCTGAGTGTCATTGAAGTCATCGTTGATTTACGTTTTCGGGGGCGGTCGCTCTCGAGCAGAAGGCACGGAGACCGAGAAGGAGAAGGACGTGCCTGTCCAGTAGTCGCTTGAGTTGTGTATACGTTTTAAAAAGAACCAACACGACAGCTCATTTGTTTTCTGTCGTTTTGCTCCGCTGCAGAAACTGCCGTGTGAACGCAAGTGGGGCTGCACCGACGCTGTGCCGGTGCTGACACGCTCAGCGGCTTTGTACGTGTGAACGCTCCACACAATTTGCTGCGGTGTAAAATATATCGCAAAAAAATACATCGGTGCAGCGCCGGAGCAAATGTGTGCCGTGTGAACACCCCTATAGACAGATGACTTTGAACAGCTTCCTGGCTGTTCAGCACAATATGACCTAAATGACAAATAGATAATCATAAAAGAAGTACAATATGTTTATATCCGATGTAATTCAACATTTTATTGTTTTAATCGTACCAATAATGGAAAAATGGGGACTAACAGTGTGATCACACTTATTTGGCAGTTCAATGTTGGTTAAAATGTTTGATTCTGTAACTGAATCCTAGTGATGGGACGAGCGACACTGGTGCGTCAGCAAAATGCCGAGAGCTCAAGAGTGAAACCCCGCTTCGGTGCGTGTACTGTATTACTTTAAGAAAGAATCACGTGACCAATACAGGAACTGAATCGTTTGAATGTGCTGCGCCAAAGTGTGTTTATAAGGACACAAACTGTATCAACATGTCGTGGGTTTGTTGGCTGGAGTTTTGCGAAATTATGGATCGTTCTAAGACGTTTTCCTCAGTGTGGAATAATTTTGATCTTGGTAAATCTTTTTCTCCTTTGAGCATTGTTTACTGTTATATACAATTGTTTTACAGTGACGCATTGCACCCACTTTATCAGTTTATCAAGTGAATGACCTGTTATACATAAGATATGAATAAAGCAACTGTAAGGCTCTTTAACTGACTTTTATCATAACAAAAATGTTCTACATAAGTTAAAAATCTGAATTGTAACTCAAATTTGCTATATTTTACATACCAACTCAGTTTAGCAGAGATGTGTTCCTCGAGCCGGTCCTTGGCCTCGAGGACCGGACCGAGGGGCGGTCCTTGGTCCTCGGCCTCGGAGTCAAGTCCTTGGTCCTTGGCCTTGGGAGTCAAGTCCTTGGCCTTGGATTGCCGGTCCTCGGACACAATGAGGGATTAGAGCCTCGAATCCCTTGTATAAGGACCGCAAAAATCACGAAGGAATCTAATAAATTCCATCCAAGGAAACCCATATTGATGGATTTACTCTGGCGCTTTAAGAGGGCGGGTCTGCCACTGACAGGTAACAGTTAGCGCAACGTATAAAGAGCGGCATCACAGTTAGTTTCAATCACGGTTTGTTGCGTTCGCGATCGGCAGTTTAAATAGCATGTAAAGCCTTTCTGTAACAGTGGTGTCTTTTATTTAGTTATTTTTGCACAGTCGTCACGTTTGTGCGGTCGCACTAGAATGTTTGTTTGAACCAAGTAATTTGCGTTACAGCTGGAGTCAATAATGTCGGCAGTTCACTTTCGGGTTTGGCCGTTGGGATTTGGAGTCCTTTTGCTCGATTCCAGTTATGTTTGCTGAATGCTTTCTCATGTTTGGAATAATGAATAATCATAATACATAGTTTAAAATCATGGTTGATTTAATTATTCATCATTATTATTGTGAAGTTGAAGGTATTAATTAATGTAGTATTAGTGGAAGTGGTAATAATAGTTGTACTCAGAGAATGTTTAGAGATTCAACCATCTCGTTACCTCTGCGTCCCGTGTCCGAGACGCATAATTTTCCCACGGGACGCACAGTTCCAAACAATGTGCGTTTTGGGGATGCAAGGAAATTTCTCAGTTAAAACAAATAAACAAACAAAAAAAAAAACTACGGCAAGCCGGAGGATTTCACAGTAACAATCGTTACCGGTAGCGTGTCGTTTCCGTGGCATCATTTTCACGGTACCGAAAAATAGTTTAATTATAAAAGTCACCGCACTTGAATTGACTGTGTGATCCACGCGATTTCACTGCGCCTGTATGTGTGTTTGTGATGTGGTGTGGTGTGTGAGTGTGTTTCTTCTAATTTACTTTTGTTTTGTTTTGTTTTCAGTGTTGGGGGGGACACAACAGATGACGGTATGTGCACATGCGGGTTGTTATTTTAGTCCGCAAACTGAGGAATTGCGCGGATGAAAGTTTGAGATGGCGGCGAAAAAAACTCACCAAGGTCTACTAATTACGATATTTAAGAAATGGGAATGCTTGTCTGATTTTTCGTATGAATCGTCCAAAGGGCGTATCACTAAACTCACCTGTGACGTATGCACAGAACGCGAGAGCGAAATACGACGCGATGCACGATTACGAGGCAAATTGGTCATTAGATTTGTAGGCTAATCGCTGTGAAAAATATTATGAAACAGTATTGGTTATTCTATTATTTACTGGTTGTAGCATGGTAACTTTATGAATAAAACATTTGTCACAAGGTGTAGTAATGCTAATGTTAACTGTTGGTAGAACTAATGATGACGTGTGTTAAATTCTTTCGTCAAATTGATCGTAGATTACACATGCATCGTCTTGGGAAGAGGATGTCAAGCCACATTAATACTTACCTGTATTAATGATAACCAGTCAATTAATCTTTGCAGTGTGAGATTGGAAAAAATACTCTGATGATGCCACATGAGTACACCAGTTTTTGATCCATTTATTTTTTGGAATAAACCTGGAGTACACAGCTGCTGATGTAATGTTCATTGTTAATGCATAGTTTTCAAACATTGACCCTTGAAACATTATACTTTTGAGTTTTGGAATTCTTGATTATCAATATCAGTCAAAATAGAAAAAT
Organism: Hippocampus guttulatus; assembly: GCF_054856545.1. NCBI lineage: Eukaryota > Metazoa > Chordata > Actinopteri > Syngnathiformes > Syngnathidae > Hippocampus > Hippocampus guttulatus. The sequence goes on along the minus strand of NC_141262.1, from coordinate 34,001,335 downwards.
GGGTTCCCATGATGAACGTTTACGGAACCCAACATTTGTTATCGTGGTTTCCCGTTGGGTAATCCGACGGAACCGAAAAACGGTTACCATGAATTTCCGAAATCCTCAGGCCTGCTCCTGAATTATTTAAATTTTTGCAGCATTTGTTTATCATTGTATGTATATGTTGTTGTTTGAGTTATTATCATATGCAATTGAATAAGTAGACCCTTTCAGAATTCGAAATTTGGGACTCTCTCAATCCATAATGGCACTCATACTTTTCTGATCAGCGAGTCCCTGGGACTCGCTGCCTGTAAACTGTAAAATTCAGTCACTGAGAGATTAACGCTTTTTCTGCAGTCAGTGATTGACTTCTATGCAAAGTCATTTCTCAACTTGTGTTCCGTGCCATGTCATGCCTGTTGAGTGTTGATTTACTTCATATTAAGAAACTACTGCACTAAAACATTAATTCATAAATGTATACCATATGATTTTATTTATTTTTCTCAGTATAAATAACACGTACCCTGACTGTTCTACTCTTTGAATAAAAACACTTCATTCAAGCGTTAGGGAGTGCAAAGGGTTATGATGGAGGGGTGTTGCAAATCATGAAGACCTGCCAAGTGGTATGATAGCATTGTTTTATACATGTCCTCGGCTAGGCCTCAGTTTCAAAATCAGTCCTTGGCCTTGGCCTCGGAGGCAAGTCCTTGGTCCTTGGCCTTGGCCTCGGAAAATTTCTCAAGTCCTTGGCCTTGGCCTTGCCCCGGAAAATTTTCCAAGTCCTTGGCCTTGGTCTTGGCCTCGGAGTCAAGTCCTTGGCCTTGGCCTCGGGTTGCCGGTCCTTGGACACAACACTGCAGTTTAGCATTTACACAAACAAGGAATTTCTTTACCTGCAATGATTTTATAACTACTGCGGGGATCCCTATTGGTTGACCAACACAGTGTCAATACAGTGCTGACACAGTTTGTGAAGTGGGTCAATACACTTCTTGAGGTATCATCGTCCCATCACTACCGAATCCTTCATTTTCTCCAACCTCCAGTGAGCAAATTGGATTAGCCACCATCAGAGTATGTCAGAACCAGGCTTGGACACAGGACACAGTTGCAGGGTACAATGTAAAAAGATATACAGTATATATTTGATTGAAGATTAGTGACTGACAACTAACAATGGCAATTGGCTGTGGAAACAAGGTAAGAACTGGTCAGATCTGTAGCGGCAGTCAAGAGTGCGCGCACACAGACAAAACACACTGGCAAGGGACAAAGGGAGACAAGGACCATTTAAACCCAAGGGACAACAGGTGGAAACAATCAGGGCGGGGCTGACAATCAGACTGGAGGAAGGGAAAGTGACCTGAAACGAGAGGAGAGCCATTCTTTCAAAATAAAACAGGAAATGATCAAACAAACACAAACCACCCCAGTGTGACATTATCGCCAGCGTTTGATAAGATAAGATAACCTTTATTTGTCCCACACTGGGGAAATTTGTAGTCTACAGCAGCAAAATTGGTGGTGGGGGTGGTGGGGTAGAAAAGAAAAAAGAACCAAAAAAACTAAGTGTTGCATCACAAAATAAAAAAAAACTGTACACAGTATAGAATACTATATAAATATATGTTGCACATATGCATCATATGCATACATAAGGTGGCTGTGCTACTTACAATGGTTACAGGTTTTCACGCATGTTTATTCAGCAGCCTGACAACATGACATTAATGATTCTCTAGTATGCGAATGTCTGAAATGGAAAATATGGATGAGTCAGAGGTGCACCCCGAGCTGTCCTTTGTCTCTGTATTTGGACAAAAAGCAATGCTTGACTCCATCCCCTTTTTACTGTGCCATCTTCCCAAACTTTGGCTCGTGACCATTATGATAAGAGCTGAGGATAGAAGGTAATTTTATTGCCAAACAAAGAATGAGTGATGCACGCAAATCAGATGGCGAGCGGCCCATGAATTCCACTCCGTACTCCATTGCTTCCGTTATAAGCTCCGCATTTGAAAACACATGGGGTCTCTTGCTACTCTGCTATGATAAAGTGAAACTCGGGGTTCCACCAAATCTTTCCAAAATATCAAAGCAAATAACACTCATTTCATTTTAAATTGACTGAAGTCAAAGCCGGCAAATCTGCACAAAGCAGCAGTGAAAGGAATAAGATGGTGCAATGCTGACGACACTTCTGTGTGATAAATTGTTCCAACATATACATACTGTATATACAGGGTAGAGTAGGTTAGGTTCAGCCTTTTGGTAAGCAACTCAAATGATTAAAAGTGTTTCCAGTGCAACAATTCGTTGCAGTGGTTGATTGTATAACAATTGGAATATCACTGTCAAAGAGTGTGTTTTAAACCTTATTTAGAAAGACCGGTAGTCTGTATTATGGATCCAGGCGTTCTCTTTAATGGTGGCAAATGGGATCATGGCCTTGGGCTATGTCTGCACCAACCGACATTTCAAATGACCTTTTGAATGTCATTGCCTATGGTGACTTTCATGACAATGCGTGGTTACTAATGTCTTCCGCTTTGTAGCATGGAAATTTAGGGCTGTCAGAATGTGGAGAAAGTGATGACCATTCCCATGTGCTCGTGTCAACAGTGGCCCTAGAAAATGGCATTTTCTATTTCGTCAAGGCAAGGCAGCACATTTCATACACAGGGCAGGCAACTCAATGTGCTTCCCACATGCAAAGACACAACACCTACATTTAAAAGTCAAGTAAATAATAAAACTAAGTTTCTAAAATAACTCAAAGAAAACCAGTTTTTAAAATTGCTTAGAGGACCTCAATTGAAGGTATGAGAGGCAAAAAAAAAAGCAAAATTTTTAACCTGTATTTAAAAACATTCTGATAGAGAAATCTATCAGCAAAATAGTATCATGCTGAAAGTTTCATTTAATTTGGGCACGTCTAAAAGTTTGGGTGCGAATCCAGCGCCCCCAAATGCCTGTGCGCAAAGGCGCCGGCCGTCTGGGCAGAGGGCTTTTGAAGTCCACAATTATCACGTCAATGCAAGGGGGTGAACAGAGGGAAGAAGGCTAGACTCGGCCACGAAGTGGGAATCAACAATTCGGAAACAAAGCGTCGTGGAACAACAAAAGACAATTTGAGAACACCCGTCGCGCCCAGGCGACATTTGTTGTCTGCAAAGTCTGCAACTTGTTGATTCATTGTCGACCAGACAGAAAGGCGTCAACGTACTAGTGGTTCAAAGCTTAAACTAAGGTAACCAATCACTTCCGAGGGGCCGGACCGGGGGCGCAGTATGCAAATATTGGGGGCAGTATTTTTCTTGTATTTTGCATATGTAACAATAAAACTGGTTACCGGGGCAACAACCGTCTTCGCCTTCAGAGATCCCATGTCCATGATATTGAAGACAATTTTCCCTGTGTGCCGAGTCATTTCTTTAACTTTGTCTGAGAAAAACTCTGACACATTCACACTTGGGGATGAAATCACTTCTGCGGGTAGCTTTTTCCATTTGTGTACAGCATAACAGCTAAATGCAAATTCCCCATGTTTATTTTGAACCCCGGGCTTCACTAATTGACCTAATTTAGCAAATCTCAGAGCCTGACTGGGTTTATTTTCAATCAGCATTAATTTTAATGCCATTCAGTTTTTAACCATCCGGTGATTTATGGACGAGTGACGGATTTTTAAAATCGATTTTAGAGCTAATTGGGTGGCAGTGTAAATCCTTTAGGACTGGAGAAATATGTTCTGATCTCTTTATTGTGGTCGGAACCCAAGCTGCAGCATTCTGAATGAGCTGCAGCTGTTTGATGCTCTTTTGAGGGAGTCCAATAAGAAGACCGCTACAATAGTCAATCAAGTCTGCTGGAGATAAAAGCATCATTCTCCTGGACTCTTTGGAGCATGCAACCCTTCAGTCTGGGTGTTTTTTGGCCGGTAAAAGGCGGTTTTAATGATTGATTTGATACGATTGCTGAAAAGTCACATGTGAGTCTATCGACACCCCAACAGCAGTGAAGTGATGCAGCCCAAATCCAGGCACCACTCCTGTGGATCTTGATCAAGTTGGTTTGTCCCCACAGAATGATGCTGTAGAAAGTAAACTACTTTAGTCACTCACTGTTGTCCCGCGGGGGTGACATTAGTCAGGCCAAAAATTAGAGCCACTCAAACATCTCAAGGCTCAGAAACTTGTTCTTGTCTCAGATATATTGAGATATACTTACATTACGAAATGTCCTTCCATACCTATTTGTCATGTCCTTGTTTACGATGATACTAATGAGGCGTGTTATACCGGAGACAAATTCCTTGTGTGTTCTACATACTTGGCCAATAAAGATGATTCTGATTCTGATTTTCGTTCTCTCTGAAGGATTTTATTGATTATATTCTGCCGTTGATGCTGTAACAAACATGCTCCTCCTTTACTCTATATTTTAAGTAGTTCTGGGTTAGTTATGGGTGAGACTTTCCAAACGAAGGAATATTATCACACACTTTATTCGTGTGATTTATTTTCAGTGTCAGCAAGGCTCCCTGTCTGTTCTTAAAAGAATGAAAGTACATCTGGCTGGGTCTGTCTGGAAAAGAAATTGTATTGCACCCTAATCATGAGTGTGTTTATGAATCCTATGAATTGTGTCATTTTTATTTGATGACGAGTTCTACCCCAAAGTAAGAAACAGGCAATACCATTAATATGATTGTGTGGTTGCGTGACTTTCAAATCACTTTCTTTCTTGTCACATTTCAATGTCTGATATCATGGTATCTATCACCTTCATCAACACGTTGTACCATTTAGTCAGAGATCCAGTGTTACCATGGTAATGGCGCGGGCAATATTCTTCTTAGCTTATTTAGACATTAGATGCTTACCCAGCAGTGTTGCTGAATTGAGTGTTGTCCCTATGGAGTGAAAGTGAAAAGAAAACATCGTGATAGCATTTTTGTTTTTGGCATATGTCATATGTTTGTTTTTGTTTTTGCCATCCCGAAGAATGTATTTCTATTTATTTCAAGGGTTTTGATTTTTGGCATTTACTTGAAATCTCTGAAGGATTAAGTACAAGGGAAATGGACACCATTTCATGTCTTTGGGGGGGGAAAAAAACGTTTGTCATGTTTCTGGCAGGAAAAAAAAAAATGTCGCGGAAAGTGTCTCCAACGTCTTTGAGCGATTTTTAGAATGGCGGTGATCCCCTTTGTTAAATGTGTTCAGTCATACGTTGCTGCCAGCAGTCAGTGTCCACTTAAAAATGAATGAGGGACTTTAAAAAGAATGAGATCTGGCAGTGACTGTGGGAGTGTGTGTCACACATTTATTTTCACTCCTGGTGGCATTTCCTTTTACCCGCCGTTTTGATGAAAGAGTTTTAAAATCCAAAATTTGTGATTCTTTTGATTTCTTTTCAAACCCATATGTCCATCCAGTTCTATTTGTCCTCATGAGTTAACTGGAGCCTATCCACCAGGTGAGAGGTGGCGAAGTGTAAAATAAAATGACCACGAATGTATCTTAAAACACAAAAGATGCTTTTTTGTTTCCAGGAGCACCTCTGATTGGCACTAATGTAACGCGCTCGAGTCACCAACCAAGGCGTCACCAACCATTCACACCTTAGGACAAATCGGAGTCTTCAATGAACCCAACAGGCATGCTTTCGGAATGTAGGTGGAAGCTGCCGCAGCTGGAGTAAAGCCGACTAAGAAAATGGTGTACATGCAAAAACTCTGAACAGAAAGGCTGACTTTAGATTTGAGAGGTAGATTTGCTAATAACTCACAGTGCTACAACATTATAGCCCTTATGTTTAAAGTGGGTGTCAAAAAAAAAAGCCACAAAACTTTATTCATGAGCAAAGTTGGACATGTGATATTCATGGCCCCGAAGTCTCTTGAGATACTTTGCGCCACAAACCGTGAAAAATTGAAGGCAAGTTTTTGCAGTTTCATTTCTAGAATAAGCGCGTGATAAATGTCACAGAGCTTGCCAACTTTTTGCCACTTGACACCTCTCACAACATTGGGGTTAGCCCACTTTTCTCCACTACGCAGTCGGGACCACAGGGAAGCCTCACAAGCTATTTTCCCTGGTTTGCTTAATGGGAATGATAAAATGAGCAAGAATTCCCCCAAAAGACACATCTCGTTTTCCTTCCAACTCCCTCGCCCCCTGCGCCCCAGCCCTGACACTCTGGCTCATTTACTTCTGGGTCATCTATGCAATGGGGCCTTTTTTCGAGCAAACGAGACACTGGCAACCAAGGGGTAGCAGTTGCAACATTTATCAAATGTCTTGCCACCACAGTTGCCACCCCTACACTTGGCAAGGAATCTATCAATCTAAATGCAGTTCTCAGCTTTGAAGCTTTTCTAAATGTGCAATATGTAGTGTATTTCAAATGAATCCTTTTATCGTCAGAATGGCAAAGGTGCAATGCTGTTGTCATTTATCACGGCAAAAAAATGCCGGTGGTAAAGTCATGATCGATGTCAACTGTCCTCTTTACACAATGCAATTGTGATTAGTGTTTTTTCTGCCTTGAAATGTGTATGTATTTTGAAATATAAGGTGGATATAAAAGTTTCCTAACTTTAAGAGGTTAAAGCAAAATGCTCCTTGTGGCAGATGCTTTGCTAAGGTTTTCAAATGAAAAAAATGACTCACTGAACAACTGGAAGGGAAAAAAAGACAATTTCAGCTCCAAATGAGCACATCTGACACAGTTCTGAAAGCTTGCAGTGGAAAAGGTTTCAAATTTAGTGTGTGAGCCTTAAATCTGTGACAGTGTATTCGGATGAAATAAAATAACCTGTGTGTTTTAAAGGAACTTTTGGCACTGATAGCAAACTAGAAGCATTTGAGTTATTTAAACTTTCTTATCAGTGACAAGCAATGACAAATTTGAAATGCATTTGCCCTCAGGGCACTTTATTCTCAAAGTAACGAAGTTCTGAAATAAAGCCAAGGCCATGGGGGAGCAGGGCCTAAATCCCCTCTTCACTTTACAATCTTTGCTATAACCTGCAGGACTGTTTTGTTTTATGACATTGTCATAATTTTTCCGTCGTGGTGAAACAAATTATCGTGGAAACCCTTGCTAAATTAGAGCACATGCAGCAAACTAGCATTTAAAACAAGGTTCCGTTTTAAACAATGGGAGAGTTTTTGGAGAAATAAAACTGGATTGGCAAGCGGGCAGCATCCCCGAAGCTTTCAGCTCCCATAACACGCATGCTTGATGTGTCAAATGTGTGATTTCACACCAAAAATGATAAGTACGTGACTTTCAGTTTTTGTCAAATATGATGTCGCACCTCTCAGAATTAAAAAGACAAAAAAAAAAAAAGAAAGAAAACAAGGCAATACATGGCTGTCCTTCCAAGTGGTTTATCTTTCAATGAAAGCAACAAGAGGCATTGGCTCTTTTCACATCATTTCTGCTGAAAGGAACAAAATACTACCAATGTTTGAAGTAGGATTGGTTTTCACAAAAGTGTCTGCCCAGCCTGTTCTCATTATGGAGTATGACTTTTTCGACCAAATAATTATCTGTACCGTATAACCATTTGGATATTTTCCCTTGTGATTGTGTAGATTTCCTTGGGTACTCTGGCTTTCTCCCGCATTCCCCCCAAAAAGTGCGCGTTAGGCTACTTGAAGAGAGTGTGACCTGAATGGCTCAAAGGGTTTTGGCTCGAGCTCAGTTGCAAATCTAATGAGGAGATGCATTATTGAAAAGGGATGCACGGATTCTTGTGAGAACTTTAGAGTGTGTGCGTGTGTGTGTGTGTGTGTGTGTGTGTGCGTGCGTGTGCGTGTGCGTGTGAATTCTGCGGGTACACTGATGGGTGTCAGAATGCAGCATCGAGTTCTCAGAAACTGGCCAGAAAAACACACAAGTAAATCTGGCGATTTGTAGATATTTTATTACTTCCAAGCAACTCTTCCTTCAGTTATTAAAAAAGCAAGATTGAGCATGTTGCACTATGCAGACTCATCCTTCCCACCGCACCGGTGACCTCTCCCACTAAAGTGGTGTCGACTCTAATCTGACAGGTGAAGAAGAGTGCCAAAGCACCGAGTGTTGCTCATAAAAAGTGTTATTGCTCTAGAGCCCACAGTAATAACTAAAAGCAATCTTGGACAACCGATTGTGATTTTGATCAAGTCAGCGCTTCTTATTTGGTCTGGAATATGTGGACAGCCAGAGAAAACTGTCCAAAGGATTTCAGCGATAAAACCAACTGTTACTTTTTACTTGACTGTTTGCGATTGGGGGTCTGAGTGTTGGCACGACTTTTTAATACTTCTCCTTTCCACCTGGGGAAAACCTTGGGTACAATGATGAAGTGAAAGCATGGAGACGGAGGATTTTTTTTCTGTATTTTTTTTTTTTTGTTGTTGTTGTTGTTTTTGCCATTGTGGCATCTGCCGTAACACAACACAGCATTGCCTGAAAAGTGTTTCGAATATTTTGCGATTCGCTAACATGCTGCTAAATTTAAATCTTTCAAGTGACATTTAGTACGTGTGTTTGTGCATCAATGTGTGTGTTTAAGGGAAATGACAAGTTCAACACGATGTCATAACGGTGGCTTGAAATTGAAAAGATTTGCATTGCTATTACTCTGTTTGACAAAACTGCACTTGTATCAAAAATGTATTGTTTTATGTTCCTACGTTCAATTGTGTTTTGGAGTTCTTAAAATATACCGGGGCCTTCGAATGCAAAGTTACCTTGTAAGTGACATACATGCTGCTTTTTAGAATACATGTTCATTTCTTTTTAATGCATGTTCTTTTTTTTAATGTGCAATGAATCGGAAGTCAAGTATGACTTAAATAGGGGCGCCAGACTTTGGCTTTACAACCCAGGTGCAGAGTCTTGACTGTGCTCTGGTCAAATGAGTGACATTTGGAATGTGTTGATATTTAAAACTTGACAATCTATGATAAAGTAAAATGTCAGAGTTTGAATTCTGCAGAAATATCACAAAAGGAAATTACATGTTATAAGGAGTGTCAGACGAGCACATTTTGTGTGTGTGTGTGTGTGTGTGTGTGTGTGTGTGTGTGCGTGTGTGTGCACACCAAGAAATTCAATCTGCTATTTGTCCTCATTCTGTCACCCCAGAAGTACAGTGTGTGCAGGCACTCACACACACACACACACACACACGCACACACACGCACACACACACAGGTAGACATTGGGGATAAACCTGGATCTGTGCATGGAATCTCTTTGAAATTAGAGCAAATATTTTGGTGTTACAATGCGGGTCACGTGAGAAGGATATCCTAAATAAAGAATCTAACCCAATTTAGTTGGTTTCTAAATGGAATTCTACTTTGATTTATGGCCGCCCAGCTTCTTCTCTGTGCTTGTCCTCAGTCAACCTTTGTGTTGCCTCAAACAGTCTTCAAATTATCTGTTGCAAAAAGTGCAACTGCTGCATCCACCCTTCTGACTGGTGAAAAATAAAAGCCACAAATCTAATGTTGACCAATGAGAAACATTTTGTACTTTTCAATTACTTGCCGACACATAGTTTGGACTCTGGACTGCCTGCCCACCCACCAACTGCCTACTGACACAAGAAATGCTGTTGTGAGGTGTATTTTTGTGGAAATGTGTCTCTGAGTATGGTGGCCCGGTGCACGAGTGGTTAGCGTGTCAACCTCACAGTGCAGAGTTACCGGGTTCAATTCCAGCTCCAGCCTCCCTGTGTGGTATTTGCATGTTCTCCCCGTGCCTGCGTGGGTTTTCTCCGGGTGCTCCGGTTTCCTCCCACATTCCAAAAACATGCATGGCAGGCTGATTCAACACTCTAAATTGTCCCTAGGTGTGCGTGTGAGCGCGGATGGTTGTTCGTTTTTCTATGTGCCCTGTTATTGGCTGGCAACCGGTTTAGGATGTCCCCCGCCGACTGCTCGAAGACAGCTGGGATCGGCTCCAGCACCCCCCGCGACCCATGTGATGATAATGCAAATTGGATGGATGGTGTCTCTGAGAAAGGAGCTCTGAATTTTACCAAACTGTGATGTCACAGTTTGACTCACAAAATTCCTCCGTCAAAGACTTAGCAGGTGGACTGGAGGAATATCGACCATTTTCCAGCAGCCACCATACTGTGTGGACAAGGTGAGCAACATCATCAGCGTTAGCTTCTGATGACAAAGTTATAGAGTAGGGGTTGGTAGGTCTTCTCTTCAGCAGTAGTCGCTGGTTGCTTAATCATATGACACTAGCTCTGCCCCTGGTTGCCATGCTAACAAAATCCCACTGGCCGTGTCGAACAGGGGCTGGGTAAACAGTCATCCCATCTTTTACTAAGATATGTGGACATTGTTTTAAATTGTGAAAACATGCACAGTATTGCTTCTTTATATGTAGTCATTGCATGTGATGAATCAATATTGCAATCCCTGTGAAGCAGATTTTGTCCTTTTTACTGCTTTTAGACTGATCTAAGGGCCGATCTATAAGGGCTTTTTTTCCTGTTATCTATCAGAGACAGAATCCTATTCAGTTTGAATCATATCTTCCACAAGACAGCTTGAGGCTGCTGGCACTAAATTGAGTGGCCAGGCTTCTGTCTCTCCTCGCTTTGATTGTCTGTCGTTTCGGATGATTGTCACTTTAAATGTGAATTCTTGACTGGCGTATGATCACCAAACATTTGAAAATCTCCAAACTGCTTTTCAAAAAGAGCTTACAATGCTTCTTCATAATGGACAAAAAAAAGCTCCCTGCCACTTCTCTTGACTGGCTTACCTGTGCCTTGTGTTGGATCCACCTTTACGCCGAGAGCGCAGATGCCGTGGGAAACAAAGTGGAAGGATGGTTAAGCTCAAGGCCTGCTTGGTGCTCTTTCTTTTGACTTTTGGAGGCTTTGACTCTACCCTATTCCAGTTTTGGAATAAACTTGTTTGAGTCAGGCTTCGCTCCATTGTTGGGAGTGGAACAAAAAAGAAAAACTCCAAGTGTATTTTGACATATGAAAAGACAGTTAGCCCGTTAATCATAGAACTGTGAGAGCTGCTAAAATGAAGCGGTTTGTTTTTTTCCTGCAAGATTATGTCAAACTGTAACAACGACTGTGGTTTGGTCAGTACAGTAAAGCGTTTCCTGGATGAACCATAACTGGCTTCCTGGATGAAGATGAAGTGTGCACATTTTGTGATAGAAAGGTTGAGACCACTACGCCCTAAATTAGCCCTCCTATGTACAACCCATCGGTTTTAATTACATCCTCTACAGCCTTTGACTCGACCAGTTTGATCAGAGTACTTTCCCGATGCTGAGAGTTTATTGGTCCGTCTGGCTCTCCATATAATCCACTTCTGCCCCACCTGCTTAAAGAAGTCTTTACATCTCTGGCTTCATACGTGCCTCACATTATAAAGACCAGCTTGGCAAATGGTATGGCACTGAAGATTTTTACGCACATTGTGGTACCAGCTCTGATGAAGAATCTCGGCTTAGGCATGTCCGTCTGCTAAAGTTTTAGCAGACGGACTGTTTTAGCAGACTTTTATATTTCTACTGAGAGGTATATTTTATTTTTAGCCTTATCGTTATTATGGTTACCGTTATTTATTTATTTATTTATTTAAATTGTTATTTTTTTATGGGCAGCCCGGTGGCCGATTGGTGAGCATGTCAGCCTCACTGTGCAGAGGTGCAGGGTTCGATTCCGGCTCTGACCTTCCTGTGTGGAGTTTGCATGTTCTTCCTGTGCCTGTGTAGGTTTTCTCCAGGTACTCCGGTTTCCTCCCACATTCCAAGAACATGCGTGGTGTGAGTGTGGACCAAACCTGGGCAAATTACGGCCCGCGGGCCGGATCCGGCCCGCTGGTCTTTTTAATCCAGCCCACCGATGGTTGGCACAGTACACAATTATGGTTTGATGTAAATGATTGTATTCATTTCATTTGGACTTGTGATGACAGGCATTTCAACGCCAGGTGGTGCAGTTACTTGAAGTTGCAGAGCACAGGGACGGAGGGGGAGACGATACGGAAGCCCGCTGTAGTAGCGCTAAATCAAGTAACTCCGCTCGATACGACGGAATAAGTGTGTCCGCGCCGCTATTTTCAATCATTGATTCCAAAATGACGACATGCAAGTGACTCTTTATTGCAGTGAGTTTTACTGGAATTGCGAACATTTTTACGTCCTGTAGATCATGGCATCCAAACGAAGAGGAACAGTAAGTGAAGTGCATCTGATTAAACGAAGCGGGTTACAAAGTACGAAACATTCAAGAGACGCTTGGAATCTGAAAGACTCAAATCTATGAGACTTTGAAAAACAAGGAAGCGATTCTTGCTCAGTCAGATTCTGGGTGTTTCCATGCTCAGGGTGAATTGTATGCGGCTCGACGGACAGTCGAGTGAATAAACGTTTCCTGAAATGGTTTGACTGTTATCGTGCTAAAAACTTTCCGCAAACTTGACCGCTAATAAGAGAGCAATCGATTTCCATAGCGGTATGGGCATCGAAGACTTCGAAGCGTCCCGTGGCTGGCTTCAAAAGTTCGATGCACGACATCAGCTGAGCAACGCTGTCTTGTGTGGTGATCGAGGGGAGGTCAAGTTTGAGACAGTGAGTGGAAAGAAAGCCACCAGGTCTTTTACGTGTCTCATTTTGGAGAAAATAGTCCTAATTTTTTTATATTTTGTCATATACCTGTACTGTATGCTGCTGTTTATGGGCAATATATTGTTGCACTTTGTTGCTTGTGTTGTCACACATGTACTGTATGTTGTTAACATACTTGGACGTTCATCACAGTTGTTTCACTGTTCTCATTAAAAAAAAAAAAAAAAGTATGGTAATACTTTAATACTTTTGTTCTGTTGATGTTTGGTATGGACTGTCAACATATACATGTTTTTATATGTACCGTATCTTGTGCTGACCCGGTCCACCTGTCAAATTTAGAAATCAATGTGGCACCCGAGCCAAAAGGTTTGCCCACCCCTGGGCTAGATTGATCTCTCCTGAACAAGAAAAAAAAAATCTAAACACTGAAACATGCTTTGCTTATATTTTTTCTACATTGTTTGGCAGTTGGGACAAAAAAATGTGAGTTCTGTTACATTATTACTGGCATACAAAGACATTGTGCTATCGTCATGGGAAATTTAAAATCAGAAAGCATTGTAGTGTTCATCTTACTGAAAAAGAGTTACAAGTGTTGCACAATTAGAATTGTTTAGCATAATTTCACTGAAGAAATCATTTTTCTGTAAAATAACTGCACTTTCATTATCTAGAAATAATACATACTCTTATCAGCTTCTGTAAACAATGTCATTAACTTATTTCAACGTAGAAATAAAATCGAAATCAGGAGTAGATTTCTAACTTTTGGCCCAGCCCTCCACAATATTTTCTGCTTCTAATTTGGCCCCCCTGGGAAAATAATTGCCCACCCCTGGTGTAGACAGTTGTTTGTCTATGTGTGCCCTGCGATTGGCTGGCAACCAGTTCAGGGTGTACCCTGCCTACTGCCTGAAGACAGCTAGGATAGGCTCCGGCACGCCCTGCGACACTGATTCTGATAAGCGGATTAGAAAATGGATGGATGGGTATTATTATTGTTATTATTATTATTTTAGATGAACATGACATTCTTGAAATATTCAGGCTGGTTTTAAAACTCGGCACAGTACTGGGACCGGTCTCTTGTTTTTAAAGATTTTCTTGTAGCCACAGACTGTGTCAATATGTCATTGGTTTTGCGGGATCTAACAGCTGCATTTGACACAAGGAACCATCTGATCCTCCTTTTTTGGCTTGAGAACTCTGTAGGCATCCACGGCAGTGCTCTGGAGTCATTTCAGAACTACCTTAGAACTGAAATGCTTTGTGCTTGCAGGTTCACTTCAATAAAACAACTTGTTGAAAGAGTAGGGGTTCTTTACTTAAGGATTGAAGTGGTTATCGGAGAGGGGAGGCAGCAAAAACAATGCAAACTCACGGGCTTCTCTACCTGCTACGCATACACTGTGTGCTGTGGGCAACAATTGCTAGTCAAACGATGTGTTACTTGATACAACCAAGCATAGTAATCAAATAAGCAAATACAATTTGCTCATATCATTACAAGAGGGAGAAAAAGTGTTTGTGTTGGGGCCACTGAGTCCTCTTCCATCTCTCTCACATCTGGAGTGCCTCAAGGTTCCATTCTTGGGACTGTTATAATTTAACTTATATCTCTCGACAGCTAAATTAAGTTTTCAAAGTTCAAATCATAAGATAGTCACAATACACTGAAAACCTTTATACCAGTACATACTCATGATTTAAACATCAGCAGTTTTGTTTCATGCTCTCCTGCATGAAAATGTGTAGCTAAACAACCAATCTTCGTAGACTTTTTTAATCCATGTTTACATGAATGTACCCATTCATTGGCAGAAAATTTTAATGTTCCTGATGCTAAGTCTGGCTAATTATAGTCATGTATTGTTGTGATTTCGTGAAATATTTTCAAATAAATATTGGAGCAACAGTATGTAGCAGACAGATTTCATCAAACAGCGACAATGACTTGCCATACAGGTGAGTCGCACTGTATCTTGTCAGGCAGACATCCTAAGATCCATTCACTCTTTAATCAGAAACATAACATTTACCGTGAGGAAGCATGGAATATGCCAGTGGATGACATGAGATGAAATACAGTACTGTACGGTATATAAATGTTGTTGTGCTCTCATTATTCTTGGCATGAGTCATTGTTCATTTGACTCGCAAAAGTTTTCAAACTGCTTTTGTGATGGAAAAGATAGAAAATAGTTTTTAAGTGGCCATATGCTGTCTGTGAGACTGTGTCACATTTGTTAATATTCATACTCAGGATCAAAACAAAACACCTGCCTCCCTCGGGTCCCACAGGAGTCACACAGATGTTCCTTCCCATTGCATTAATGTTAACAGCCAAGGTTATTTGAATGCTGAAATATTTATCAAAGTGTCCACCTTGTCTATTTCATTGCATTTTCGGGTTGGCACGATCAGTTACATTTATAGTTCAACATGCTTGTGTCACTGCCACACAACACACCATTCTACAAATTATAAACAAAGCTCGTGTTTGTGGGTTCATAAGAAGTTATTTTGTTGTTTCTCCGTATCATAGCAGGCATGCAGTTTTCCATATCGAGGATAAATCCCCAAAAGTTTAAAGATGAGAATGACTTACATGTTATGAATTAATCGGGCACAGCTTTGTCAATACCTTGTATGCATGATATTTTCTCATGAGTAAGTAATAACACACAGATCTTCAATAGATCCCTGGAGCTATGTGAGGTCCCATCCTGCTTGAAACAGTCCACCATCATAGCAGTCCCCAATAAACCAGCAACAATGGAATTGAATGACTAAAGGCCTGTTGCTCTGACGTTTGAGGTCATGAAGTCCTTTGAATGACTTATTCTGAACCATCTGAAGAACATCACCAGGACCCCTGCTGGACCCTCTGTAGTTTGTCTACCAGGCTCACAGCTCTGTGGAGAACGCAATCTACATGCGCTACATCCTGGAGCTCCTTGACAACAGAGGGGCCTACGCAAGGATCCTGTTTGTGGACTTCAGCTCTACGTTCAACACCATCATCCCGGAACTCCTCACCTCCAAACTTCTCCAGCGTCCCCTACAATCTGCCAGTGGGTCCTCGGCTTTCTGACGGGAAGGACATCATCATCAACACACACCATCAGCACTGGGGCCCCGCAAGGATGGGTCTTCTCTCCGCTGCTTTTCTCCCCTCTACACGAACAACTGCACCTCAACACACACACCTTTCAAACTCATAAAGTTCGCAGACGACACCACAGTCATCAACTTCGTCAAAGACGGCGACGATTCTGCGTACCGACAAGACCACAAGATCAACATTATATACATTCTGTGTATGTATAATCTGCATGCTGCAAGATGTTTTCTACATACATCATCGTCACGTTCATTGTATTTGATTTTGCCTGCTTCCTCTCTTTATCCCCCTGTCTGATCATGTTTTCAGTCATTTCTGTTGACCCTCTACATGGACCCTCTACGTGGATCCTCTACAAAACCAAGGAAGTGCTAAATAAGAGATCTTTGTACACATTATACGCTTCATTATTATTACCATATATGACCTACTGTGTGGAAATATGGGGAAATGCCTGCAAAACAAACACACTCCCTATTGTAAAACTACAAAAAAAAGCAATTCGAATTATTAATAGATCAAAATATACGGAACCCACAAATCCACTATTTATCAAATTAAATACGATGACATTTTATGACCTGGTTGACATTAAAACCGCCCAATTAATGTACAAAGCACACAATAACCTGCTCTGCCAAAACATTCAGAAGTTTTTCGAAATTCGAGAAAGCAGCTATGATTTAAGAGGTACCGACTTATTCAAAAAACTCAAAACAAGAACAAACATCAAGCAAAGAAGTGTATCTATCAAAGGTGTTAATCTGTGGAATAATTTCGAAACGGACCTGAAAATGAGTAAATCGCTTGCTGAGTTCAAAAACAAATTCAAAAAAATAGTACAAACAACCTACATCAATCAGAGTTAAAATGATAAATTCGAAACATTAAATATAATGATAAATCAGAACTAAGTTGATAAATAGAGAAAGGTATTGAAATATCCATTATGAATACAAGAGAAAATTGACACAAGAGTGCCAGGGTGTGGATGTATATAATCCCGATACAAACCAAATGTTGTAAAAATATCACGGTTAAGGGTAAAGTATGAGCCTTAATGGAGACTTCTTTCTTCTTACTTTTTTCTTTTCTGATTGATATAAAAATGATTTATTAGATATAAACACATAACGGGGAAGGACTAGATACGTTTTTTACTTCTTCCTACTCCCTTGAACATAATAACTGTGTTGAATGAAGACTGATTTCTTTCTTTTTACTATTTTATCTACCTTATTTTCTGTCAAATTATTACTGTATATGTTTTATGTTCAATAAACAAACCAAACCAAAAAAACCCTCATTTCATCTATTTTCTTCCCATTTCAACTCAAACGAGAATCACCTCTGCCAAGGCCAAACAACAATGAGATGTGCAGTGAAGGGAGACATTTTCTTTTTATGTAGTAGTTTCTGAACAGATTTGATCATTTGTTTTCCAGCGATCGCCTCCTTTCTTTATTTAGGAAAGAAAAGTCAAGATGTTGAGAGCGCATGAGGAAGGAGTAGTATTTTCTATTTCCCTGTAAAATTTGTCCTCATTATGTCCTGACGTTTCACTATTAAATAGTAAAAAATAAACATCACAACACATTTTGAAGGTCATGGAAATAAACTGAATAAACAGTATCAGCAATACTAAAAAAAAACCGAAAGCCTTTTTTCCATAAACACATGCAGTAGCCACTAAGTCATGTGGAGTGGAGGAAGAGCCAGCAAACAATCCCTGACCCCGTCAGGCCAATGTACTTTTCCTTAACGCTCGTAAAGCTGTCGTGAGCTGAACAAGCCTGAGCCCATGTGCACAGTTGCTGGACTGCTATGACCATGTCATGGTTATTCATCATATCAGTGGAGGAGCTCAGGGGGGGAATAGAGAAGTCCATGCACTGGGGAGCCCTGCTTCTCAGCTTGCTCGTATAGTGGAGCCACTCACGTCTTTCACGAGTAAATTTAGTGCATTTTTCCATCATTTTTATTGCAGTTATAGCCCCCTTTGTGGAAGATTCCACAACCTTTATGGAAGCACGGTTACCATTGGTACTCATACTCCTCAAAGCAATTTTTACCTTGTCTGTTCAATTATTCCCATTTGTTATATATATATATATATATATATATATATATATGGGCGCCCGGTGGTCGACTGGTTAGCGCGTCGACCTCACACTGCAAAGGTACTGGGTTCGATTCCAGCTCAGGCCTTCCTGTGTGGAGTTTGCATGTTCTCCCCGTGCCTGCGTGGGTTTTCTCCGGGTACTCTGGTTACTTCCCACATTCCAAAAACATGCATGGCAGGCTGATTGAACACTCCAAATTGTCCCTCGGTGTGAGTGTGAGCGTGGATGGCTGTTCATCTCTGTGTGCCCTGTGATTGGCTGGCAACCGATTCAGGGTGTCCCCCGCCTACTGCCCTAAGACAGCTGGGATAGGCTCCAGTACGCCCTGGGGCTCTTGTGATGATAAAGCGGTTCAGAAAATGTGTATAACTTTTTTTTTTTTTTTTTTTTTAATGAAAGTATTAGAATTTTTGTAACTGACTGGCAAGCAAGTCACATGTGTTGGTTATTTCCCTTTATATCAGGAGTCTCCTCGGGCCTTATAAATCGTTTGAGCCTTTGTCAGATTAGTTATTAACACCTTAGATGTGTGAGCATCCAAACTCGGTGAAAAGGCAAACCCTCTCCCTTCCTTTTCTTTCCTAATTACTCTTATCTTTCATTTCCTTTTCATCTTTTGCCATTTCTCCTCTTATCCTAGCGGTCTTCTTCTATTTCCTTTCATCCACCTCTCATATGTTTCTCTCATCAGTCTGCAATCATGTCTTTCAGTCCTCTTATATCATCAAGGTTGTGTAACAAAGCTCCGGCTTCAATACCTCTCACTCTCTTTCTCAGTTAACTCTTTCTTTTGTCAAAACATTCCCTTCCTTTCCTCCTAGCCTACTGTATGTTTCCTCATTTTCTTTCCTGACTCGATCGTTCCCTTTCATCTGTCTCTGGCTCTTGAACAACCGATCAATCCATCAACCGTATTTGTCCCCAAAACTTCGCCACACTGTTGTCCTATCGAGCCTATGATGGCCAACTGAAACCCCAGATGAGTCCGCCCTCCACCACCATTTCACGCGTCTGTCTTTCCATCACTCTCGCTTATTCATCTCCTTGGTAGCAGTCCCCATGAAAATGCTTTCGCTGCAAATGCAGGGCAACCTTGGGCTGAGGTGGCGCCGTTCAAAAGAGAAACTGTCAAGGAAAGAGTTTTGAAGTTGGAAAATGGAAGGTGAAAAGAGTTGCAATGTGAGGCCAAAAGCTGAGAACACTTTTTAGAGAGTTGGAAAAATAATATCATGGTACCTTGACGAACACATGGCCAACTTTCCCAAGGATTTTGGGGGGTTGCGTTCAAGCCAATGCTTGGTCAAGTATTCGCTTTGTGTTACAAACCAACATGTGACTCAGCTCTGCCACTCAAGTGAAGAGAGAGAGAAAAAAAAGATTCACAGTTGCCAATGCACTTTCTACCATTTATTGAGCTGGACAAATAGTCAACTGCACAAATAATTAAAGAGAACACCGGCAAAGTTCTTCACAAGGCTCGTCATTCCGAGATACTCAAACGCCAATTAGCTGGCCAAGCTCCTGATGTGATTCACTTGGCAGTGTTGTGGGGGTAACGTCATTACGGGCAGTATATTTATTACATTGAGGTGGTAACGGAGTAATATAACTCATTCCATTATCACAGGAATGTGTTACTGAGCTCATACTGATGAGGTCCTGGTGTAGTTGAGGCCCTTAAAACAGAAATCGATCTCAACAAACAATAGAGGAAAAGAAATGAGTGTGAGAAAGGAGAGAAGAGAGAGCTGTGTGAAATCAAATACGTCCACTCCTTTAATTCAAAAGGGCATGTGGACTTAAGCCACTCCGCTGTAGTGAATATGGGGACTAATTGACTCAATTTGCATTCTAGCAGGCATTGTACATTCTCATTAATATAGTGATTCGACTCTGCTGAGCTTCTTAGTTAGCAGACAATGGGCGATTAATGGCTGCCACTGTAAAGGTGCCAGAAGGAACCACGACTATAGCTCAATGTGCAGAGACGATTTATCTTCTTTGGTATGCAATCTGGGAAAAAAGAATGGACACTCAAATAGCCACATTATCTAAATATCTGTACAATTTGTCCAGTTAGCACACCTCCCGTATGGCTGAAATTGCATGGGAGACAGTTACATTAAAATACACGACATGTGAGACAAATTAACATTCAGAGAACACAAAATCAGCAAGTGGCCAGATGGCCTAATGGTTCCCACTCAAACCGTTTCTTAAGTCCAAGTAACTCAAGTAGTGATCAGATACGA
Source organism: Hippocampus guttulatus (assembly GCF_054856545.1). NCBI lineage: Eukaryota > Metazoa > Chordata > Actinopteri > Syngnathiformes > Syngnathidae > Hippocampus > Hippocampus guttulatus. The sequence continues at coordinate 33,981,221 of NC_141262.1, read as the reverse complement.
ATCAACCGTGTCGTCTTTCTGCCAGCTGTTATGTCCATACTAAAGCACCCAAATCTACTGGTTGGAGCGTTTGTGAGGACATGACACAATGTGGTGAATGGAGAGCAAGGCTAGCTCAGCAAGGCTATCAAAAATATGTCATCGCACTAAACTGAAAGCCGCTTATCAATATTTGCTGGTTCTGACCCTCGGGCATATTTGCACATATCAGGGATGCCCTGATATGTTTTACACAATCGTAATGGCATCACAATTCCAATTCACCTCATAGCAAGCTCAATTTTATGCCAGACTCCATCTACCTTCTGGTACTTCCTGCAAACCATTTCATATACTAATTTATGTGATTTATATCAGCCAGAAAATCAGTTTCTTTCAACTGCTTGCAGTCACAATGTTGAAATGAAGAGCCATTTAATTATTCAGAGTTGGCTCATCATCAACAGAAATGATCTTTACGCATCCTTCATTGACATCACCACCATATACAGTTCTGATGATAAACATCTACGTGCAATATTTAGACTACGAGAAACATGCCAGAGCTTTATGAACTGCAGAAAAAACAATATATACTGTATTTATATTGTTTTAAAACAGAATCCACACGTGTCATCTCTCTGATCCTAGTCATTTCATATTCATGAGCATCTCTAATCCAAAAATAGGAGCTGTGAAGAGCCTTTAATTTCTCATAGAACGAGCCTATTTTAATTGCATTGGAGCCATACTGCGCCATGAAAGGAAATGTAATAATCATAATGTTCCATCCGGCCCCTCCGCAATTGATCATATCATAGTTAACTCGGGAGTTTCTCTCAGAGTCATCCCCTGAATTCCTCTTGGTGAGTCCCCATTGTGGAGAAGGTTTACTGATCAACGGCTCGTACGTGATACGGCTGGTGCTTACTGAAAGGAAAGAATGTAATAAATGCTTTGTGTACAGTAATACATCAAATCACGATGATGCCCGAGACACTCTGAAGATCGGAAGCGGTTCAACAGTGTTCTATTGCAGCAGAAGAACAAAAGAAATAAAGAGACATGCACAAATGACAGAAATGTGCAAAGCAACAAAAGATGAGGATCACATGGTTTGTTTATGCCACATTTACGATTATGATCCCGGTGGCCATTACAGACCTGTTACCCTGAAATGTAGCATACTGTGAGATTTGGGCAATTTTTTCCCCCCTCTGTATTCAATTCTTGCTATATTGAATAATCAAAAATGTCTCCTGGTCTATCATGGTATCCGTATTGACATCGTGGGCAGACGGAGCTGCTGAGCTCTGGACGCTCAAAGTCACACTCGGATTTGTCTCACGGCCAGTCACGTTCTGATGGGGTCAATCGCGTTTCTCATGTTCTCATCAATGTCTGGAATGTTATTCACATTTTGTCAAGGCTGGCTGTGGGGGAAAAAATGGACGCAGGGTATGTTGGATCATGTGTGTGACCACAGCAGCGTCACATAAATTTAGCTCGCTTGCTGGGGCCTCCTCGACCGCTTGTGGTGTTATTCTGCATTAGAATGGAATGCACCGTATTCTACTGGACCCGGAAACTGTCACTGGCAGAAACAAATGTGAATGTCAACAGATAATCACCCATGAGTAGAGCGCGTCAGAGTCATTTGCTATTAAGTTTGGGGGAAAAAAAGGGATTATCACTGAGCAACAACAACCTTGCCTGCTGAGTTTTATGACAAAACAGGCTGTTCTCACTGAATACAAAGTAAAATTAATTTGAAAAAATACTTTCAAAAGCGAAGAAAAAGGTTTATGGGTGTTCCTCAAGCAAAGTGAGAATTTTTGTGAATGTATTATTATGATGATGATTATTATTCGGCATACTTTATGGTGACCGAATATTAAATTGGTGGCTTGGTGATAAGTGACTGCAAATTTGCCATTTATGAGTGAAAATATTCTGATTTGTTAGGATGCATTGTTTGTCCACTGTGTCGCCGCTCCCTTTTTGTTGTTGTTTTGTTGTTTCCTGCCGTACTCGCTCCTGCCAAGCTGCTACACTCCAGCATTCCTGTACTCCTGGACTTGGTCCTTTTTGACTCCCTTTCAGTTCCTGCCACCGAGACCTGTCCCACTTCTTGGCAATAAACCATTCAGAGTTCATTGTGTCTGCGTGTGGGTCCTGTGCTCTGTTTCCACGAAGCCTAACATGATGAGCAGTCCTATTACATTTTACACGAGAAAACGCAACATTTCTCAAGGCTGAAGGATCCTTTTTGGGTGCTCTGCAGCCGTTGGCTTCCATGTAACTCAAACCCTGTACATCTCTGTCCTAGCTGCTCAGTACAATATGACAAAAGTCACGAAAGATCACCAGGCAGAATTTATACCTACTGCAACTGACGTAAGTCTTAATGTCACCAAACCCACTTCCGCAGCATGAACGCGATGCAGTAATCCAAAATTTGCTTATTGTGTCTGTCGTGTATCATCAGTGGTTAATAAATGGTTATATTTTTTTCTTTTTTAGATTCTGAAACATATTTTTGCCTCACATGAATGCCCTGACATTGTGTTTTTCAGTCACCATTGGACCACTCATGCTCCAGCTCTCTGAAATGTTCATCAGCTTTTCTGCTCGAAATGTTATTTTCTTTGAGAGTGAATGTGTCTGGGTTTTTCAAAGTGTTCTTGACCTGTCAAGCTGTTGTTGCATAACATCCTCTCGTTACAATGGAGTTACATGACCACCTGCTTTTAGTATCTCATAACACAAAAAAATAAAAAGTGTTCACTATGTGAGCATTTTCTGTATTTTTGTCGTGATGGATTTACTGTGGATGTATACATGTCGGTGCTTTACACTTACATCAGAAAGGAAGAAATGTCATTTTATTTACAGCATCCATCCATCATAATCTGATCCGCTCATCCTCACAAGGGTTGTGGGCGTGCCGGACCCTATCCCAGCTGTCTTCGGCCAATAGGTGGGGTACACCCTGAACTGGTTGTTAGCCAATCGCAGGGCACACATAGACGAACAAGCATTCACGCTCAACACTCACACCAAGGGACAATTGCGAGTCTTCCGTTAACCTACTATGCATGTATTGGGAATGTAGGAGGAAACCGAAGTAGCCGGAGAAAACTCACACATGCACGGCGAGAACATGCAAACTCCACACAGGAAGGCCGGAGCCAGACTCTAACTCTCACCTCTGGACCTGCTAACCAGTCGATCACCATGCTGCTTATTCAGAGCAAAAGCATATTAAATATTCTGCGTCTACAATTGGACACCATTACCGAGCTGCTGGCCTGAAACAAACAAGCAAGGGTTAAGTGGACCAGGAGAAATGCATTCTGCCGCTGTCCTTCAGTGTTGTGAAGGTTGAGGACAATTGATTGACAGCAACGTTTCATCATTTTGCAAAAGTACAAATATGATTATTCGTGGTTGTACACAAAAGTAATGGTAAGCATAAATGACATGAAGCAAATACTAAAACAGGTGATTGAAAAAAATATATATATATATATATATATATATTAGAGCTGTCAAACGATTAAAATATTTATTCTAATTAAAAATGCAACTGTCAATTAACTCAAATGAACTAAAAATTCATCGTGATTACTCACGCATTTTTTATCATTTCTGAATTTTTTGTCCTATTTTTCCCCATTTTAATGCTCTCATCAACATGGAATCATGAATCCGTTTTCTATGTGCAAAATGCAAATATTTACTGAAATAACAATTTCGATTTTCAATTTTACATGAACATTTTTCACTTGGAGCAGTTATTCACACATGATCTCTCACACAATATTACTGTCCATCAACAACAGTGAAAAAAATATTTTGTCACACAACAGCTGCTTTAACAGCTCTTTTTATGGAATCAAAGCAGAGCAATATAACATTGTAAAGTGCACATCTAAGGTAAACTAGTTCTCAGCCTATAGTTGATTTAAGCCATGGTTGCATACTTCGTTTTTCTCTAGTTTGCTTTGAACACAGCAGTCAGGCTATGTTGATTGTGTTGGTCCTTCTTGCGCGGAAGTCTCTCTATGGTTTTGTGTGGACATCATTTCGGATGACTACACTTGGTTCGATGACAACACTGGAGACGTTTTATTTTTCAGTGTGTTCGCTAGGTCGCGACCACTGCACCGCTGAACTCTCGACGTGCCTCAGCGCACTGTCACTGTCAGACGAACACAGAGAAGCTCCACCTGCTTTATTTATATGGACACGGAACACTGTAACCTTCCACACAAAATAGTTCCAAACAAGTAACAATCGTGTCAGTGGCATACATCGTATTCGACAGGCTACCTGCTCTTTATTCACCAGAGGCTCATCGACCTAGTCTCTTATTTCTCTCCCAAAACAGTGTCTTCTCCCGCTTGGTGTACCTTAGCCTTCTCCTCTATGTACAATTTCTATACATAGCTTGTAATGGAGGCTCTCGCTGGCAATCCGTTGTGGAGTTGTTTGACGCAATACGAATGATTTCAGCTTGAGTCGAGCTGTGGACAATGTTGACAGGCTTGCATGCAGTAGCCATACATTTAGCTCTGGCTTCAGCAAATTTGTTCTTCGTCGTGTCATCCATTTTCTTCGCTTTGAAATGATCCATAGCTGTACGTCAGCTGTGTGCTTGGCCATTAAGTGGTATTTCAGACTCGACGTGCTATGATGATAGCTCAGTTTACGACTGCAAAACATACAGGTAACTTTGGGCTTGTCAGTGGAACTATCTGGCAACTTTTTAAAAGTAAATTTTCCATTAATAAACTCTTTAAATATCCGTTTTCGTTGTCTCGCACTGCCATGGCTGGCAAAACAGACATGTGCGTGGACCTGTGCAGCGCGCTTGTTGTTTTGTTTCTGGTTTATTTATAGAGAAACGTAACATCCGCTGTGACGTGTGCCGCGTTATTCTCGCGAGAAAAAATTTTATCCCGTTAAAATTCATTTAAATTAATGCCAATAAAAACGTGCTAAACTGACAGCTCTAATATATATATACATACAAATATATACAGTGATCCCTTGCTACTTTGCGATTCACTTATTGCGGTTTCAGTGCATTGCAGATTTTTCAAAAATATTCATCCAAAAAAAATGTCAAAATAGCGAAAATGCCGCAAAAGGTCCGCGAGAGGCAGCGAAAGTCAGCAAAGCAACAATGAGTAACAGAGCAAAATATACAGTACTACATGTGTATTTCATGTTTACGTTTACTGTATTTTTTATACACTAACCAAACCTAATTTATATATCTTATACATACATATATATACCGTATATATATATATATATATACCGTATACATATATATATATATATATACAGGTACTGTATATATTATATAGCATTAAGTAATGTTAATTACAACAAACATTTACTTCTACATGCATGTATACCATTAAATTTGGCCTTATACATATTATATATACTCATACACATGTCCATATACCTGCACATGTGCACATACACATGTACAGAAGTGAGAGTATGACATTTCCATAGAGCACATGTGTATGTAGTGGGTGGCGGGGGGGTACCTACTTCGCTGATTTTCTTCTTTCATGGGGGGTTCTTGTCCCCATTAACCACGATAAGCGAGGGATCACTGTGTGTATATATATATATAAACTTTTTTTTTTTTTTTTAAATCCTCGTCTCACCCCCCCTCGGGTGGTGTCCGTCCCTCATTCAGCTCGGGTCCTCTACCAGAGGCCAGGAAGCTTGAGGGTTCTGCGCAGTATCCTTGCTGTTCCCAGCACTGCACATTTCTGGACTGAGATGTCCGATGTTGTTCCCGGGATGTGTTGCAACCACTCATCTAGTTTGGGGGTCAATGCCCCGAGTTCTCCGACCACCACAGGCACGACTGTCACCTTTACCTTCCAGGCTCTCTCCAGGTCCTTCTGAGCCCTTGGTATTTCTCGAGTTTCTCGTGTTCCTTCTTTCTGATGTTTCCATAACTTGGGACCGCTGCATCCACTACAACGGCTTTCCTTTGCCCTTTATCTATGATCACGATATCTGGTTGGTTCGCCATTACCATCTTGTCAGTCTGGATCTGGAAGTCCCACAGGATCTTCGCTCTGTCATTCTCCACCACCTTCGGAGGTGTTTCCCATTTTGACCTTGGGGTTTCCAGTCCATACTCCGCACAGATGTTTCGGTAGACTATGCCAGCCACCTGGTTATGGCGTTCCATGTAGGCTTTCCCTGCCAGCATCTTACACCCTGCAGTTATGCGATAACATGGCTCTGTTGGAATGCTACTACTCAAGGAGGTCATACCTCCTTATATATATATGTATATATATATACATATATATATTAGAGCTGTCAGTTTGGCGCGTTTTTATTGGCATTAATTTAAATGAATTTTAACGGGATTAAATTTTTTCTCGCGAGATTAACGCGGCACACGTCACAAGCGGATGTTAGTTGCTCTATAAATACACCAGAAACAAAACAACAAGCGCGCTGCAGAAGTCCACGCCCATGTCTGTTTTGCCAGCCACGGCAGCGCGAGACACCGAAAACGGATACGGTTTATGAATGGAAAGTTTATTTTTAAAAAGTTGCCAGATTGCTCCACTGACAAGACCAAAGTTACCTGTTCTTCTCTCTCTCTGTATCATACAGGTATACAATGTATGCCACTGACGCGATTGTTACTTGTTTAGAACTATTTTGTGTGGAAGGTTACAATGTTCTGTGCTATATAAATAGAGAGGGTGGAGCTTCTCTGTGTTCGTCTGACAGTGCGCTGCAGTGGTAGCGACCTAGCGAAAATAAAACGTCTCCAGTGTCGTCATCCGAAATGAGGTCTACACAAAACCGTAGAGAGACTTCCGCGCAAGAAGGACCAACACAATCAACATAGCCTGACTGTGTTAGGGCGAGTGAAACCCCCCTCTTTCAGAATGGTTTGCCCCAGCAGCACGGGGGAAGTGCTTGCGCTTGTTTGTACGGCCGGCAGTTTTGTATACAGCGGCATATAACGAACACTGGTGTCAGGTGTCTCGTTATTCTTCAACAAACATACAGAAACAGACTGCTGTGTTCAAAGCAAACTTGAGAAAAACGAAGTATGCAACCATGGTTTAAATCCAGGCTGAGTACTAGTTTACCTTAATGTGCACTTTATAATGTTATATTGCTCAATTTTGATTTAATAAAAAAAGATGTTAAAGCAGCTGTTGTGTGACAAAATATTTTTTTCACTGTTGTTGATGGACAGTAATATTGTGTGAGAGATTATGTGTGAATAACTGCTCCAAGTGAAAAATGTTCATGTAAAATTGAAAATCGAAATTGTTATTTCAGTAAATATTTGCATTTTGCACATAGAAAACTGATTCATGATTCCATTTTGATGAGAGCATTAAAATGGGGAAAAATAGGACAAAAAATGTAAAAGGAAATTCAGAAACGATAAAAAATGTGTCGGTAATCACGATTAATTTTTTAGTTCATTTGAGTTAATTATGACAGTTGCATTTTTAATTAGATTAAATATTTTAATCGTTTGACAGCTCTAATATATATATATATATATATATATATATATATACTGTATATACCCCCCCCCCCCCCCCCATTCATGTTGTACGAGCCTAGATAGCACTAAGCTAGTTCATCGCATCACATCGGCAAGCCTCCTCGCTGCCCATCTTCAAAACCCTCCTCAAAACTCACTTGTATTCTTTGGCATTCGACTCAGCATGACTTAGATTTGTTCTTGGTTTTACTGTTTGCTGCTTTCTCCCGCCTTTATTACCGATTTGTCTTACTGTTTATTGTGCATGTTAAATTGCTCCATGTACAGCACTTTGTATGCAGCGATGGCTGTTTGAAAGTGCTCTATAAATACTGTTGACTTGACTTGACATCAGGTGTCCAACTTTGCAAATTCCCTTTGTTAATAGGATGGCAGGAGAGGCCAACTAGCGAGGCGTTAATACACTCCCAAGATGGACTTTATTGACTGACTGCTTAGCAGTTGAAATTAATGCTCATATGCAAATATTTCTAAACACATATAGTGTTCACTCTTGTGAACCCCCCACATAAACATATCGCACGTACAGAGATGTGAGTCCCATCCTAACATTCCTCTCTGATGACAATGTGCTATGATCCATTCTGACTCACACCACAAAATTCGGATCCGGCAATTCGTAACTCAACTGTCACCACTGATTTTTGCACAACCCCTCTGTTGATGGAGCTATTTCAAATTTGCTGTCTTTGTGTGTCTGTTTTGTATCCGTGATTTTTTTTTTTGGTTACTATTTAGTTGATGAATCTTTTGACACTACTAATAGATGTGATCACTTTGGTCATTGTAATAGTGATGCCATTTTCATTGAAGCAAGTAATTCTTTCTCGAGGACAACTCCATCACAGAGTTGCCTCCCTCAGACAGACTCACTTTTTGATCTCCAAGCTTTCTGGTGCCAGTGCCATGGGCCAACCTGCCGGCAGATGATTTAGTCAGCAGGCTGTTTATCATACTCTGGCCTGACTTGTTGGTGATTCACAGGTCATTATGGGGAAGTGAGAGTATGACATTTCCATAGAGACCTGAGCGGATTCTCTCTTCCCTCAGTTTGAACTTAGCCTACACTTATCTTTCTGTCTGCATCTCCTCTCCGTGCAGTGATTCTGACGCATCTTAATGTGCTTTTTTTCACTCGAGAAAGTGATGTGCTTTCATGGATGAAAAAGGCACAACGGGGCTTGGTTTTAAAGAAGATTATTTGAATATAATTAAGATTTTTTTTCCCAAATTAAAAATACTTCCAATCCTTTCTGGACGTCTCATCTTTTTGTTTGCGCTTGATGTCGCTCGGCATGAATAATAATTTTTTTAAAAGTTCCTTCAACCTCGCACACCCCACATCAAATCCTCACTGTCGCTGCCTCGTGCTCTCACATTTTCATGCTCTCAAAAAACCTGCCAAGCCCCTGCCACCACCCTCATCCATACCCAGAACAATCGTACTCATTTTAGCCTCCTTTTTTTTTTTTTGCTTCATGCACCGACCCACTCATCACCCTGAGCTTCCAACCCCCACGCCTGTCTCTTGCTGAGCTCACTATCTAAAGCATCTACTTAGTCCGGCCCTCTCCTGGGGCCCAATTAATGTACTGAAATCTCAATCAGTCTTCCATTACCATAACCCAGTATCCTGTTTGATACTCTTTGGTGGAGGGTATTTTCGGATTGGCTCTGTCTCCTCTGCCTTGTCGGCCTTCTTATTTGAAAATAAATATTAGGAGTGCATCCCCTTGCTCGGGTCATGCCAAACTGCAACTCAATGAATATGCTCTTGAATCTTAAACATCATAAAGACAAAAAAATGGGTGGTGACCCTCTCTGGGAGGCAATGAATTCAGCTGATGTCTAAGTAGAGATAAAGCAAATTGGCGGTGAAGGCCATTGTTTAGTTCAAGAGAATTTTATTTTGTTATTGAATAACTATTTTGTTTGTTTACACTATCATGACATCACTGTGAAACTCAAAACGTCAAATCTTTTATTCTTACTTTGGGAACCTGGTGTGAAACTCAAAGAAGGCTCAAGTTTGACAATCAAAAGTGTGACCTCTGTCTGTTCGGCTCATTTGACTTTTGTTGTCATTCAAAAGCCTCCATTATTGTCCAACATTATATGTTTGCAGCTGATACGGAGTGAGGGGTGAGGAAAAGATTACAAGGAATGAAAGCAAGCACCGTTCCACTTGCAAACATTATCTGCAGTGATGTGAAGAGAATGTTTAATAATTCATCCAAATCATAGTTGTCCTGATTCACAGAAAATTGACCCAGCATGAATCCAAATATGAAGTTGGAGAACATCCCGTGTTTTTACTCTGCAGCTATTCTTTGCTTGACCTCTCTTTTATTAACCCGACTAAGACAATAATAAACCAGACATATTGATTGACTGCCTACTAAATGTAGAGTGCAATGCATGGTTGGTCCGTACGTGCACAATAAATGGCAGTTGCTGAAAACTTCACATTTCCTCATTCATTTCTCAAAGCTTGGTTCTCTTAGGTTCTGGACTGAACCGAATAATGTTTTAGGATTCCAAAATAGAGGCTCAGACAAAGTGCAATTCCAAAAACATTGAAGGAAAATCGCAAAGTATAAACTGAAATCACCGGTCACAAAGCGCCAGGAAAAACAATGTACAAACAAAAAGCGCGCGCAGAAATCAAGGTACTAAGGCTTACCAAGAATACACAAACGGAATGACAAGAGTCCAAATACATGAAACCAAAACAAAGAACAAAGAACTTAATGATAGCAATACTTACAAAACAAGGAACTATGAAAACGAGAGTGACTACGAACAAGATTGACAGGTCTAGAAAGCAACACTCGAAGAAATACAGCGAGGTCAGTCATCCGACAAGGAGCAGGACACGTCAGACTCCTTAAATACGAAGTCAGGCTGATGAGGAAACGAGGCACAGGTGCACCTGCGGGGGGGGGGGGGACCTCCCTCCACTCCAGCAGGAGCTGGATCACAATCAAGACAGAACATGGCAGGTTCAGGTGTGCTTTTTGGCATGATTATTTTCCATGCCAGTGCCAAGCATGTGGGAATCATCAAGACAGTACCGTGCTTTCAAATAAACATTTAAAGCACTGTGTGTTTCATTCTGTGTCAGTGTGTTCATTTGAGTTGATCAAGTTAAAGACAAATAATCATAAAATGTTTGTCATAGTGTCACACCGTGAAGAATTCGTCGACTATCCAAATGTGTCTGCTCGTTTCCGTTTCAGACTGAGTTGATTCTGTAGACAGGAAGAAAATCACTGTTCTCCCTCTTTAAGTATACAGTAGTTGGGGAGGTAAAACAGCACTGATGAAAATGAGGGCCAGGTATCCTGGGTTTGAGTAAAGTGCTGCGGTGGGTGCCTTCAGTCACACTGGGACCACTGGTCTGCTGATTGCATTCTGGGCAACATATTGCATTCTGGTGGATGAAACAAGAACACAAGAAGGTAGCATGGTGGAAAAAAGGCAAGGCGTTGATTGAACTTCTGGAAGTATTATGCGAGGATGAAAATATGATGAACCCGTTACCTCCTCCAAATTATTTAGTAATGTCCCCATCAGATGGAAAAATAAATAAAGACATAGACAGCTTTGTGGTTTGCTTTCAAGTTAAAGGAATACGTTGAACATTTAAGCATAAAACCACATCTTATCATGAGATTCTATTTTCGTCATTGGACTTTTTCTCATTGCATGACAAAGCGCCAAGTATCATCGTAACTTTTGGAAAAGATTAAAAAATAATATTGCACAAAATGGGATCAATAATACAACATATTTATATGAATGGTGACATCAGTGTCGGCACCTTTCGTGACATGTAAAGTGTTGTACTGTTATTAATAATATTGCCTAATACGTAGCAACAGAAGATGAATCGAAAGTAGTTTTTCTTTGATATTCAGAGCGTGCGTGATACTTTGAGTCATCTCCTAAAATGTGTTGAAGGTGTGATTTTGTCTGAGTTTACTTTTGGATTTTGCATTTGTGTGTCATTTCATTATCTCTGTTTCCTTTTCTTTGTGTGCAGTGTGCTTTTAATTTTCTTTTTTTTTTTCAGTAAATGTTCATAAAATCTTCATTAGTCATTTTGTCTACCTTCATGTGCCTTGCTATTTAATCCGTTTGGTGTATTCCGTCTGTCTCGCTTATTCATTGTTAACCCTGCATATGCTATGCTCAGGCTGTATGTATTGTCTTTAATCTTATTTTATTTTTGCTTGTATTTCATGCAAGCCAATATGGCTGCAGGTCATTTTATTTCGTCACCCCGACTTGTTAGCCGGCTTTTCCTGCAGTTCCCCCCAAAAATTAAAACACGTTCAAATGATATACCCCATTAGATAATTTACGCTACAGACCTTCTCGTAGTGCTTGTTCACCGCTGCTGTGAAAAGGTTGGCAACCACTTCACTTGGCCATAAACATGAATCCCTCATTTGTGCCCGGCCTTTCTAGTCACCTTGCCATTTCCATTAACGTCTTGGCTAATGTTCAGGATAGAACACTTGTGCACAACTCTGAGCAAATGGGCTTTACCTTGCATTTAGGATGGAGTGGTTATGGATAGGCGGTCCAGTGTTCCAGTGGTTAGTGCGTCAACCTCTCAGTGCAGAGGTACCGGGTTCAATTCCAGCTCCAGCCTCCCTGTATGGTGTTTGCATGTTCTCCCCGGGCCTGCGTGGGTAGGTTTTCTCTGGGTACTCCGGTTTTCTCTCACATTCCAAAAACATGCATGGCAGGCTGATTGAACACTCCAAATTGTCCCTAGGTGTGAGTGTGAGCGCGGATGGTTGTTCGTCTGTGTGTGTGTGCCCTGCGATTGGCTGGCAACCGCTTCAGGGTGTCCCCCGCCTACTGCCCGAAGACGGCTGGGATTGACTCCAGCACCCGCCGTTATCCTTGTGAGGATAAGCGGATCGGAAAATGGATGTATGGATGGTTATGGATATTTTGGTGATTAAGAGTTGCCTCTGTGATCGTTGAACATTCTGCTCTCATCACACACAAAATGTTGTTGTTCATACAAAAATATATTTTTTCCTCACAAAAAGTCTAAATCCTAGGCATTGCACCAAAAATCCTAATTTGGAATTGTTTCGGTCCATGTGTTGGTAATGTCAGGAGAGGAGAAACTGAAAAGGAACTTAATGCAAATGAGGTTTTCTTTTTTTTCTTTCTGATGGCTTCATAACCATTTCAGCAACATTGACGGCAGGTTTCTTTGCCTCTGAGAGGTGTCATGTTTGATTCTCCATTTGTTTAAAAGGCAACTGAGATGCCATATGTGAAACAATGACGAGCAAACAGATGGCCAAATAAAAAATATATTGCTCCCTCATTGTTTTGTGCTCCGTTTTTGGTCATATTTGACCATCATAACACGGATAAAAGTGCTGAAGACGTTTTCTTGGTGCAATCTGTAGTTGTATTTTATCCAGACGTGGATGAAAATCAGATGTTGTTCTCATTATACACACAAATATTGAAAACAAAGGTAATTCTTTTGCTTCCTCTGGATCAGTTTGCTAGGCTCTGAGGAGTCATGCAGGCTGCCCTCTCTCTGACTTGCTTCCATTAACAGATGTTGCTTTGGCAGTAGAGATTGTGTGGCTTATTTTGATGATGTCTTGTCTGGTCAGTTTGCAGACACTGGAGAGTGCTCATTACTGGAGAAAATCCACCTGGCACGAAGTGGATCTATACAGTATACGTTTTCAAGGGGCCAGGCAGCCTCACATAATGAAATGTTTTTGTTGCTGTTTTTGTTTTTTTGTTTCTTTTTTTCAGCTTTCAATTTAAAATATGACTTCATACATATTCACCATTCATACATTTGAACCTTTCAAGTCAAATACCCCAAAGGTCCGTTTCCGGCCGTAATTTGAAAGTGGGCCAAAATTGCTGGTAAAAATTTACGGCCAAAAGTAGCACAAAATTCCTGAGGTCAAGTCACCATGCTCCAGCGGTCAGCAGAGCCAGCTTCAAAGATTAATGCAACGTGCACGTGTTTTGATTTTCCTTTGGCTTTTTGTGGCAATTATGCAACACTTATGGCAGCGGCGGCTGTTTATCATAGTTGCTTGTTATTGCAATGCTAGTGTAGCCTCTTCTACCGCGGACAAATTCCTTGTGTGTTCTACATGCTTGGCTGAGAAAGATGATTCAGATTTTTTATTATTTTATTTGTCTTAAAAGGGCTCACCTTAACTCTTATCCCACATTGCATAGTCACTAAAGGTACAATCCTGGCGGATTAATGCACCATTTAAATCCATGTTGTTCTGCACAGCGAAAGTTAGATGAGGGACCCACCCAAGTAAAGTTGCTTCTCTTCAAAAGATCTGTGCATTTTCGTCAGTGAACCCATGTTCCAGTTTGAATGTGAACCTCGGTGCTGAATCATAAACTGAAGGACATCGAACCGAATGAATCTTTTTCAACGGACCTATTCAAGTGCTCTTGCACAGTTAAAAGAACTGCCATTCCAATCACTACAAAACATACGATGTCAACTGAAGAGCAGCCTGCCCAACCAAACAACTAGAATTCGTCATTGAGACTTCCATCAGCGGAATTTACGTCTACGAGACCCGTTCCAACTTACACCCAAGGCCAATCTAAACATTGATCAGTCACACTGGTGGACAAAAAGCTTTAGATATCACTTTGAAACCTCTCTCGGGTGGCAGAAAGCTAGATGGGCAGGTTAAAGTACCTCCTCCGTGAAAAGGAGCTGTGTATTCTGTTTTCCAGCTCAAGGTAGCCGCGAGTGATTCCAACTGGCTGCTCTGAAATCAGATCAATTGTAATCGCCAGCACAAATCTTCTGTGGAGCTCAACTTGGTTGTATTGGTGTAACATCTCAAATATATTTATATACAGGAACTCATTTCCTACAAATGTTATCATGGAGCAGTCTGTTTCCGTTTTGCTGAGTGGGCTGCATTTTGCTCAATCTGATAAACAGAGCAGGTAAAGAATACAGTGTACGACATTTGGAAAGTAAAAGCAATCATGCGTATTATAGACAAATGTCTGCCAGATTTTGCATCTCTCTCAAGCCAACAACGCTGTTGGCCTGCTCGGTGCTTTAATTGGGCCGGTGCGCAACGTATGGAGTACCAGCGCTTCTCAACTTTAGCCTCTAGCATACCAGGACTTTTACGGCATATCGGAACTACACATGAGCGCACAGTAACCCAAAGTTTGTCAGAATCAGAATCAGAATCATCTTTATTGGCCAAGTATGTAGAACACACAAGGAATTTGTCTCCGGTATAACACGCTGCATTAGTATCATGGTAAACAACAAATCATTGAACCATTTGAGAGTAACCAGTAGCAGTATTTGTAGTACAAGAAGAGTGACTACGTCAGTGACTGTTTAAGGAGTTAATGGCTAGAGGGAAGAAGCTGTTTAAGTGTCTACTGGATTTGGTGCGCATGGATCTGTAGCGTCTGCCTGAGGGGAGTAGCTGGAAAAGGTGGTGGGCAGGGTGCGGGGGATCCAGGAGGATTTTCCGTGCCCTTGTCTTGATTCTTGCAGTGTGCAAGTCCTCAAGAGTGGGTAGGGCGGTGCCAACGATTTTGTGATACTCGCACTACTCCCTCAGTAATTTGGGTACCTCAAATTAAAAAGAAAACATGGAGGATTTGTTTTCCGCCTCCATCAACAGTTTATTTGGCGTGTGCATTTCAACACGTCAAGGGAACTGCAAACATACTTCCAAAACAAAGGCTAACTTCACAATAAAAGCTTTGCAAATAGCACATTGGTGTCAATGCAATAGCCTTAGTTGGCTTTTACTTTGAAGTTGGCTTGCGCATTGGCGTGACTTCTACCTTGACTTGCGTTTGACATTTTGGCTTGTCTTATCACGGTTTTTATTGCCAGAAGTTGCGACCAACATCAACACACCATCCCCAAATTATTTTCAATCCCAAATTTAGGATGCTAGTTAATTACAGCATCATTGTTGTACGATATGGCACAAGTCTCCATTGTTATTTATTCATTATTATATATTTATGATATACTGTATTACTTCAGGCGGCCCGGTAGTCCAGTGGTTAGCACGTCGGCTTCACAGTGCAGAGGTACCGGGTTCGATTCCAGCTCAGGCCTCCCTGTGTGGAGTTTGCATGTTCTCCCCGGGCCTGCTTGGGTTTTCTCCGGGTGCTCCTGTTTCCTCCCACATTCCAAAAACATGCATGGCAGGGTGATTGGACGCTCTAAATTGTCCCTAGGTGTGAGTGTGGGTGTGGATGGTTGTTCGTCTCTGTGTGCCCTGCGATTGGCTGGCAACCGATTCAGGGTGTCCCCCGCCTACTGCCCGAAGACGGCTGGGATAGGCTCCAGCACCCCCCGCGACCCTAGTCAGGATCAAGCGGTTCAGAAAATGGATGGATGGATGGATGTATTACTTCATGTAATGGCTGATACCCACCACCTTATTTACCCAGCAACAGTCAAATAAGGGGACTACCAGCAAAAAAAGAAAGTTCCACTTAAAGTGCTGGGCCTGACTGCACTGTCATTGTATCTGTGGTCAAATTATCAAACAGAGAAGTGCAATTTTTTTTTCTATCAAAAAGTCAACCAGCGATGGAAAAATCCTCACCTGATGGCACATGAGCCACATCCCATGCGACACCTGGTAACTGTGAGGGGTGATGTATTCACATGTGGGTTTGTCAGAAAAGAAAGAAGACGGTTCACGGTAAAGCAACAAACTGTCTTACATCAATATCGATCCAGAGATCACTTGTCTATATCTTTTATCCTATTTAGGGTCTTGGGTAACTGGGTGGGCTTTTTTTTTGTCTGACAACGTTGATGGATGAACACACAAATTGTTGGCTGTTTGCCCGTGTTTTCATCTTTTTTTTTTTTTTACAGTGTCCTGGTCCTCTTTTTATGCTGATAGTATTGACAGGATTTTTTAACAATGACCGATGGATGATTCTACGTCCTGGACAGAAAACAATGGCTCCGATTTTGATGACTTCCCAGCAATGGAAGGGTCATGGGACACAGCTGTAGCTCTTAGGCTATGCTGTCAGAGGTGCTTTGGGGATTGAAGGTGGCATGACTGTTACTCAATGCTGACCCACCCCCCACAGGACTTTAAGAAATCTGTGTGAAAGCTCCTATTGATGTGCCTACAGGGAATGCTGTGAGGTCGCACAGGAAGAACAGAATGCTGCAGGGAGGACTGACCCCTTCTGGATATATTGTTGAAAACAACAGGCTACCATGTGAAGATGTTGAAAACATCAATCAGAAATAATAATCAAGCAATGTAAATAAATGACATATTTCTATAATACAGTAAAAAGGCATTAGAGCATATGGGTAGAGCGCAAATGCTAAATTATTGTATCCAAACATTTATTCAGATGCCCACAAATATAATTAATGGATTTCTATCCAGCACATGCCACCCATCAGTTTCATGGAATCAGCCATGTAGTTTTTGTGTAACTCTGCTGAAGCAACACCCACCCCTCTCAAAAAAACCCAACAAACAATAATCAGCACCTCCTGAACCCACACATGGCAGATGTCATAAAAATAAGATACAAAGTCAAAACAAACATGAACTGAGAGGCATGGCTTCAAGACAACCACACACGGTAACGAACGTTAGCAGATGCAATGGAAGACATGATGAGAAAGTGACACGGGGATCGTTTATCTGTTCTCAATGCCAGCTGCTCGTCTTTGTTTTCTGCCAGCGGGCTTGTACAGCACCAAGGACAGCTCCCTTGGTCCCGGCACCGCTCTCTGGAGATCGTCTCTCTCTCTCTCTCTCTCTCTCTCCCCTCATTTGTGTTGCTCCCATTTTCTTTTTCTCTACATGTTGTATCTCATGAGGGAGCCCACATTTAGCTACTCTTTCTTTGTCTTTCTTTCTATTCAAATTCTCAGAGGAATATCAAATTTATAGACGCATTGCCCTCTTTTTTTGCTCTCTCCGTCTCAAGCTCAATTTCCCCTTGGTTGCTCACCGGCGCAGCTCCATTTAGAGGCCATACCATAAGGGATCGCGATGGCCTTAACCTCCTATTCAATTAAGCTTTGCTTGGAAGATGCACACACAGACTTGCAAAGACAACCCCCCCACCCCCCCACACACACACACATTTGCATTGAAGCAGAGACTTCAGACGGCACAGAGATGTGACCTCAGAGAAATGGACCCTTGTAGACACATAGCGAGGCATGAGGAAACACATGTAATGAAAAACACACTCTTGGTTGGCAGAAACAGCCAACCAATTACAGCGAGTACCCCTGTGGTAAATTGTAGACAATATTTGCACTGATTTTTAATTTGAAATGTGTTATCCCTAATGAGCCTTACATATTTAGTTAAACTACAATGATGTCAAACTTTTGGCCAATGCTTCTGAGAGCAAGAAAAGCTCGGTCTGCTGAAAGCTAATGTCAGACAGAAATTAACATACACATTATGTAAGTGATCGGTGCAATCAAACCCAAACAGTATGTTGTATTTAATATTTTTTGAGACAGGCATCACTTCTGCGGTGGTGGATGATCTTTTTTGGCGTGTTGCTTTATAACAGTCAAAATGAAATGAAATTCAATTCTCTGTGAATCGATGCCGATTAAAATGTTTCTAATGAATTTGGAGGATACCGGACAATTATGGATTGCAGTCACACCACATAACTCTCCTCGAAGAGAAAATAAATCATACAAATATGTATTAAAGAAATAAAAAGATTTCAATCTATGCATATGTTTTCCTATTTTACAAAGTCGGTGTAAACATGAACAATGTTGTAGCCCCGCGGTTCCTTCCGAGAGCCGATTTGTGTGCTTACTTTCAACAATGTAAGAACCTCAGAAATTTGTCATCTTGGGTAAATAAATACAAGGGGTAGAAATGGTGTTTATAATTTGAATGTCAAGTAATAATTAAGTTCAAAAGATAACCGGCCATGCATTATGGCGTTGTTTTGGAAGACCGTCTATCCACATTTACAGCAGTGAGTGTTGTTTAAATTACAAACCAGTACATTTATTTCAACAAAATATTTTAAAGATTGCAAAAAAAATCTGATATATGACTTGCACAACCATGTGTGTGCATGTGTTGTTGTTTGTCAGTTTATTTCCACTTGGGCTCTTAATTTAATTCACACTGCTTTAGTTAAATTGACTTAACCTTTAAGTGTGTTGTTCCACACAAGCCGTTGTGCATGCCCGCATTAAAATTATGGATGCCTACTGGTTGTGTTTCTAGAAGCACAGAATACAATAATGAACCAATCTATTATCCGAGGCTATAAGTACTTAGTGATCCTTCTTAAACTGTAAAAATCAGAACGTATGTTATTATCATGACTTTTCTTCATCGGGTTAACCGCCTCCACTGTTGCTAGTCTCATCTTGTTCATTGTTTTGCTGCATTCTCTCTGTGCAGGCTCCCAGCATCGTTGCGTAGAGAACCAAATCACAAGTCAATTCTTGGTGTTCCCCCAACATTTATTGTGGCAACAGCAAAAATGTAATCCACAACACCGCTACCTGGCAACGTTTTACAATCCATCCATCAATCTATTTCCAGGGCAACAGCCTCAACAGATTCCCTAACCCTGGCCATTTCACGCAGTTTTTTTTTGGGGGGGGGATCCCGAGTCTGTCGCGAGCCAGCTGAGAGACCTCGTCTCTTCAGGCACTCCTGGATCTTTCCAATGGCTTCCTCCCAATGTGACAACACCGTCACACCTCACCAGGGGGTCATCTAGGGGGCATCCTGACAAGATGTCCGAGCCTTCTCATCTAGTTAGGCTCGATACAGAGGAGCAGCGGCTTTACTCTGATCCACTCCCGGAGGACCGTGCTTCTTAGCCCTATCCAAAAAAAAGCAGCCTCATAAGTGACTGCTATCATCAGCGCTGATGATAAGTTGGCAGATAGTTGAGGAGGAGGTCACTTTACACAAGTTGCAGACTCCATTCTTGTGTTGACGATGATCCTTACATGTGATGGAAGACAAATGTGAGAAAGTCTAGGTGTGATGCACAGGAAAAGTAGAGTACCACCGTATCATTTCAGTCACAAAGGGCATAGCAGAGGACATGTTGACTTGCAGACAGACCCCATCGGTTGTACAGTGTATTTTGAATGGCTGCTGGCTTGAGCTCCCAATTACAGGGGCAGGTATGTGGGTGGCCGTGAGAAAGTCAATGAAGTAGATTTAATTCTGCTCAGTGTAACATTTCCTCAATTTAATCCTGCAGATTGATTTTGATCCAGCACATCACGTCTAAGCTGGCTTGGTTTCCTCAAATGACATGTCAGCTGACATTAAGCGCCGCATGGTGACAGCCTGTACAGTCAACCCCATGTGTTGACAGCTAATTAAATCCAGCTACTGCCGGGAATCATTTTAATGCAGGTGAGTCAGTCGACTGTATTCCTTTTTAAAGCGGGATAGCGCTTGTTTTATTTATTCCAAGGTCACCAAGGGTTTCTGGGAATATTTCCTGCTAGGGAAACACTGCTGGCACTCCTCAAGGTTCTTGGGATGATTCATTTATGCCATTAGTACAATCTTGCTGATGGTGCCAGGACAAGCTCAGACACTGGAACTCGTCGTACCACCTTCAACACACATCAGCACACACACCGTCTCCCACTCAATTGGAAATTGTGTCTTCAGATAACATCCTCTTAAATAAAGAGGCGACAGACTGCTTGAAAGCACTACCTCCACCTCTTTGAGTTACAGATAGAGAAAGAGAGAGAGAAAGAGAGAGAGAGAGAGCAAGGAAGCAACAGATAGAGCTGAAGGGAATGAATACGAGGAAATAGAAGCTGAACAGATTCTCTGGGCTGCTGCAGGTATGGATATAAACAGAGTATCCATTTGTGCCCGTGTGTGTGTGTGTGTGTATGTGTGTGTATACACATGTACAGTATATTCAAACCATTCACCGACTCATTGTGTACCTCAGCATTCGCAAGCTGAGTCCTTTACAATTCACAACACGTGTTCATCACACAAAATATAGTACAGAAAGCACACAAATGCAGCAAATACAAATACACAGGAATTCATTTCTAAATAATTGCACACATACTCCCCAAACCAGTCACGCGTATAGCACCTTTCCCAATCCCAAGTCATTGTGATTGCATTGCCAATTTCTGCCATTGCAGTGTTACAGCCACCAGCATACAGCTATACCTTGCTGTTTGTCTTTTTTTTTTTTCAATGAAAGGTACAACCATAGTGCAGCAAGGTTCGTTTGCTCAAAATAACTAAATAAACACATGGGCCATCTGAGAGTGTCAGAATGAATTTATTTTTTCACTATTGACAAAAAAAACGAACACAAATTGAAAAAAGAGATACACGGCTGGAGGATAGCCATCGAGTGTCACAGAGAATCAAGAAACACACACCTTGAGTTTCTCATGTTTCCATGTATCTTCATTATCTTCATATTCTACCTGTCCAAAGACACATGCTCCCAGTACTTCCAGATAGATTAGGTGTTTTGGGAATAATTTCGTTTCAATTCATTTCATACTGTATGTGGATCCATCGGGAGAAAAAATATATTGACAGCAATAACAAAGAAAGAAAAAAATGAGGATATGATGCACATTTTTGTTTTTCTCATTTCCTCTTTGGATGAGTGATAGAGGAAGTAAATGTGTTTCAGGGAATTATCAAAATAAAAAAAAGACATTAGAATTAGTCCTAAGGAGGAACACAATCAACACTTCAGAAGTATACTAATTTCCCCATCTGCTAAGAAAACAAAATAGCAGAATCTACGTTTTATCAGTCTTGGAAAGTGAACTTCCCTCAGCAGCAAGATGAGCAGCGTCATCCGAGTGATGTCAGGCAAGTGGAAAATCGATCAATCGATTTGTTTATTCTGTTGACTCTGAGTCATTGTGAGCCTCTAACCGAACAAGCCTGGTCCTTCCTCAGCTGGAGTCCTTTGGGACTGCCCCACTGCCATCGCCATGAAAAGGAATAGCAGAGATGCGCTCTAGAAATGTAGACAACATATTAAGATATCCTTTATTTGTCCCGCAATGGGGAAATTACAATCAGACTTCAGAAAGGAAAACGCTGGGTAGGGAGAGGGGAAAAAAAAAAAACACGCTCGAACTATCCTCTTCTGAGGATAATTTAAGTCCAGGATAAAAAAAAGACCCTAGCACATAAATAAGCATATGACAGTTACAACAAGTCACAAGACATAACATGTAATAAGGGGGAGGATGAATGGGAAGGGGGGGGGGGGGGGGCTGACCGCGACGCGGCCGTCCTGACCAGCTGCACGGCACACGGCACACAGCTGCACGGCACAGATCGAACCAGGTCACGGGGGAAAAAGAATCGGAGCGATGAAGACGGTGATAACAAGGATGTGTATGCGCATGTGGTTGTCCAGTTGTGTATGTGTATGCGTGTACAGGTCATAGCTGCTTCGTCGAGGTCTGCTCATCATGAAGACAGTCCCGGCTTATCAGTCCATGGCCGAGAAGGAGGGGGGTGATGGTGGGGGCCCTAGAATCCATGCGTACTTCCATCCAGGTGAAAGGCCAGATAGCGTTGTTTGTTTTGGAGGGACGGCCGCCAACAATTTCAGACAGCCTTGAGTCCGTGGCCTGTATCTCTTCAATGGCGCCGATCAGCCAAATCCGCAATCTCTTTCCGCAGCGCGGATTCCAACTTCTTCATGTTGTTGTCGATCGTACGGAGTCGCTCCAAAACCGCATCAAATTGCGGTTGAGCTCAGTCACCGCTTGAGTCTGAGTGTTGGACATTCGCGCCAAACCATCCAGAATGACCGGCAGCCTCTTCACTTCCAATAAAGCCGCTCCCGTCGGTTGAATTTTGCGATAGAACAGAAAGCTGCCAACACCAAACAGCAGCATACCTGTTATCGAAAGGCCAATAATGTAGATGTCTTCTACATCCTCCACGGACAGTATTGCCAGGCATACTGGTCTCCACTTTCTCCATGGATCCAGGGCGTATCCGGCAGCAAATGCTCCCCACTGCCTGCTCTTTCCGTCGAAAAAATTTTGGCGATTGCATCGAGAGACCAGCCAACTAATTCCATGGTTAGTTCTTCGGATGAAAATACGGTAGGAAGCTAGGAAAAAGTTAGACAAAGACAGCACAACGACTAAGTGGCAAGCAGGGAGAGGGTGCAGGGTGGGGGCAGGAGCTGTGCGAAAAAGCATCCGCCTTCGTCGAGAGCCAAGCAGAAAGAGAAGGAGGAACCAGGAATAATGTGTGTTCCTGTGTTTTCCTCTCCTGGGCTCAATTTAAATAATAATAATAAGAATAACACCCTGACTTCAGGTCCCATAAAGTGAAGGTGTGAACGGGCTTGTGAAAGGTTGTCTCTTTAGTTGTGGTCTGTGAGTGACAGGCGTCCAATTCAGGGTGCACTCGGAGAGGATTGGTTCCACCTTCCAATGACCCTGAACGGGAAGAGTGGTCTTAGAAAATGGATGGAGGAATCATATCATTAATATCTTAACAAATGCTGACTGAATATAAATGCAGTAGGGGTCTGAGGTTTGCAAACCCGAGTCAATTAATGGAGCCCAGAGTTCAAAGTTAACATGTTGAAGCAAAATGTTGCTGTTCCGCTGCATGCAAATGGAGTGCGGTGCCAATCGAAGTGAAGTCAATCCCGAGTTTAAATGCTTTTAAATCCAGATTAAAAATGTTGCCTTCTTCCTGTACCTTTGATTAAGGTCTTGTCAGCATTTTAAAATCTATTTCATTGTCCGGTCTTTAGCTAGCTTTCGAAAGTTACATTTTATTTTTTTACTTTGAAATATCTTTGAATCTTCGGTAATGTGTGTAATGTGGTAATGGAAAGTTCAGGGTTTTTTTCTTGCATTCCTGTCTCATGATTGCAGTCAGTCTATGCCCCATTTTAGCCTATGTACTGTAATCTGCGAGGACACAGGCCACAAAAAAACTGTATATCTTGTTTCCTCATTTTTATCGTAACTTAGCCTGAATATGGATGTTATCTCAGTCGGCACTGTGTGCCACAGAAAGTGACAGATGCAAGGTTCAGGATTATGGGAATTGTGAGTCTGTGATCCTAAGATTTGCAATGGATCCAACAAAAGCAGAAGCCCTCATCAAGTAAATTAATGAAGTGAATAATTCAGTGAAGATCTTCCTTGACTTCAGCAAAGAAATTGTGGCGGGACACTTCCGGGACAGAGATTTTCTGCACAATTAATTCAAGGTCATGAATTCTCAAACTGGTGCTGGACTTTTATGTTGCGGACTTTTCATCACTTGTTTGCCTCATCTTACCTCCCCCTTGTCTAGTTGTCGATCTGTTTCTCTTTTGAGAGCTATTGGGAGCAAACGCCTCCATTCCCAGGCTCCCGTCCTCTTGGTACATCTCAGGCCACATTTACACGGGAACGGTTGTGTAAAAAAATAGCAGTTTTGCTTTCTTTGCATTTCTGGAAATGTATGCGCATAGAAAACAGCTCTCTGTCAGGGCACATTGGTTGAGTGACATCCATCGAGGACAGGAGGACGGATGAAAATAAAAGTTAAGACAAATTAGATGAGCCTTTTGGTTGTGCAACCACAGTCTTCTCATCTGTATCCTTTCTGTATTCAGTTTCCTGCCAGTCCGGAAGTCCCTTCGACTATCTACGGCCCCCAGCCAGCCTCAGTAGGTCTGTAGTTGTTCGGGAATGGCTAAAGTGCTTGTCGAGAGCTTGTGGGTCCGTCTCCAGTCAATGAGAGCCATTCTCCCATAGGATTGTCATGTTTCTTTAGGCTTCTTGTTATGCTGCCGTGCAAGCTGAAGAGCCCCTCAGGTCATACTGGTGTTTCTGTCGGTCATCATCTTTCTCAAATGCTCATTCCCCCCACAAGTCCACCGTTTTGTGATGTGCACCACCTAGTCCTCAGCACGTGCAACTGCTCTTCTAAAACTATTGCTGGGAGGCTGTTATGGACAGCCCACTGACTCAGCATTTCACGCCAATGAGGGTGATGAGGGGTGTTTCAAACATCGCATTTCATCAGGTACCTTTGTTTGTTTGCCCCCTCTGGTCTGGGAACTATCCTCAAAATTGTATAATGATTGGGTCTACGGTAAATGGATTAAGGACATTTTAATGTAAGCCCCAAGCTTGCCAGAGAAAATAAATGATGATGTGTGTGTTTTGTTCGATGATGGTGTTTTTCAAATGACCTTGCTCAATTTTGGGGAGGGCATCTCTCAGTCCCCCAAGCCTGTGTACCAGGATTGATGATTTTCAAAATACGTAGTAAAAGGAACTATTACATAACTGTTTACTGTAAGCAAGTTCGCTTAAAACTCGCCATGATGTAGAGTATGTCTATAGTGTGAATGAAAACAGAGGTGATATAAATGATATAAATGTTTATTTTTCCATTTCTGAGAAGCACAGTGGTTAGCATGTCTGGCACACAGCTATTGTAAGTGTCAGCGTGTTAGGTGCATGTCGATCAGAAATATCAATAATAGATTAATGGGCCTAATGAAGAGGCATTCTGCTGGGATAGAGGGGTCATATACTTCCAGAAAGGTCCGTCCACACCCTCGAATATGGAAATACTGTACTGGGGGTTTCGGATAATGTCAGGTTAAAAGCTCACATCCCGTCCGTTCTAATAATAATAATAATAATACAATTTATTTGTGGGCGCCTTTTTAGGAACTCAAGGACACCTTACAACAAGCAGTTAAAATCCCTCTCAATACAGTTAATAAAGCCAAACCTGTCATGTTTTGCATGGGCGGTAGTTGGAGGATCCCAAAAAGCAGGGAGGCAGGGAGGAGCAGGGTGGATTGACCAAAATGTATTTCAGAAAAATGCAAAAAGGAATACACTGGAGAAACTAAAAAAGAGTAACTCAAATAAGGTCCAGCAAAATCACAAGAAATCAAAGTAGCAAAAAAACCTAAGACAGAAAACAAAACATGACACGTGCACACAGCAACAAACAAACAAACAAACCAATGACAGAATGACCAACAGGTGTGCAGCTGCAGGCAGAGCCCTACAGTGCCTCCTGTTGTCCACAAACAGAACCATGACAAAACCGGCGGCACTGACGTTTAGCTTAGCGGGTACTGCTCTGTGCTTCCAGCTGGTGTCGCAAGTTCCATCCCCAAATTGGATAGTAGTTGCAAGTAATAAGAGTTAAGTTGAAAAAAAATCAACTTATGTTGGGAAACAAACGCTTATGCACGCGCCCCCTTCGTTGACCCCCCAAAGTTTTAAGGGTATTGAAAATTTCATTCACCCTGGCCATCTAATGTCCCTTGCATGTCCCTGGGCAGAAGCAAATACACATTTTTGCCAAATAAGCAGCCAGTTGCAGAGTAATACGTCCTGCAGTATGTGTAATTGGCAGGAAAGCATTTTTCGCCTTTCTCAACCCATAACCTGGTCATGGTTTGTGTTCCCTTATCGCCAAACATGCTTTATTAATAATGATGATGTGGTCCGAATTGCCCTGAGGTTTTTAAATACATTGGGTGGAGATCTGAGAAAACATCAGGCAATGTTGGCCAATTCCAACAGTATGCATGTGTTTGAGCTTTGCTTGATGTTTCTCCATCTCTGACCTTGTGAATCCCATCATAGTGTGGACAGGCAGCTCATCACAACTGACATGAGTCCTGTTTCTATTTCGGCAGGCTACAATGATGAAATTATTCCTGCTTTCAAAATAGTGATAATGTATTTAGGCACCGTCAAACAATCAGGCATTAAACATTGTTTTTAAAGTATAGTTTTGAGATAGAAAAACCTGGCCTCCATGTGAGTGCTACTGTTCATTATGTCCTAAATGGCGGTTAGAGGCAGGTTAGTTGCTCAACATAAATGAGTACTGTATACCCAAAGTAATTTCGACAATAAGCATATATTTCCTTTCGCCAATCCATCCTTACTGTTTTTCCTCATTAAAGTCACGGGTGATTTGGAGCCTATCCCGGTTGACCTTGGTCAAGAGGTAGGGTAGGTCACTGTCGTGAACAGCGGAAGGGAGAGGGCCCAAACGCAACAGTTTACAGTGGAACAAAAGGTTAAAAAAAACAATAATAGTAAATAATAAATAAAATAAAATAAAAACACTGTTCAGCAACAGGTTTTGTTTGGTACACAATCAGCGAAGGCAACCGTATCAAAAACGTGAGGCAAAGAGACAAGCTCAAAAAACAATCAGGGTCAAGGCTTAGGAGAGTCAGTGACATGTAGAGGAGTGCTGGAACGTGGTGGTGAGGTACAACGAATTGGTGACAAGGAGGAATGAGAACCAAGCTTACATTCTGCACAAGAGGCAAGAAGGGATTACGAGACACAGCTGAAGGACGGCACAGTCAAGAGCAGGTGAACACTGCAGGGGAAGATGCAGGACACACACACACACACACACACACACACACACACACACACGGAGCATTAAAACCTAAGGACTATTTTTATTTTCCATGGAACAAGGACTTTAAAACTGCCACAGTTGAATTTATTCCAAACGATAAATGTTTTTTTTCTTTGTTTTTTTTTAATATTCATTGAAAGAGATATTCATTGTTGACCAAATGACTGGACACAAAATGTGATAATTGAAAGACTTTTCCTCCTTGTGTTTACAGAGAAATTTAAAAAAATAAAGCAGATCCCTAGTGACTCATTTCAGGAAAATACACCAATTTTCTACGTTAAAGTTACCTACAATAAGCATGTTTTTGTCAAGTTTACACCCGATCCACCAAGGAAACGTTATTTGACTTTATTAATTAAAGGCAAGCAGCCCGGTGATCCAGTGGTTAGCGCGTCGACCTCACGGTGCAGAGATTCAATTCCAGCTCTGGCCTTCCTGTGTGGATGTTCTCCCCGTGCCTGCGTGGGTTTTCTCCGGGTATTCTGGTTTCCTCCCACATTCCAAAAACATGCATGGCAGGCTGATTGAACACTCCAAATTGTCCCTCGGTGTGAGTATGAGCGCGGCTGGTTGTTTGTCTCTGTGTGCCCTGCGATTGGTTGGCAACTGGTTCAGGGTGTCCCCGGCCTACTGCCCAAAGACAGCTGGGATAGGCTCCAGCACCCCCTGCGACCTTTGTGAGGATAAAGCGGATCGGAAAATGAATGATTGAATGAATAATTAAAGGCAACCATTACTAACGAGGATGCTTGCAGTGGATGGTGGGGAAACACAACATATCAGCCTTTTGCTATTGCTCAAAGAACTCACACAACCCAAAGTGCAACCGGGCCACTATAAATGCAAATGACATTAAAGGAGACAAATATGCCATCCCTTACGCCTTCTCATTCTAAAATGACTTGACATTGAGTCTTTGCATTGAAACACGACAGCCCCAGGTACTTTTGTAGGATTTTCAAGATCTACGGTAGCGAGTATTGACCTTTTTGTCAAAGCGGTTCAGCATCTGAAGGGTGGAAACTCACGCGAATGTACGCAGGCAATGTGTATCCGGGCATGTAATAAACTAGGACAATGCAGAGATGAGGCGCACTGAGAAAAACAAACACAGAGAAACAGTTCATCCATATTTGGGTCACAGATATACCCTCAAAAAGCCTTTGAACCCTGATCTCACACCAATCCATGTCTCCCTCAGATGTGTTGTCTTCATGACTCCTTCCTAATGAACGTGGCAACCATTTATGAATTCCCCTTGCTTGTTTTCTTCCCTTAACGAGCTTCAATCAGCTACCAGGGCACTTTGAAGTGGCAACAGAATTTAAATATTACACGTGTGAAACCAAACCAAACAGGTAAGAGGCTGGTGGCTACCAGGAAGGCAAACAAAGAAAGAAATTAAGGCCAAACCCTTGTTGAATGAGAACAGAGAGAAATACTTTTTGCAAATATTTTCCAACCTATGTTGGCTGAAGGGAAACAGGGGGACCAAGACAAACAAATAAAATACTGTTGACAAGAAAGGAACATTGTCATTAATGTTTTGTGTTTTTTGTTATTGTAAAGTGTCCTTGGGTGTCTTGAAAGGCGCTTATAAATAAATAAAATGTATTATTATTATTATTTGTCACTTTGTGTTTGTTGTTACGTCGTGTGGAAATGATGTGGACTTTTTTCAGCATTTTTTGGCCACGACATTCATCAAGGAGGAGACTCTGTGCTCGGTGGTTGCGCCTTCTCGGCAGCATGGGTATACCAGCACTGTTTTTGACTGGGAGGAATGTCGGCGCCATTTGACTGTCGTTGCTGGACAGTCCCGGGGCGCTTGTGTCTTGCGCCTGGAATGGGCAGCATTTTTCACAGCCCCGCTTTGTTCAGCGGAGAGATCGGTGCTGTTGAACGGTCTGCGTCTGGATGGATGTAAGTCTTGAGGAGCCGACGATGAGAAGAAAGGAGCGTTAGCGCGGAGCGCCGATGCGGATTTGGAACTGGGAGTCGCGGCTTGGAGTTTGAAGCGGATTACGTGGGACAGGAGAAGTGAACGAATCTCTTTTCGTCAATGGACGCTACAGCTTCGTGTTTGCTTTCAAAACTTAGCTTGTAGCAGACGTGTGCACATTTTCAGCATGGCGTCTCTGATCCACTGGTGAAAGGACACTTTGATCCTCTCCTCTTTCATCTATAACTGCTTCAGACAACAAAGTGTATGCAGAAAGGTGGTGAAGATTGCAAGACTGTCTGTGTCCTATGTGTTGTGTTGTGTTATTTTTGTTATTTTGACTTCAAAATGGCACCGCGAGAGTGGCTGCCTTTCCAGCAGCTCCTATATTTTGTTGTTCTACTTCTTCCTTTGATAACTTTGCTGCTGTGAATTGGGAATTTCTCCATTGCGAGACTAATAAAGGTTTTCTTATCTTATCTTATCTTATTTAACCCGCAGCGATTCTCAAATGGTGGATCGTGACCAAAAAGTGGGTCGTGACGTGTTTTCAATGAGTTTCCGGACTAGGACTGCGAAAAAAAAAAAAGACCATGCTTCAAGGTGCTTATCTTACCTGCAGCTTTTGATTAGGTGAGAGAGGTGGTGGGTTAAACCACAGCTCATACATTGAAGACTAGGCCTGTGTCAAATGACACTGTTAAGTCGGTGAATTGAAGACCTGTTGAATGACATCCAACAACAGGCCACATCTTCTGTTTCAGCTCGTGATCATTTTGCATTGTAAATCGACATATTTACAGACATCACAAACCATGCTGTTTTAAGCTAACTGTACGTCAGAAGGTTGAGAAGATTTGGAAAAAAAAACTATGGAAACCCGCTCACATTTAAAGACAAGTTAAAGAGTTTTTAGTCACGGCCCAGGCTAATACTGACATTTATCAGAGGGGGGCACATTTACAAGACTACAGCGAGCTTTTTTCCCCCATCATGGTCAGTCACCTTTTCGCCGGTGTTGCCTATTCGTCCATGCCGCGCTCATGATTGTTTGCAAAGTTTCCTGTTTACGGTTTTGTTCGAAGTCATCTATTGGTAGTTGGTTGTGCCATGTCACCGCAAAGCCTGAAAGACTTTTGATGGTGTTGTAAGGTCAACAATAGGAAAAGACTGATGAAAAACAGCTGCGATCTTACACTAAATCTACACTTTACTCATCGTTTAGTGACTAAACGATCGAGATGATGGGAGCATGCTGTGACTCCGGTAAAAATATAAAACCTCCTTCTGACTCTCACTTTTTAGTCTGACATTGTGAAATTCGTTCGGTGTAAGACCACACTAAAAAAAACGGTGCGTTGAATTTACTCCATTTTATCCTGTCAGGTTTTTGCACACGTCTGGATTTAGATATAGCTTTTAAGTATGGTAGATGTATAGTCGACTTATCTGGATCCACATCCTTTTCTTTTGTGCAGCCGCTTAACGATATAGAATGGAGTCAATTCAACACACCATTTGTTTTTGTTTTTTTCAGTGCAGTATTACTCATGTATGTAAAACATGTGGGACGGAGACTTACAAGAACAATTTCTCTGTCAACGACATCTTCAGCTCAGGGGATCTGTGGGCCTATTTGAGTCGCACATGCACAGCAGTATCGCAACTGATGGTTTTGCCTCCATAAGAGGAAAATACGGTACTTTATGGAACATTAAAATAAGTCATCCAAGTGGTAGACTTAATGAAACAAAGCCAAAATAGCACCCAATGTGTTCAAAAACAATGTCAAGATCTCAAATGGTGGCATTTTCCTTGATTTGGGTGATTACGAGTGATGGTGGGTCGGACTCCCGAAGACGATTGAGATCCACCGCCCTAGAGTGAAAAGGACAGACAGGTTTGGAAACGAGAAACAGGGAGCAAAAGCAAATGTAAGAAGAAAAGAATAGACGAGAGTGGAAAAGGTGCAGAGAGGGAGAGGGGAAAGGAGCTGCCAAAACAATTTCTGGTATATACAGAAAAAAGGAAATGCTCGCGGCAGTC
This sequence comes from Hippocampus guttulatus, assembly GCF_054856545.1. Lineage (NCBI taxonomy): Eukaryota > Metazoa > Chordata > Actinopteri > Syngnathiformes > Syngnathidae > Hippocampus > Hippocampus guttulatus. Next base: position 33,950,173 of record NC_141262.1, on the reverse strand, counting down.
AAAGAAACAAACATGGCAAAAAGTAAAAACGGATACTCAGTGCTCAAGCACAAGTCCACACATGCACAGTTTACAGGCTCGAGGACACCTAATCTCACTGGGGTAAGGGTTAAGGGAAAAAGCGCGCATAAAATGTCTGTATATTTTCACAGCGCACGTAGAGGTGGGTGGAGGTGAGCTCAGGTAGATAAGAGATGATGGGAGATGAATGATGGAGGCGGAGAAGAAGGAAAAGAGCGAGAGAGAGAGAGACCTGATCTGTTGCTGGCACGCCACACTCAGCCTTATCAGCCATGACGAATTGAGAAAAGACTTTTATCTTCCCTGTTCATATTTGAAACGCTTCACTGTTTCCATCGTCGAACAATATGAGCGTACGATATGAATCATCACCCAGCGAAGAGCATTCAAACACATTTAATTACCAGTAATAAAATATTGAAGAAACGTATCCCCCAGCCGCCCCTCACCCCATCACTTGTCTTCTCTGAGGGGAAGCCGGATTTCAAAGTCAGAGACAAAAAACCCTATGGCACGCATGTCACCCAAGATCTGGATCAAACTGTCTGTAACTGAGTTTCAATCACATACATTGAAGTTGGACATATTACCAGTATGTAATAGCATTACTACTTCTCAGCAGATTCAAGGTCGAGCGAAGAAAAAAATTGGGGCTCATTCAGTACTCTGATACTGGTCTTTGAAACACAGCTAAGCCTTTTTGCTCGTAAATAGTTGTGTCAATATTGCTGCATTTATTAGGATATTGTGTGTGTACACCATCTATCTATCTATCTGTACGCCTGTCTTGCCTGCTAGCTAGCTAGCTGTTAATATGCCTGCTTATGATTTTGTTTCACATTTTTATTTCCTGATTGCAACATCCAGTTCGTATAGATCCATCTTACAACAGCAGCAGATCAAAACAACAATTTATTACTTTATACAAAGTCATTCTTTTCTGATCCACTTATCCTCGCAAGGGTGTGCTGGAGCCTACCCCACAGAGACGAACAACCATCCGCGCTCACAATCAGGGGATCTTTAGAGTGTTCAGTCAACCTACCATACATGTTTTTGGAATGTGGGAGGAAACTGAAGGACCCAGAGAAAATCCATGCAGGCACGCGGAGAACATGCAAACTCCACACAGGAAGGCCGGAGCCGAAATTGAACCCTGCACCTCTGCACTGTGAGGCCGATGTGTTAACCAGTCGATCACCGGGCCGCCCCATGGAAGAACATATCATTTTGAATTCTCTGCATTATCTTTATTCAGAGTCATGTTGAAAAGTTTCCAAATAATAACCCGTGAAACCGGGATCGATTTTTTTTTTCCAGTATAGGAGGACATTATTTATTTTTCTCCCTTGAGCTAAAAGAAGGCAAACTTGAGTGAAAATCTAAAACCGGCTTCGTCTCAGGGAGTAGCTCGAAAAGGCCTGCAGAGTTGTCTGTTTGCATGGTGTGTTTTACTTTCAATACAAAGAAATAGCTGGGGTGAGGATCGGATGGATGCCATTTTTTTTCTCTGACTGCAGATGCGATGAGTTGTACATTACATATTTATATTTTAGGGTCGAAATGTTTCATGTACAACACTTTCACAGATTTCTTCCCGTGGTAGGAAGTGGATTTTGCTGGAAACAAAAACTTGACATGAAAGAAAAAAATTGTAGCTTCTAAAGTCATAAAAGTTTGGCCTTTTTCTGTACCGAGCATACATGGAGACAACTGCTCTCCTTTTGCACTTTGATATACTTGTTACTGAGAATTTTTCCCGGGGATTCCTAGAAATCAACTCATTAGCACCGAAGAGGGAGATTCATTCTGAAGTCGATCGTGACGTCAGGAGGGCGAGTGCTGCACATGAAGATAAGCTTAGGTGAATTAAGCGGAACACTTCCTAGGCAAGATGTTAACATGGAAAGAAAGTTGTGTAAATGCGGAGAGAGCCGCTCTTGGGTCAAAGTGCTGAGTCATGTGCTGCTTCTTAGTAAGATTCGGGCTGTTGGGTTCAGCTTTTATTCATCGGATTAGGTTCGAACCAAGGTGATTCCTAATTACATTTGATTCGATGCTGCAAGTCACACAGTAACAACATAGGCTGTAATCGAATGGAGGTGGGAGGGGGAAGGATGAGCAAATAGCTTTGTGGCATGTGTTGCGTTCTGTCCTTTTCTCAGGTAATTTCTAGATGGGGAAATGCAATTTATTTAAATTCCTATTACCTGCTCCAGATTAATTGCTAATGTGTCCTGTTATGTTTTCTATAGCCCTGCGGGTTATGCCCCATGTGTAAGACAGCCCTCACGGTTTATCATGCCTTTAACATCCTGCAATTTAGCAAGATTGCATCACAGCGGTGTGCGCTAATTAATTGAGCCGGCAACTCATCACGCTTCGTCTATGCTGCTGCTCTTTTCTGCATATTTATCAGACTGCAGATAGGTGTTGCTGTGTTAGTCGCTCTCATTAGAAATGAGAAAGATGCAACAATATGAGCAAAACACTCCAAAGTCAGCAAAAAGAAGGAACAAGTCATGCACACAGCATCCTGGCTTGAACTACTAACAACCCATTTGTCCAGACTTGAAAGATAACAAATTGCAAGACAAGAGGGGTTTGTCAGCTTCATTCTTTTTAAACACGAATTCCTTCTTTCATTTGGCGTCTGACTGATTTGACTAAAAACATATTGCCTTGTCACTTAAACAGGACTGTAGGTTTTAGTTGTGAATGTTTCCATCTTTTGAAGTATTTATTCCACATCATTTCATGCTCTTTTTAAGATTGTGACCATCCGTTTGAATATGGCACACTTTTTTAAAGAATGTATTTATTTTTTTAACCTTCAGATTTTTTTTGCATTACTTTTTCTACTTTAACCTCGCCATAATGCCGAGCAGCTCTACTACTTTCTCGATGAACGCGCTTGCCTTCTGTGATGTCAGCCGTGCAGTCAAAATGAAACCATGTGGACCCTGACTGCCGATGCAACTTTGGAGACTGTTCCAATTTTTTTTTTCCAAACCTGATTGCCAAGAACAGGAATACGCAACGGCCACATGCGGCCCATGCATTTCTAAAAATTATCTGAATCAGAATCAGAATAACACCCTTTACCACCAGATGGCAGACATCGCTGATAAGCGCTCCCACTGGGTCTTCTCTGTCAGAGATGAAGAGAGGGCACATGACAGCAAAAAGCAGCGCTAAAACATTTGATAAAAACAAAAGAAAAAAATGCTGTCTTGCTGGTAAAATAGGAAGCATATTATACATCCACCGAATTCAAGGGCAAGCCTATGTACCTAGTTCGCCCAAGATGTCATCAGCCATGAAAAATATTTACCCAAGTAACCACAATAACACTTCATCAAATGTGAGAAGTGTGTGTGTGTGTGTGTGTGTGTGTGTGTGTATATATATATATATATATATATATATATATATATATATATATATATATAGAGTCCAGTGGTTAGCACGTCGGCTTCACAGTGCAGAGGTACCGGGTTCGATTCCAGCTCCGGCCTCCCTGTGTGGAGTTTGCATGTTCTCCCCGGGCCTGCGTGGGTTTTCTCCGGGTGCTCCGGTTTCCTCCCACATTCCAAAAACATGCATGTCTGGCTGATTGGACGCTCTAAATTGTCCCTAGGTGTGAGTGTGGGCGTGGATGGTTGTTCGTCTCTGTGTGCCCTGCGATTGGCTGGCAACTGATTCAGGGTGTCCCCCGCCTACTGCCCGGAGACGGCTGGGATAGGCTCCAGCACCCCCCGCGACCCTAGTGAGGATCAAGCGGTTCGGAAAATGGATGGATGGATATATATATATATATATATATACATATATGATATATATATTTTTTTTTAAATACCGGACCACTACCACACAAGAGGCTGCACTCAATGCATGTTATGGTGTTGTGCTTGAGCTTACTAAATTGAAAAAACCCTTGTGGCATGGTAAATTTGCTAAGAGGTATGCTAAGGAAATGGCCGCAGCTTTTGGTGACAATAATCTGGTTAAAGACCATGTGTTGTCTTTGTCTTATTACTGACTCGAAGGGTTTTTTTTTTTAACATTGACTGTTTATGTGGAGGGAAAATTGAACAAGTTACGCATGACTGCAAGTACTTCTCCCTGGCCATGTATGAAAGTACAGATGTGATGGATATCAGCCAGCTGCTGATATTCACAAGAACCGTTGACAATTCGTTTCAAGTGTTTGAGGAAGTAGGCCTACTAAATAACCTGGATATATTGGACGTTGTTAATAGCATTGCAAACACACACGGTTGCTTGGTCAAGTGGCTTTTTGTTATGAATGGCGCACCTGCTTCGCAGAAAGCAGAATGAACTCCCCGATACTGTGCTGCATCATGCAGATGACTGAGCAGGCCTATTTTTTGGGGGGTTTTGAATGGCATGCAGGACAAACATAGTATGGTCTTAAACTATTTGAGAATGGAGGAAAGAGAGTCTTGGAACTCTGAGGTGGTCTGTCTTTTTTCTGGTGGTTAGAAATATGCTCTGTGGTAGGGCCCCAGGGATGGATACGATCTGCCTGGACATCCTAAAGGCTCCGGATGTTGTGTGTCTGTTATCAATGGGTGGATGGATGTCTTGTTAGGCCTCTGATGAGCCAATTGTGTGGCCATGCAGTGAAAGTGGCTCTTGTTTTTCTTTATTTAAAAAATCATATTGATTTGTGTTTGCCACAGGATCTGAAGGCTAAACAAAGTTTTGTGCGACTGCAAGCAGTATCTATTGGATGATACATTGTGTTTTTTGTCGTAAAGTATGAAGCAACTGTATTGCTGTCAACAGCTTTCTATGTTAATCCGTTATAGCACAATTTTTAGACAACAAATTGGCCAATTATAGGGTGCCGTGTCCATCTGTTATAGGTATACTGTTATTCCTTTGTGAACTTGCGCCCTACATCATTTTTTTTTTTTATCCCGGCCATTTATCCTGGTAGCCATTTCCAGATCTTTCATTGTTATCGGTATCGCAATTCTAGGCATTTCTGTCTCGCTTCCTGGAAACCGCAAAAGAATGTCTACTCTAATTCCCATTTATCTCAGCCACTGGAAGCATGTGCATGCCAACACAATGAGCAGTACATGAAAAGAAGGTACTTCAGAAAGAAAGAAGAGGGCGGCGGCAGAATGTTATTATGTGAATGAATGAATGTTTACTTTGAACACAAAGACAGAAAAACAAAAAATATAAAAATAACAATACAGATAAATACGACAACAAACAAGCAAAAACAGACAAAGCATACCTAACAAAAGTTGATTATGAATGAATGTGAGCAGTATGTTAAATTGGTAAACGTCTGTAATTCTGTTTGATGTTTTTGTTCTAATCTGACTCTCAGATCAGATGGAAGAAATGTCCCTTTTCTTCCAATACCATGAGTTGGTGTGTGTGTGTGTGTGTGTGTGCGCGCGTGCGCGTGCGTGCACGCGCATCTTCTTTTAAAGTGCAGCTGAATGTAGCTGTTATTTGGTGGTGATAAAATTTGTATCATGCTTTCAATAAAAGAAACATTGGGAGAAAATAAAAGAAAATGAGTCACGGGGGGGTAAAGGAATAAGTAAGAGGACAGACAAAGCATTGAGGGGGAACGGGATTAAAAGAGAAAAAAGAGCAATGTAGATACAAAAGAAAGAGAGGGGCATAAGCCAGTGTGTAATGCATAATGCAGAAGTCTGATTTCCAGGCTGAACTTTGCCAGGAGTGATTCCCATGGAGACCACCAACCGAGCATCATGCGCACATACAAACAGAAACATATGCAGCATTGCAGCTGAATTTCAAAAGGTTTTTTTCATGTTCACTGCTAATGGCCAGTACTTTAGATTAATTCATAAATGGTATAGCTGTCTTTTTTTCAATTGCAGTGAGAGAAAAACACACACTTTTGGCATGTATTGAATGTGTTCATATTAAAGCAAAGGTACTACTGACAAGCTAAGTTACTGGGTGCCCATCATCTCTGAAACTTCTATTTTGTGTGTGTGTTCGTCCGTGCAGGTTTTTCAGGGGTAAAAAAAGATGAAACCCCCAACACCCTCATATGTACTCTGGGGTCATAAGTGTCAGCCCCACTAAACTGATCCTAGAATGGCCGCTGGTCCACATTCTCTGGTCAATTTCCTGTCCATTTCTGCCAAGGTGGCAATTTGGATTGCCTGCAAAGAACTGTATTAATAACTGCAGCAGTCTGCACCAGCTTCCCATTCTGATGGACTTTTTGAAGGCTTAGCTGAGAGTCGAGCACACCCACGACACAATGACTGGAAATTTGAAATCGCTTCACTCCACAGCCACACAGTTGGGGGAGTTCCGTGATTTGTGGGCAGGCATGCCACACAAATTGTGATTGTGATCTGATCCATGAACAGTTTTTCAGCTGGGAATTTATTATTGTTTGGAGTCACATTAACTTGAATTAGTGACATTTGGGGTTTTCACTTGAATAAATGCACCTTCAAAATCACACCTGTGCGAACCCACACAAGAACGCTCTGGAGAGCTTGGGGGAAAATCCTCTTCTTGACTTCATGGTTTCAACATGTCAAATTTTGCAAAAGCTTAAAAATACAATTTTATCTCCATTCATGTGTTTAATCATTACCATGAACTTCGAGGTTCACTTGCTTCTTACATGTTTTGAAAGGCCCGCCCACATGTCGTCCAAATTGGAAACTGGTGTTGGGCTTCGGTGGGGTTTTTTTTAAAGTGTGAGCAATTATCACACGTTGTGCTATCAACGGTTGCATATATGTTTAGCAAAGCATCCACACACCTTCGGAATTGATAGTATATTTATATTTACTTGAAAAAACAAAAACACCTCAGCCCAGGGCCAATGTTTTTGAAAATAAAACAGATTGAAATTCACCACACTTTGTGAGTAGAGTGAGATAGGTAGAAAAAGACAGATCATCTGGCGACACTCCCGTTGAATGATCTCGAGCGCATTGTAAATCACTTGGCCCGGTGACATTACTTTTTGTTCAAGACATGATTGAAATCAGTCTCCGCTTGATCATTGGCACCAACCATTGGCACTTATCAACTAAAGAACCAGAACAACTACACTAGCCATCATTTGGGCAAAGGTTTAAGTCTTCAATTTGACACATACATCAAATACTGCACAATACCAAGGGAATTGGTTAAAAATTGTCAGGTTTGGACCAAACCAAATAATATTTTTGGATTCCAAAAATGCAGGCTCAGACCCAAAGTGCGAAAACAAAATATTTATTAAAGTCAAATCGCTGGTCACCAGGTGCCAGGAAAACATGAAAATAATGCTCAAGAGCAACAATTGAATGACAAAAATACTTCCACTCAAGGATCTGTGAACAAAACGAGAGTATCGAGAGGTCTAAAAAATAACACTTGAAGCACAACAGCGAGTGAGCATAATAATCCGACAGTGACCAGGCAGTTTGGCAGTCCTGAAATACGTGGCTCAGTGAAATGTGCAGCAGGTGAGCATGCTGAAGGGGAAGCCCGACCTGCTGGGGACACAAAACCAGAATCATGACAAAAATGAATTCATGAGGGTTTTTAAAACAGGCAAGGAACCATTTTCTTTAACTTTCACATCCATTCACAGGCTATTCCAGAAAAGTGGATCTTAGCATGAGAAGTTCCCCCGCGAAACTCGGAACAGACAATAATATTATTGATTTGATAACCAAACCACTTGGATTCTAAATATGTTGACAGATATGACATCATCCTGTACCGACACGTTTCTTCTTCTGGTCATGCGACGTCTGAAGATCACTGCTCACTTTCTATCAAGCAACTGTGTAGGAGTAACAGGAAACATTTGTATTTAAAATGAGGGCTCGCATCTGAGTCGATAGTTTTTTCATTTTGTTGTGCCGTGATCGTTTGAAGACTGATGTTTGTCAGCTTGCCTGATAAAAACCTCACCCTGAAGAAAAGCTTTTGAAATTTCATTTTGAACCATAGCCTTCAGTTATGAACAAGCAGACGTTAGTGGAGTAGTTTATTGCTGCGCAACAGTCAATAGCAGGCAAAAGGGGTTTGCTTTCCTTTCTGCAAAATGCATAGGCTATGAAAAACACCTTCCACTCTTTTCTACAGTAACAATAAACAGAATCTAAATTGAGCTGATATACGGCATACATTTTGTTCTTCTACTTCTCCCTTTCATAATTTTGCTGCTGTAAATTCGGGATTTCTCCACTGTGAGACAAATCAAGGTTTTCTTATCTTATCTTACATCAGTATTTAATGGAGTCATGCTTTTGGGACCATACATGGAGAGAACCCTCACTCAAGAAAAGTGTTGCCAGACGATTTAATCGTCTTCCGAGATGTATTTCTTTCTACCCATCTCTGACTCTGCCAACAATGCGCGAGGAATCCCCATCTGCGGTTTTGAGCGCGTTGGCCCTCACCTTAGGCCAGTGGTGGGCAAACTACGGCCCGCGGGCCGAATCCCGCCCGTTGGTCTTTTTAATCCGGCCCGCCGAAGGTTGGTCCACAATTAAGGTTCGATGTGAATGATTGCATTCATTTCAATTGGACTTGTAATGACAGGCATTTCACCGCCAGGTGGTGCATTGACTTGAAGTTGCAGAACACGGGGGGGCGGGGCAATCTTTTCAACCACCTAGTACCTCTGTATCGCTCTACTTCTACTGGTCTGATCACAACCCATCTGCAGCGATGCACAGGCTAAAATAGGTCATCAACAACACTTTTGTCATTTAAAAAAAAGTATATTAATACCGTACTTTCATGCTTTTGTTCTGTTGATGTTTGATATGGACTGTCAACAAATGCCGTTTTTTTTTTTTAATGTACCATAGCTCGTGCTGACCTGGCCATTCTGTCAAATTTTAAAAGTCAATGCGGCCCCCGAGCCAAAAAGTTTGCCCACCCCTGCCTTAGGCGCTGTTATAGAATACTTTAGTCAGGTGTGTGGATGCTTTGTTCACACAACCTTTGGGAAGTACAAACTTGCTCAGATATCAGAGAATAAAGTTTAAAGCAATGACAGATGTCCAGTAATATCCACCAAATAAATGCATGTCCTTAAAATTTGCCCCACGATCGCGCAACATGGCACAATGTGCAGATGGGTGTGCAAAATGTAGGCAGAACATGTTAATTGATTAATTCTGCAAGACGTGAACCAATCTTGTGCTATTTGTACATCTATCAATGAACAAGGGGGGGTGGAGCTTATATGGAACCACGAGCTGTTTTCACTGAGGTAAATAATAAACAAGCACAAGAAGCGCTGTCTCAACTGTGTTGTTTGTATCCCTGATTTAGAGGTATTCCCAACTTCCCAGATGCTTTAAGATACAACGGTAGAATAAATCGCAGTGGAGTGCTAATGAGAACAGGAGAACCATCCCAAATAGATGAATAATGATAATGTGCCTCAGCCACAGGCCTAAAATCCAAATTGTCTGAGGAATAAATCTATGTGGAAGGCAGAGAGTTAGTCTATTTCAGTACTGACAATCTTTGAGTCTTTAGACTCTCTTCGAGACACTAAAATAGTTTCCCTTCATGCTTGCATTACACCATTATCCCTAATGGGAGATGTGGTTGGAGGCAGAGCTTGCCATACAATCCACCCAAAATAAAGTCGTGAGACATGTGAAAACACATCAAAACACGTCGCTTAAATTGTGTAAGTTATTTCTTTCTGATCATGTATTGAATCAAAGGAATATTTAGGGTCTAATTACATTCATGGTCTTCCATTGTAGGGTAGGTTGGAAGTGGTGGTCATTTTATGAATTCATATATGATCCTTCAATGGTGTTAATTTCTATGCCTAATATCTTAAAATATGTGCACTCTTTTTAGCATAGTCCTTTCATTTTATTTGGGTTGAATTTCACCTCAGGCCTCCCTGTGTGCAGTTTGCATGTTCTCCCCAGGCCTGCGTGGATTTTCTCCGGGTACTCCGGTTTCCTCCCACATTCCAAAAACATGCATTGCAGGCTGATTGAACACTCCAAATTGTCCCTACATGTGAGTGTGGGCGTGGATGGCTGTTTGTCTCTGTGTGCCCTGCGATTGGCTGGCAACCGGTTCAGGGTGGCCCCCGCCTAGTGCCCGAAGACAGCTGGGGTAGGCTCCAGCAAACGTCCCCACAACCCTTGTGAGCATAAAGCGAAAATGAAAAAAACAAATGAACAAATGATAAGAAAATAATTTGGGGGGGAATTCTGTCCCTCTACTTTTTGGTTCCAAGTTAAAGCTAATATTTTATTTCAGGTAGTCAAATTTAAAATAAAGGGCGGCCCGGTAGTCCAGTGGTTAGCACGTCGACTTCACAGTGCAGAGGTACCGGGTTCAATTCCAGCTCCGGCCTCCCTGTGTGGAGTTTGCATGTTCTCCCCGGGCCTGCGTGGGTTTTCTCCGGGTACTCCGGTTTCCTCCCACATTCCAAAAACATGCATGGCAGGCTGATTGAACGCTCTAAATTGTCCCTAGGTGTGAATGTGAGCGTGGATGGTTGTTCGTCTCTGTGTGCCCTGCGATTGGCTGGCAACCAATTCAGGGTGTCCCCCGCCTACTGCCCGAAGACAGCTGGGATAGGCTCCAGCACCCCCCGCGACCCTAGTGAGGATCAAGCGGTTCGGAAAATGGATGGATGAAATTTAAAATAAATCAAGCGATTGAGAGGCTGACTTTAGGAGCAAAATACTCTCATTGAAAAGGTTTTTCAAAGGGGGTTATTATGTCATTTTATCACAAATCAGGACTTTATTGGTTCATCAACACTCCATTTAAAAAAAAAAAAAGCACATGCAGTTATTAAATCTCAAGAGCTCTCAAATTTTGGAGGTGCTTGGATTTACTTTACCATGCCCATCTGCTACTCTTCCAAATAATGAAAGTGTACCAATAGCATCAAATGGAATTTTCCTAAATAAATAGGAAGTGATAAAATATTCAGAATTCAAAAATCCACCAGGTCTTGAATGGAAATGAGCACTGGTAAAGAAACTCTCATGTTATTTAATGGCACAGAATATACAGAAATGGTCATTGTGTTTTGCTGTGATACACTCGTTTCCTCTGCAAAGGTTTATTTTTGTTTTCCGAGCAATGTGCATTGCAGGGGCAAATTCAAATAAAAAGTGTGAAATGAATATTTACGAGGCATTTTTAATCTAGCCACTGCATGCTTATTTATCAGTACTAATAAGATGGCATGACACTGAAGCAAGTCAATACAACCGTACTTTATACTCACTATGGAACATTAATTCTGAAGAAGAATGGTATACTGAATTCATATCAACAATTTATTGTCCTTGGGAAAGTGTACATGTTGCTACAAAACAACATAAAAGCTTGCTAAACAACTTAAGTATTCACCATGTGTCATGCAACATCCTTCCCGAGCAGTTTTTTTTCAGGGGTGGCTAAAATATGATGTCAGTCCCCATCCTAACTTTTGCGTAAGCCAAGGGTGTCCAAATTGTTGCCTGGGGGCCATTTGCTGCCCACTGTTTGTTTAAGAGTATATAATAGTATTATAATAAAAAATATATTTAAAAAAAAAAAAGGTTTACAACTAAAGTACTTTTGAAAAAGAAATTTCATATACAGCGGAAAAGAATGTGAATCAACATTCTTTAATCCACTTAGTGCTGCATGTCAAGGTCGTTTTAGGAAATTTTAGTCTTGTTTTGTGTCGGAATGAGGGGATGTGATTCTGCTGCCACTCAGCACATGAGCGGAGATCTTCCAATAGGATGCAAGGATGCTGACCACCCAGAAATAGAGTAAATCTGTGACTTTTTGCTTTGCCAGCCAGCTGTTTTTTTTTTTTAATGAAATCGTGGTATATACAAAAACTACCAAATTGCTTTGTACAATATATCCATCCATCCATTTTCCGAACCGCTTGATCCTCACTAGGGTCGCGGGGGGTGCTGGAGCCTATCCCAGCTGTCTTCGGGCAGTAGGCGGGGGACACCCTGAATCGGTTGCCAGCCAATCGCAGAGCACACAGAGACGAACAACCATCCACGCTCACATTCACACCTAGGGACAATTTAGAGCGTTCAATCAGCCTGCCATGCATGTTTTTTTTGGAATGTGGGAGGAAACCGGAGCACCCGGAGAAAACCCACGCAGGCCCGGGGAGAACATGCAAACTCCACACAGGGAGGCCGGAGCTGGAATTGAACCCGGTACCTCTGCACTGTGAAGTCGACGTGCTAATCACTGGACTACCGGGCCGCCTTGTACAATATAATACATTTTTATTTACATAGCGCTTTCACAACAGCTGCAGCTGTAACAAAGCGGTTTACAGAACAGTTAATATAAATAACAAAATAATATAAAACAAATATTTACCTTGGCGGCCCGGTGCTCCAGTGGTTAGCGTGTTGACCTCACAGTGCAGAGGTATTGGGTTCAATTCCAGCTTCGGCCTCCCTGTTTGGAGTTTGCATGTTCTTTAATGAAGCTGCCTATGCAACATTTTTTCTAGTGACCGCCAGGCATAAAAGGTAAGAGTGAGACAAGTTGATATATACATGTCGAGGAAGACGCTATCGTCTGTCACACACTGAAAACAACCGGCCATGAGAGGACGCATTTGACCTGTGTCAAATGTCAAGGATTACCATGCCAAAAAAACTCCCGAAAGACATTGTTGTGAAAGTTGACAAGAAAGCGTCGATGGTAGAAAGCCTAATGAAGGAATAGTTGACCGAGTGTTGTGGCAAGCGAGGATTTTTTCACAGAAAAAAAATGCATTATACGACGCCGAACAGTGACTTTTATGTTTGTTTGTTTTTTAACCAGCCCTGTTAGTGCTGTTTTACTGCCGTGGTGGTGCCGTGTTACAGGCAATATTTAGAAAGAAACGTTAAGGTACATTATTAAAAAGCTTTCGGTGTAGCATCTTTCTTTGCAAATATCTAATGTTACAATGTGGGCACCTGCGGCTTATAGACAGGTGCGGCTTATGTGTGTACAAAATGTTTTTTCCATTAAAAATGTTGTGGGTGCATCTTATAATCAGGTGCGTTCTACAGTCCGCAAATTACGGTAGGTCTTAATCTTGTAATATGACAGCATGAGAAGGGTGACGTTTGCAATTAAATTCTCAGGTACTACCTCAAACTGGTTTGGTTCAGAAGTGGATAAAAAGTTCCCTTCATCATCTGGGATCACCCTCTTTAATTTATGGAGAGCTCAGTGGCTTCTGTATCATTGCATTACCAATGGCCTGGTCCCTCTTCGTGCATGAATTGGGGAATAATCAATTTTGTGAGTACGGCACGATAGACTGACTCACTAATCACGAGCCGCTTTTTCCGGAACATATTATTCCCAGAAATTCAACATCATACTTACACATTGGCTATTCTGCTTAAGTAGAAGCTAAAGCTGTGCAGAGTTAATACATCGGCTCTTTGCTCTTCCATCATCACACATAAAACGTTGGAAAATTGGCAGCATTAGGTAATGCAGGCCTAATTTATTTCTACTCACCCCTGTCCCTAGGATTGTTTGGATGCATTCTTCCTCATGCTCACTCACCCTCTCAAGTACAAACACACAAATCTGGTTCACTGCAGCAGCTGCTGGGCTTACATCTTATTCAGTGGGGTATTGATTTCACTCCTGGCATCCTGCCCTGCTCTACCCTCATTATTATGCCCACCCTGCCCAGAGTGGAAAACAGGCAACACTGCTAGATGAGAAATTGTATCTGTTAGAGACAAAAAGGAACAGATTTCTATGTTACACTCATTGCTCATTTGTTTTAACCGTACAGCAAAAAATGTATTATCCAAACCTACTGACTATGACAGCAACCATCTTGGTATCTTGACAGATCATGCTACAATGTCGTTGGATATAGAAAGCCTGCACACATTTCACGTATTTTCATCCAGAACTTAAATATTTACAAGTCACGAAATCACTGAAGAAATGGTGTTGGTTTTAAGGAACTGGCCACCTTTGAAGTCAGTCAGAAAAGAGTTGTGTATTATTTTTTATTTATTTTCTTCTTTTTTGGCTGAATTATGTTTGTATCTTGTTTCTGTTTGTCATTAAAAAGCATTCAGAAGTCATTCAATGGATTTTGTGAAAATGAAGGTCTAAAATGGCATTAAAAAGCATGAAATCTGTCACGTAGCGAGGTGGTGGTGGACCCCAAAAAGCAGGCAGGAGGAGCAGGGTGTATTTGAAGAAGTGTATTGATAAAACACATAAAACTAAATCCTAAGCAAACAAAGTCCAAAGTAGCAAACAAAAATCATGACTGAAGATAAAACTTAACAGCAACCAAAACATGACTGAAACAAACCTGATTGCAGCAAACAAACATGACAGTAGCCAAGAGCAAACAATGACCCGACACTGAGTGTTCGGGCTGTGAGTCCTTTTAAAGCCCTAATTACCTATGACCAACAGGTGTGCAGCTGCCGGGGGAGCCCTACAGTGCCACCTGTTGGTCCCTAAACCGAATCATGACAGTACCCCTCCCTCAAGGGACGGATCCCAGACGTCCCAAAGTTGTCCAAAAGGCTTGCCTCGCCGGGGAACAGGAACTAAAAGCGACGGCAACCCTTGCCTCGCCGGAGAACAGGAACAAAAGCGACGGCGACCTTCGCCTCGCCGAAGTACAGGAACAAGAAGCGACGGCAACCCTTGCCTCGCCGGAGAACAGGAACAAAAGCGACTGTGACCTTCACCGCGCCAGGGAACAGGAACAAAAGTGACAGCAATCCTTTGGCTGGGCGTGGCCTGACGTGGACGGAGCTCGACGTAACGGGGGACATGGAACAGCCGGACGTGAACAGGGGCTCGGCCTGACATGGGCGTGGACGTGGCACGGCTCGTCGTCGACGTGAATGTGACTCAGCTCGAACAGACACGTGACGAGCCTCGGCTCAACGTGGACGCGGACGGGGCTCGGCCCACCGTAGACGCGGCTTGACGAGACGAAAACAGGACAGCTGCATCACCAGCGCTGCCTGAAAGGGAAAGGGGTGTCGGCCGCAGACGCGCTCCGCCAGGCACATGGTGGAATAGGGACCAGTCCTTAGTACCTGCGGGGTCCAGGTGGTCGGGTCATTCTGTCACGTTTGCGAGGTGGTGGTGGACCCCAAAAAGCAGGCAGGAGAGAGGAGCAGGGTAGTGATGGGTCCAGCGACACCGATGTGTTGACGCATGCGCCGGGCTCACAGAGCAAACCACGTGTCGGTGCATGTGCTGCTTCATTACGTCACGTGATTGACACGTGAACTGCACCGGCGCAGTTTAGACTGCATCGGCTGCGTTGACACAGTCCAGGCTGCTAATTGACACATCGGCTGCGTTGACACAGTCCAGGCTGCTAATTGACACGTGAACTGCACCGGTGCAGTTTAGACTGCATCTGCTGCTTGGCACAGTCCAAGCTGCGCCACTTAGTCCAGGGGGCGTCGACTCAGTGCAGGGGGCGTTGACGCAGCAAAAGCCCGCACAGTGTATCCTAAGGAAGCGCGTCTGGCGACACGATGCCGATTGCCGAAACAAGCCAGACCTCACCCTCGCTCGAATAAAAATATATGTTTGGGCAATACGGAAAACACACTGATTATCAGAAAAAATGTGTCCGTCTGACTTCGAGCGTCATGTCGGCTGTCATATAATAGGCTACTATTATATGAGAAGTGCTTTATGGACGTTTGTACTGTACGTCATACTCCAGTTGATTGAGAGGTCCCGCCTATTAGGGGGAGTTCCAGAAAGTGACTGCGAGTGAGCACACCGCATGTTTGATGACTGCCACGTTGCTATTAAAAGTCACATAAAACGTAAACCTTGTCTGCTGACCATCATTACATCGGCTAGGCTAGTTTAGCTGTTATCGTAGTTCAAAGCTTAATATGTGGCGTGGGTTGGGTCGGCGCCGCGAGTACGTGCTCGCGCTCACAGCAGAGAGCAGCAGACTATCGACTGCTGAGACGCGCTTCACTCGAGTGACGTTGCTACAGTACGTGCATATTATGGAGCAGCTTCCGGACAAATACAAATTGTCCGCCGTGTAGAGCCATTTTGATCTCCTTTTGGAGAATAAGGTATTTATTAAAATCTCGTCTCTCCAAGTGCCTCTCGGATTTTTGACATGTCTTATTCCATTGTGTGTGTGTGTTCTCCACAACAGGGGAAATAGCATGCATTAAACGCAACAGACTGAAATTTAAAACACTGGAGCATCTTATTTTTCTAAATCAAAATTTGTGAAGACAAAGCCCACAAGCATCCTCATTCACATGATTTTCACATTATTGAAACACATTGAATGATACAATATGAATGCATGGATGTGAATGATATTGTCAAGGGTCAATGTCATCTTTATTGTCAAATATGCTTTATGTATGACATGCAGCATAGATGAAATTTCTTCCTCTCAATCCTCAGTGCATACATGCATGCAAACATGCTGTGCATTAAACACACAGCTAAGAAAGGATAGCAGCTACACTGTATAAAAAAGACATGTAATCTGAACAGTATAGACAATATAAACAGCATAAACAACAACATAAACAATGGCGCTTGTGGCTATTGTGGGTAGAGTGAGGTAGTGCATTGTATACACGTCATCATCAAATCAGTTTGTTCAGTCTGTCAAGTGGGTTGGCTGCAGGGATTTTGAAGGTCCAGCAGGTGGCAGTGGTCAGCGACACAGTATCAGTACAGTATCAACACAGTGTGTCATTGTGTCGACACGCCTCATGAGGCCTCATGGACCCATCACTAGAGCAGGGTGTATTTGAAGAAGTGTATTGATAAAACACAGAAAACTAAATCCTAAGCAAACAAAGTCCAAAGTAGCAAACAAAAATCATGACTGAAGATAAAACATAACAGCAACCAAAACATGACTGAAACAAACCTGATTGCAGCAAACAAACATGACAGTAGCCAAGAGCAAACAAACAAACATGACAGTAGCAAGAGCAACAATGACCCGACACTGAGTGTTCGGGCTGGGAGTCCTTTTAAGGCCCTAATTACCTATGACCAACAGGTGTGCAGCTGCCGGGGGAGCCCTACAGTGCCACCTGTTGGTCCCTAAACCGAATCATGACAAAATCCAATGTCCAGAGGCATTAAATGGCATTCTACTGCCGATGCACAGTCATTTCACCAGATGTTTGGAATGTTACCGCCTGTGAACGAGCTCATACTATGTCACATATGCAAAGAGGAATACAGTGTGTGGGGGAAAATGCAAATGTCAGCAGAAGTGACTGACTGAGGAATTTTCAAAACCTGGCTCAAGCCCGTCAGCAAGAGGCTTTAAGAAGCAGGAAAAAAAAAAAACTTCCAACTTTGCACAATGGGCATCAGTGCGGTGAAATCCCCAAGTTGCTACAGCTCTCACAGGGGTCTGCATGGGCATTCCCAGACCCCGATGAGTGCCAAGAGGTGAGTGTATGCGTGTCTTAGTACTCCAAGTCACTTGCTCTTTTGACGTGAGGCATATTTTATTCAGCAACTCCAGAAGATAGCACGAGTAAGATCATTTCAATTAATCAAAAATGAATTTGATTACTTTGCAAATGTACTTGTGGAGACTCATGACGAGTTGTAATTTACAATATACCAAATGAGCCACAAGTTGTGTCATGTTTCAATTAGTTTGCCCTTAATTTGTAAAGACAAAAAAAATACTCTTCCTGTCACCAATGTCCAACATGAAATGACAATCCTACCTAGTGGCAGAAAAATCACCTCAATACAAAGCTATGACTCAGTGTTTTACACGTCTTTTAAATGGATAGTACCGTAATATATGTTTTTAAATTTAAAAAAGTTTGTGAATTATTATCAAATTACGGCATCAGTGAACTAAAAGGTACAGCAATATTTGTGATGAGGTAAACATTTTGTCCACTTTTATGTTACTTAACAAGAGTATGAAAACCTCTACAAAAATGTATTTGAATATACATTTAGAAGAGATACACAATTTTACATTTGCGATAAATCAAGATGACTGTAAATCTTAGAGAAATCATGCAATTAATTATGATTAACAATTTCAAATCGACTGACAGCCCTAATGTGTATATATAACGTACACACACACACACACACACACATACATACATACATATATATATATATATATATATATATACATATACATACACACACACAGTGTATAGAAAGTTTATAAAAACTGGTCTCTTTACTGTCACGCAGCAGAGCAACAACCATAAATATTTGGCAGAATTATAATCACCTCACCTGTTCAATTCTAACAGGAAAAGAATGAAGGGGGCGGTGCTGAAGAGGTGTACACTTTAATCCTTTGTTCTTGGAACTGAGGATCATGTTTTAAATTGTGTTGTTTTTGTGTTTGGTTTTGGGGATTTTTACCAAGAGAAATGACTTTTTTCACATTGTCCAGAAACAAAAATATTTAGATATGTTTCTGGGGAATTTGAAGTTTGTCTTGGTGGGAAAACTTGTTTGAAATCTCAAGAGAGCAAAAGACAAAAATAACTTGTTTTAAATCATCAAATATATTCATAAAATAAAATAAAAATTGGAAATGACAGCATTTTGCATTAGTCCAACACAAAGGCTATTGCGTGTTTTCGAGACCAGAAGTCAAATGCCTTGTTAGGGATGGCCGCTTTTGCAGACAGCATTGGGAAGCCGAGCAGATACAGTACATTTTATGTTATGTTAAAATTTTAATCCCACACTGCTTTCAGTTTGACTTGAACAAGTATTAGTGCCTTCCCGTTCAAACAGCTTCCGATCCAATATCTCTGGATTGTGGTGCCAAAAGGACCGGTCGAGCTAAAGTTCTTTTCGTCTTTAGCCTAATTTCTGTGTCAGTTCAAACGTGTTGAAAAACTTTGATGCTTCGCTTTGCTACTTTTAATGAGCGCCACATATTAGACACACTGGTTTTGTGCTCCCAGTGGGGAGACCGGCCATGAGTACATCTCCGCCTTCCCTGTTGAAAGCTCTATTTTGCCCTCTCTACTTTTATCTTGGAGGGCGCCATTATCTTTCTCCCACTCTCTCATCTCTTGCTCTGTTTCTGTCTATCACTCACTTGTCTCGTCCACCACTCACCCACCTGTCCATTTCCTCTTTCTTATTTAATGGTCACTCCCTGCTCATTCGTCTTTTTTTTCTTGTATCATAAACTCATCCTTCTGTCTTGTCACTGGCCTCTCACCTCTCGCAGCCACGTTTTCATTTGATTTGAAAGGCTTCTGGATTCAGATTCTGCCTATTAAAAGCCCCTGCGCTCAAGTTACACACCACCTTGGGCACTGCCTTCAGGATCCGCACGGCCAAGCAGTCAGTGTCTTTTTGCCAAACCCGACTGGGGAAGAGAAGAGTAGAAGAATATATATGCAGTGTGTGTATATATATATATATATATATATGGCCCTGTGGGGGCAACCATTATTCTGATGTTGCCCTCGGTGAAAATGAGCTTGACACCCGTGCCTGCAATTCATGGCACTATATCTTCAGTTGTTGAAGTTGTAAGCATCTAAATTTGGCTCAATTCAACCTTTTTTCTTTGCCCTTCAGGCACACGCTCAGCAAAATATTCTCAGCAGTGCTAATTGTTTTAATGGGTTTCCCGATCAAAAGCATTTTTAGTCATCTGAATGGTCTTAATACTGTTGACTTGACTTGACTTAATGAGTTGATATGTATTGGAAATATGTTAAATCTCCTTTCAACGATTATTTGCCCTCAGTCCTAATTAAGCAAATGACATTTTACAGACAGAGTAGGGTCTTCATTTTTAAGCTTGGTTAAATATCCTGAAAGGAAATGTCATTAAACTATAATGAATACAATCTACAAACTGTTGATGAAATATCATAGGAGAAAATCTCAACAAAAGCGGAACGTTGAAGTGATTTAAAATGACAACATTATGGCGGCCGTAATTAGTCGTCTACACGTCAGTCAACCTTGTCGTTGGTTAAAACGTTCCCGCCGTATTCTGCTCAGTTCCATTTTCTCCTCCACATCAGAGTTAATTAGGCCAGACCCTTGGCCAAACACTCGCATTTTTCAGGCTGTAATCTCACAGAAACTTTAATAACTCAACTCTTGTGTGAGTGACTCTCTTTTATGAGCATCCGCAAAGTTCACATTTGAACCAAATGAGTGCAAGTCACTTCACGTCAGCTTGCGCTTCACATCCTGCTATCAATTTCAAGCCAATTAATGCTTGGAAGGGATTTTAATTTCAGATGGAAAATTGAATTTTATCCAAATATAATCCACGATTGAGAACATTAGCGCCAAGTGTACACATCAATAACTCTGAAAATGAAGCCATTTAATGCCACGTCTGAATGTGTGTAAATTGAAAACTATCACATCAGTAACTGAGCCAACTAAAGTGACCTACTGGGGGGTTGAGGTCAATTTAAGCACGTGTATTACAACGTTTTCATATCACCAGTAAATTCAAGACATTTTCCTAAATCATTCATTGCAAATCCAAATGACAACTTTATGAGATCCAAATACTGGACAAACCACAACATCATGAGCACTTGCACCACATTGTGTGATGCAAGCCCTGGATCAAATGTTGTGCCATTATTTTATGTTTTTCTTTGCACGTCAGAAAGGTATTCATTAAACAATATGTAGATTGCAGTATATATATGTATATATAAAATTGTTTTTCCACCATTTTCTTGAACACCTATCCGATGTTAGGGAAGCTTGCCTATCTTAGGTGACTTTGGGTGAAGGGCAGACGACGCAGCCAAGCATGCTGATCATCACATGCTTAGTGATGACACTGCTGGACGTCTCTTCCTTTGATCCTTTCTCCATGATGGTTCTCTCACCTGCTTTTCCATCTCCATGTAATTATTAACAGGATACTGCTCTCTTGCCCACCCCCACTCCCCAACCACCACCCTCCTGCTTATTTCATCTTCCTCCTACAGAACTTTGATAGTTTTATCCTCCATCCACATTTCTCCTGTCGATCACTGACAACGATCAGGTTCTGATGCTTCACCGGTCAGCGTAAATCATGATGCGGGCGTCCAGACTATCACTACAGTCTGTTTTGCCAGCATCAGCATGCATTTATCGAGGATCAGCGGGGAAACTGTCCATCAGATTTCGCCTCTCCGCTGTGATTGCCATCAACAGTTTAACACCGTGTCTTCTTTTGTTCAAGATGTTGCTTTTTGATCTGTCAACAGCATGACACTGACCATGAGCTTTATACTGACTGAATTATCTCGATGGATATTAATCTTGCTGCGCTCCTCCCAGCCCACCCTCCTGTCCAATTATTAAATGAAAGTCTCTTTATTCACCCCGGCCTTGCCCGCCGCCCATGTGAGGACAAGCTCTTCTGACTTGGTAACCTGGAGGTCTCTCTGTGGGAATACGGTATATGTGTGCGTGTCTCCGGAAATATCCTCAGGCTTGCTTCATTAACCCCCATTCAGTGTATTTCATTATCTTGCAGGCACAGAGGGAGATTTATGTTCAGGTCAAGGTAGGTGAATGCTGTTAGGGCCTAAAAAAAGCACGCATTGTTCTGTTGAAAAGACATGGACAGCCCCCTCTGAGATTTGTGGTGTTCAATTAATTAAAAAGAAATACTTAGCTGTGCCACTTGTAATATTAAATTTGGGAATAGTATTTGCATTGGTTGGTCCCTATGAGCTTCATTTTACTCAATAAAAAATATAATAATAAAAATAAGTTGCCTCTTTACTGTCACCAAAATGTAGCAAACACAGAAATATTGTGAATAATAGCACTTGCTTGCAGGATAATTTTTAAGTTTAATTCTAACGTTTGTGATGCCCAAGCACTGCTTGGATCAAATTTCCTTCAAAAACAACGAACAGTTTGCCTTTACAGTTAACCCTTTAATGCCTGACCCATCAAGGAATAGCCAGAAAATTTTGATGTTTTCGGAACTGAGATGTTACCCTTATAACAAAATCCACAAAAATATTTTTGCCGTGTTATTTTGTTTTAGATATTTGTTGTATCACATTTATAAGCATTATGTAGATTACATCAAAAACTGAACATTTGGGGAAAATCATATTTTAAACCTGCAATGGCAAATTTAATACAGATGATTTAGTGTACTATAAAGAATGAGTTACATCATGAAAATGCATGTATCAAATATGATACGAATGGCATTATAGGGTTAAAAAAATGTTTTTACATGTTTCGTTCTATACAATGCTTGTATGACAATTAAAGGAGGACTGACACCTTTGTTCAAATAGCAGGGTTTTGTGATGTAAATATAGACCAAGACTAAACAAAATTCAAACTGGTAGGTTTCTCCGAACTCGGTCTTGCCTTCTCGCATGAGCAACTTTCTTGTTTGCTACACAGTGGAGGTAAGAGGGCCACGGGGATTTGCCCTTTTAGTCCACAGACGGTACAGATTGGGTGTGTAATTCATCACTGTATCATTTATGTGTCAGAGTTGGCAAGTTTTCGTTCGGTCGACCCTTCTGTCCCTAGACAACCCACTCGACCAACTAAAGTGGTCCGGTGTCGAAGGGTCGGTTGCTCAAATTTCAACTTTCCACTGTCAAAGCGTGTGTGTGAGACACTGAACCTTAAATTGCTCCCCGTGGGCCGATCATCATACAACCCCCCCCCCCCCCCCACCAGCACAACCAAGACAATAACAAAACAAAACTACGATATTTTGGTGAGCGCTATGCTGGTCTTTGCTGTTTGTTTTTTGTAGCGGGGGTTCCACTGTAGTTACTGGTGCACTGTGTACCCCTGACAGCATGACCATGAAAAAGAACTTCACATTCACTCGTTATTTTTATTCTTTTCACAAACTTGTCAGCCCACCATGCTGTTACCTTTTTCTTCCTTTGCTGCTTCTCCATATCTGCTGACTTCTAAGTTCCTCCCTCTCAGCTCAAAGGCTAAATATTGGCACCGACGTGGCAGGGGCACAACAATGCAATGCAGACTCCCAGCAGAATATGTAATGTGTCAGCTAAAATTTGACTGCGGAAAAGGTGAAGGTGCGTATTTGAGAGAGAGAGGGAGGAATGGAAGTAAGGAGTACAACATTGATAGCAGGCAGAATGAACTGAGGAGAGAAAAAGACATACGAGGCAGTAACACCTTGCAATTAATGTAAAACAAGGAACCGAGGCATGTAGAGGGATGCTCTCTTGTTTCCCAGACATTTCACCAAAGACAGATACCGCAAAATAAATCAATAAATACTGAAATAAATAACCTTTCAGACATTTGATGATTGTGAGTGGCAAAGTCAACAACACAGAACAAGATGATGCATTTTAAAGTTTTGTGGGAAAATATTCCTTCTGACCATGGCTGCATTCAAAGAAATGATTGAACGACTATAGGCTCATAAATTATGAGCCAAAACCTTTCCCCCAACTTCCAGCCCCCGCAGCGTACTTTACTGTTCAATCATTTTATTTTTCAAACGTTTTAAATAATCTGCTCACATTGAAGCATTCTTCCCTGCTTTGCTCAAGTGCACAAACTCTGCTCCCCAACATGACTTTTGACAGATTGATTTCATCTTTTACGATTTCCTTTAGATTTCTTCTTTTTCATTTTCCTCTTTTTCTTCTTATTATACTGCTTTCTAAAACATTTCAGATCTTCACCACCTTTCTGTGTTTTTGCCCATCCAGTTGTTGACCAACCACAGCTATTTGCTTCCTGACTGTTGTCTGTGTGCGTTGCTTTACCAGCTTCATCACTAAATTTATTGGTCAGGGAATACTAATCGACATGTGTGTTCAGGTCGATTACAGTCAAACCGAGGTCTAGATAGATAGATATAAATTTACTGATGAACCCCTCCGTGAGCTGTCACCTAACCTTGATGAAGGGGTTTGTGTGTCCCAATGATCCTAGGAGGTAAGTTGTCTGGGGCTTTGTGTCCATGTCTCCCAGCTGACTTGGAATCGCCTCGGGATCCCCCAGGGCGAGCTGGACGAAGTGGCTGCTGAGAGGGAAGTTTGGGCTTCCCTGCTTAAGATGCTGCCCACACCACCCAACCTCAGATAAGCGGAAGAGAATGATAATGATGAATTTACTCATGAGGATCGAGGTGTCCATTTAGGTTCTAGTACTGTCCTATACTGAAGAGCTACACAAGTCTCTGAAGTAGCAGCTTGATGAAAAGAAAGTGTTTGTTTTTCTTTTGTTCGCTGTCGTTGTACAGTATTATTGTGATTCAGTTGGCCACAATGACTTCACTCCCAATCTCATTAATGACATCAATGACGACACTTTTCAAACATCAAACATAATCATGTGCCTGTGTTTGTTTGGAGGATACGAGATTAGTTTCCCATTCCTCCGAACATCCTCTCCCGTTCTCACCTATTTGCTTTCCATTGCCGCCGATAATTCATCCTCACTCGGTTCTACTCTCTTATTTTCTTCTTGTGATGTTGGCATTATGTGCCTCCTTGTTGACTTCATTCATCTTACCACCCCCTCTCCTCCCTCCCATGCCTGCATCCATCCCTCATTTTCTCTCTTCACTCTCACTATTCTGCCCTTTCACGAATTGGTCCATATGACAGCAGTCGAACAAGGCTTACAAATGTGCATGCCTGCGCATGTGTGAGTAGGCGTTTCAGCCAAACATCAGTCAATGCAACAGCCTTCTTCTTCTCCCTTGCTTCTCACTTATATAAATTAAAATCATTAATCAGATTAACGCTGAACTCTCAGGTGTGGCATGAGGCCAGCGTGTCCATTTCTCTGCCGAAGGAGAGCGTGAAGGAGGAATGGAGGGGGGTGAGGCAAAAACAAATTTCACACAGAGGGGAAAAAGAGATGGAAGCGATGCATTTTAATAGCTGCTCTCTAGGACGAGTGGACACATAAAGAAAAGCAAGTCCATTAATACCCCGTAGTGACAGCGTGGCGGTGCGTGTACCAATTAAAATTAACCCTTTGATGGCTCAGCTCATCTTATTAAAAAAAACAGGGATGACTTATTCAAGACTGAAAACAAGGCAGAAGGTGGAGGCTTAGACATGCATTTTAAAGTGGCAGTTTGTCCATTCCAGGATAAACCCAAATATCAAGGCCTTCAAAATAAAATATCTGGAGACTTCCAAGCCCTGGTTCGAGCCATTTTGCGCAAAGAAAATCATTTCTGGAAAAGAAACAGTAACAGTAACCGCAGTGGAAGAACATAGTGTAACTTCAAATCAGTTCAGTGCAGTCAATTCATCTATTGCACATTGTCGATATTTCCTGCATGAGACACAACGTGGTGGATTCTACTTAATGTAGATTTGACGTTTTATTCGGTTTCTTTATTTAACTATGACGATGAAGCTTTGACCAGTGTAGTTTCAGTTTTGCACTGCTTGAGAACTGGAGTGAAACAGGACTACAGTATTGCAGAGTTAACAATGAGCGAGTTAAAGCTTTTTCGGTGCGCAAGAAAGAAGTCCGAGACACAGAAGAAAGGAATTTATTACTTAGCCAGAGGCAAACATTTGGGAGTCAGATGAGCAGTCATAAAGATACGTTGATGGTACCTGGGGTTGGATCGACAAAGCGAATACTGATAGCCAGATGCCTTTCAGTGGTAAAGAAACACTTGCATCGTCATTAAGTGACATTACCTATTCATTCTCTAGGAATGTAAGGGCGGATGCAGAAACGTTTGGGAGCGCGCCTTTTTTTTTTTTTTCACTAAACAAGTTTGATACTAGGGTGGCACCGTAGTTGACTGGTTAGCACGTCGGCCTCACAGTGTAGAGGTGCAGGGTTCAATTCCGGCCCGGATTCCTGTGTGGAGTTTGCATGTTCTCCCCATGCATGCGTGGTACTTTCTCTCAAGGTACTTTGGTTTCCTCCCACATTCTAAAAACATGCATAGAAGGTTAATAGATCACTCTAAATTATCTATAGGTGTGATTGTGAGCGCGGATGGTTGTTCGTCTATGTGCACCCTGCGATTGACTGGCAACCAGTTCAGGGTGTACCCCGCCTACTGCCAAAGACGGCTGGGACAGAGGGTCCAGCATGCGCTCGACCCTCATGAGAATAAAGTGGTATCTTTCATACAAAAATAAAACGGAGTGAACCTACATTATTTTCCGTCACGATTCTGACAACATCCGGATTTTCAGAACAAATTCCACATGAAAGAATGTATATCAACAAGCAACTACTGTATATTATAAGCTCTGTGGGTTAAGTATTCCTCTAAAGTATTTTTTTGTACCCTCATCCTCAACTCGATGCCTTGTAACTGTTCAACAGACAATTCCATTGCTAGTCAAAGTCACACTGATGAGCTTGTGAGATTCCAGCGGTCTTTCAATGAGAACATCTTGATTTAGCAGCACCACTAGCTCCATGCTACATTCCAAAGAACTTGTGAACTTCATCATAGTTTACAACAATTGAAGAGAAAATGGTGTTCCAACCAATTGCCATTGACTCACTTAGCCCGGATAGTGTCTTGAAATCTGCAAATTGGCCCTCAGTAGGCCCAATGCCAGTTATTACTCATCTTTCATTTAAAAAAAAATAAAAATAAATCCACACGCGTTTGTTTCTCTTCAGCACCATTGCCAGGTTGACAAAATGTCATAGCGTCATCGATCCGTCAATTCCTATCACTCTCAGCAGTGACGACTTCTTCTCATTTTTTTGAGACAAAATCAATCACCTCCTTCTGTCAATTGGCACAAACCATACCTCAAGTTGGAGGGCGCCCTTCGACAAAATAGTCATGCCTGATGCATACGCAGACAGCTTCTGTCTTATTCATTTTGCTGACTTGGCCACCACAGTTTCTTCTCAAACATCATTTTCATTTTGGATCTTAGATTGATTCCTGCCTTGTTTGCTCAAAACAACTCTCATTGCCATCCATGTTTCGCATGGATGCAATGGGAATTTCTCCATTGCGAGACTAATAAAGGTTTTCTTATGTTGTATGTTGGTCTTTCTCTCTCCTGTGGCTGGTATTAGCTACTTTTTGGCATTAACTGCATAAAATTCACTTGATTCATTTGCACTCTTCGGGCCCTATTTTCGTGCTCGTGCCAGTCAAGCCCAAAGTGTGGTCTAACTGTGCGCATGGGTGGAGTTTTCTTTCTTTTGGTATTTTCGTAGGTGCATGCAATTAAAAAGGGGCCTTGATGCTATTGTGGGAGTGTCAAAGGTTGACTTACTACCTGTCCAATGAAAGCGACTCCACTCCAGCCCTTTAAAATCAACACATTAGCGGTGCACTAAAATTCAACTAAATCGCATTGCACCACCTGCACCACAACTTAGACCTGGTTTAAAGTCTAGTCTTTCTGTAAATTGTCAAGTGCTACAGGGCCGTGTAAAAGAAAACATTTTTGGTCTGCCATTCGGCCCTGCATGGCACAACGCGATCTTCTTGGGGTGTTACAGGGTTTAGCACTACTTTCACAGTGCACAGAATAAAACGAGAACCAAACTAGTATGTAATGGTGTAGTATTTATCCATCCAGTCATTTTTAGATCCACTTTTCTTCGCGAAGGTCATGGGCTAATGTAATACTTGTCATATATTGTTGAATACTGTGATTTTTCTCTATTGTTTATGGGTGTGCATGTCTGTTTTACTGTGCTTTGTTTTGTCCTCCTGCCAACTGGATTCCCAATAAACATCCATCACAATGTAGTGGGAGTATATCAAACTCCCTTGTTCCTTGTTCTGGCACAATTGTCAAAATGTCCAGTAATTATTGATTTTTAAAAATTTTATTTATTTATTTTTTAAACAAATGTTGTATCTGTGTGGAGTGTTGATGTTCTCCCCATGCCTGCGTGGGTTTTCTCTGGGTAATCTGGTTTCCTCCCACATTCCAAAAACATGCATGGCAGCTTAATAGAACACTCTAAATTGTCCCTTGGTGTGAGTGTGAGCGCGGATAGTTGTTGGTCTCTGTGTGCCCTGCGATTGGCTGGCCACCTGTTCAGGTGTCCCCAGCCTACTGCCCGAAGACGGCTGGGATTGGCTCCAGCACCCCCCGCGACCCTTGAGAGGATAAAGCGGATCGGAAAATTAATTAACTAATTAATTAATTAACCAGGTGTGATTTTTTTTTTAATGCCCTTTAACCAATCATGGCTGAATTGATTGCTGCAAATTTCCTCATCACCAGTGAGCGAGAACCAATTGTAATGGAGTATAATGTGTAAAGATCAGCGCACTGCAGCCATCATGGAACAAAATTATGTTGTAATGTGGTTGAAGGATGAAGTCATCATGCTTGACAGGAAGTCACGGTGAATAAAAGACAAGTGTGGAAAAACCACAGAGGTTTTACTATTTTAATTTGCAAGCAGAGTACACTTACTTATGTCTGACCACTTTCCAAAGACACGACAGGGAAACCTTCAAAAACTTGGAGCATTTATCCCATTAAGAAGTCTGAAAAAGTCAAGTAATCTGTGCACAAACACCAGGCCAGCCAACCAGTATTTCCCCTCTCCTTTAAATCATAAACATCACAGACACTACTGGTGTGTTCCTGTTGCTTTCTCAAACGACATAAAGCATTCTGCTCTCAAAAGCTTTTGTCTTCTGTAAAGCTCTCGGAAAATGACATGATGGATGGCATCACTCCGCGTGACATGTCTTCGCAAATTGAAATCACCAACCTCCATGCCATAGCATTTCACAAAAATGATCTAATCTGTGCCCAGAGTTTAATAATCCTCCACTTTTCCCCTTCTTCATGCTCAATTTGAAGGTTGGAATATTAATGAAAAGAACAAGGCTTAATTTATGTGTGCCTTTATGTTTGGGTTTTAGTATAAGTGCAGCTTTTTACAACATATTTGACATGTAAATCCAGGAAGGGATAATTAACCCTCACCTTACAACTAACCCTAATTTAGTATAAATAATAAAATGTTTGTGTTTCATTAACCTGAAAGGTCATGTGAAACCTTGTTAGTGTAGAGTGTTGATGTGGTGCGTCTACAAAGAAGTTTGCGTGGCAGCTGGTTCATCGTGATGACTAAGGATAACATCGCGCTCAATGCAGCACCCCACTATCCTTCCCTCCCCCCCCCCCCCCCGCCCCCACTTGGTTTGGCTCTGCAGCGTCAGACAATGAGCAAAACACAGTCTGCTGCAACATATGTAAAAAGTCTAACAAGAGAGGATCCAGATGGGTGGTTTATCGATGATAGCCCTGCGATTGACTGGTGAGCAGCCCAATGTGTAATTCTCTCCAAAGTAAGCAGGGGCAGGCTCCACTCACCCCTGACCCTAAGTCAGTAAAACGGCCGGATGGATAGAGCTTCAAGCACAAAGCTTTGCGGGTGGTGTGTATGTGCATACGTAAGTCGGATTTTTTCCCTTTGTACAATAAAGTATGAAAGAGTTGCAATATATATTTTTGCTCCTGTGGGGCATTGTGTTTGACAGTCTAGAACTGTACTCGTGTCTACTTCTGTGTCAAATTTTAGAGCAAAGGCCTCTAGTTTTACAGTACAGACTGATACTATAGGGCAGGGGTGTCAAGCTCATTTTTGTCGCGGGGCACATGGTAGTCACAGTTTCCCTGGGATGGCCATAATGACTGTGAACCCGTATAAATGTTTAATCACCTCCTCGTAATATTGTATATACAGTACACAATTAATAGATAACACATTTTGAAATCAAAAGTCAAGGAGAGTACTGTAGTTTGTTTAACTGCAGTTCAAGGTACTGCAATAACATGACAAGAAAATGCTTGCAGTATCACAACATGATTATTTATTACATCCGACAATTTGAAATTTTGGTACAGATTTCATGCAAGCATCATGGAAGTTGACCTGCTTGATTTGGTTTCGCGGGCCACATAAAATGAGGTGGCGGGCTGGTTCTGGCCCCTGGGCCTTGAGTTTGACACCTGTGGTGTAGGGTTTCAACGTTGAATTTCCAAACAGGGTTTTCAAAGTAGATTGGGATTTACAAAGTAGGGATTTGGGCTTGGGTCAATGGATCAGGGTTTCAAAGTGCAGTTCAAAGTAGGGTTTCCAAGTCAGGGTTTCAAAAGTCCGGGTTTCAAAGGGGCATGCTGAGCTTGCTTCCTTAAGTGCCGCGTTTCAAGTATTCAGAGACTGCATGTGCACTTGAAATGCATGAGACTCCCGCACTGCATTAGTTTTGACCTTTTTGGAGGCTTTAACAAGGCAGACTGGTTGTAAGGCGATATGATGAATGCAGCGCACACACACGGAGATTGTAGTGCTCCAAAAGAGGCTCTTCACACGAGTGAGGCTCATACCTTAATGTGAGCATCACCTCCATCCATCTGTACCTCCATTTTGTGCCACTTATCCTCTTCAACGTTCCAGTTGGGGTGGGGCCTTCTCTCTCGACGGTGAACTGGCGAACTATCCCGGCTGACTTTGAGTCATTCCTGCTCAAACGCAGACACCTGCATCCACACCTTTGAGCCATCTATACCATTCAAATTAACTATCATGAATATTTTGAGTTCTGATACAGCTCAACATACACAGTGCGTGCTAAAAAAAAAAGACTGCTGTGAAAATAAGGGTGCAGCACTTCTTATGTGCATCTCCCTTGTGGATAGATGACATATGACGGTCAAATATATAATATTGCAGAGGAATGAAAATGAAAACAACAATTCCTACAAAAAATAAGGAAAGAATGTCATTTTATTGAACAATTTAGGCAACATGGTTATTTATTTGTTTATTTTTTATTTACTTTAATTTCTTGAACATTTATTTATCTGGCTCAGGCAACTGAGAACAGACTATGATTCGCATTGTCTATGGCTGTTGGTTCTACTGTAGGTACTATTCAATGCAAGGGTTTTAATGGAAGGTTTTTTTAGTCAACCTCCAAAAGAAGACTTTGTGGTGTCACTTTGAGATTTATGTTGAAGTCTTACACAAGAAAGAAAAAAAAAAGCAGGTGACACAAACTCCACCGTGCCACGGTAGAGGTCCTCAGAATTTGGTGGAGAGTGAAGCCTGCTTGGATATTCTCAGGTACCGCAGTGGCTGATGGGCTTGTTTAACAGTCCCAGTGGTGCTGCTAAACGCCTCACTGCCATCAATAGATCGTATGGCATCATTACACATTTAATTTTATTCCATGGGGCAGAATCAGAATCAATACATGTGATGTACTATTTTTCAAACATCTAGATTGGATGCACCATTTAAAAGGTAGCATTTTTTTCAAGGGAAAAGCAACACTTTAGGGGAACAAATGTATTGGATCAGACCGACTGGGTATGACTGCATACTCAATGACTCAAAGCAAAAAATCCATAAATTTTGTTGAGGTTAGGTCAGGACTTTGTTCTACTGTATGTGGAGCCATTCCTAATAGATGAGTTGTCAGAAAGAGTTTTTAACATGCATCAAGTGTCTGGAGTTTTTGAGGAACATGTGAATTGAAAAAAATAGTTGGACAATACTGAATAGAATTACTTAGGAATCCATCACTGAAAGAACTCGAACATTGTAAACATACAGCACGTTTGATTTTTGTTCATCGCATCTCTTCTTTACTCAATTTTGAAATACATTATCGGCATTATAGTGTATATCCTGAACCTTACTTACGAATGCCTTCAGATTGGGTTCTTTGGGATATATTGATCCAACTTAACCATACCTAACTTATTTTCTAACTCTCATACCGTGCCTGTGTAGTGAATATGTGAAGCAGAAGCGCGGTCCCGTGCATTTCAATGTGCTCTTAATAAATTATTGAACAGGTACTGAGGAAAAGCTGTAGAACAGACTCACATTTTTGAACAATTGAAAGAGTATTTAGTCAAGAAAAAAAAACAGATGTAAGGAAGATTTTAAAAAATAAATACAAAAACAAAGTAGATCAAGGGTTTTTTTCTCCCTTTGTGCTGGATACTTTATGTTGGTATCATGAGAACAAACCCTGATGTCATCTGTAATGACTCAATCAATATCTAGTAACTACATTCTGATACATGTATACCCAGATTAAACCAAACATCAGCATATGCGATGTAAAATACAGCATCTGTCAAATGTTTCAAAGTATTTTCCTGAAGGACATGCCAAAAATGTCACAACTCAGCACCTGCCATGTTTTTGGATCAAGGAGCTCACACAACACACACACACACTAGACGTTTTTGTACTGTATATTTAAATATGCTTTGTGCTTATATCTTTTCAGTCATGAAACTTAAAGTTCTATAATTTTGTGATTTTATATGTATATACAGTATATATATATATATATATATATATATATATATACTAGAGCTGTCAAACGATTAAAATATTTAATCTAATTAAAAATGCAACTGTCATAATTAACTCAAATGAACTAAAAAATTAATCGTGATTAATTAATCGTGATTACTCACACATTTTTTTTATCATTTCTGAATTTCGTTTTACATTTTTTGTCCTATTTTCCCCATTTTAATGCTCTCATCAACATGGAATCGTGAATCTGTTTTCTATGTGCCAAATGCAAATATTTACTGAAATAACAATTTCGATTTTCAATTTTACATGAACATTTTTCACTTGGAGGAGTTATTCACACATTATCTGTCACACAATATTACTGTCCATCAACAACAGTGAAAAAAATATTTTGTCACACGACAGCTGCTTTAACAGCTTTTTTTATGAAATCAAAACAGAGCAATATCACATAAAGTGCACATCTAAGGTAAACTAGTACTCAGCCTATAGTGGATTTAAACCATGGTTGCATACTTCGTTTTTCTCAAGTTTGCTTTGAACACAGCAGTCTGT
Source organism: Hippocampus guttulatus (assembly GCF_054856545.1). Taxonomy (NCBI): domain Eukaryota; kingdom Metazoa; phylum Chordata; class Actinopteri; order Syngnathiformes; family Syngnathidae; genus Hippocampus; species Hippocampus guttulatus. The sequence continues at coordinate 33,917,284 of NC_141262.1, read as the reverse complement.
TTCTGTATGTTTGTTGAAGAATAACGAGACACCGGACACCAGTGTTCGTTATGTGCCGCTGTATTCAAAACTGCCGGCCTACAAACAAACGCACGCACTTCCCCCGTGCTGCTGGGGCAAACCATTCTGAAAGAGGGGGGTTTCACTCCCCCCTAACAAAGTCAGGATATGTTGATTGTGTTGGTCCTTCTTGCGTGGAAGTCTCTCTACGGTTTTGTGTAGACCTCATTTCGGATGACTACACTTGGTTTGATGACAACACTGGAGACGTTTTATTTTCGCTAGCTTCGCTACCACTGCAGCGCACTGTCACTGTCGGACGAACACAGAGAAGCTCCGCTCTCTTTATATGGACACAGAACACTGTAACCTTCCACACAAAATAGTTCCAAACAAGTAACAATCGCGTCAGTGGCATACATCGTATACCTGTATGATACAGAAAGAGAGAAGAACAGGTAACTTTGGTCTTGTCAGTGGAGCAATCTGGCAACTTTCACAGAGCACAGACACCTCCCTGAACTGAACCCAGTTACCATAACAGTGGCAGACATACAGGAAAGAGTCTCAGATATGAAGAACTGGACATCACCAGGCCGGGACATGGTCCACACCTACTGGCTAAAGAAACTCACAGCACTCCATGAGCGCCTAGCAGCACAAATGAACCAGCTGCTGAGGGATGGGACTCACCCAGGATGGCTAACCGAAGGGCGAACGATCCTGATCATGAAGGATCCCTCAAAGGGTGCAGTCCCATCCAACTATCGGCCAATAACCTGTCTCTCCACAACATGGAAGCTCATGTCAGGCATCATTGCGGCTAATATAAGTGGACACATGGATCAATACATGAGCGAAGCACAGAAGGGCATTGATAGAGATACCAGAGGAGCCAAACATCAGCTCCTGGTTGACAGAACAGTCGCACAAGACTGCAGGTCCCGACATACCAACCTGTGCACAGCCTGGATTGATTACAAGAAAGCCTATGACTCGATGCCACATACATGGATCACTGAATGCTTGGAGTTGTATAAGGTGAACAGGACCCTAAGAGCCTTCGTTGCGAACTCGATGAGGATGTGGAAAACCACACTTGAAGCCAATGGCAAGCCACTTACCCAAGTGTCCATCAAATGTGGCATATACCAAGGTGATGCACTCTCCCCACTGCTGTTCTGCATAGGACTGAACCCCCTAAGCTAAGTAATCACCAAGACAGGCTATGGATACCGCCTCAAAAATCGAGCTACGATCAGTCACCTCCTCTACATGGATGACATAAAGCTGTATGCTAAGAGCGAAAGGGACATAGATTCCCTGATCTACACAACCAGGATCTACAGCAGCGACATCGGGATGTCATTCGGGCTTGAGAAATGTAGTCGGATGGTGACTAAGAGAGGAAAGGTAGTCCGCACTGAAGGGGTCTCACTCCCTGAAGGAACAATAGCAGACATTGAGGACAGCTACAAGTACCTCGGTATACCACAAGCCAATGGCAACCTCGAACTGGCAACAAGGAAAGCGGCTACGGGGAAATACCTCCAACGAGTGGGGCAAGTCCTAAGAAGCCAGCTCAATGGCAAGAATAAGACCCGGGCAATAAACAGCTATGCCCTGCCAGTGATCAGATACCCTGCAGGAATAATAAGGTGGCCAAAGGAGGAGATTCAGACCACGGACGTTAAGACCCGAAAGCTCCTAACCATGCATGGAGGGTTCCATCCCAAATCCAGCACCCTGAGACTGTACGCAAGCCGAAAGGAAGGAGGCCGGGGACTAGTGAGTGTGAGAGCCACTGTCCAGGATGAAACATCCAAGCTCCATGAATACATCAAGGAGAAGGCTCCAACGGATGACGTACTCGGAGAATGTCTCAGACAATGGGGAACAGAGGATGAGGCGCTGGAAGAGGGACCATAATGGGAGGACAAGCCCCTACACGGGATGTACCACCGGACCATAACTGAAGTGGCTGATCTCAAGAAGTCCTATCAGTGGCTAGAGAGGGCTGGCCTGATGGATAGCACAGAGGCACTCATCCTGGCTGCTCAGGAGCAGGCCCTGAGCACCAGAGCCATTGAGGCCCAGATATACCACACCAGACAAGACCCAAGGTGTCGGTTGTGCAAAGAGGCACCTGAGACAATCCAACACATAACTGCAGGGTGTAAGATGCTGGCAGGGAAAGCCTACATGGAACGCCATAATCAGGTGGCTGGCATAGTCTACCGAAACATCTGTGCGGAGTATGGACTGGAAACCCCAAGGTCAAAATGGGAAGAATGACAGAGCGAAGATCCTGTGGGACTTCCAGATCCAGACTGACAAGATGGTAATGGCGAACCAACCAGATATCGTGATCATAGATAAAGGGCAGAGGAAAGCCGTTGTAGTGGATGTAGCGGTCCCAAGTGATGGAAACATCAGAAAGAAGGAACACGAGACACTCGAGAAATACCAAGGGCTCAGAGAGGACCTGGAGAGAGCCTGGAAGGTAAAGGTGACAGTCGTGCCTGTGGTGGTCGGAGCACTCGGGGCAGTGACCCCCAAACTAGATGAGTGGTTGCAACACATCCCGGGAACAACATCGGACATCTCAGTCCAGAAATGTGCAGTGCTGGGAACAACAAGGATACTGCGCAGAACCCTCAAGCTTCCTGGCCTCTGGTAGAGGACCCGAGCTGAATGAGGGACAGACACCACCCGAGGGGGGGTGAGACGAGGATTTTTTTTTTTATATATATAGTTAGGCAAAATTGTCTGACACATTTGTAGGTTAAATAAAAGGCAAATAAAGAAACCAAAAGTGTTTTTCTTTTCAAAAAGTACATATAATGCCATTGTGCTTTTCATTATGTATTAAAAATTAAGTGGAGTTCTGGCGGTGCAAGGTCGGCTGATTGATTTTCGTTTCAATGCAGATCCAGTAGCTCTGAAGTTGGTAAAAAGATCGTGTTTCGAGCTCGTACGGGATCATGTCAACCAAGATTGAAGTGCAAACGGAACGCTCGTTGTGTTGCAGTCGCAGATTCGTTTGTTTTGATAAACATTTCCGCAATGAAAGCGCGATGCTCACATCCCAATTCATGGCAGCAACTGAAAAAGAAATGGAAAAACTAAGCAAAATGGCATATGAAAAAAATGTATAATATGTAGTTTTTGAGAATAAAAACACTTTTTTGTTTCTTTACTTTATTTGCCTTTTATTTAACCTACAAATGTGTCAGACCACTCTGGCTGACCCTGTATAATCTTCAAATTAAAACGGAACGGAAACCTTGTCATTAGCATATCCATTCATAGCTTCTAATTAATCTTTACGGAGGGAAACATTACAAATTAATCATTCTGGGTTTTGTGTGTGTGTGTGTGTGTGAGATGGGAGCCAATGTACGTGTAGGCTTGAGAGCCAGCGTGCAGACCTCAGTCTCATTATGATGCGTCTTAACTTTCCAGAATGTGGCCTTGTTACCTGAAGCCACTACGGACGCACAGTGAGAGGGTTTATTCTAATTTCTGAAGCTCCATGGCCATTAATTCACATACTTAATAATGAGCCAGTCATGTGTTCATTGACATGCACTTCTAAATTTCAGTGAAAAAGTTATGAAACATTCTTTTCACAACTCAGTCACATTTACACTGATGGCCTGTCACGTTGCGAGGTGGGGGTGGACCCCAAAAAGCAGGCAGGAGGGAGGAGCAGGGTGTATTTGAAGAATTGTATTTAAAACAAATGCAGAGAGGCTGAAAAACCAGTTCTCTGCTAACGACTCTGCATCTGTATGGAATGGCCTGAAAGCAATCACTAACTATAGAATGCCACCCCCCCCAAACAGTGAACAATAAGGGTCTTGCTAATGAACTAAACATGTTTTTCTGCCGATTTGAAAAGGTCACCCCCATTTCCCACACACACCCACCTCTACCAGAAACCACTCTACCTACCCCCCACCCTCTTTTTCTCCACTACAGATCCACGAACAGGACGTGAGACGGCTCTTCAAGCAGCAGAACATCAAGAAAGCTGCGGGGCCCGACAAAGTGTCCCCCTCCTGCCTGAAAGTCTGCGCTGACCAGCTGGCTCCGGTCTTCACACAAATCTTCAACAGATCTCTGGAGCTGTGTGAGGCCCCATCCTGCTTCAAACAGTCTACCATCATCCCAGTTCCCAAGAAATCGGCAACATCGGAACTGAACGACTATAGGCCTGTCGCCCTGACGTCTGGTCATGAAGTCCTTTGAACGCCTTGTGCTGAACCACCTAAAGAACGTCAGCGGACCCCTGCTGGACCCTCTCCAGTTTGCCTACCGGGCAAACAGGTCTGTGGAAGACGCAGTCAACATAGGTCTGCACTACATCCTCGAGCACCTCGACAGCACAGGCACCTACGCAAGGATTCTGTTTGTGGATTTCAGCTCTGCGTTCAACACCATCATCCCGGAACTCCTCACCCCCAAACTTCTCCACCTCGGTGTGTCCCCTGAGGAAGCATGGCCTGCCACAGGAGGTGCTACGACAGTTCTACACGGCAGTCATCGAATTAATCCTGTGTTCTTCCATCACGGTTTGGTTTGGGGCCGCCACAAAAAAGGACAAAATCCGACTTCAACGGACAGTTAGGACGGCGGAAAAAATCGTTGGCACCGCCCTACCCACTCTTGAGGACTTGCACACTGCAAGAATCAAGACAAGGGCACGGAAAATCCTCCTGGATCCCCGCACCCTGCCCACCACCTTTTCCAGCTACTCCCCTCAGGCAGACGCTACAGATCCATGCGCACCAAATCCAGTAGACACTTAAACAGCTTCTTCCCTCTAGCCATTAACTCCTTAAACAGTCACTGACATAGTCACTCTTCTTGTACTACAAATACTGCTACTGGTTACTCTCAAATGGTTCAATTATTTGTTGTTTACGATGATACTAATGCAGCGTGTTATACCGGAGACAAATTCCTTGTGTGTTCTACATACTTGGCCAATAAAGATGATTCTGATTCTGATTCTGATTCTGAACAGAAGTCCTTTATCTGTTAAGAAAATGAGGATCTATTGCTCACAAACTTGACTTGATCGAGAAAAACTGAGATCCATTTTGGATTCCGTGCCGAAAAATTAGTAAGGTCAAGGTCATCTTTATTGTCAAATATGCTTTACGTATGACACGCAGCATAGATGAAATTTCTTCCTCTCAATCCTCCTCAGTGCAAACATGCTGTGCATTAAACACACAGCTAAGACAAGATAGCAGCTAATGTGAACAGTATCAACAGTACAGACAATATAAACAACATAAACAATGGCACTTGTAGCGATTGTGGGTAAAGTGAAGTAGTGCATTGTGCAATACGCAGATGTCGGATGATGAGGGGAGGGTCATCGTCTGTGATGGGAGGCAGGGGTTGGGCGGAGGCAGAGGGCGGGGGGTGCGGGCAGAGCAGGGAGGAAGTTAAGTCTCCTGACCGCCTGGTGGAAGAAACTGTTTTTGAGCCTGCTGGTTCTGGCACGGAGACTCCACAATCTCCTTCCCGACGGCAGCAGGCCGAAGCAGGCCTAAAATAAATAAATGCTTTTAAAAAAGAGCTGTCGGAGCTTCTAACTCAACAAAAATTGTGTTCCGCAGTGTAACGATTCCATCCATATTCTTATCCTCTGCCCTGTGAAATCAGCCTTCTTGTACTGTATGTGTGCCCATCTCCGTGGCCATCCTTTTATGCAGCAAAACCAACATGTAACATTAGGCCTTCCATTGCAACTCAATTGCCATTTTTAAAGGCAATTGTACTGCTTTGCAAATGTTTTGTTCAAAAGTTGTTTCTGCAAAAGAAAAAGGCCTTTCTCGACCATTTAAATATGTCTTTTAAACCTGTGTGAACGGAACTTTGAAGTATCTGTCTCGCAATGTTTGAAGTTCTACATTGTGAAATATCTTTATCGCTCAGAGATATCTAAGTTTAGACACATCCTTTGTTCCAATTTTAGTTGTCGTTCAGCGGTGTGTCAATCGGCAACGAAATCTGACAAAACCATGAGGCCGTATTGAGAAAGTGATATGTAGGTATATACACTGAATAACTGATGACTGTTCACTCCATGTTATTGAGGGTGTGGTGGTCTGACAGAAATGTGTGAAATTCAGGACTGAGGACTGGTGAGGACCAAATGCTCTGCGCATTTGTTTTCTTGAATTTGATGCGGGGGTATTTTTTTTTCCATCTTTTTTTTCCCCCAATGCTGCGACAAAGCCTGTCATCCCTTTTCCCATCTGCCTTAGCTTACCGATCCATTTCTCGTCCTCAGTTCACTCCGTGCCATGTCTGTTTCAGGTGATATAGGTTTGCTGGCAGCTTTTGAAACCTGAGGGATATTGTCGAGCTATTTTCGTACATAGGATCAACACGGCAGTATCTCATGCATCGCCAGCAGGCCAGGTTATATCAGGGGAACTGACAGAGCTACTTGGCAAAGGTGTCATGTTTGTTCTTAAAACCCGTGCTCTCAAGGCCTGCTCAAAAAAAGAGGATACATACACGTATTCCCTTTCGTTGCATAGTCATGTTGCGTGAAGTTGCAAGTGGACAAGAGAGGGGAGCATGAGCGATAAGTATGAGGGCGACGGGATATGAAAATTGTAATCTAGCGATTACAGCGAGCGTGACTTCACACGTGTTGGCTGTAACAGCTGATACTTCAATGTAAACTGCAGTTTTACAACAGTCTGTCTACAAGTAACAAGTAAAACAAGTAAGCATGCAACAAAGCATGCAGCAGAACCAAATGTGGGCTCTGTTGCTGTCATAATTGTCAGGAGAAGCATCACTTGGCCCATTCAATCCTTTGTCACTTTACTTCACTTTACCCGTATCTTCTCCAGGATACATTCTTTGCCAGTGGGACACCGGTGGGTTCATGTTAGTTTTTCCTCGCAGTTATCTTATAATGTAGGTGAAGCATCGCAAACTAGAGCGGTGGAAAGCCTTCTTGGATTAAAAAAAAAATATATATAAAAAGTAAAAGTAAAGGCATGAAAGGAGGATGCAACAAAGAAGGAAAAAAAAGGGCCCTACTTTCATTCCCAGTGCAAGTGTAAGACAAAGCACAGTCTAATGCTAGGTTCATACAGTACAGGATTAAAAAATGCAGTTTACAGGAGTAAAAGTTCACGAGGGCAGACAGCAGGGCAAAAAACGGAACGCCCAGCGAGGCATTGCGCGTGTATCAAATTCACAAACAAGCTGAACTAAACTTTCCCCGTCTGTTTTTACTACTCTGTTACCAAATTAGGAAGTGTGTCGGGGACGTGGCAGCTCCGTAAGCCGAAACGCCCAGTGAGGCGTAATAGCGCCCCAAACACGCTGGACTAGACTTGCCCTGACACAAAATAAAGTCACGCCCGTTTTTATGCCGAGCGCACGGGAGTCAGTCCACCAAAATGTATCTGATGTGCTTGCAAGAGTCTGTTGAGTCTAAAAAGTTACTCATTCCCAGTTGCATTTAACACATACTTTGGAGTTTAACAAAGGTCTGTCATGATTCGGTTTATGGACCAACAGGTGGCACTGTAGGGCTCCCCCGGCAGCTGCACACCTGTTGGTCATAGGTAATTAGGGCCTTAAAAGGACTCCCAGCCCGAACACTCGGTGTCGGGTCATTGTTGCTTCTTGCTACTGTCATGTTTGTTTGTTTGCTGTTCCTTTGCTGCTGTCATGTTTTTTCTGGTAGTGTTTTGGTTATTGATAGTTTTTGTTTAAGTCATTGTTTTTGTTTGTTACTTTGGACTTTGTTTAGGATTTAGTTTTCTGTGTTTTAAATACAATTCTTCAAATACACCCTGCTCCTCCCTCCTGCCTGCTTTTTGGGGTCCACCATGCAACGTGACACGGTCAACTACTAACAGATTATTTTATTACTTAATCATACCTGCTAAATTCTCTGGACATAACAAAGAATTCCAATCAAATAAACAGAATCAGTATTTAATATTTCCAAGATTCTGTCTTATATGTGGACTCTGTTCATGTCCCTGCCTCTCTGTAATTACCCTTTTCCTTACTCTTTAAGAGCTAGATGCTAATTGTCTTTTTTCATTTATTGCCATGAGGATCAGATTAAGGCAACACATCAAGCCCCCAAGCATCAGCAATGAATGTGCTGGTGACACAGAGGAGATGCCTCAAGCTAAATTTCAAAGGCAGGATCCAAGTTTTGGTTTTTTTTTTAAATCATATTTGTACACCCATCTATCCATTGTTCACCCACAGAACGGCACGGGTGGTAAATGTTTTAAACATAAATGGCAACATGTTGTACATGGAGCTGTTGTAAGGATATACAGTGTATATATATATATATATATATATATATATATATATACACACACACATACCATGCATGGAGGGGTCCATCCTAAATCTAGCACCCTGAGACTGTACACAAGCTGTAAGGAAGGAGGCCGGGGACTCGTGAGTGTGAGAGCCACTGTCCAGGATGAAACATCCAAGCTTCACGAATACATCAAGGAGAAGGCTCCAACGGATGACGTACTCAGAGAATGTCTCAGACAATGGGGAACAGAGGATGAGGCGCTGGAAGAGGGACCATCATGGGAGGACAAGCCCCTACACGGGATGTACCACCGGACCATAACTGAAGTGGCTGATTTCAAGAAGTCCTATCAGTGGCTAGAGAGGGCTGGCCTGAAGGACAGCACAGAGGCACTCATCCTGGCTGCTCAGGAGCAGGCCCTGAGCACCAGAGCCATTGAGGCCCAGATATACCACACCAGACAAGACCCAAGGTGTAGGTTGTGCAAAGAGGCACCTGAGACGATCCAACACATAACTGCAGGGTGTAAGATGCTGGCAGGGAAAGCCTACATGGAACGCCATAACCAGGTGGCTGGCATAGTCTACCGAAACATCTGAGCGGAGTATGGACTGGAAACCCCAAGGTCAAAATGGGAAACACCTCCGAAGGTGGTGGAGAATGACACAGCGAAGATCCTGTGGGACTTCCAAATCCATACTGACAAGATGGTAATGGCGAACCAACCAGATATCGTGACCATAGATAAAGGGCAGAGGAAAGCCGTTGTAGTGGATGTTGCGGTCCCAAGTGATGGAAACATCAGAAAGAAGGAACATGAGAAACTCGAGAAATACCAAAAGGCTCAGAGAGGAGCTGGAGAGAGCCTGGAAGGTAAAGGTGACAGTCATGCCTGTGGTGGTCGGAGCACTCGGGGCAGTGACCCCCAAACTCGATGAGTGGTTGCAACAGATCCCGGAAACAACATCGGACATCTCAGTCCAGAAATGTGCAGTACTGGGAACAGCAAGGATACTGCGCAGAACGCACAAGCTTCCTGGCCTCTGGTAGAGGACCCGAGATGAATGAGGAACGGACACCACCCGAGGGGCGAGACGAGGATTTTATATACTGTATACAGTATATTCGGAACTTGAATGTAAACATTAGTGTCATTCATCAGCATAAATCCATCCATTATCTCACGCTCAAATTATCTTCACATACAAAGTAGGCAAAAACAACCAACTAACATTAAAACAGGCCATGCACCTACTGCACATATTAAAAAGAAACAATGACACCTTTATGATTCCTAGATGTACGTTGGCCAAAATTGTGTGCAGAGCAGTTAGCACAAATTCCAAGCAGAAACCAAGGAATTGCTTTGTTTTTCGAGCATTACAATCCTGAGCAGTATTTTGGGGCAATTACCGACTGATTAGAGGAGTGTCCTGAATTTTTGGC